>NC_138177.1:141179661-141793040 GCF_964165515.1 Mesoplodon bidens
AGGTGTTAATCCCGGGTTTCTTGAGAGAGGGACTGACCAATGCACTCTTCTTCCTGTGTTCTCTTTCCAATGAGCCTTGAGGCCTGGGGATCTCTGTGGGCTCAGAGGCTGTGGGTTCAGACCTTCCCAGGCACCTGCGTTAAGCTGGGGACGCAGAAATGAGTGAGAGTAACTCTCTGCTTTCACAGAGCTGGCTAGGGAGTACAACAAAAGTATGAACCACACTCAGAGATAGCAGAGGTGGGGAAAACTGACCTCTTCTGGGATGCCTGAGAAGCTTCCTGAAGGAACCAATGCCTTTAAACTTGCTTCTGAAAGATGGATAAGCGCAGAGCTTCTCAACATTGGCGCTCTTCACATTTTGGACGAGGTAATTCTTTGGTGAGGGAGGCTGTCCTATGCACTGTATATATCTGGCAGCATCCCTGGCCTCTACTCACTAGATGCCAATAGAACTTCCACTACCAGCCCCGGCTCTGGTTCAAGTTATGACAAACAAAAATGTCTCCAGACAATACCAAATCCCCCCTAGAGGGTAAAACCGCCCTTGGTTGAAAACTGCTGTGTCAAGAGTTTGCCAGGCAAAGAAAAGGGAGGAAACTGTTCTAGTGAAGGAGGAGTAACATGTTCCACAACACAAAGCATGCTGCTCCATGGCAGAGCTTAGGGAAATAAGTCCAGATAACTGGAGTATGATATGGTAGGAAGGAGGGATGGAGAGAGAGAAGTACTGAAACTACAGGCTAAGGAGAAAGGCTACGAAATCCAGGAAAAGGGCCAGATTGCCCTCAACAGCTCAGAGTAAAAAAAAAAAAAAAATAGAGCCAGTCAGAAAGCCTCACTTAAGTCAGATTAGCATATTTGCCACAGAGAGACATAGGTGTATGAGGAAATGAACTGACATCTGACTGAGCAGCAAGCCTGCTTGCTGTGAATGTGTCCAGATGCCCTTCATAGAGGTCCCCACAGAAGGCCAAATGCCATCTGGAAAGACTCCTGGAGAATGGCCTCCTAAGGATTCTCCGTGGGGTCAAACCTTCCTCGTGGTGCTTGGGTTTTGAGAAATACAAATCAAATACTACAAATCGCAATGTGATGGTAACTGACCAAGGCTGATGATCCTATCTGTCTAAAAACTGGTTCAGCCATAGCAAAGATCAATAAAACTAGAAGTTGGTTCTTTGAGAAGATAAACAAAATTGATAAACCTTTAGCCAGACTCATCAAGAAAAAAAGGGAGGACTCAAATCAATGAAATTAGAAATGAAAAAGGAGAGATTACAACTGACACTGCAGAAATACAAAAGATCATAAGAGACTGCTACAAGCAACTATAGGCCAATAAAATGGACAACCTGGAAGAAATGGACAAATTCTTGGAAAAGTACAACCTTCCAAGATTGAACCAGGAAGCATTAGAAAATATAAACAGACCAATCACAGGTAACGAAATTGAAACAGTAATTAAAAATCTTCCAACAAACAAAAGTCTACGACCAGATGGCTTCACAGGTGAATTCTACCAAACATTTAGAGAAGAGTTAACATCTATCCTTCTCAAACTCTTCCAAAAAATTGCAGAGAGGAACACTCCCAAACTCTTTCTATGAGGCCATCATCACCCTGATACCAAAACCAGACAAAGATATCACAAAAAAAGAAAATTACAGGGCCTCCCTGGTGGCGCAGTGGTTGGGAGTCCGCCTGCCGATGCAGGGGATGCGGGTTCGTGCCCCGGTCTGGGAGGATCCCATGTGCCGCGGAGCGGCTGGGCCCGTGAGCCATGGCCGCTGGGCCTGCGCGTCCGGAGCCTGTGCTCCGCAGCGGGAGAGGCCACAACAGTGAGAGGCCCGCATACCGCAAAAAGAAAAAAAAAAAAAAAAAAAAAAAAAAAAAAAAAAAAAGAAAATTACAGACCAATATCACTGATGAAGATAGACTCAAAAATCCTCAACAAAATACTAGCAAACAGAATCCAACAACACATTAAAAGGATCATACACCATGATCAAGTGGGATTTATCCCAGGGACGCAAGGATTCTTCAGTATACGCAAATCAATGTGATACATCATATTAAAAAATTAAAGAATAAAAACCATATGATCATTTCAGTAGATGCAGAAAAAGCTTTTGACAAAATTCAACACGCATTTATGATAAAAACTCTCCAGAAAGTGGGCACAGAGGGAACCTACCTCAACATAATAAGAGCCATATACAGCAAACCCACAGCAAACATCATTCTCAGTGGTAAAAAACTGAAAGCATTTCCTCTAAAATCAGGAACAAGACAAGGATGTCCACTCTCACCACTATTATTCAACACAGTATTGCAAGTCCTAGCCACAGCAACCAGAGAAGGAAAAGAAATAAGAGGAATACAAATTGGAAAAGAAGAAGTAAAACTGTCACTGTTTGCTGATGACATGATGCTATACATAGAAAATCCTAAAGATGCCACCAGAAAACTACTAGAACTAATCAATGAATTTGGTAAGGTTGCAGGATACAAAATTAACGCACAGAAATCTCTTGCATTCCTATACACTAACAATGAAAGATCAGAAAGAGAAATTAAGGAAACAATCCCATTTACCATCGCAACAAAAAGAATAAAATACCTAGGAATAAAACCTACCTAAGGAAGCAAAAGACCTGTACTCAGAAAACTGTAAAACACTGATGAAAGAAATCAAAGATAACATAAACAGATGGAAAGATAAACCATGATCCTGGATTGGAAGAATCAATATTGTGAAAATGACTGTACTACCCAAAGCAATCTACAGGTTCAATGCAATCCCTATCAAATTACCAATGGCATTTTTCAGAGAACTAGAACAAGAAATTTTACAATCTGTATGGAAATACAAAAGACCCCAAATAGCCAAAGCAATCTTAAGAAAGAAAAACAGAACTGGAGGAATCAGGCTCCTTGACTTCAGACTATACTACAAAGCTACAGTAATCAAGACAGTATGGTACTGGCACAAAAACAGAAATACAGATCAATGGAACAGGATAGAAAGCCCAGAGATAAACCCACGCACATATGGTCACCTTATCTTTGACAAAGGAGGCAAGAATATACAGCAGAGAAAAGACAGCCCTTCAATAAGTGGTGCTCGGAAAAATGGATGGGTACACGTAAAAGAATGAAATTAGAACACACCCTAACGCCATAAACAAAAATAAACTCAAAATGGATTAAAAACCTACATGTAAGGCCAAACACTATAAATCTCTTAGAGGAAAACATAGGCAGAACACTCCATGACATAAATCACAGCAAAATCCTTTTTGACCCACCTCCTAGAGCAAAGGAAATAAAAGAAAAATAAACTAATGAAACTTAAAAGCTTTTGCACAGCAAAGGAAGCCATACACAAGACAAAAAGACAGCCCTCAGAATGGGAGAAAATATTTGCAAATGAAGCAACTGACAAATGATTAATCTCCAAAATATACAAGCAGCTCATGCAACTCAATATCACAAAAACAAACAACCTAATCCAAAAATGGAAGACCTAAATAGACATTTCTCCAAAGAAGACATACAGATGGCCAACAAATACAAGAAAAGATGCTTAACATCACTAATCACTAGAGAAATGCAAATCAAAACCACAATGAGGTATCACCTCACACTGGTCAGAACAGCCATCATCAAAAAATCTAGAAACAATAAATGCTGGAGAGGGTGTGGAGAAAAGGAAACCCTCACACACTGTTGGTGGCAATGTAAACTGACCTAGCCACTATGGAGAACAGTATGGAGGTTCCTTAGAAAACTAAAAATAGGACTATCACATGACCCAGCAATCCCACTACTGGGCATATACCCCGAGAAAACCATAATTAAAAAAGATACAGGTGGGCTTCCCTGGTGGCGCAGTGGTTGAGGGTCCACCTGCCGATGCAGGGCACATGGGTTTGTGCCCCAGTCCGGGAGGATTCCACATGCTGCGGAGCAGCTGGGCCCGTGAGCCATGGCCGTTGAGCCTGCGCGTCTGGAGCCTGTGCTCCGCCAACGGGAGAGGCCACAACAGTGAGAGGCCCACATACCACAAAAAAAAAAAAAAAGATACAGGTACCACAATGTTCACTGCAGCACTATTTACAATAGCCAGGACATGGAAGCAACCTAAACGTGCATCAACAGGTGAATGGATAAAGAAGATGTGGCACATATATACAATGGAATATTACTCAGCCATAAAAAGGAATGAAATTGAGTTATTTGTAGTGAGGTGGATGGACCTAGAATCTGTCATACAGTGAAGTCAGTCAGAAAGAGAAAAACAAATACAGCATGCTAACGCATATACATGGAATTTAAAAAAGCAGTACCAATGAACCTAGTGGCAGGGCAGGAATAAAGACACAGACATAAAAGAACGGACTTGAGGGCACGGGTCGGGGGGAAGGGGAAGCTGGGATGAAGTGAGAGAGTATACACTACCAAATGTAAAATGGATGGCTAGTGGGAAGCTGCTGCATAGCACAAGGAGATCAACTTGATGCTTTGTGACGACCTAGAGGGAGGGGATAGGGAGGGTGGGAGGGAGGCTCAAGAGGGAGGGGATATGGGGATGTATGTATACATATAGCTAATTCACTTTGTTGTACAGCAGAAACTAACACAACATTGTAAAGCATTTATACTCCAATAAAGATGTGGGGGAAAAAAAATTGGTTTGGCCAACAGCACTGTCATTTAATTAGCATGTGTCCTCCCTTACTTGGTATGCAAACATCATACCCACACCTCAAGAACAGTTTTCTCAAGTATTTCCTGTTTCCTCACACATAATGTGAAAGGAAGATAAATGTGCCTGGACCTCTCCTAACCTTGGGTTTTAGATTCTCCCCACAGACCACTCTACTGTGGTTTCCAATTCAATTCCCTCCACATCCCTCCTCCAGCAACAGCTCCAAATGGGGCAGTTTAATTAGAGGTAATACTTGATAATGGGCCAACAAGTACTCCTCTATTAATGAGGTTCACTAACTTCCTTAGTGGTGCCATTACCTCTACAAAGCTGACTCCTTGCCAGGAAGTCCATACTCAAAGGGCAAGTTGGAGAAACCTGACCAAGCAGATGTCCTGAAAACCCCAAATTACTCCACAGCTGGTTTCCCTGCTCCAGGATTCCACCAAAGACAGCACTTGTGATCTCAGAACATCCCTGTCTAAAACATCTGAGGTTTGGTATTAAATCACCCGTCCCTTCAGTCAGCACCTTTTGTGTGGCATGAACTGTAGACACTGTGGACAAAAATGAATATGACAGTCTCTATCATCAGAAGTTCAGTTTAGGGCCTCCCTGGTGGCGCAGTGGTTGAGAGTCCGCCTGCCGATGCAGGGGATACGGGTTCGTGTCCCGGTCTGGGAGGATCCCATATGCCGCGGAGCGGCTGGGCCCGTGAGCCGTGGCCGCTGGGCCTGCGCGTCCGGAGCCTGTGCTCCGCAACGGGAGAGGCCACAACAGTGAGAGGCCCGCATACCACAAAAAGAAAAAAAAAAAAAAAAAAAGAAGTTCAGTTTAGTGGGACAGACAGAAAAGATGTTAGATAATCACAATATAGTATAATGTGTGTTATGATAAAAGTAGGCATATGGACACAAGGAGCACAGAGCTAACCTGTGGATTCACATGGGAAGGGGGCTTGAGCTGAGTCATGCAGACACGTAGAATTTAGTCAAATGAGGAAAGAAGAAAAGAGCATTCCAGACAGAACGTACAGCACATGCAAAGGCAAAGCTTGATGCCAAAAAGCTGCAAGTGGCTAAGTGTAAACTGGGAATGGATGTGGGGGCAGGAGAGCAGGAGATAAGACTAGAAAGACCAGGTGGTGGCCAAATCACAGAAAGCCTTGGATACCACGATAAATGGTCAAGCTATTGCGAGACAATAAAGGATTTGAAACAGGGAAGGGACATAAGACAACCTGCACTTTAGAAAGATCATTCTAGCAGCTATGTGGAAAATGGATTTGGAAAATGAGAAAAGCATGAATGGAGTAAGAAGGCTCTTGCAGTAGAATACGAGCTTTGGAGTGCAGATTGTATGTTTTATTACTTCCTTATCTTCAACATTTAGGCACTGAGAGGCACTCAACAGATACGGTTTGAATTAAGTCTTGAAAAGAAATGATTAAAAAAGAAAACGGTTGGGGCTTCCGTGGTGTCGCAGTGGTTGAGAGTCCACCTGCCGATGCAGGGGACATGGGTTTGTGCCCCGGTCCGGGAAGATGCCACATGCCGCGGAGCAGCTGGGCCCGTGAGCCATGGCCGCTGAGCCTGCACATCCGGAGCCTGTGCTCCGCAATAGGAGAGGCCACAACAGTGAGAGGCCCGTGTACCGCAAAAAAAAAAAAGAAAAAAGAAAAAGGCTGGGTTATGGCTAATGAAATGACACTGAGGATGTCATTTCAATGTCTGAGCCACAAAACTGGACCATGAAGGATGGGAGTGAGAATAGGTATGGCAGCAGGGAAGGGAATATAAGCTGGTGATGGGGCTAAGAGCAGAAAGACAATGAACAGACAAAGGCTTTCTGCTATACAGGAGGACCAACCTCGATTCCAAGTGGTGGATAACGTGTTGTTTTGGGCACAGATCCGTCTGGCCAGAGAAGGATGCTTGAGAATCTGGGATTTACACAGCTGTATCAGACTGTCCACAATGACTGGGCTTGGAGAAAAGAAGAGACATTTGGAGGTGTAAAGCAACAGGCTGACTCCAAGATCCATCAGTTGGAAACCTTATTGACTTGGGGGAGACTTACCAGTAGGTCTCTCTCTTGGGGATGTCTTCAGTAGAGTGCCAGAGACGAGCGTGAAAGATCACATTCAGAACACATTCATCTTGGTTCTCTATGTGGTTCCTTGGATCGTCAGCAAGGCTAAGCACTTTCTCAGGAAGGCCTTCTATTAACTTGGTCTTGGTAAGCCAGAGAGCCTGCTTTACACCTTTAGAGTCATGAGTCACAAAAAACCAAAACCAAAAAAAAAAAATCATTCAGGAAGAGATGCTTACCCCTGCCGGGTAGCATTTTGGGGAAAAAGGAGCCTTGAGAGAGAGATGGGATTTGTTCCGACATCTGAGGGGTCAGAACTAAAATAAAGAGAAGCTATGAGAGCCAGATTTCAACTCAGCTTCAGGAATGACTATCTAAAGACAGTTAACAGTTGATTGAGGCAGTGAGTACTTGCCCCAGGAGGAATTCAAACAGCCACTAAGATGGCTGAGATCATGAGGCTGAATCTTGCAGGCAAGGATTTGTTTGTTACCTGCAGAATTCAGACCCCAGATTACAGGACTAGATCAATAGATGCCTACCTCTCAAAAACTAGATCCTTTCTATTAACCCACACCCTAGTCCCTGACTGGAAAAGCTCATGTCTGCCAAATATACGTCATTTAACAGATATGGGCCCAGGATTAAGTGCGTACTGTTCTATCAAGGGAAAGAGCTTTTGGAAATTATGGAAATAACTTCTGGATCATGAATAACTTGAGGAGCCCTGAGTTTGGGAGCACTAGATAATCTTTTGCATCTGACTCTGAGATTCTGTAACAAGCTATTTTATAAGCAGATTTTTGTATGAAGCCCTATGAAATGTACTGCTGTATTTGTCAAAAGAATCATACTGAGGATCCTGCTCAATTTATTATGCAGGGTCCTCCCGGAGACCTTCTGAACGTCTCCCTGGCCTCTGTACAGGAAGGTTGGGCTTTTCCTGGGTAGAGTACTGTTTTGTCTTTTGGACATGGTGAATTGCATAACTCACAATGTTTCTCTATACGAGGGGTCAAACTTTTTCTTAAAGGGCCAGACAGTAAATATTTTCAGCTTCTGGGCCACACAGTCTCTCACAACTACTCAGCTCTGCCACTGTAGCACGAAAGCAGCCATAGGTAATAAGTAAACAGGTGTGCATGGTTTTGCTATAATAAAGCTATTTATAGAAACAGGCAACTGGCCTAGTCAGCAGACCCCATCTCTGTACCATTTGTTGACTGCTAGCAAGCTGAGAGTCAACTTTGGGGCTCCCCTGGACAAGTACCACCTCACAGAATGGATTTTTTGTACTCATTGTTTCATTTTTCCTTTGTGTTGATCCCCTCACCTATTTTTAATTTAATCTGGCTGTGCTATAAAATTTCTGTAAGATGCCCAAAATACTCTTCAGGAAAAGAAGGAGTATAAATAAACTAAAAGATTTGATTCAGAGTGCTTAGTCTCTAAAAACTAAACTAATTTAACGCCCTTACTCTCAGCGGGATGGGCTGTGGTGCAGGCTACTCATCCCAGTTGAAAAAACATCACTCGACTCAGAAATATATCTTCATTTGAAAAACTATGTCTGGGATTAAAGCAAACTTAGCACACTTTGAGGGAAACACCCTCAGACAATTTCTTCTGTGGTGATAAATGAAAGGTAATGAGACTTTTCACTTTAAGGCTCATACGACATCAGAAACACAAATATTTAGAAATGTTAACTTCTGGATTTTGTGGTACAGCAGAAAGAACCCTGGACTGGGGGTCGGGTAACCTGACTTTTAGTCCCAACACTGCCACTGTTCCTTAAACTTGAAAATGGATAAAATACTAAGAATTTATGGTTCACTAGTATATGAATAATATGTAAGAGCTGTCATTTACTGAACATTACCATCTACTCTGTGCCAGGAGCTTTAACTACAAGTTGGATGGGATTTTATGGAATGGAGGATGAAACTCAAGAGACTAAGGAATTTGTTTCAAGTCCCAAACCTCGTAAGCAATGGGGCTGGGAGGAGAACCTGAGTCTGTCTATGTTAAAGCCCATGATCTCTCCATTACCCCAATCTGCTTATCTAGCCCTGTATCTTGCAGTTTTATTACAGACTTTACAGAACCTCTCTGCATATGGTGAAAGCATAGGGTTTGTTTTCAGCCTAGTCAAACAAGTTAACCTTAACTTCTAAGACACAGCTAATGCATTTCATCCACATGGTAATGTTACCAGGGTCACTCAAGGGTGCCAAGTCTTGTGAGGTCCTTCACAGCACCCTGTGAGGATACTGGAAGTGTTTAAAGGCCAAAAAAACAGCTTTCAGGAATGGGTTTGAGCAGCTTAAGAGGCTGGCCAGTTGACATAAGTTTTTTTCAAACCTGGGATTTATTATCTGGCTTAGTCCCCAAATCCTGCCAGATCTCTTTCTTTCCTAATTACTTACTGGAAAATTCTGCTCCCACTTACCTGGACCATTTTGTGTTTTCAGGACCTGTCCTAACCCCACTCTGATTTAGGGACTAAGGAAGAATGAGGAGGAAAAAATGGGTAAGAGGACTCTCAATAAACAACCCCTTCCAGGGACTCCGGAACATAATTTCTGGTACTGCCCCAGACATACAGATGGTTTTGGCTAAAGTCATTTTGACCTGTTCTTAGTGAGAGTGAAAGGGAGCAGAAGTGGACTAGATGGATTTTAGGTCCAGATCCTTTCCCTGAAAACATCTCAGCTCTGACCGTTAACAAAGGACATCGACCTGGGAAACCAGAGGTGTAGCCCTGGCTTCACTAGTAATCCACAGTGCACCTGTGAGCAGATGACTGGCAAATCACTTCCCCTCTGTCACAATTACCAATCCTAATTACCAATTAACTTGATTGACTAGCCTGAAATGAGGCGATAGGCCTGCAGATTAAGTACTGTTTCTGTTGTCTCTTTGCACTATAATCCGCCTCCAACTAGTTCTCAAACATAGTTACATCTCCAGGGTGCAAGAGCTGGGTCAATGTGAACCACCTAGTCAAAACCACTCATTTCACAGGAAATGGAGGCTCAGGAAGCTTCAGTCACTTGCCCAAAATCACAGAGAGGGTGAGGGGCAGGGCTAGGCCTAGAAACCAGATCTTTTCACTTGGCCACTAAAACTCTAATACTCCCTCACACATACTGCTCTTTACATCTCACTTAATCCTAACAATTCGCATAAGATGAGAATCAATATCGGGCCATTTCGCAGACGGAGAAACCGAGACCCACAGAGTTTCAGCGTCTTGCCCAAGGCCACAGAAGGTCGGGGTCAGTGCTGGTAGAGGACCAAGGTCCCCTCCCGCCCGTCCTGGGGCCTCACCCTCAAGGAGGCGGCAACGCTGGTGGAAAAGGTAGCAGGCCTGGTCTTTGTACAGCGGGTGCTCGTGAAGCGGGGGCAAGCGGCGGAACTTCGAGGGCGTCCAGCCAGGGTCCCAGGGCGGGAAGATTGGCCGCGCCAGACCGGGCATAAAGTGCATCTTCCCCGCGTAGGTGATGGGCTCCAGTCCAGGAATCTCGTACACTCTGTCCGGGGGAGGAGGCTCGGGCTTCCGCGTGGAGCGCACGCCCCACTCGTATGCCCCGCGTCTTGGGGCCCCCCAGCTCCCAAGACCGAGCCGCCCGGGGCGAGCAAGCGCCAGCCTTGCTGACCTCGACGCCAACGCCATACCGATCCGGTCTCTTCAAGACCTCCACCTGGACGCCGCCATCTTCCCGCGCTCAAGGCCTGCTGGGAACGAAAGGAGCCGAACGCCGAGACTCGTTTTATGAGTGGCAGCCACTTTAACCAATCATCGTCAGGACATCCTTGTCTTGCCCCACCCTGCAGGCCGTCAGCAATTTCCCACAGGTGGAACCCTGCCCGCCTCCCCGGGGAAGCGCAGGAGGGTAGGTGAGTGGTTGTGATGGGGAGGGCGACTCGGAGAAGAGATTAAGGACTTCAGGCCTGAACTCGGGACAACCTTGATCGCTTACGAGCAATTGGAGCTTGCGCAGGGCACTTCCTTCTGAGACTTAAAGTCACTTGCTGTAAAAATAGCGATAGAAATGCCTAAACTAGCGCATCCGCTCAGCACCCGGCGCGCGGTGGGTACGCCGTAAATTTCCTTGCCTCTCCAGCTCTTCTCACGCGGAGCCTGAGCGGGGCCCTTGCACCACGCCGACCGCGCTGCACTGCATGCCTCCTCCCAGCGCCCAAAGTGAGTTCCTTTCCTCGGAATGTCGCGTTTCGCCTCCTGGAAGCAGGGCCAGAGCGGCGGAGGTGTACCTTGCTCCTTGCGCAGCACGTATTTATCAAATGCCCACTGAGTGTCAGGCACTGCTGAGCATCGGGTTTACACTGGTGAATAAAACAGATGTGCGATGTAGAGCGTACAGTTTAGTGGGAGATGCAGACAGAAAGCAAGTAAAGTAAATAAATAGCAATTGCAACACACACCCACACTTCATATCCCTTTTCCCCAGTTACTTTTCTCTTCAGTATTTAACACTAACATAACATGTTTTCTATTTTGATCTTATTTAATCATGCTCTCACTGGAATATAAGATCCATGAGTGCAAGGGTTTTTGTTTCTTCACTGCTGTGAAGCCTGCTCCTAGACCAGTGCCTGGCACATAGTAAATATATGTTTAATGAATGAATACATAATAACGTGATGAATAAGCAAATAGGGTACCTTCTAGAGAATGAGAAGGGGGTGGTTCAGGGAGGGCTCTGAGGGCAGGTGACCTTGAAGCAAGGCCTGAGGGTGAGGAGAGTCATCCAGGCAGAGGCAACAACATGTCAAGGCCTGGCTTCTTAGACTGAAAAGGTAGAGACTGAGAGAAGATGTGAACCTGGTCTTTAAAATTCATGACTGACGTGGCCAGCTTCTCTACTAATTTCCAAAATACTAGGGAGAGTGGGATTAGTAAAACATGGGGAAAGTAAATTTAAGGCAAAGAAGGCTAAATAACCCTCACACTGTACAGCAGTTTACAGTTAATAGGGCTCCTTCACTTACCTCACTTTATCTCTGAAAAACCTTTGGGAAGTAAGAAGTCAGCATATAGAGGGAGTCAGATCTCATTCACTCTTAATACAAACCTGGTACATAACATGCAAGAAAAATGGGTTGAACTGATGTGACACCAAGCTAGGCTGCAAGCTCTGTGAAGGTAGAGCCCATGTTTTATTAACCTCTGCTGTATCCCAGCACCTAGCACTGTGCCTGGCTCCCAGACCTTATATGTAAACTGAGTACTCACCACTCACCTGAGCCTTCCATATGCCAGGCCTGTGCATGGTGGTAGAATACAGAAAGAATAAGATACCATGCTTGCCCTCAACGGGTTCTCCACCTGCTAAGCCTTCCTGAAATCACAGAGCCAGCAGTAGAACCAGGTTTTCTTTCCTCTAAAGAGAAACCTTTCCTCTATAAGAGAAAGATTTATTGCACACAAAGGAACTACCCTTCTAAAACCAATGATAGTAAGTGGTAAGAGAATTTGGACAAGTTCTGATCAGGAGAACACTGGGCACCACACAAGGAAATTGGATTGTATCTAGTAGGCAGTGGGGAGCTATTGAAGCTTGCTAAGCAGGGGACTGTTGTGATCAGAGCTGGTGGGAGGTATGCTGATTGATGGTGTAGGGGGAGACTGGAAGCACATTGTTTGGGCCCATGGGAAGCTCCGGTGTAAATGGGTGTGGAAAGCAGGAAAAGTGGGAAAGATCTTAAAGGTTAGGGCTCCTGGGAAGTGATTGGTAACCAAGAAACAGGACTTCACTGTCTTCTAGCAGGTGTGGTGGTTTGCTCCTCCGCTTTTCCACAAGCTTGGCGCACACCTTGATTCTAGCACTTTATGCACGAATGAAGCTACTGCCCTTGGGAGGCTCCAGGGTGCCCATAAAATTCAGTGGCAGTTTGGCAAGTTAGGTCCCTGTTCTCTGCCAGCCCAGTGCCAGGCACTGGGAATTGGAGATGAAGACACTCTCCTCTGCCCTCTAGAGCATGAAATCCAGGGTGAAAGAGCAGCCTGGAGTCTTAAGAGACCAGGTATGTGCACTAACTTTACCACTCCAGCTTCCTGGCCTCAGTTTCCTCCATTGTGAAATGAGGAAGAGCATGGCCTAATTACGTACAGCTGTCGAGAGGACTGAGTGAGGCAGTGCATCTATTCTTATCCCTGTTCTTATCTGTTCAGTGGATGACTCCTCCAGGACAGAGATGAGTGTCAGCCACCTCTGTGTCCCAGCACCTCATTCAGCAGCCCCTGCCCAGTAAGTGTCTAAGAGGCAGGAATGAATAGGAGGAAATCAAGGACAGGAGCTTTTATTTTTTTAATTTTATTTATTTATATTTTTTAATTAATTTATTTATTTATTTTTGGCTGCATTGTGTCTTCATTGCTGCACGCGGGCTTACTGCAGCGAGCGGGGGCTACTCTTCACTGCCGTGCGCAGGCTTCTCATTGAGGTAGCTTCTCTTGTTGCGGAGCACCAGCTCTAGGTACATGGGCTTCAGTAGTTGTGGCACGTGGGCTCAGTAGTTGTGGCTCGTGGGCTCAGTAGTTGTGGTTCGCGGGCTCTAGAGTGCAGGCTCAGTAGTTGTGGCAAACGGGCTTAGTTGCTCCGTGGCATGTGGGATCTTCCCCAACCTGGGCTCAAACTCGTGTCCCCTGCATTGGCAGGTGGCTTCTTAACCACTGCGCCACCAGGGAAGTCCAAGACTGGAGCTTTTGGAGGAGTGATGTTTACATCAAATTATGCTCTGGGACATCAGACTTCCCCTAAGTTCTGTTCTCAGACAAGAGGGAGAGAACACCCTCTTTTACTTTGATTTGCCTGTGAATTTTTTTAAATATTTATTTATTTATTTGACTGCACCAGGTCTTAGTTGCGGCACGCAGGATCTTCATTGCTGCATGTGGGATCTTCATTGCGGTGTGCGGGATCTTTAGTTGTGGCATGTGGGATCTTTTAGTTGCAGCATGCAGAATCTAGTTCCCTGACCAGGGATCGAACCCGGGCCCCCTGCATTGGGAGCGCAGAGTCTTAACGGCTGGACCACCAGGGAAGTACCTGCCTGTGGAATTTTCAATGAATAGTTTCCTCACAGGTGAGATGACCAGGTCTATTTCTATATAAACTGTATAGTTCCACATATAAAGACAGAGAACCTTGAAAAATCCCAAACTGCCCTCACAGAAACATCTCAAAATAAATCATAACCATTTAAATTTTCCTCCCTGATCTTTCAGACAATGTTTACCTAATGGCCCTGAAACCAAGCTCCTTTCCTTCTTGCCTTCCTTTCATATAACATCCATATTTTTAAATGTACACTGTGCTAGTTCATAAAATGAATAAAAAACAGGTCTCTGCCCTCAAGGAGTTCACAGTCTCAAAAGAAGAGAAAACCACATAAACATGTAATTTCTGAACAGTGTGAAATGCTATAGGGTAGAGATTCATTCACTGGAAGAGCATTTATTGAGCATCTGCAGTGACCAGGGCTGGACCAAGTGCAGTGAGTGCTGCAGGAAGCAGGAAGCCAAGCAGGCCTTCAGAGGCTCCAGCCTGTTCTCTTCCTTTACCCCCTCATCCCTCCCTTGTTGTCAGTTACCCAGAGCTCCATCTCCAGACTCAGGTACCTAGACCTATTTAATCCAACTGGCAGCTGGATTTTGCCCTTGGATGTCCCACAGGCACTCAGTGTACCTCAAACTGAACTTAACCATTTTCCCCACTTCCTCTTTCCCCTAAAACTCAACTTCTCTTGGACCCACTATCCACCCATGGATCCAAGCCAGATACCTGGATGTCCCTTCAACCCCTCTATCCCCCTCACCTGCTCACCTCATAGCATCAGTCTCTGTGTCCTGTTAATTACTGCTTCAGGATTTCTCTAATTGACCGCGCTGTCCTCTCGTCCTCCCTGAAGCTCCCCTGGTCCAGGTCCTCATTACCTCTCACCTGGACCATCGTGACTTCCTCCTCCTCCTGTTTTCCTGTGATTGAGGAACAATATGTTCTGAAACCAGACAGAGCAGAGTTAAAGTCCCAGTGCCATCATTTGGGGACCTTTGTCACCCTGGGTAAGTTATTAAACCTCTCCAGACCCCAGTTTTCCCATCCATAAAATGACACCTCCAGGACTGGCCTTGTTGTAAAGATTCAATGAGATGCAGCAATTTGATAGGTGACTCACCAACAGGGGTGAGTGAAAGAAACCAGACACAGAAGAATGCATTCATATGATTTTGTTTAACGGTAGAAACTAAGCAAAGCTGATAAATAGTGGATAGGGTTGCAAATAAAGGTGGCACAACTAAGGAAAAGCAAGGGAATGATTGTATCGAAAGTCAGGGTGGTGGTAATGGGGAGCGGGGGTGTGATCAGGAAGGAACACAAATGTGTGGCTTCTGGGATGCCAGCAAGGTTCTTTTTACTTGAGTGAGTGGTGCTTACGAAAGGGTTCTTTTCTTTATTTTTATTTATAATTTATCTATAATTATTTATCTATAATTTATAACTTTTATAAATACTAAGTTGTACATAAATGTTGTACTTCATCATTTAAAATATTTTAAAAATTCAGTGAGATTTTCTATGTAATCTTAATCCAGCACTCCTCAGAACACACGAAGAGGTCAAGAAACCATGGTTGTCCGTTCCGATCACTGTCTCCCTCCCTCCCCAACCAGGCAGCAGATCCCAGGACTGATTCATCCCTGTCCCCAGTACTCACACAGAGCTTGGCACCTGCAGGCTTCAGGGAGAATGAGCAGAATAGAGGTGACCAGAGTATAACCACATGTTTTCCCTCTCCCAGGCTGGCAAGGGAGCAGGGCCTGGGCCTACTCTGGAAAGAGCACCCAGTTGCCCGCACCCGCTGCCTGACCAAGGCCCACTGACAATGGACAAGGGGGAGGAAGACGACGATGAGGAAGCCTGGCTGCAGCTTCGGCCGGTGGAGCCCTTGCCCTCCCAGTGCTGCGGCAGTGGCTGCTCACCCTGCGTGTTCGACCTCTACCAGCGAGACCTAGCAAGTTGGGAGGCAGCCCGAGCCAGCAAGGACAGGAGCCTGCTGAGTAGAGAAGAGACACAGGTGAGGGGGAGCAGCGTCCATCTGGCCTCAACCCTATGCAGTGTACCTGCTTGGGAAAGCTTCCTCTGACTCTGTACAGCAGAGAGAAAAGAGTGGGCTTAATGGAAGCAGACTGACCCAGGTTCAAAGCCTGGCCTTGAGCTGGTGAGTGGGGCATGGGGCAGGTGGCGAGGGGAGGTCCCAGGAGTGAATTGGGTGTGGGCATTTTACAAGAGAGGGAGATCTGTGAGTCGTGGCATTCAGAGAAGACTTCCCGGAGGAGGTAGAGGTGGGGTGGAATATTAAGGACAGTGGCCTGAGACTTGGAAGACATGAATTTGAGTCCCTGCTCATGGTGTGACCTTGTACAACTAAGTCACTACCTTCAGGCCTCAGTTTCCCCACATATAAAATAAGGATATTGGATTAGATCATCCGTTAGGTCCCATCAATTTCTAAATTGTGCAAATCTGGATTTTAGCAGGTTTGAAGGATGGGTAGGTCTTTCATACATTGGAGATGAGTGTTCTGGATAGAGGGCACAGCTTGAGCAAATAAAGACTCACAGGTAGGAAGCCGCAAGGTATTCTTGGGGGTACAGAGAAAAGTCTGGTGTCTGATGCCTGGGAGATAAAATGAGACTTGGGTCCCATCCACAGGGCCCTTGAGTGTCCAGTTAAGGACCTTGCACTTTATCCTGGGGCTGAGGGGAGCCATACAAGGCTTCAGAGCAGGGTGAGCTCAATGTAAAGCATTCTGGCATTCTTAGAGCCTGAAAGGGAAGTAAGGGAGGACTACGCTATTACAGAGAAAACTTATTGGCCTTGATAGCCTCTCCTTGCGGGGAGGATGCCCATGGATGTTTGCATGTCTCTTGAGTTCCGGCTTCTAGCTGTTGAATCTTTTCCTGTTGCAGAGCTGTCCTTCCAAGCTGAGCCCAGAGACCTTCCTAGCCTTCTGCATCAGTGCCACAGACAGACTCACTAAGGACACCTACCTTGTCCGGTTTGCATTACCTGGGAACAGCCAGCTCGGCTTGCGGCCTGGCCAGCACCTCATCCTACGGTACACTCAGGTAGTGGGAGGACCCAGGCTTTGCAGCCCTGCTCTGCCATTTGCTAGCTGTGTGGCCTAGGGCAACTTGCTTAACCTTCCTTAAACCTCCATGTGTCATCTTCAAAATAAACATAGTAATACATGACTCAGAGGGCTCTTGGAATTGAGCTAGATAATGCATTTTCATAATAAATAACAGTAACAGCAAACACTTTTTTTGCACTTAGTATCCAAGACACAGTTCTGTGTGCTCATATGTATAAGCTCATTCATTCCTCACAAAATCCTGTGTGGTAGACACCATTATCATGCCCGAGAGGAAACTGAAGTCAGAGAGGTTTAGTAACTTCCCCAAGATCACACAGGAAATGTTGGAGCCAGGATTTGAAAGCAAGCAGTGTGGCTCCAGAGCTTGTGGTATTAATCTCATATGATTAGCACCAATTGATAGAGAAGACACTGCTGTTGAAAATAAGGGAGTTGCCCGGTATCACACAGCTAATAAGGATTCAGACCCAAACAGCCCGCCTCCTGAGTTACAGCCTTCACTCCTCTGAACTTCCTTCTTCCTTCCAGCTTATTTTTGTACTCTCCTCCCACCTTGATCCCCACCTCCACCTACACAGGGACAAGGCCCTTTGGGACCTCCAGATGGAGGTGACTGCCAGGCAGTTGGCTCTCTGGGTCTGAAGCTCAGCAGAGAAATCTGAGCTGCAGACGTGGATCTGGGAATCATCCAGGTATATTGTTGTGCCTGGATGGCATTTGGGAGCATGTGGGGCATGGGAAGAGGGAAGGACGTAGGACCGAACCCTGGCAACTCCAGCATTTATGGTGTTGGCAAGAGGAGGCAGAGCCATCAAAGGAGACGGAAGGTATAGCCAGTACTTGCCTCGCACTGACCCCTGGTGTTTGTGCCCAGCTTGTTCTGGCCTGTGGCCTGGCTGACGGTCCTTAAAGGTCACTGTTGCAGTGGACAAGAGGGGCCACAGGACAGGTCACAGCCCCAAGCAACCCTCCATCCATAAGTCAGGGATGCCCAGAACTGCCTGCCTCTAGTCTGGCCCCTCTCTGTCACTCCAGTGACATTCCTAACACATGCAGCTGACCACATCCCTCCTCATTCAGCCCCCTTCTGGTACTCCACAGTGCCTCCCCAGTGACACTGTAACCCAAGGCCCCAGCCTCCTTGCCCACCAAGTTCTTGTCCACACACCCCCCAACCACCCCCATACGTGCCCCTTGTTCCAGCCCCGAGGTCCACTCGCCAGTTCCTGGCTTGCCCTACATTATCCTACCTCTAAGCTTTTGCCCAGGCTGTTCCCTCTGCCTGGAATTACTTTACTTCCTGCCCATCGTTACCTGTTAGTGGCCTCCTTGTCCTTTAAGACCTTCTGAGCTCAAGGTCTTCGGAGGTTCCCTAGGTGAGAGTGCCTGTCACTTTTACCTCTGTCATAGCAAGTGTCACAGTGCCCTTTGCATCCGAGCCATGCCATATGTTCTGTTTGTTATTTCCTTGTTTCTTCTGTAAGCATTTATTGAATATTTCTGCCCAACTTTTGATACATTGGGACAGGCCTTTTTAATCTTTGCATACCTCAAAGAAGAAAATTTTATACATAGTAGGGCTGAAGAGAGGAGTGCTTAGGTGCTCCAGGGAAGCTCTGAGTAGTGGTAAGGAACCCAGACCTGGAGGCAGACAGAGCTACAGGTGAATTCTAGCTGTGTGACCTCAGGCAGGTGACATCCCTTCTCTAAGCCTTGGTTTCCTCATTTTGGTTATTGTTTGAAATAAATGAGATACTGCATATAATATGCTTGGTGCATCATAGGCATTTACTACAACATGGCTGCTCTTATTATTACTCATGATTGTGCTCCTGCCCCCTTCTTGATAACACTGGAGGGGATTCATGCATGGGGTCAGGCTTTGGACTAGGGCACCTTTGAGGATCCTTTCACTTCTGATGCTCCTGGCATGCGGTCATGTTTGATAAATGTTAAACGCTTGTTAAATATAGTTATTTTTATCTTGATCATTCTGTGGTCGAGGAGAGGTCAGGAAAACCCCCAGTGATGTCCTAAAATAGCTCACATCATCAGTGTACTTTTTTTTTTTTAATTTATTTTGGCTGCATTGGGTCTTCTTTGCTGCACGCAGTCTTTCTCTAGTTGCAGTGAGCAGGGGCTACTCTTTGTGGCAGTGCACGGGCTTCTCATTGCAGTGGCTTCTCTTGTTGTGGAGCATGAGCTCTAGGCGCGTGGGCTTCAGTAGTTGTGGCTCGCGGGCTCTAGAGCACAGGCTCAGTAGCTGTGGTGCACTGGCTTAGTTGCTCCGTGGCATGTGGGATCTTCCCAGACCAGGGCTTGAACCCGTGTCCCCTGCATTGGCAGGTGGATTCTTAACCACTGGGCCACCAGGGAAGCCCATCAGTGTACTTTTTGCAGCACTTTTTCATCTGTGACCCCTGTGGAGCCACACAGCAGGGGCATAGACAGTTGTCCCCATTTTACAGAAGGGGCAGCTGAGGGTTTAAATGACCTGCCTGGGGTCTCACAGCCAGCACGTGGCAGTGGGGGGAGCCCAGTGCTATTTTCTTCTGCTCCATCTTAACTGCCCCTCAGTGAGGACCACTGGGGATGACTGGGCCCCCACCTTCACTTTCACCAGCCTGGCACAGATTCGGTACTCTAAGGGTTTGTTGAATGGCTGACTGCCTGACTGAGTGCTTCTCTTTCCCAGAGGGGTAGTAGATGGCTTAGAAATTCAGAGAGCCTATACGCCCATCAGCCCTGCCAACGCAAAAGGATACTTTGAAGTTTTAATCAAGGTGAGCCAACTCACACGGATGCTCTAAGAGGCTGTGGACTGGACCTCCATTTGCCAGCTTGGTCAGGGTGGGGCACTTCCCTCTGACATGGGAAAAGCCAGCGCTCACATGGGAGGAGGCTGGCTTGAGGGAAGAGCAAGGACAATGAAAGAGGCCTTTTCTCATCTCCTCCTTTCCTGGGGAAAGGAGGCTACTGGTCCACCAACAGAGGGCATGTTCCTGATAGCTTTTATGAAAAACGGGCTTGGACTGAGAAAAGTAAAGCTGTTCCTCCTCACCTTCTTCCCTATTGGTGGAGCGTAAGCACTGAGCCGGGAAAAGGGGAACCAAGTCATGTGCACCTACTGTGTGCTGGGCACGGGTGTCCAGGGAGAGTCAGACACGGCGCCCGCCCTCAGGCAGGGGCCAGACTGGGACAGTACAAGGTGGTAGATGCTGTGACAGGAGGCCCCAACCCAACTCGGGGCAGCTGGGGCTGCAGGGAAGGTGAGCTGGGCTTCCCAGAGGAAGCTGTGTGTCTGAGCTCTATGTTTAAGCTCAGGAGTGGGAAGGAAGCTCTGAGTGCTGTATCAGCACGTACAGCGGCAAAGGAGGCATGATTTGGGGAACTGTTAGTCATTTGTCCTGGAACACTTTTGTAGGCAAAAGATGGGACATGGAGGACCTTGGGGGCCAAAGTAACCTGAAATCATCTCGCAGGTGGGTTGGCAGGGGTCAGGGCGTTTGAGTTGGGCCTTGAGGAAGGAATACAAGTTAGCAGTGGCATTCCGGGGGGACGGATAACCGAAGGCAGGGAGGAGTGAAATAGAGCAGGGTCTTCTGGGAACTGTACCCAGTCTGAATGGCGGGAGGAGAGTTGCTTGTAGGGGCAGCCGAGATGGGTGGGGAAATTGGCAGAGGTGAGATGAACAAAGTGGGCTGGATGCAAAATATCCCAGAGACCCAAGGAATAGGCAACAAATGTATAAGACGTCATGAAGTTCCAATTACGTGCAAAAATAATTAGGTTGAACTACATGAAATTGCTGACATGCTAACATTTTTGACTTACAGAAACAGCAGTTTCATGTGGGTCAGCCTAATACATAGCTCTAGATCATTTCCCAAATGGAATCCTAGGGAACACCTATATTTAGGAATAGTTTTCACATTCTTTGTCTCCCTTGTAGGACAGGAATTATCCTCATTTCACTGATAAGCAAACTGAGGCTCCAGGAGGGCCTGAGACTCCCCAGGTAGTAAGAAGTACAGCTGGTAGGTGAACCCTGGCCTTCTGACTCCTGGTCCCCAGCACCGTCTCTGGCTCCCAACCATCCCCGCCTGCCTTCAGAGCTGGAGTATTTATTCCCTCACACATAAGCTTGGATGGGATCCCTTTTCCACGCAACTGTTTGTCTGGGAGATTCCACAAATCCTCTCCAAATGGCCTGCTTCCCCAAGCTGCTTGTCTGGGTGTGTTTCTATTGAAAGGATAAGCCTGGAGACAGTTCTTCAGGGCAGCTGGATCTGTCCCAGCTGCAAGGCTGATTTTCTCCTTCATTTACCGGAAAGCCTCTCTTTAGAGAGATGCTTAATTATCCCTAAGCCGCTGGCTGGGAAGATCTGGAAATGTCTTTGCAAATTGGGAAGGCAGGCGGGTTTTGTAAGGTTTACCCTCCCATGTAGATGGGAAGGAGGAGCTCTCATTTCTCTGGCACCTTCTGGGCACCAGGTACTGCTTCTAGCTCTTTATTTTAATTATCTCATTTCAACCTCATAATCACCCTGCAGAGTAGATCATATTCTCCCCACTTTACAGATGAAGAAACTGAAGCCCAGAGAGATGATGTCATTGTCCCAAGGTCCCTAGGGTAATATGATCTCAAGTGGAAGAACAAGTTCAGTGTCAGTTCTGTTTAACAAGTGTGTATTGAGCATTTACTCTGTGCCAGGCTCCGTGTGGGTGCCAGAGGCACAGAAAAATCCTTCCTTTCTCCTTGAGTGCTATCTGTGCCATAGGGCCACTAAGGCCACCCCTGGGGCTGTGCCTCCCTGAGACTGGGGCCACAAAACAAGGTGTGCGCTGAAATATAGCCTCCAGCAACTTAGGAGAAAAACTGTAGCCTCCTCCCCAGACCTCTTCAGGTAAGCGGAAGACTTCCCTTGCTTTATGCATGTGGTGCCCAAGGAAGGCAGGGATGGTACCAGAAGTAGCTGTGGGTGCTTAAAAGCATGTCTGGTGACCAAAGCCCAGTCTCTCCTTCAAGCCTGGTTATAATTTCTCCAGACACCCTTCCTGGGCTGTCTCACCCCTGACCATACCACACCTGATGCCCAGAATTCTCTCTGCCCTCCTTCCCGCATCCCCAGTGAGTTTGAGTCTACCCAGTCTTCAAGGTCCAGCTTAGCTTCCCCCTCCAGGAAGCTGTCCTCGATCCCAGTCCATTGGAAGTGACCGCAATTCCTCAGGGCTCTCCTAGCACTTCATCCTTCTCACGGGGGGTTGGGTAGTCTCTACCTTGTATATGTCTGAGACTTAGGTCCCTCTTAGATTGTGAGCTCCTTAGAGGGAGGGCCTGAATCTGGATTCATTCATTCATTCATTCATTCAGATGTTTAAGTCCTTTCCATGATTCAGGCACTGGCTGCCTCCATGGAGCTTAAGGTCCAGCTGTCTCCCCTGCAGCCCCAGCACGGTGTCTGACACAGAGTCAGGGCAGTGTGCACTTCCCCCATGGAGGAATCCCCTCCACAATCTTCACTTTTTTCATCCAGCCAGAAGACAGTACAGGGATATGCAGAGATTGCAAACGAGGCGGACTCTAGCCCAAAAATATATTTGGTCTTGGCCTGCACAGTGTTTTAAAATTTTGAATTAATTGCCAACATTTCAAAAATGGGAAAATTTTCACAAAAATATGGATTTCCTGCTCCTCTTAGAGAATCAGAAGATCTGGCATCGCTGGCCCCACGGACTGTGTACTGGAATTTGCAGAGTGGTTTCCTCCTTTAGAAAGAGTATTCACTCACCAATTTATTGTAGTCCCCACTGCTCGCTCTTGTCTCCCTGACGCTGAGACTGTTAGTTGCCATCAGTCATCTCATACCCAGTTCTTCACTCAGTTATCTTACCCACATGGCCATTGTAGTTATTTAGTTTGAGACCTCTGTAGTTAAGGCCATAGGTCTTATGGATTCTCATCCCAGTCTTGCCATTTACCTTCTGTGTAAGCTTCTTGGCCTCATCTGAAAACGGGGAACGACAGTACCAACTTCATGGATAATTAGGATTAAATGAGACAACACGTGTAAAGCACTGGGAGTGCAGGAAGGGCTCCACTTTCGAGGCTGATGTGGTTTGTATTGACAACATGTGCCTGTCTTAATGAGGTCTCCCTTCGTTTCCTCCCAGTGCTACCAGACAGGGCTGATGTCCCAGTATGTGGAGTCCTGGAAAGCAGGAGACATGGCTTTCTGGCGAGGACCTTTCGGAGGCTTCTTCTATAAACCAAACCAGGTCAGTGCCCGCACTGAGTCCTCAGGAGACCCCTCCCAGCTTAGCTTCCAGGAATGTGGTTCTCATGTTTCAGGTCATAGAATCTCACTGTGCCATTCTTCTTGAGCCCAAACCTAATCCCAAGAGTATCCTTGGGGTTGGACATGGGAGGAGATGGGAATAGGCGCTAAGAAACAAAACTTGCCTGCCCGTGTTCCAGAACCATCCTTGCCTGCCCATTGCTTGGAAAAATTCAGACTGTGAGCTAGGTATTTAGGGCCCTTATGCCATCTGACTCTCAGATATCTTTCCAGTTTCACATTCCATTTACAAGACTATGAGACCACTCCCTAAATATACCCTGTGGCTCACTGCTTGGGAACCCCCTGCTTCCCAACCCAAAGGCTCTTCCCCTCATCTTCACGGCATGTTCACATCCTCCCCTGACATTCCCAGGAAGAATCAGTAATTTCTCATCAGTTGGTGCATATCTGGAAAGCAGTTTGACAATATGCACCGGGAGTCTTAGGAATCTTCACACCCTTGACCCAGTGCTTCCACTTCTGAAGTCTGTCCTATGGAAAGAATCCTAAATGCTGCCTCTTGCACGTGTTCATTGCGGCTTTATTTATAATAGCAAGAAATTGGAGACAACTGAACATCCAGCAACAGAACAGTTAAGTACACTGGGTTACAGATACGTGATAGACTATTATCTTGGATTTTAAAATTATGTTTATAAATGATGTTAATGCTTAAGCTGTAAGATCAAGTGACAAACACTAGGTAAACTGAATATACAACGTTAGGAAACTAAGTTAAATTGCACAGAAAAAATATATATATTTTTAAAGAATTCCTTTTCTTTCTTTCTTTTTTTTTTTTTTTTTTCTGGCCACACTGCATGGCATGCAGGATCTTAGTTCCCCGACCAGGGATTGAACCCAGGCCCCCTGCAGTGGAAGTGCAGAGTCTTAACCACTGGACCACCAGGGAAGTCCCCAGAAAAAATATCTTTGAAAAAAAAGCAATAAAATGTTAGCAGCTCTGGGTAGTGGAATTATGGGTGATTTTTATTTTCTTCATTATGTTTTCCAAATTATCCATAATGCGTACCTATTACCTTTATAATTAGGAAAACAAAGCAAAACAAAAACAAATGGAAAAGAATGAATCATTTTTCCTCTCCATTCTTTTTTGTTTAATTGAAGTACAGTTGATTTACAATGTTGTGTTAGTTTCAAGTGTACAGCAAAGTGATTCAGTTATACATACATATATATGTGTGTATACACACACACACACACACACACAGATACACACATACATCTATTCTATTTCAGATTCTTTTCCCTTATAGGTTATTACGAAGTACTGAGTATAGTTCCCTGTGATATACAGCAGGTCCTTGTTATCTATTTTATATATGGTAGTGTATATATATTAATCCCAAACTCCTAATTTATCCCTCCTCTCCCTTCCCCTGTGGTAACCATAAGTTTGTTTTCTATGTCTGTGGGTCCATTCTTTTTGTTTAACTTAAAAATAGCTTTTATTGGTATTTTCCTTACTACAAATGCAGTACCTATTCATTACCAAAAAAAATTTCAGCAGATATAAAGAAGCTAAAAGAGACTTCCCTGGTGGTCCAGTGGTTAAGACTCTGCACTTCCACTGCAGGGGGCACGGGTTCGATCCCTGGTCGGGGAAGTTCCACAAGCTGCCTGGTACAGGCAAAAAAAAAATTTTTTTTAATAAAAAAAATAAAGAAAGAAGCTAAAAAAAGAAATAAAGAATACCTGCAGGCCATCTTCCTGGACATACCAGTCTTACTACCTTGGCATCCACAGACCCCACTGGAAAGCCCTGCACTTCCTGTCTGGGAGGGTGTAGGGCCCAGCCATGAGGGAAGAGACATGGTGTGTCACACATGAACACTTGGCCGCTGAAACTGTGGCTAAGGCTTGGCTCTGCTCCTGTGAGGATGCTGGGATGCAGCCCAGGCTTGCCACTCTGCAGCCATCTTCAATGCAGATGGATCGCGTCAGCCTCAGACTGATACATTAGAATCTGTCTTGCATTCATCCCACAGACTTTCACAGGTATTCACCCAGGGCCAGGCCAGTGCTGGACCCTGGGGGCTCAGAGATGGGTCAGATGAGTCCTGTCCTCCAGAAGCTCACAGTCTGATGGGGAGACAGGCGCACAGATAAATGACAACACAGTGTGACAAGTGTGAAGAGGGATGCACAGAGGGCTGTGGGAACACAAGAAGGACCCCTCACCTGCCCCTGGCTCAGGGAGGGCTCCCCAGAGGAGAGCCTGAGCAGTGATGGGAGAAAGGGGGAGCGTGGCACACCCGTGACTGGGAGGCTGGGAGAGCATGAACACAGGACAGGATGATGGGCTAGCGGTAGGGCTCAGTGAGGGAAGGAATCTAAGTGTATTAAGCCCCAGGCTCCATACCAGGCACTTGATTATTTTTTTAATTTTATTTTAGAATTTTATTTTATGTAGTCGGGTTTTTTGGCTGCGTTGGGTCTTTGTTGCTGCACGTGGGCTTTCTCTCTAGTTGCGGTGAGCGGGGGCTACTCTTCGTTGCAGTGCAGTGGCTTCTCTTGTTGCAGAGCATGGGCTCTGGGTGCGCGGGCTTCAGTAGTTGCGGCATGCGGGCTCAGTAGTTGTGGCTCGTGGGCTCTAGAGCACAGGCTCAGTAGTTGTGGCGCACGGGCTTAGTTGCTCCGTGACATGTGGGATCCTCCTGGACCAGGGATCGAACCTGTGTCCCCTGCACTGGAAGGCAGATTCTTAACCACTGCACCACCAGGGAAGTCCCATACCAGGTACTTTATGTCATCTCTTTAATCCTCATGACAGTTCTGAGATAGGTGCTATTCTGGGGAGGTGCTGTTATTTTTTTACCAGTGAAGAACCCAAGGCTCAGAGAGGTGAAAGATCATGCCCAGATCGCATGACTGGGGGTTTACCTGCAGATCTGCCCGACTCCTGATAGTCCAGGAAGCATTCCATGCAGTAGTGTGGTGTGCAGTGGCTGTCACTAAAGCTGGTGGACACTCAGACTGCGCACAGAGGCCTAATCTCTAGAAAGATGTCAGTGAATACCTCACTGTGCGGGTCAGGCACTGACCTTCTAGGCACTGATCTTAAAGAGGCCTAGAGCCAGGAAACAGGTTCGGTGATGGGGAGCTGATGGAGCAGGTGCCTCTTGGGAGCTCACTTTGATTGCCTGGCTCTCTGTGCCAGGCACTGAGGTATAGTATCGCATTTAGTCTAGAGATGAGCAGGCTCAAGGTCCAAGCCAGGGGCCTCCGATCTCTGCAGGGTTGCCCTGGGGCAGAGGAAGCAGCCCGGAGGGCAGGGCTGGGATGGGGGTGGGAGGGCAAAGCTTTGGTGGGAACAGGTGTCAGCTCAGTGTCAGGTGGGAAGCCTTCCCTGGCAAGGGGAGTCAGTCTGTAATGGAGCAGACTTCCTTGGGAGGTAGTGGACTACCTATCAGCAGCAGTATGTAAGCAGAGTCCTGTGGGGATGCTTTAGAAGGCAGCCAAGCCACTTGCAGGATGACTGCACCATCATGTTCCCTTTCAGCCTCCAGATTCCATGATTTCTGTTCCATAGACCTCATAAGCTGTAGCCTTTCACGGGCAAGGATGGTTTTCTGGAGGAGGTAGAGAGGCGAACTCAGATGGGTGGGACACCCAGGAAGGGCAGTGCCATCCAGTTCAAGCAAGCCCAAGAAAAGCCCCCATAGTGGATGGCTGGGGTCAGACCCCTTCCCAGCCCACCCCTGTCATGTACCGTCCTGTTCCCTAGTATGGTGAGCTCCTCATGCTGGCTGCCGGCACCGGCCTGGCCCCCATGGTGCCCATCCTGCAGAGCATCACAGACAACGCAGAGGATGAGACCTTCATCACCCTGGTCGGCTGCTTTAAGACCTTTGAGGGCATCTACCTGAAAACCTTCCTCCGGGAGCAGGCTCGTTTCTGGAATGTCCGCACCTTCTTTGTACTCAGCCAGGTGAGCCCAGGGGAATGATTTCCTTCCCTGATTGAGACACTCCTGTCCCCTGCACCCATCTTGAGGACATGCTGTGGGCTCTCTGCCCTGTGCCGTAATAGTCATTCCTGCCACTGGTGGAGCCCCCAGTGTGTGCCTGGCAAGGAAGGCAGGTGTTGCCGTGTTCATTATGCAGATGAGGAAACTGATGCTCTGAGGTGAAGGCACGAGCTAGCGTCATGCTGCCAGACAGGGTGAAGCCAGGATATGAACCCGAGGCTGTCTGCTTCCAGAGCGCCAGCTCTCACCCACCATGCTTTGCTGCCTGCCATCCACCCTCTGGCATCCTCTGTTGTATGGGCGGGGGGCCTGGTTGTAGAATCAGTGGGCCAGGCACAGACGTCCTCTGGCTGTGACAGCTCCTTGAGGCAGGGACCACGTGTCTGGATCACCACGCTCTCAATGCTTTGCACAGCACCAGGCGTGGAGTAGGCACTCACCCCAGCAATGGCTGGTGGAGTAAACCGGATCCAGTTCACTGCATTTGTTAGGGTCTTTTCCACATCACTTTGTTCCCGCCTGGGAACAAAGCTGCTTTCAAATCCTCCAAGTTACAGCCACTCTAGCTGCAAGCGGCTTTGCCTCCTGAGCCCTCTTCCCTCTGGTTCCCCATCCCCTCCATTCATTCAAGCCACCCCTCTGGGCCCTCCCCACAGGGCTGCAGTGTGGAGAGCTGTCTTGCCCCTACCTCAAGCCAGGCCCTCAGCTACCTTTGTTCACTGGCCTTCGCCTAGTCTGTAGCTTTATTTCTCTTTCCTGTACGCCCTGGGTTGAGGTTCCCTGCTGGTGCCTCCCCTCCATTCTCTTGGTCAGGGTCAGCCTCATTGCCCTGTACTTTGGAGCACCCTTGTCATCAGTTTCCTCTTGAGACAGCTTTAGAGTGTCCCTAAAGACTTACATGATCCTCGACGTTGTGGCTGGGTTGGGGAGGGTGTCAGGAAACCAGAGGTCCTGAGGTCCCCAGGGGCCAGAGTCCACAGGCCTGTGCACGGGGCAGAATGCTCAGTGGCATGAACACCGAGGGGGTCGTGCTTGGTGAACATTAGCAGCGACAGCAGTGCCCAAGGTCAGGGATGAAGCAGAGGGCTAAGGTACAGCCGAGGGGAGAGGGGCAAGGGAAGGGCCACTCCTGCCGGGAGCACGCTCAGCCCTGCCTAAGAGCTGGTCGGGGAAGATGGCAGGAAGGCAGGCACCTGGCAGAATTTCCCTGGCTGTTGGCCAGCCTCTCTTTCCCCCACCACGTGCCAGGTGCCAGGGATTTAAAAACGAAAATGGGACATCCCTGGCGGTCCAGTGGTTAAGATTCTGTGCTTCCACTGCAGGGGATGGGGGTTCAATGCCTGGTCAGGGAACTAAGATCCCACATGCCACACAGGGCGGCCAAAAGAAAAATTTTTTTATAAATAAATAAAAATAAAAATGAAGATGACCTCTTACTGCCCTCCAGGTGCTCATCTATATATGTGGAGACAGCCACAGAGATGGCTGACAAGGGCTCCCCTTCATCGAGCACTTTCTCTGTGCCTAGCACTGTTCTAAGCACTTTATGTGTACTAACTCATTTAATCCCCACCACAATCTTAGGAGGCTTATACTGCCATCATGGCCTTTTAATAGATGTGGAAACTGACACACAGAGAGGTTAAGAACCTTGCCCAAGGTAACACAGCAACTTGGTGGCGAGGCCATTCTCTTATTGCTTGTCAGTGTAAGACAGCACAGGGATAGGTGCTGTGGAGGGTGTTCAGGGTGCTGGAGGCAAGCAGAGAGGGCTTCACAGAGGAGATGGCATTTGAGCCCGAGCTTGAGGGCAGAGTTAAAGTTCACCAGCAAGAGGGGACCTTCTACCCTGGGCCGGGGCTTTGATGAGGCCAGTGCCCTGGGGTTGGGCAGGCGAGTGGGCTGGCTTTCAATAGCCGGGGAAGGTGAGGGATGATGGGGTGAGAGGTGCCTCCTGCCTGTCCGTGCTTCCTCCACTCTGGGTGCTGCCTGGGCCATAGCAACAGCATCATCAAGGGTCTCCCTGCTCCAGCCACTCCTTGACGATTTGTCCTTCATCCTGCAGCCGGAAGGGCAGCTCTGACCACATCACTGCCCTGCTGCCTGTCCTTCCCTAGCTCCCCACCGCTCTCAAGACTATGTGCCAGCCCTCCATGGCCTCACCTTCTGGCCCACTCCCGCTGCATGCTGCGTTCTGGTGTCACTGGTCTGCCTGTGGTCGCAAGTGCCCTGTGCTTTTCTGGCTCCTGGGTCTTTGCTCATACAGTTCCCCCTGCCAGGCACACTTTTTCCCACTTCTTCACCTAACACCCACTCATCCCTCGCATCTCTCTGCTAAGGTGTAATCCCATCCTGGGAACTTGCCCTGAGCCTCCAGGCTGGTGTAGATGTTTCTGCTGTCACGGCCCAGGCTCTGCTTCCTAGCACCCACCCCACTGCGTCATCATTGTTTATGGGTCCCCTCCCCACTTGAGCAGCAATCAGACCCCATGCATCTCTGGGTGCACAGTCAAGGTCAGCTGCACTGAACCTAACTGGCCTGGGGGCATTGGGAAGGAGGGGCAAGGCCAACGGGCCCTACTCGTTCCTGCCCTCGAGGGCCCACTGGGCAGGTCAGAGCACGAAGGGCACGCAAGAAGATGCAGATCATCAGAGAGTGTCCCCTGTCAGCAGCACAGCACTGTCCTCAGAGGCCCTCGGGGTCTGATGAGCTCTGTGAGTGAACCTGAGATTCGAGGCCTGCATTCATGGAGCCTCTCAGTGCTTCCCCATCCGCTGTGCTCATCTCAGTAGCTCAGAGAGGTCATGGCTCCTCACCAGAAAATGGTGGCAAAGCTTGGATTCCAACCCCAAACCCTCTCTCTCCATCCTGTCTCGCTGCTTGGTCCCAGGAACCAGAAGTTCATCTCAATAGGGTCTGCAGAGGTGGTAGTTCTGTTCTGTTGGGGGTTTTGTTTTGTTTTTGGATGCTGGTTACATGGTTTCTTCTCTTTGTTAAAATTCTCCAAACTATATAAACGTTACGATTTTTATACGTATATTATACTCCAATAAAATGTTTACTTAAAAGATACTCTTCCAAGTAGTGGAGATTTTCTTTTGTGGCCCTGGGAATGAAAGCCACAAGTTAAGTCTAGAGGGGCAGAAAGAGAAGGCGCCTGGGGCATGGCACACCCCCAGAATACTACCTCTAGCCTTTTCATGTGAGAGAAATAAACCCTTCTCTTGGTTAGGGCACTGCAGCCCGGGATCTCTGATACACACAGCCAGATGGGGCCAGGAACCCTGTCTGTTTAGGGCAGCTGCCGTATCCCCATTACCTAGCACCGGGCCAGGCACAGAGTCACTCAGTAAACATTTGTTAACTCAACAAGCTAATTGAAATCTTAAATGAACAAAAGTTATGCTCCAAGGGTGATGGTGATGGATAACCTTGGAAAGATGCTAGGAGACCCACAGTCATGGTGAGAAAACATTCCCCCCAGAGTGACAGGTGCAGGGGCCCCAGGTTCTGGTCCTGCTGCCCCTGCATCATTGTGTGCCCTGAGAGGCATCCCTCCTCCCTGTGCATCAGCTGTTGTGGAGGATAACTACCTACCCACAGGCTTCTGTGAGGGTGATTTGAGTCCCAGTGTGAGGAAGTGCCTGGCCCGTGGTGGGGTTGGGTGAAGGTTGGTTTCCCACCCCCTCTGCCTCAGTGTCCTTGTTGGCCAGAGAGGAGCTGACCATGTGAACTCTGAGGACCCCCCGTAGTCACCCCCACTGTTTCTCATCCTCCCAGGAGAACTCCCTAGAGCAGCTACCCTGGAGTTACCGGGACAAGACCCACTTTGGCCGCCTGGGCCAGGACCTGATTGAAGAGCTGGTTGGCTCCTGTCGGAGAAAGCCGTTTGCATTGGTCTGTGGCTCAGCTGAGTTTACCAAGGACGTGGCTGGGTACTTGCTGAGCGCAGGCCTGGCCGAGGACTCCTACTTCCTCTTCTAAGCCTGGCCTCCCTTCTAAAGCTCAGGCCAGGGGCCTGGCACTGGGACGCAGGAAGGGACACAGACTGGAATCCAAAGACATGAATGGAAGACTGCTGCTAACTTTCCAGGTGACCTGGGACAAATGTCTTTACCTCTGCGCACCTCCGTTTCTCATCCACCCCACGCGGTTCCTGACTTCCTCAAGCAGGCATCCTACTGAGAGGAGGCAGATGGAGCTGTAGGAACCTTGCGGAGGAGAGTATCAGGCCGGGAGTCAGGGAGCACTCCTTGGAGGGAGCCAGGTCCTGGCTGGGTAGGAGTTGGCAGGAGAAGGACTAGCAGGGGGTTTCCTGGTTCCTCAGCTTCAAGGGTTTGAGAGGGGCTCCCACTGGGCCCTGCCCTTTAATGCCTGTGCCAAAGCCTGCTTTCCCCGGAGATGTGTGTCTCTTGTGACCTCAGGGCTGGCTCAGATGAGGTGCTCACTGGTTAGGGAATGACCATAGCAGAGGCTAGAGGAAGCACTTGCTGTATGTACCTCCAGTGCCGTGAGCCTGACACAATGAAGGTCGTGGGTTCTGTGACCTCGCCATGTCTCAGAACAAGGTGGGGCCCTAGATTACCTTTGTTTTGGCACCAGGTCTTTTATGCTGCAAAAGGCTTCACTCTCAGTCTCCTTTTCCTGGCTCAAGAGCCCAGCCTAGAGTCCTTTCCCCAGCAAAAGAGCCGTGAAAGCAAATGCCCCTCCCTCCTGCAGGCAGCCAGCTCAGCCATACCTTCAGCTGCAGCGCCCTGGTGATGGTTGCTATGGAGATCTAAAGATAGAGCAGGAGTCCGGAGACCTGGGTCCTTCTCCCTGCTGTGCCCACTGAGCTGCTGCTGTTTCTGAGGCACCCACCCCTCCCCTCCACACCCCACCCCCTCCGTCCTCCATGGGGCATGCCCTCCACAGGGGACTTAGCAATCCTGGACAGCACACTGCAGTTAATGAATTCTGCTTTCTGTAGCCTGTGCTCCAGTATGCTGCACCAGCTCAGGCTGGCTACAGGCAGTCCCAGAGTTGGAATATTAAGCCATGGAATCTCAGAATCAAAGAACCATAGAACCATAGAGTTGGAATTTTACAGTCATAGAATCACAGCCCTCATCATATCAGAGGTTAAAGCTCAGGACTCCAAAAAGCATACCATCTACCAGACTCATTGTATCAATGGGGAAACCAAGGCCCAGCGAGGCCATGTGACCTGCCCAAGGTAAAACAGTTCATGGCAAGGCCAGTGTCAGAAGCCAGGTCTCTAATGTCAGCCCTGTCCTCAGAGTTCTGTACCGGTGATTTTTAAACTGGGCTCTGCAGGACACTACAGTTCCCAGCACGACAGCAGTGAAGGAATGGCCAGGTGGGATCTCCAGGCCCCCTTCCGACCAGAACAGTTTTGTTTTTATCCCATTTATATCTTGGCGCTTGGAGTCATTTTCATTTGTGAAACAGGGTTTTCCTGCACTGCCCCAAAAGTTGCAACAAATCTCCTTGCTGTGCCATGTTCAATAAATAATTATGGCAAGCAGTTGGGGGATGGTGCCAAAGGTTTCAAACCAAGTTTCACAGACAGAATTCCATGGTCAAATAGATGTGGGGAATACTGCATGTGACCTTCACCAGGAATCACGTGCACACGAGCATATTAAAGGCTCTGAAAAGTACAGTGGTGAAGAAACGTTTTTCATTTTGTTTAACCCAGAGTTTCCCAAGCTTATTTAATTAGAGAACACTTTGAGACCAGCATTCCATGGGCTACTTCAGGAAATGCTGGTCTGTTGCAAAGCCTCTTTCCAGCATAGCATAATCAGTGGGGAGGCCCTTCCTTGAGAGGCAGAGGTCCCGAGCAGGAACTGTGATTTCATTCGGCCTCTCCTGTGACTTGAGCAAGGCACTTTCTTTCTCAGGGCCTCTGAATCTATGCATCTTCCTCCACCCTTTCTTCTCCCTCAGTTAGTACGTCCTATTGATTCTACTCACAAATACTCCTGGAGGGCCTGTTAGGAGCCAGACTCTTAGGCACTGAGGGAAGAACAATGAACAAGGTGGGTACGGTTCTGGGAAGCTCCATTGGGGAGCTTATAGTCCGACAAGGAAGGCAGAAATTAAAGTTGTAATTCTAAAAGGGATGAGTGTGCTAAAAAGGGAAGTATGGAGCGCTAGGAGAATAGATGGCAATGCTCCAGCCTGGCCTAGGGGAGGCCAGGACACACCACTGCACTGAGGGTAGAGGCCTCTCACTCATAGTTAGGGGTGGTAGGTGGTCCCCACTTAGGGAGTGACGGGTCTGGGGCAGTTCTTGTATGTCTGTCTTCTCCCATTTTAGATATCTGATGTTTAGCTATTACTAACCAGTGATAACCAACAGCCCCTCTTACCCTGGAATGTGTCACCCTCCCCTTCCCCTCATTCTGTGTGGGATCTCTGCGGTCTAGATGCTGGTGGGGTTCCGTATGGGACATTGGTGAAGACCCAGCCACGCCCTGGGTGCCAAGATGCCGAAGGGCTCATACCATCCAGAAACTTGAGAGCTCATGGCTGGGTCCTGTGCCTCGAAAGACGATAAGTGAGTCCAAGAAGGGGACTAGGTGGAGTGTGTGAGCACGAGCCTCTTTGACTCAGGGTGAGGTTCCCAGCTCAGGGTGAGCTGGCCCGTTCCTCCCATCTCTCCTGGTGATGCTGTCAGGGTGTTGGTGGCAAAATCAATGGCTGCCTTGGTTCCGCCCTCATCATGTTTTGCCTGCAGCATTCCCATCCTCAGCCTCCAACCTCCGGCCTCTCCCCTACACCCCCTTTCACACTGTGGCCAGACCCATTTTTTTAAATTGTAGTGATAACACTGTGTTGGCCAAAAAGTTCATATGGGTTTTTCCGTAAGATGTTATGGAAAAACCGGAACGAACTTTTTGGCCAACCCAATACTTAACATGAGATCTACCCTCATAACAAATTTCTAAGTGTAGGATAGTTGTTGAGTGTGAGTACCGTGTTGCAGCTCTCCAGAGCTTATTCAGACTGCTTCTTCTAACACGCAGACCTGAGCCTATCACTCCCTTGCTTAAATCCTTCATGGCTCCCTGCTGCCCTCAGGGTACAGCATCGTGGCTCTGCTTACCTCTCCAGGCTCATTTTGTCTTACTACCCCTCCCCTCAACTCCTGTGTTCCAAGCACGTTCTCTCACGTCCTTCAGTCCCTTCACATCTGCTGCTCCCTCTGCCTGGGCCAGCCTTCCACCCTCCCATCTTCCGCTCGCCTAAGCCTCCTTGTCTTTAGAGGACTTAGCTTAGTGTCATTGCCTCTCGGAAGCCTTGCCTGCCTCTATACTCCAGGCTAGATTACTGAGCAGAATCTTGCGCGTTCTTCTGTTGCTGCACCCATCAAACTGTCTCTTATGCATGTGAGCACATCAGGGGTCGTCCTTGTTCATTGTGTCCCCAGCGTGGAAGGGTGCTCAGTACATCCTGGATGTCAAACACCTGAATGATAAACAGCTAACATTTCATGGAGTCCTTTACAGGTTGCAAAAGGCTTTTCACCTACATTGAGGCATGCAATCGTCACCAAAATGCATGCTATTTTATTACCCCAATTTACTGATGAGGAATAAGCTTTTGAGACATTAAACAATTCTCCAAGGTCACACAGGGGCACATGCTGCAATTGTTATAAAGGCTGTATGTGACACAAGGGTGCACCAGGAGACGTGTATAAAGACTTTGACTGCTGTACTGTTTGAAACCGCAAAGAATGGAAACTACCTGTATGTTCATTGGTAAGAAAATGGAGAAATGCACTGCTCTCTGTAGACTCAGTGGAATACCATACAGCAGTTAAAGTGAGTAAACTAGATTTACATGTATCAACATAGACTAAATCCTAAAAACATAATGATTGAGTGAAAACCAAATTGTAAAAGGAAAGGTACAGTAAGATAGCCATATTTGGAAAGTTTAAAAACACAAAATAATACCAAATGCTCAGGAAGGAGATTCACCAGCTTCAAGGATAGTGGTGACCTCTGACAGAGAGAAGGGAGGGGGATGGGATGGGATGAGGGCTTTTATCTGTGTCACTTTACTATAAAAATATTTGAAATGAATACAGCAAAGTATGATCATCTGGTAAATCTGGGTGATGGGTGCACCGTTGTCTGCTTTATTAATGTTCTATCTTTTTCTGTGTTTGAAATAGTTCCATAATTAGAGATTTGTTAAAATAAGATTAAATATGCCTGGTCAAAGTACTTCAGAAACTAGAGGCTTAAAAACGTTCATTCCTTCTCTCCCACCTCAGGATAGGCTGTGCCCTTTTATGCCTCCAAGCTTTTCAGTCTTTCATTTGAAACTACTGCGAGTACCTACCGTGTGCCCTGATTAGTCACAACAGTCAATAGTATAAACCATGCCCAGCACCCATAGCTTACATGCTGTTCCCTCTGCTTGTCCCTCTTCTTTTCCTCGTAAACTCAAACCAGAGTGACTTTCCAGACACTGACTTTCTGACAAACTGACTTTCCACACAGTTTTGGACTTTTTGTTTTGTTTTATTGTGTTTTGTTTACATTTTTTAAGTGAGGCAGACCTAGGTTCAAATCTCTTAGTGATTCTGTAGGTATACAGGGCAAGTAACTTGGCCTCTCTGGGCCTCAGTTTACTTACTCATCTATAAAGTGGAGATGGTACCACCATCTCCCAGGACTGTGTGAGGATGAGGAAAATGTATGTGATGCCCAAGCACAGTGCCTGGCCCGGAGCGAGTGTGAGAACCAGCCCCCTTCCTCTCCTCTCCCTGGAGGCCCTCCCCAGCAGTGCCTGGTTCATGCTGGCCTCTGGACGACAGCACTTGTTCTCAAACTCTTCACTATCAAGAACTCCCTTTTTTGGATTTCCCTGGTGGTGCAGTGGTTAAGAATCCACCTGCCAATGCAGGGGACATGGGTTTGAGCCCTGGTCCAGGAAGATCCCACATGCCGCGGAACAGCTAAGCCCGTGCACCACAACTACTGAGCCTGCGCTTCAGAGCCCGCGAGCCACAAATACCGAAACCCACGTGCCTGGAGCCTGTGCTCTGCAACAAGAGAAGCCACCGCAATGAGAAGCTCATGCACCACAGTGAAGAGTAGCCCCCGCTCGCCACAACTAGAGAAAGCCCGTGCGCAGCAACGAAGACCCAATGCAGCCAAAAAAATAAATAAATAAATTTATTTTTTAAAAAAGAACTCCCTTTTTTTTTTTTTTTTTGCGGTATGTGGGCCTCTCACTGTTGTGGCCTCTCCCGTTGCGGAGCACAGGCTCCGGACATGCAGACTCAGCGGCCATGGCTCACGGGCCCAGCCGCTCCGCGGCATGTGGGATCTTCCCAGACCGGGGCACGAACCCGTGTCCCCTGCATCGGCAGGCAGACTCTCAACCACTGCGCCACCAGGGAAGCCCAAGAACTCCCTTTTTTATTACTTTCCCCATGCTTTGGAAGATTTTGATCGCAAATTGCATGTATTAAGTCATTATTAATTTATTTCCCATTTTTTATTAATCAAAGACATAGATAGCTGGCCCTCAGAGCTTCTGATCTGTACAGCCCGCCAGGAGCCACACGTGGATGACATAATTCCAGCCAGAGGCAAAAGAACTCAGCGGTGTGTGTGGTCTGGATGGCCCGAGGAGGGCAAATGTAGATGTACCTTCTCGCTTTCTTTTAATTGACCAAGAGCTGCGGAAGCAGCCTTGCCTGGATGGGTGCTGCTTTCCCAGGTCACTGATTGATGGGACTGGGGCTGAGTTTTCCCTGCCAGGCTCTAGTACAGGGCCCCATGAAGGTCCCAGACCCTTCATCCCACAGGGCTCACTCCAAGTAGATGGCATGCACCAGTGCCATGCTGAAGAGCATGGGGTTCACATAGTGGGAGATGGCAAAGCTGTCTGCATGCGGGTCCCACAGGCACCCGCTGGAGACCACCACGCCATCCTGCCCCTTGCTCCCGATGCTGACAGAGCACACCAGCCTGTAGCAGGGCAGGGTGACAGTCTTGACCAGGTCCTGGATCTTGGCACTCAGCACAGCGGCTAGGTGGGCACACAGGGCCGGATGGTAGGCCACACCGGCCAGCTTGTTGGGCAGGTAAGCCTGCATCAACTCCTGCGCCCAGACCCAGAGGAACTTCACCTCCGGCCTGGCCGCCCACAAGAGGACATGGAGGGAGGGGAGGAGGGGGGTGATGGTGAGGAGTCTTTGCAACAAGGCACACAGAATTGGGGCTTGAAGCCTGTATGCTGGACATAGAACCCTGAGTCTGAGCAGTGGGGTGGACAATGGAATGTAGAACCTGGGACACAAGAACGTAATTGTACAGCTCTGTAGTCCTGTGCTTCCAAGGGGCTCAGCCTGTGGTAGGTGCCCTAGCGCCCACGGCCCCGACTCCCCTCCCACTCCCTGCATCCCCAGGCCTCTGGCCCACACCTGCTCCTGGATGAGGCTGATGGGTAGGTGGCAGTTCAGTTGGAGTCGCGACTGTGTTCTCGAAGACGTCCAATTCCGGAAAAGTGAGCATGGAGGTAAGTAGCACCTGCTGAAGGTCTCCTGAGCGCCAGGTCTGAGTCATCTGTTTTAGGCTGGGTGTGCCGCAAAGCTGACTCTGAGTGGGGATGTGGATGCAAGAAGTTTATGTGGGAGGGGATCCAGGGAAGCCAGCACAGCGTGTGTTGATGGGCAGCTTTCCCCCACACAGCTGGAGCTCATCCGCTGGGGTCCTGCCACTGACCTCAGAAGGCACTCAGAACTACCCCGCCCAGGGACGAGGGAGCTGGGGTGTTTATCCACCAACATCCATTGTCTCTCTAGGGCTGAGGCTTGTTCCAACTCCCTGCTCTAGTGGCCTCCCAGGTGTGGGCTCAGCCTGGCAGCCAGAGAAACCCCCAGGCAGGGAGACGCAGGAAGCCCCCGGTGCGTGTTCCTCCAGCCGGGCCAGGGTGACAGAGGTGGCACATCAACAGTGTCCACTAAGTTATCTCAATTCTCACCATGTTGAGAGCAGTAGCTTCCTTGTTTTATAGGCAAAGAAACGGATGCTCATGGGGTAGAACAGCTGGTGGAGAAAGTGGTGTTGCATGAGGGCAGGCACTGTAGCCTGCCCCGTCCCCACCCACCATCCCATCCAGCACAACATCTGGCCAGTGAGTGTTGAAGGGGCATCAGAGATGTGTGCAAAGGAACAGGTATGAGTGGCTATAGTCACAAAAGGGCATAATCGCACTCAGCAATGGACAGTCACCCACAAAGAGATCAACGTACGTGGTGCCCCATGCATAGACACTAAAGTGGGCTCATGAGCCCAAGAAAACAGCGTGACCAGATGGCGACACCGGTGCACCCAGAGACAGACAAATACACACAGTGACAGAAACAGCATGGCAGCACACCACCCCCGGACATACAACGCCCTTTAAGGGACAGCTCTGTGTCCAGTAGTAGGGTGCTGCAGAAAGGAGGGTCCTCTCTAAACCAAGACACCTCCTGGAAGTTTGAGGTGCGTCCTCAGGGCTCAGCCGTGGGAGTCTGCACAGCAAGACACTGGAAGGCCCCCGACTGCCCAGGGTGACGGACCTGTGGATGGCACAGGCACTCCTCAGTGACCCTGGCGGGGTGGCAGCCGGCGGCCTTTGTTCCTTCTCCACCACCTCCCCTGGGGACTGGGAGAGCATTTGAGGCCAGGCTGCTGATTGGAGGGAGGGGCAGCCAGGCAGGGGAGGCCCCACCCAGAGGTGACTTCAAGGAGAGTTGGGTTAGAAAGACACGTGCGAGACCTGGGGTCTGTGCAGCCTCTTTGCAGCCTTTGTTTTTTTGTTTGTTTTGTTTTTAAAATACTTTTCTTATTTATTTATTTATTTTTGGCTGCATTGGGTCTTCACTGCAGCGCACGGGCTTTCTCTAGTTATGGCAAGCGGGGGCTACTCTTCATTGCAGTGCTTCTCGTTGCGGTGGCTTCTCTTGTTGCGGAGCATGGGCTCTAGGCATGCAGGTTTCAGTAGTTGTGGCACGCAGGCTCAGTAGTTGTGGCTCACAGGCTCTAGAGCACAGGCTCAGTAGTTGTGGCACAGGGGCTTAGTTACTCCACGACATGTGGGATCTTCCTGGACCAGGGCTCTAACCCGTGTCCCCTTCATTGGTAGGTGGACTCTTAACCACTGCGCCACCAGGGAAGTCCTCTGTGCAGCCTTTGGCGTTCACACAGATGGAACACAGGATAAGGGAAGACACGCATTCCCAGCTTACTGTGTGCTGGCACACCTCCCATGCCAGAGGTCCCCACCCACCTACCCTCACAACGCCTGGCAGAAATGTCACAGGCAAGGAAATGATGTCTGTAGAAGCAAAGTGACTTGTCCAAGGTCACACAGCTGGTAACTGCCAGAGTTGTGACCTGAACCCATATGGTCCAGGTACTAGGGGCTCCGGGCTTAACCATCACACCAGACCACCCTGCCACTCCACTGGGCGGGGTTAAAAGCACACGCTTTGGACACAGAGGAACATGGGCTCAAATAGACAAGGACACTTCCTAGCTGTGTGTCTTTGAGCAGTTCAATCTATGAATGGCTGTTGAGCATTTAGCATGTGCTGGGGGAGGACGTGCAGTGGGACGGAGACGACGAAATGATGTGCTCTGGGTGAAGCTTGTGCTGGGGGGTGGGATGAAAACCCAAGTAGATGGAGGGTATTCACAGAAAGACCAGGCAGCCAGAGCACGGGTGGTCCTCTCTGTGCTAGGGGTGCACCTAGGGAGGGGCACACTCCCAGCTTGGGGTGGGGTCAGGATGACTCCCTGGAGGAGGTGACAATGTTTTGAAGGATGAGTAAGAGTCTGTCAAGGGAAGATAGAGCAGAAAGAAAGACAATCCAGGCTCAGGGCACAGCGTGTAGGAGAAGTGAGAGAGATGCGGGTAGCTGGGATGTGACACTCAGGATGGGGACAAAGTCTGAGATGTGCTCCATGTGTGGGAGGGCGGGGAGTGTCCTGAAGAGGCATGAATGCCAAGCAGAGAACTCTGGATTTTATCCTGAGCAGAGGGCTGACATGGTCAGATTAGCATTTTAGAAAGATCGGAATAGAGAGTGGGTGGGGTGGGCAAGGAACAGGCAAGACCGGAGACACGCAGGCCGGTGAGATGGAGGAGCCTGTGGAGAAATGCAGAGAGAGATGGGGAGGGGGTAGTGATGGTTTCAGAAGTTGTGTCAGAGCCTAGAGTGGTGACCAGACTCAAGTGTGACTGCCAATATGGGGATGAGGGGAAGTCGAGGCAGCTCCTGCGTTTCTGGCTTGGTGGGTTGGTTGTGCCGCCACCTTGAATAGGAGGGAGAAACAAGTTTGGGGGAGGGGCGGTGATAAAGTTCAGCTGGGAGCTGTGGGGGACCTGAGGGGTGCTCTGGTGGTTGCCAGACCAATGGCCATCCTTACTCTTGCTAACCCAAATTCTGGAGCACTGTGGAAGTGAGATGCCTGGTCTTTGGGGATGAATCATGCTAACCTCCTCTTGCCAGTGATGTTCTAGGAGCGGGCGTGCATCCCAGTTTGGACTCTCCCAAAAGCAGACCTTGAGACAGGATTTGAAAGCACATGGCTTATGTAGGAGAAAGGGGGAACGCTGATGGGACCTAGTGACCAGAAATTGTTGGTGACCAGGACACACAGTTTGACTGCAGCGGGGGAGTGCAGCCCAGCAAACCTTGGAAGAGGGAGAGGAGGGGAGAAATGGAAGAGATAAGTGTAGACACTGCTCTCAAGAAGCCTGGCAGTGAAAGCCAGCAGATGGGTAGGCTGAGAGCTGGAGGGAAACACAGGCTCACGGAAAGGGTTTGTATCCCCAGCCACGGTGGAGAGACCTGCATGCGCTTAACTGTGGATGGAGAACACCAGCTGGGCAGGAGAGGCTCTAAGGATATGGGGGAGGCGAGAGCTAGGTGCCCAAAGCAGTGGGAGGGCTGGGCTCCCGGCACAGGTTGGAGGAATTGGCCTCGGACAGGAGGTGGGAACACCTTCCCCAGAGGCTGTGGGGAGGGATGCATGAGCACAAGGCGAGGTCTGTAAGGTGGAGGGGCTCCTGCTTTACTGTTTGCCTTTTTCCCTCAACGGGAAGGGATGGGGTCATCTGCAGGAGAGGTGGGGATGCACTGTCTCGGGGAGACTGGTGACCGCCTGGGATGGTGTCTGTGGAGAGTCACAGAGAGAGTCACCTGGGGAAACATGGAAAGGCTGGGGGGCGGAGCTGAAACCCTAGACGAGGCTGGAGACCATGAACAACGGGTGCTGGTGCTGACTACATGGTGACGGGACTCTGCCCAGCAGCGCCCAGAGGTCCAGACACCCGGCGGAGAGTGTGGCCAGTGGGGCTTGTCCAGCAGATGTCATGAAGGGAGGGCAGGATGACCCTGAGCCTGGAATCTCAGCCCAAGGGGGAAGATGGGGTGAGGAACATGCGAGGCGGGGCGGGGAGAACAGCAGGGAAGGGAGACTGGAGCTTCACTGGCGTGCAGGGAGGGAGGCGGTGGTTCCAGGGGTGGGACAAACACTTCACCGATGAGGGATTCAGGGGGCAACAAGCGGACGCTGTCGCAGCCCTGCCCACACCCTGTGGCCTTCACCATTCCCAAGCTTCTGCTGCGACCCCTGGACACTGGGGCGTTCACAGGCAGGCTGGAAATGCCTGGGAGAGGATGGCCTCGAGCGGCCGTCACCCAGGGGCAGCTGGCAGTGGTGGGCAAACACGCTGCCTCCTCCTGCCTCACTGAAACACCATCTCCCAGAGGTGCCCTTGTGGGTGGAGCCTCGGTTGCCCACGGTGGTCAGCTGCTGGCTAACATACCCTGAATCGGCTTCTTCTCACCCCCGTCTCCCTGCCCGCCTCCCCTACCTGTGCTTCCGGGGATCACCTCCCGGATAAACTCCTTGTCCTCAACTCCCTGCCACAGGGTCTTCTTGTGAAGCAACTCAACCCACAGCAGTGGCTCAAACCCTCTGCACTTCAGCTTCCTCCTCTGCAAGATGGAGAGTCCGATACGTGCCTCTGAAACTGGGGGGACACAAGCACAGGTCTGGGAGGCTCAGCACCATGCCCAGTACTCAGCAGGCACTGGGTTAGCGCCCTTACTCATACACACAGTAGGTGTTTAATAAAAGCTCCGGCCCCCTCAGACGGCTCAGGACACAGAACCCCTCTGTTCCTGCCAATCAGGCCCCACCGGTAAGCCAATGCCTCAGGCCTGACCATTCCCGATGCTCTTGGCTGAACACCTTCCAGGTGGCCTCCCTCCCATGCTGGCAGCAAAGGGCTCCCTGGGGACCTCCTGACAAAAGGTTGGGCCAAATGCAACACGTGGTCTGGAAGATGGACGTCTGAGCTCCTCAGAGGTCAATAAAAATCCTCCTATGCACTGAGCCAGGCACTGGCTTGGGCTTCCCCTACATTATCTCATCTAATCCTCTCCACAAACTGCAGGCACTGCACTGCTCTCCTGTCGTGGTCCAGGAGATTGGGCCTCAGAGAGGCCCCCGCAGCCCAGCAGTGAGGGGTAGAGCCTGGATTCAGCCCTTGTCTGTCAAGCCAGAGCCCAGGCTCCTCACTGGGAGGCAGGAACATGCCACGTTCACCTCGGATGCCCTGTGCCTGGTGCAGGCTCTGCACAAAGAAGGAGCTTAGGAAATGAGCCTTGGGCCAGACTGAACCAAATAGGGCTCCTAGAGGAAATTGAAAGATCCTGTTTCCTGTTGGACACGGCACCCCTGAGGGTATTTCTGTGGCCCAGCTCCTAGCACAGGGCCTGGCACATAATGATGTTCAAGCCAGGTTTGTGGATCAGTAAAAAGGTGAACACTTAATATCCTTGGCCAGAATTTACACTGTGGCCCAGATCCATGACTGCGTTAGGAGTTGTTCTATACGATTTTCCCATTCTGTTGTTCCTGCTGCATTTTCCCTTCGCTCTCCCTCTGAGCTCACCTAAGCACGTCTGAGGGATGCTTGTCCCCCTCCCCCATCGGTGGGGGATAGGGAAACCTATAGCAAGCGCTCACTGTGTGCTTTAGTGTATGTTACCACATTTCATTTCCACAATAGCCCTAGAGGCAGGGCTGAATGGTACCACTGGACAGATAACCTAGAGGAGTTGGATGACTTGTTCACGGTCACCTGGCCAATTGGAGGCTGACCGGAGATGATCTCAGGTCTGCCTAGCCCCAAAACTCGTGCCCTTTCTCCACCACCAAATTCCCTCCCAGCCCTAAGTTGCTTCCCTTCCCCATCCAGTGTGGCCAGTGCAGACCTCCGAAGTGTCAACCTGGTGACACTAGATCCGTCACCTTAGGGTGGAGTGAAGGAAGCACCTGGGGATCAGCTTACTAATTCAAGGTGCTGATGAATTATTCACACCACCATTAACTTGGAGGCCCTTTCAGCCTCACCTCTCTTTCCCCTGCTCCAGACCCTCAGGTCCTGGCCTGCCCCGAGCTCGGCAGACCTGCGGGGCCCCCAGCGAGGAGATGCTGGCAGAGCTGGAGTTCTGTCTGCTGCTGGCAGTGACACTGCTGAGCCCAGTCCCCAGGGCCCAAGCCATGAAAGGTAGGAGCTGCTGGGGACAGGCAGGAAACCTGGAGGGGGGCAGAGGGGTGGCAGGTAACAGCGGGGTCTCAGGAGGTTTCCATGTGGAAGGCCAGAAAGCGGAAGGCCCTTTTGGGGGCAGGTGGCCGAGTTGAGGATGTATTGCTTCTGAGATGGGGAAAGACAACATTTATCAAGTGCCTACTATGTGCTGGGTACTTTCCACGTATGAACGCATTTAATCTTCACAACCAACTTCAAAGTGGGTATTAGTCCTCCTTTTTACAGAGGGGGAAACTGAGGAAGAGGGAGGTTAAGTAACCTGTCCAAGACTACATGTTTACCAAGGACGAAGGGAATGGCTCAGAGAACGATTAAAGATTTGTTGCTGGAATGAGCCCTTATTTTCCTCCTGAGAGCCTGCTGTACTTTCCCATCGCCAGCCAAGTGAAATCAAAGTTCCTTATAAAGGCATTCAGTGCCTTCCCAGGTTTGGCTCCAATCTCTATATAACATCCAGCCTCGGTTCCCGGAGTCCCTCGGGCATCCCATACTCTGGCAGACGATCACACCCCTCCTGGAGATGCTTCACCCTCAGGGCTTTCACCCCCTGTGCCCTCTGCCTGGAAGGTCCCTTTTCTCTTTTTCTACCTGAGAACATCTGGCTCATCCATCAAGCTCAGGTCAAACACCACCTCCTCCAGGAAGACTTCCACATCCCTTCATCAGCCTCAGAAACTCCCTCCTTGGAGATCTTAGAATCCTCTGCTGGCACCCTGGTCCCTGGTCGCTTTGTGCTGCTCCAGCCCTCTGAGCACTGTGTGCCTGTCTGGGAAGCCAGGGCAATATCACTTCACCCGTCTTCAAGGGGTGTGTGTGTAGCGGGGGCTCAGCCAGCTGTTGCCAGTGCCTCGTCTTCCTGCCGGTTCAAGGGGGGCTCAGGAAGGAAACGTAACTTTCCAGTCACCTAGTTGGTGGCAGAGATGGCCTGGACACCCAGGTGTCTCACCCCATGCCTGGGTGGTGGGAGAAGCTAACTGTTCCCATTTCTAGCCACTGGGGCTTCAGTGGCCTTGGGGTGACCCTGGAGTTCAGGGTGCCTGCCGGACAAGGCACCTACTTGTGCTGGGACCCAGGGCCTCCTGGGCCACCAGCAGTTCTGCTCCAACCTTCTCACGGCTTTTCCCATCCAGTGGGCAAGGCTGGGGGAAGGACAAGGACAGGCAATGAACAGGATGTACCTCTGTCCTCTTGCCAAATCAGACATTGCTCCCGCCCTGGCCTGCCCCCAGGGCCAGGCAGGGAGCCCTGATGTGAACTGGGTGTGCATCTTGTAGCCTCTGCACTGCTTTCTCTCATCCACGTTCACAGCTGCCCAGTAAGGTCGTTATCCCCATTTCACAGATGCGTGACTGAGGCTCAGGTAGGCTAAGTGATTGTGAGTCTAAGCCTTTATTCATGCCATTTCCTCCCTCCAAATCTTCCCCAGCTCACAAAGCCTTCTTGCTCCTTCTAGCCAAACTCAAACATCAACTCCCCTTTGTCCCTCCCCCAACAGTGCTGGCCCTGGCAAGACTTCCCCCCGCCGGACCCCAGAGCCCATGTGGCCCCAGCACAATCACGCCACATGGCTTTGTCTCATTTGCCTAACTCCCCCTATCTTACCCCACAACTGGGAGCTCCCCAGGAAGGGGCCCATTATGAGTCAGCACAGGCCTGTACAGGACACATGCTTGGCAAATGTGTCTCTCTTACAGGAACTTTGGTTAAGTATATTTTTCAGGATGCTTCTGGTTGCAAGGGACAGAAACCTAATCTGGATGACTTTAAGCAAGAAGAGAAATGCAGTGGCTGGTGCCAGGGAGGCGGGAGTATAGCTGAGTTGGGCAGCTTGGGTTCTGGGCCATTTCCTCTTCTCACATGGTTCTTGCCATTTGCTGACAAGCTCTTTCAAGGGGCCCTGAGTGGGGTCCACCCAGGGCTCTCACTCCCAGCTTAGGTACCTGGGAGGAAAGGGTTCTCATCCAGGCACTCAGCAGCAGGACTCTGGTGGCACAGGCCCACCCCACAGGCCAGTCGCTGTGGCAGTCCTGGGGGCCCCAGTATTGCCCAGCTAGGATCCTGTGTCCTCCTGTGGGCCTGGGAAAGACGAGGAAGGGTTACCACATGGAGGCAAGGGAAGGGAGCAGTGTCTAAAATAGAGGGCATGTTCTTGCAAGAGGTGAAGGAATGAGGGCTGGGTGGAACAAAACAGGAGATGTCAGCTACAGCAGTAACTTCCCTTTTTGGACCTCAGTTTTCTCATCTGTTAAATGGAGTCAATAACACCTGCACTGCCTATTTTATGGGGATATTGTGAGGATGATATAAGATTGTTCACTGATTCATTCACTCAGGAAATATACACTGAGCACCTGCTTTGTACCAGGAGCTCTTCTAGGTGCTTGGGAGGCAGCAGAGAACAAAACAAACGAGAATCCCTGCTCTCATAGAGCTTACAGTTTTGTGGAGAGAGACTTGGCAGTGAACCAAACAAATAAGGAAACAAATAGTATATTTGACGGTGATGGGTGCTATGGAGAAAATAAAGCAGAAAAGGGAGAGAAGGGGTACAGGGATGGGGAGAGAATTTCAATTGTAAATAGGGTGGTTGGGGAAAGCCTCACTGAGAAGGTCATTTTTTTCAACTTTTAACTATGAAAATTTTCACACACAAAGTGGAGAAAATAGTATAATAAATCCTGATGTCTCCATCAACCATCTTCAACAGTTATCAACATTCTGCCTTTCTTGGCTCTTCTATCCTACCCCTACCCCCATTTTAGGGGGGCAGACCAGAGAAATTTAAAGACAAGCTCAGATATCACACTATTTCACTCATAAATATTTCAGAGTATATCTAACAGATAGATAGATAGATATTCCCAATATTATTATAATGATATAATATTCTTTAATTTTATCTAATACTCAGTTCAATTTTCCCCATTACCGCAAAAAAAAAAAAAATCCCATTGCAATTTTTTTTTTCAACTCAGAATCCAGACAAGGTCTACACATTGCTTTTGGTTGATTTTTTTTTTTTTTTTTTTTTTTTTTTTTTTGCGGTATGCGGGCCTCTCACTGCTGTGGCCTCTCCCGTTGCGGAGCACAGGCTCCGGACGCGCAGGCCCAGTGGCCATGGCTCACGGGCCCAGCCACTCCGCGGCATATGGGATCCTCCCAGACCGGGGCACGAACCCGTATCCCCTGCATCGGCAGGCGGACCCTCAACCACTGCGCCACCAGGGAGGCCCTTGGTTGATATTTGACTCAAGTCTCCCTCCCTCTCTCTCTCTCTCTCTCTCTTTTTTTTTTTTTCGGTACGCGGGCCTCTCACTGCTGTGGCCTCTCCCGTTGCGGAGCACAGGCTCCAGACGCGCAGGCTCAGCGGCCATGGCTCATGGACCCAGCCGCTCCGCGGCATGTGGGATCTTCCCGGACCGGGGCACAAACCCGTGTCCCCTGCATCGGCAGGCAGACTCTCAACCACTGTGCCACCAGGGAAGCCCGTCTCTCTCTCTTTTTTAATCGACTTCTCCCCTGGCAACCACTTTTCTACTCTCTGTTTCTATGAGTTTGATGTTTTAGATTCCACATATAAGTGATACCATGCAGTATTCGTCTTTCTCTATCTGGCTTATTTCACTTAGCATAATGCCCTCAAGGTCTATCTATGTTGCTGCAAATAGCAGGATGGGTGTCTTTTTCAAGGCTGAATGATATTCCATGTCATATGTATCTCCATTCATCTGGAGATGGACACTTAGGTTGTTTCCATATCTCGGCTATTGTGAATAATTCTGCAATGAAGATGGGAATGCAGATAACTCTTTGATACCCTGTTTCCAATTCCTTTGAAATATACCCAAAGTGGAATTGCTGGATCATATGGAGTTCTATTTTTAACTTTTTGAGAAGCCTCCATATTGTTTGTCATAGAGGCTGCACCAGTTTGCATTCCTACCAACTGTGCACAAAGGTTCCTTTTTCTCCACGTCGTTGCCAACACTTGTTACTCTCTTGTCTTTTACATAATAGCCATCCTAACAGATGGGAGGTGATATCTCATTGAGGTTTCGATTTGCATTTCCTTGATGATTAGTGATGTTGAGCACCTTTTCATGTACCTGTTGGCCATCTGTATGCCTTCTTTGGAAAACTGCCTATTCAGTTTCTCTACTCATTTTATTTTTACTTTACATTTTAAAATTTATTTTATTTTATTTATTTATTATTTTTGGCTGCATTGGGTCTTCGTTGCTGCACGGTCTTTCTCTAGTTGCAGCGAGTGGGAGCTACTCTTCGTTGCAGTGCACAGGCTTCTCTTGTTGCGGGGCATGGGCTCTAGGCATGCAGGCTTCAGTAGTTGCAGCACATGGGCTCAGTAGTTGTGGCTCGCAGGCTCTAGAGCATAGGCTCAGTAGTTGTAGCGCATGGGATTAGCTGCTCTGCAGCATGTGGGATCTTCCTGGGCCAGGGCTCGAACCTGTGTCCCCTGCATTGGCAGGCAGATTCTTAACCACTGCACCACCAGAGAAGTCCTCTACTCATTTTTTTTTTAATGGTGAAGTGTTGAAAGCCTTCCTCTTTATATTTATTTATTTATTTATTTATTTTTGGCTGCGTTGGGTCTTCTCTGCTGCGCATGGGCTTTTCTCTAGTTGTGGCGAGTGGGGGTTACTCTTCGTTGCGGTGCGCAGGCTTCTCACTGTGGTGGCTTCTCTTGTTGTGGAGCAGGGCTCTAGGTGAACAGGCTTCAGTAGTTGTGGTACGTGGGCTCAGTAGTTGTGGTTCTTGGGCTCTAGAGCGCAGGCTCAGTAGTTGTGGCTGACAGGCTTAGTTGCTCTGCGGCATGTGGGATCTTCCTGAACCAGGGCTCAGAACCCATGTCCCCTGCATTGGCAGGCAGATTCTTAACCAGTGTGCCACCAGGGAAGTCCCTATTGATGGTTTCCTTTGCTGTGCAGAGATTTTCATTCATGTAGTCCCACTTGTTTATTTTTGCTTTTGTTGCCTTTGGTGTCAAATCCAAAAAATTATTGCCAAGACCAATGTCAAGGAGCTTACCTCCTATGTTTTCTTCTAGTTGAGTCTTTTTTAATATAACAGTTGTGTCTCCCCCCACCACCTTATTTACTGTTGAAGCACGTAGGTCATTAGAATTTCCCACATTCTGGACTTGACTGAATGTGTCCTCACGGTGTCATTTAGATTGTTCCTCTAGCTTCCATATTCACTCTAACTTGTAGACAGATCCAGAGACTCCATTAGATAAAGGTTCCTTTCTTTCCCCCCCCAAGAAGATGTTACAGGTGTTTCATCAGGGCACTGATTATTCAGTGTTTCACTTTGACGTTAAGATTGGTCAGTGAGTTCAGGGGTTGTTAGCCTGATCCATCCATTATAAAGTTCCCTATAAAGGTAACTTTTTGGCATTTTTTAATTATAAAAATTTTCAAACATTAGCAAAGGTGAAAGAATTTTACAGAAAATATTTACCTACTCAACCAACTAGGTTTTACCTCTCATCATTTACCTTTTTTCTCAGTGATTAGAACAGACAATGGGGCCTCCCTGGTGGCGCAGTGGTTGAGAGTCCGCCTGCCGATGCAGGGGATACGGGTTCGTGCCCCGGTCTGGGAGGATCCCATATGCCGCGGAGCGGCTGGGCCCGTGAGCCGTGGCCGCTGGGCCTGCGCATCCGGGGCCTGTGCTCCGCAACGGGAGGGACCACGACAGTGAGAGGCCCGCATACCGCAAAAAGAAAAAAAAAAAAAAAGAACAGACAATGATAATGATGATTCCATTAAGGTTTGCAAAGTTATGTTTTCCTAATGTTGTTATTCTTTCTGTAGTCTTCTTTAAATAACAATTTTTCTTCATCAGCTATTTGGTTATCCTGATATATATAGTTTGTAACAGGAAAGGCAAAGTAAATGCTTAATTCTTTCTCCATGTATCAAGAAGAAAATGAGTTCGTGCCCGAGCAATCTCTAAAGGAAATCAATAAGTTCCTTTTTAATTTCTTTTAGTTGTGTTATGAATTCATGAATTTTTATATATTTGATGGGTTTCAACCCACTGCAATAAATTTTGGGGGGCGCTACTCCCCACGGCATGTGGGCTCTTAGTTCCCCGACCAGGGATCAAACTTGGGCCCCCTGCATTGTAGGCACAGAGTCTTAACCACTGAACCGCAGGGAAGTCCCTGCAATAAATTTTTTTGAAGCTCAAATTATACCTTTTTTAGCCAGTGGGAGCCCCTTCAAGAAGGTTTCTGTATCTTTTGACACAATCCCAGCAGTTCCGATAGTTTCTTTACTTTCTGGTGTGGCAAGATATCCCAAGTGTATTTTGTATATTTACTGCCCTAGACTAACTATTTCTTTAAGGAGCCCTGCTTCATTTTAGTTGGACATAACGATCCTAATCTAATTTAGTTGGACATAATAATCCTAATCTAATAATCCTAATCTGAGTCCAAGTGATACAAATACTACCAGGATATCATTGCTTTTAGGGTTGTTTTTTTTTTTTTTTTTTTTTTTGCGGTACACGGGCCTCTCACTGTTGTGGCCTCTCCCGTTGCGGAGCACAGGCTCCGGACGTGCAGGCTCAGCGGCCATGGCTCACGGGCCCAGCCGCTCTGTGGAATGTGGGATCTTCCTGGACCGGGGCACGAACCCGTGTCCCCTGCATCGGCAGGCGGACTCTCAACCACTGTGCCACCAGGGAAGCCTTGTTTTTAGGGTTTTTAATGAACAAAGCTAGGAAATTAATATTTTTAGAAATAAAAATAAATCAAATTTGTAATGATGTTTTCAATTCAAATTAAGGATCTCAAGAGTTCTGCTTAGTTTTTTAATTCTATACTTGTATTGCTCTCCTCTTACACTGCAAATCTTAGTTTCTATTGACATTAACATACTTCCTTTACTCCAATATATAAAATATTGTAAAATAACAGTATTCACTATTACTACTAATAGTAAGTCTACTGAATATAGTTTAATATTTCTTTGTGTTTCATTTTGTTCTTGGGATCTATTCCACTAGGAAGGTACAGTCAAAATAGTGTATTTCAACATCGTTTGAAATCATTTTTCCCATGTGAATGTGCCTCCAACTTGACATATAGTTAAGCTTATTTGTTTTAGTTTGGCATATGGGTTACTTAAATATTTTTGATAATTTTAAAATTATATTAAAAATTACTCATGATTATAAAGTTAAAATTATCAAATAAATTGCGTTTAAAGAGGTCTAGCAGTCGTGCCTGTTTCCTCCCCTTGGCTTACATCTTCCTGGGTCAGAGAACAATTTTTATTAGTTTCCTTCCATTGTTTTCAAAATATAAGCAAATATGTACATATAAGAATGTAGTTTTGTGGACTTCCCTGGTGGCGCAGTGGTTAAGAATCTGCCTGCTAATGCAGGGGACACAGGTTCGAACCCTGGTCCAGGAAGATCCCACATGTCGTGGACCAACTAATCCCGTGTGCCATAACTACTGAGCCTGAGCTCTAGAGCCCATGAGCCACAGCTGCTGAGCCCACGCACCGCAACTACTGAAGCCTGCGCACCTAGAGCTCGGGTTCTGCAACAAAAGAAGACACTGCAATAAGAAGCCCGCATACTTCAACAAAGAGTAGCCCCAGCTCGCCGCAACTAGAGAAAGCCCATGTGCGGCAACAAAGACCAAACGCAGCCAAAAATATAAATAAATAATTATTAATAATTTTTAAAAATGTAGCTTTTTTTGTTTGGTTTTGGGTTTTTTTGCAGTACGCGGGCCTCTCACTGTTGTGGCCTCTCCCGTTGCGGAGCACAGGCTCCGGACGCGCAGGCTCAGTGGCCATGGCTCACGGGCCCAGCCGCTCCGCGGCATGTGGGATCTTCCCAGCCCGGGGCACGAACCCGTGTCCTCTGCATCGGCAGGCGGACTCTCAACTACTGCGCCACCAGGGAAGCCGTCAAGAATGTAGTTTTGGGCCTCCCTGGTGGCGCAGTGGTTGAGAGTCCGCCTGCCGATGCAGGGGATACGGGTTCGTGCCCCGGTCTGGGAGGATCCCATATGCCGCGGAGCGGCTGGGCCCGTGAGCCATGGCCGCTGGGCCTGCGCGTCCGGAGCCTGTGCTCCGCAGCGGGAGAGGCCACAACAGTGAGAGGCCCGCATACCGCAAAAAGAAAAAAAAAAAAAAAAAAAAAAAAAAAAAAAAGAATGTAGTTTTAACTTTGTAGTAGACTGTGCACATTCTCACTCAGGATGGGAACAGGTAATATTATTTTTAATTTTCGAATTCCCCAATGCACATCTCTAGTGCCTAGCATTTGGTACTATTTTATCTAAAATTATAGTCCCACCTGACACTTCTTGTCTCCTTTCCCTGCTTTATTTTTCTCCAGATCACTTATCACTAGTTAATATGCTCTATATTTTCCTTATTATCTTTACTGTTTGTCTTTCCCACCAGAATTTTAGTCTATTTGTTCCTGCTGTAACCCCAGCACCTAAAACAATGCTTAGCACTCAAACAATATTTCTTGAATGAATAAAAGAATGTTTGGCAAGTATCTGAAGAATAAGTAAATGAACGAACAGCTACATGAATAAATGAATTGACTTAGGGCCATGACCTCATGCTCCCTCATCCCATCCCAAAGAACCCGCTTTGGAGCTGGGCCACTACCCAAGTCCCCAGGGCTGACTCTGAGACATTCTTGCCTCTCACCACAGGTGTCAAATGTGGGGGTGTGCTCTCAGCACCTTCTGGAAACTTCTCCAGCCCCAACTTCCCCAGGCTCTACCCCTACAACACGGAGTGCAACTGGCTGATTGTGGTAGCTGAGGGCTCCTCCGTGCTGCTCACCTTCCACGCCTTCGACCTGGAGTACCATGACACCTGCAGCTTCGACTTCCTGGAGATCTACAACGGGGCCTCCGGGGACCAGGGCAACCTGCTGGGGAGGTTCTGCGGCCAGGTGCCCCCACCGCCCTTCGCCTCCTCCTGGCACGTCATGTCTGTGGTCTTCCACTCAGACAAGCACGTGGCCAGCCGAGGCTTTTCTGCGGGCTACCAGAAAGGCAAGGGGGACTTGGCAATGGAGAGGGTGGCCCTCCATGGGGGGAGGGCGGTGGGGTAAGGTCACGGGCAGGGTCTCAGCATCTTTGCATGTAGGCTGCTCTGTAACCTGGATGCCCCTGCTCTCATAGCTCATGGGGCAAAGGCAGCCTCTGTTGGTAGTCTTTTGGTTTTTTTCCTGTTGGTAGTCTTGGTGGTGGTGTGTTCCCACCTTCATGGCAACATTTCCCACGTCTCCCTCCATTATTCCGGGAGTCCTCGGAGGGTCTCACTGTGCTCAGGAATGAGGCCTCTCGCGCTCTCCTATCCTTGTCCTTCTCACCCCATACATGGCATCAGGACACTGGAGGGGACACCGGAGGGGACACCAGAGGGGACACCATGCTGCCACTCCTGCTGATCCCTCTGTGGCATCTCATGTCACGGGCACAGGATTCTCTCCCCCTCCCCATCGGAGTGGAAGGTGCATGAGCGTCTGCGTGGAGCTGGTGATGCTCTCCCTCCCAAAGCCTTTCCTGAGCTCGCCTCCTGTATCGTGGTCCCTAACCCCCCCTCCCCTAGCCAGGCTTGGAGCCTACCCCTCCGGCTAGTGAGGGGAGCAGAGGCTTCACCCTCCTTGCCTTTCTTTCTCCTTGACTCATTCCTCTTTCCTCAGGCTTCTCTGCACAGACTCAGACCTCCTACCTTCTCCCAAGGCCAAAACCAAAGGCCTTCCTCACAACAGCTCAAGCAATGGGCTCCACAGAGGCTCCTGGTGCACAGGGTTCACCTTCACCAACAGCAATCAGGGCCGGGGCGAGGGTGCATACAGTTCTATGCCTCCAAAGCCAGACACCAGCTCCCACTGGCTTTGGAGGCATAGTACTGTAGAATGGTAAAACACAAGAACCACAGACCGATCTGATCATAGCAGTGGAGTTGTAGATCCCTAGATTTTTAGACTCTTAGGGTATCAAAGTTATAATACCATGTGCAATGTTTTCCAATATTTTTAAAAACAGGAGTACCCTTATATCAAATGGAACCTTATATTAATCCTGATATGTAAAAGAGATAAAGGCAGCATTTTTAAAAAATAAATTTTATTTATTTATTTATGGCTGCATTGGGTCTTCGTTGCTGTGCGTGGCCTTTCTCTAGTTGTGGTGAGCGGGGGCTACTCTTCTTTGCGGTACGTGGGCTTCTTATTGCGGTGGTTTCTGTTGTTGTGGAGCACAGGCTCTAGGCACATGGGCTTCAGTAGTTGTGGCACGAGGGCTCAATAGTTGTGGTGCGACGGCTCAGTAGTTGTGGCACACGGGCTTAGTTGCTCCGTGGCATGTGGGACCTTCCCGGGTCAGGGATCAAACCCGTGTGCCCTGCATTGGCAGGCGGCTTCTTAACCATTGCGCCACCACGGAAGTCCCAAAGGCAGCATTTTTGTTGTAAGCATTTATAAGTTCGTATTTTTAACATTTACTTATTATAAGCCAATCATTGAAAACATAAGTAAATATTGATGGCCTCCAATTAGTTAAATTTTTACATATAAGATATGTGACTGTGGATGCTATCTTTCATTGAGTTAAAAAATAGTTTGAATACAGAAAAAGAAGGACATTTACACCAGATGTCTGCAAATAGATGCCCTGGGGTTACCGTGGAGCCCCAGAACACATTTTGAAAGTCTCTGCTAAGGGTATTGACAGCGGACGGGATCTCACAGACTGTCAAAACCTGCCCTCTCATTTGACAAACAATACACCTGAGACCAGAGAGGGAATGTGCCTTCCCAAGGTCACACATCTGGGAAGGGCAAACTGGGACAAGAAGTCAAGGCCTTAGCCACCCAGCACAGTGCTCCATTCACACAGCCATGCCATGGAGTGAGATTCTGGAGTCTCAGGAGACACAACCGAGTGTGCCCCTCCCTGCTGGTGGCCTCCAGCTAGTCCTGGTATTCATTATCACCTAGCTCCCAGTTGTAATGGCTACACTGGGTTCCAAAGGGCTTTCACCAGAAACTTATTAAACTCTGCATGCGTCTGAGCCTGGTGGATCAGTCTGAACAGGTCTTATGATTTCTAATATTCCCATGAGGCTCAGAGAGGCTGAGTTACTTGCCCACAGTCACACAGCAATAGAAGACTGAGCTGAGAGGAGACCTGTCTTCAGACTTCAAACCTATCTCTACTCCTTCAGATCCTCCCTCTAAGCCTCAGTTTCCTCATCTGTTCGGGAGATTTGATAATGTTCCTGGTTTCAAGTACCTCAGCCTCTATGCTTCACTAGCCTGGTAGGAGGGGACAGTGAGACTGATAAGGTCAAGTGCGCAGACTCTGAAGTTAGTCAAATCCTGCCCTCCCTGATACCAGTGGGGGACCTGCTGTCAGGGTCCTGCCCTGTCCCTTGGGGCCTTGCCACTGCAGTGGCTCTTGCCAATCTCCACATCTCTTTGCTTCAGGGCTTTTTCCAAAGCTTTGGCAGGTCACCTCTACCTCCAGCGGCCCTCAGCCTCGATTCTGGGGAATGCCCCTGCTCCCCCACCCTCTCTCCCTCGCTGCCCATCTGCGGTCCTCTGTCTCTCCCAGATAAACTACTTGGGCTCAAATCCTTGTCTTGGGCTCAGTCTGGCTGAAGCCCAACTCACAAAGGTAAGTTATTTAACTTCTCTCTGCCTCCAGTCTCTCAGCTGTAAAATGGGGGAAACCACGGTGCATTCCTCATAGGGTTATGGTGATGGCGTGTGCCTGTCACTTACCAAGCACTCAGTGGGTGGTGACAAGAACCCCATGAACACCTGTGGGCGTGGCATTTCCCAAGGGAGGAGATGGGGGAGCCACAGGGAGGGAGAAAGTTCGGTTCAAGCGGGCTCCCTTGCAGATGCGTGTGGTGGCGTCCTGACGGGCCTGTCGGGGGTCCTCACCAGCCCCGAGCACCCCAACAACTACCCTAACAATGTGGAGTGCCGCTGGGTGATCCGAGCCTCTGGCCCCGCCACCGTCAAGCTGGTCTTCGTGGACTTCCAGGTGGAGGGCAGTGAGCAGTGCACCTACGACTATGTGGCTGTGCTTGGGGGGCCCGGCCCCGCCCATGGGCACCACTACTGCGGCAGCTCCAGGCCCCCCACGCTCGTGTCGCTGGGCCACGAGCTGCAGGTGGTCTTCAAGTCTGACTTTAACATCGGGGGCCGGGGCTTCAAGGCCTACTACTTCTCAGGTAGGAGGGCCGGAGCTACACCCTGAGTGCCCTGTGTGTGCCGGGCTCCTGCCTCCCCATCACGCTTGTGGCGGGGCGGGGAGGGGTTGTACTCTTCTGCCTCTGGGCCTTACACTTCCTGCTCTTTCTCTGCCTGAAATGTTCTAGCACACCCTCTCCCGTCTGGCCGATGCCAAGGCACAAGCATGTCACCTCCTCTGGGAAGGCTCCTTGATTCACTCAGAATTATTCCCTTCCTTCAATTCCTTAGAGAAGTTTTCTCATAGCCATGATCTAACACATCACTTCTGTACCTGGTTTGCATGCTGATTTCCTCTGCTTGACTGTGAGTTCCTATGGACTTATCTTTGTACCTGCTACATAGAGGGTATTCAATTAATGTTTGTACGAATGAATGAATGAACCCTTGGGAATTAAACTGTCTAGTGGAGGAGATAGAGAAGGAAACAGACAATGACAATGCACTGTGATCTGTGCTAACAGTAAGAATCATGGATGACTTCCTGGAGGAGGAGAGAATTGAGCAGTGCTTTGAAGGTATTAGCCAGTGGCAGAAGAAAGGGAAGGGTATTCCAAGCAGAGGGATCAGCATGCGCAGAGGCACGGAGGACAGAGTGGGTTTGTGTGCTTGTACTACTAGGAAATGTTTAGTGAGCCTGGAAGGTAGGGCTGGATGAGGGCCGGGGAGAAAAAGGGCAAGGTCAGGTCATGAACCACCTTGTCTGTCAAGTCCAAGTTGGACTCAACTCCGAGGACAGGTATTAGGCATTGTTACAGAATTCCTATCAGGGTCAACACTCATGAAATGGTTTACCAATTGGAATGACAGTCTCAGCTTTCAGCTAGTTTCAGTTTAAAGCAGGCTTTGGGATCAGTTGTCTGGTTTGCTGGCCATGGTGCCCACAACCTGCCAGGGTGGTTTTAGGACCCTATAGCGCCTACTGCCCAAGCTGTAGCTGCAGAGGGTGACAGTCTCCACCCTTCTCACCATTGCTCCTTCTGTCCTGCTCTCCCCCATCCAGGAGAATGCCAGGAGGTATACACGGCGATACGGGGCAACTTCTCCAGCCCACAGTACCCCAGCTCCTACCCCAACCACATCCGGTGCCACTGGACCATCCGTCTGCCTCTTGGCTACCGGGTCAAAGTGTTCTTCCTGGACCTGGAACTAGAGGGGCCCAACAGCCTGACCAGGACCTGTGACTTTGACCATCTGGCAGCCTTCGACGGGGCCAGTGAGGAGGCGCCCCTGCTGGGCAGTTGGTGTGGCCACCACCTGCCGCCACCGGTCACCTCGAGCCACAACCAGCTCCTGCTTCTGCTGCACACAGACCGTAGCACCACCCGCAGGGGCTTCTCTGTGGCCTACATTGGAGGTCAGCTGGGGTTGAGGGTATGGGTGTGCTGGTGGGGGAAGGTGAGGCCGGGGTTCCTGGTCTTTGTGGCCTCCTGCCTCCATCTCACCAACTTCTCGGTTGGCTACACCACTGCGGACTCCCACCCTGGGACCTCTGAGGCTATATCAATATGGCCCTTGCTTATTTTCACTATTACAGTGCCCTATTTTTCCAGCTTCCAAATCCACAATTCCTAATTCTTCCCTATCTGTCACCTTCCTCCATGGGCCCCTGGCCTCTCTTGTACTATGATTAATCCTTTGTATCTAGGGGTAATACGCAAGATATGGTCATACTATTTATGGAAAACAATTGATATAATCATGGAGATGCTGACCAAGCTTGCTTGTACAGTCATAAGTCCTGACTGACAGTGGTTTGAAAAAATGACCTTTGGTTTCCTTACATAACAAGAAGCCTAGAGCTAGGCAGCTGCTTTATTGGTTCAGGGACTCAACAGTGTCCCAACTGGTATGTCTGGGATTCTCTTGACCTCATGACTACAAGATGGCTGCCACAACTGCAGGCATCATGTCCATGTTCAAGGCTGGAAGAAGAAAGGGGAGGTTCCAGCCACAAATGTTCCTTTATCAGGAAAGTAAAAGCATTTTCGGAAGCCCTCAAAAGACTTCTTCTTGTTCTCATTATTTTGAACTTGGTCACATGGCCATGCCTAGCTGAAGAGCTGACCAGGGAACTTGGCACTCAGCTTTTCCATCCTCCATAATGCTAGTTAGATTTGCCAGCTGACAGCAGCTATCATCTATCCCCTCCTCTCATCACCCTTCCCTGGGCCATGGTCCCAGAAATGCCTGTGCTCTGGACCCATTTTGCCTTCTTCCTGACTAGGCCAGATCCTCTTGTTGTGCAGGTGCAGAAACAGAGGTGCAGAGAGGAAGCGACTTTCACTGCTGTCACATGGGCAGTGGGTGGCACAGCCAAGGCTAGAACTCACACCCTTGCCTTTTGTGTGGCTAAGCAGGGCCTGGGGAGGAGGCCCAGGACTGAGCTCAGACGCACGGGGGCCACATCCAAATGCTGCCATTTACTGACCATCCAATGGTGCTCACCTGTAGGAGGGGTTGAAGAATGCTCTAGACAGGTGGTCGTTAAGATGAAATGAGGTAACAGGGGTCACAGTGCCTGCCTCCGAGGGCATCCTTGCTGAGTGTGGATTTCTTTCCCTTATGTGTCTCAGTCCTGGTCTGCATTCAAAAGATCTTTCCTCGGGACTTCCCTGGTGGTCCAGTAGTTAATACTCCGTGCTCCCAATGCAGGGGGCGCAGGTCTGATCCCTGGTCAGGGAACTAAGATCCTGCATGCCACACGTCGCAACCAAAAAAAACCCAGTCTTTCCTCTTCTTTCTTTCTTCCCTTCTTTCTTTCTTTCTTTCTATTTATTTTTGGCTGTGTTGGGTCTTCGTGGCTGCGCATGGGCTTTCCCGAGTTGCAGTGAGCGGGGGCTACTCTTCGCTGCAGTGCACAGGCTTCTCATTGCGGTGGCTTCTCTTGTTGCAGAGCATGGGCTCTAGGCGTACGGGCTTCAGTAGTTGTGGTTCGTGGGCTCTAGAGCGCAGGCTCAGTAGTTGGGGCGCGTGGGCTTAGTTGCTCTGCAGAACGTGGGATCTTCTTGGACCAGAGCTCGAACCCGTGTTCCCTGCATTGGCAGGAGGATTCTTCACCACTGTGCCACCAGGGAAGTCCTTCTTCCTCTTTCCTTACCCATGTGCAAGAGGAGTTTGGGGGCCCAGCGATGGTGAAGGAAACAGTAGAGCTACAGCAAGCTAGTGGCAGCAAAGTGACCTGGGCTGATGCTCCCTCTGTGGGCCTCAGTCATCTCCATCCATAAACCTGGAGGAGAGCTATCTCTCTGTTAGAGCGACCCCTTTCCCAGAGTGCACTCAGAGAGCCAGGTGCCACAGGGCTCTGCCACAGCTAGCTGGCAAGTCGCTTTCTCTCTGCTGGTCTCAGTAAAATGAAAATATCAGCTGAAGGAGCTGTGAAGTCCCTTTTGCTCTTATGGTCTTATTTCTGGGCCTGGAACCTTTCCCAGCTGTGTGTGATCTTGGACAAGCTCCTTCTCCTTTTGGTGCCTCCAGAGACACCTCCCCGATGGCTGTGGGAGCCCAGATGCCTTTGGGAGCCTAGGGTCAGTCACGGCACTAGTGCTGGGCCAGGCTCCAGATGTGGCCCAGGCTGCAGGCGGCCTCCCGGCTGGAGGACAGCCTCGGCATCAATCAGGGGTGACACACAGTTCAGCATCACCAAGATCATTGTGGGAGACGGCGGGCCCATAAATCCCCGACTGCCCAGACACCAGAGGCTGAAATATGTCTGAGGCATTTCCCGGAGAGGGGTTGAGATTTCCAGGCCTCTGCCTACCAGCTCTTTTCTTTTCCTCCCGCCAGCCACCCCGCTTCCTTCCCCCACCTTCACCCCTGCCCCAGCAAGCACTGCCTCCGTACACACACGCGTGCACTCACACACAGGCTCACACGATCCCAGACGCTTAGAGTCACACAGGCCTGGCTGGGAGGGGCTGCAGGGGGCCACCACATAAGGTAGAGAGACCAGGAACTGTGGGATCTTACAGATGCAATGATTAAAATCCTGGCTTAGGGCTTCCCTGGTGGCGCAGTAGTTGAGAGTCCGCCTGCCGATGCAGGGGACATGGGTTCGTGCCCCGGTCTGGGAAGATCCCACATGCCGCGCGCGGAGCAACTGGGCCCGTGAGCCATGGCTGCTGAGCCTGCGCGTCCAGAGCCTGTGCTCCGCAATGGGAGAGGCCACAACAGTGAGAGGCCCGCGTACCGCAAAAAAAAAAAAAAAAAAAAAAAAAATCCTGGCTTAGCCACTGCCGACAATTTCACCTCTCAGAGCTCCAGGTTCCAAAGCTTTACAATGCGTTTAGTCATATCCACCTCAAGGCATCATCATGAGGAGGGAGAGTGGGGCTTCCTTCACCACCCTTTTCAAACTGCAGCCACTGCAACCCTTACGCACACACAGTCTGCTCTCCCCGCTCCCCGTCTTTCTTCTTTGCTTGATTTTCCTTCAGGCGACTCTGACGCTTCGGTGTATCTTACGTATTTACTGGCTCCTCACTCAACTAGAATGTAAGCTCCAAGAGGGTAGGCATTTGTGGCTGGTTTTTTTCTTTTCATTTCTGTATCTGGTGTTTAGAATAGAGCCTGCACATAGTGGGCCATAAATACTTGTTAAATGATTGAATGAATTGCCTTGTATATGGCAAACATGATCAGCAAATAATAGCTTTCATTATGATTAAGAATATTCATTCGTTCAGTCCGTCAGTCATTTATTCAGCATTCACTGCACCTGCCAAGCTCTGTGTTGGGCTCAGAGGGCGCTGAGAAGTAGGCACGGGGCCTGCCCTGGAGCTCATAGTTTGATGGAGTTAAATGGAGTAACGCGTGTAAAACGTCCTCGTAGGACTGCTTAACAGCCATCCCCTCTCTGGGCCTCGGTTTTCCATCCACCACCCTTTGGATAGGGGCTTGGAGAGGGTGGGGGTCAGACCGCCTGCCCCCATGGCCTCCAGCTCCCTCCTCCCGTCCATCCTCAGTTGTCCCCATGAACGTGAGTTGCTCCCGCACGGACTTCCAGATCCTGATCTCCGCGCAGGCACTGGCCCCTCTAGAACGGACCAAAGTCTACCTGGGCAGCCGGAGCTGTGCTGCTCAGGAAGTCGGCAGCAACTTCCGGATCCAGGCCCGCTTTGACACCTGCGGCACTGAGTCTCAGGTAGGGGCTGGGGGAGGAGGGCGGGCACGAGGGAGGGGCTCTGATCCCTGGGGAGAGGCACCTGCCAGACCTGAGAATTCAGCTTCTCTTCCTGGCTCTGGTCACCCCACAAGCCTGGATGCAGAACTCAGCCCCTCTTGATTTTACCTCAACAAACTTGCTCAGTGTAGACAGAACAAAGAACTCGAGTAGGGGAGACAGAGAAGGGGTGCCCTGTTGCACAAGCTGGCGACAACCAAAAGCCCCTACTGGAGGCCCCTCCCTCAAGGTCCTGTGAACTGACTGTTCCTGGGGGCCTTCCTGCTGCCCCCCCTCCCCACTGGAGCTCCCCAGGGCCACCCGGTCCCCACCCCTCTAACGCACAGAGCCGTTTGAGCGCCGCTGCCTCCTGCCCACCCCCTCCCCAACCTTGTGATCCAAATCCATCCCTGGGCTCCACAAAACAAAGGGGCCCTTCAAGAGACAGGATCCACCTCCCTCCAAAGGCACCGAGGCGTACAAATGAAGTTTTTCTACTATCCTTGTGTTTCAGAGGCCTAGAACCCAGGCTTGGGGCCCTCAGAGTCACCTGGTAGTGGCCCAGGAACCCTGGATGTTTGGATTCTCAGGGACAGGTTGGGAAGGGGAAAGCGGGAGAAGGCACAGTGGTCTCTATCGGGGACAACACCCCAGCCTTGGTGACGAATCTGGAGATTCGTCAGACTGTCTTGGCAGAAATCATGTGCTTTCCAGCAAACCATGTTTCCCCATCACCCAACATTAACCGAATGTATGCCTCTGGCCCCTCCAGTCCACCCTCTGCTTCCCCAGCCTCCCGGCGGCCACCATCCTTTTAATCTGAGTAGAGGAGAAGTGGGAGTCAGTCTTAGCTGCCAAGATAATCTGCCCTCACCTCTACACCATGCCTTAAATCCCCTTGGGCTTTTCTCTGGGGGGCCGAACCACGTTCCATAGAGTCATAAAGTGATGGAGACAGAGAACCCCAGAAGCAAGGAATCATGAAATTTAGAACAAAGAACTCACCGACACTCAAGGTCTCAAAGTCACAGAACCACCACTAGAACCTGGAGCCACATAATCATAGAATCTTGGCATCAATATCATGGAAACATAAAAACTGAGAGCCTCAGACTCATGGATTCTTAGTGTAACACTTCTAAGTCCTAGACCCATGAGGACCAGTCTCTGCATTGAGTTGCTTTCAAAGATGCACAGTTCAAATGGCCAAAAGCCATGACAACCTATCTGTGCATCTCTTAAGAACCACAGAGACTTGATTTCATAACCATAACACCACATCTGTGTGGACTTTCTTTCCTCCTCAAGTCTCACTCATCAAAAACCCCTGAAACTTCCCCGCACACCTGTTTTGTGTGATTCCCCCCCCCTTCTTTATTATGTGGATTCACTTCGGCCCTTTCACTGGGTCCCCTTCCACTCTCAGGTTCTGTCTTTCTTTTTCCGACTCTGTGTCACAAAAGTCCAGGACACCGGTTCTCCTCAGAGGGTGTGGTGGTAGACAGGCTGAGGGCACAATGCAAAAGGCTCCTCTGGGGACATGGACTCAGAGCCTTTTGGAAGCCCAGAGTTGGGAGAGACCCACAAGGTCATCTGGTCCATGAAACTCCAGATCCGTGATTCCCCTTCACTGCCTTCCCCAAAAGGACCACCCAGTGTCCAGTGATGGCAGCTTCCTGCAGGTCACGCCCGTTTTCTCTGTTCTAGGCAGCTTTGGTTTTTAGAGAAGCCTCAGCTCAGAAGAGCCATGACTGGACAGGGGCAGTTGGGCGGCCTGAGGAGTGTAACGGCTGCTCTAGACTAGGGGTGGGTGGGGAGAAGTAGCCCAGCATCACTGCAGCCCCCAATCCAGACCACACCAGACTGCCCGTCAAAATGCTGTCCCTCAGTCCCCAGCCCAAACACTCCACTGTCTTAGGGCTTCCTAACTCCTGCCTCCTTCATCCGTGGGGGTGGGGAGGGCAGCAGTGTGACAGGCTCCCCACATCACACTCCTCAATGGCTCTTCCCAACCCCAGGGTGGTGCTACTGGGCTGAACAGGACTCAACCACAGGGACACATAATTGCTGCAGACATAATTGGGCAAAATGATTCCAGAAGGAAAGTCACGTAACACCAGGGACAGAGCATCTAACTGGGAGGCAGGAGACTTGGCTTCTGGATCTAGCTCTGGGCAAATTACTGCCTTTGCTGGGCCTCAGTAGCCACATCTGTAAATTGCCAAGGAAGGGAGATTGAACTAGATGTCCTGAAATTCCCCTTTGGTTCTACATTCTTTGGTTTGAGTGAGGTGTGATGGCTAAGAGCACAGTTAAGAATCAGGCAGATCTGGAAGAGAATACGTTCCCTGTCAATTGTGTGCTGTGTGACCTCAGACAAGGGATTTAACCTCTGGGCCTCATTTTCCTTATCTGGCAAATGGGTATATTAATGGTACCAATAAGAGAAGGTTGTTATGAGAATTAAATGAGATAATGCCCTTAAAATGCAGAGCCTGGAACATGGCGAATGTCCCTGTTGTTACTGTTACTATCTTTCATAGACACCACCTCCTTCAAGCCAGAGCAAACACTGACCCATCACATATATATTGTCCATTCAGACACTGTCGTAGTGCCTCTTTTAGAGGTGGGGACACTGAGGCTCTGAGTGGGAAGGGAGTCAGTAGCCAAGCTGGGACTGGAAACCAGGCTCTGGAGTTCTGCCCCCTTGGCACTCAGTGCCTACATATCCAGGGGAACAGGGTCAGCCCTGGCCCCTTCAGGTGTGAGCAAGTGCCCCTTGACCCCCACAGAGAAGAAATAACACTTCAGTGATCGTCAGCGTGCTGTACATCGACTTCTCAGCTGGTGGGCAGGAGGATATCCACGAATACGAGGTCCGCTGCGAGCCGAGACGAAAGGAGGCCTCTGTCCACCTGCTGTCCGGCTCCCACTGGCTTGGGCCTTATGCTGCCACGGCAGAGCACCTTCAGGAGGCACCACCCAGGGACGAGGCAGAGGCACTGGAGGGCCCCGTGGCCATGGTGGCCCAGGACACCAGTGACATCATCTTCCTGGGCCTTTGCATCCTGGCTGGAGTCCTCATGGTCATTGCCATAGTGGTCCTGATGCTGCTGTAAGCAGGGAGGGTAGGGACGTGTCATCTGGCATCCCTGGGAGGCAGCCTGGGCACCCCACAACAGGGGCAGGACCAGGCCTTGTTGACTTTATGATGACCATGGGCAAGTCACTATCCCCCTCTGAGCCCCAGTTTCCTGGGGACCTTTCCTCTGCCCTGCTTATCTCACAGGGCTGACGTGAGGCTCAGAGAAGAGCATGGATAAGAGCTGCCATGCATGTGTGTGCAATTGTTGTTATTAATTTTGAAGATTTTCTGCTATAGAAAAGAACTCTCCTGTGTGTATTTGTCAGCATAGATAGTTGTGGTCACTGGTGACAGAGTTGATAAAACTGACTTGTTCTATAACTTGTATGACTGCTTCACCAACTCAGGATGCCAATAAGGCCCCTCCTAATTTTCTGACTAATTGCTCATCCTAAGCATTCATTAGCAGGAAGTTCAGTATCCATCCAGGGGCCTCCACTCTCCTGAACTGATCTAGGAACCCTGAGGACTTTACCTAAAGCATATTAGTCCTGCCTCCAAACTCCAGGAACAGAGAGAAAGGAAGCTGAAACCCCACCTAGTGCTGTTGCTTTAGCCCCTGCCACATGGTGGCGCTGTTGAAGACTGGTCTTGTGCATCCTGGTGGATGCCTGTCCACCGGATGGACAGACCCCTAGAGTATAAACCACAGGCAGGCCCATACTATGCTCAGTAGTGAGGCTGGAGGCTGAGGACTGGTGTCTCTTTCATGTTGACATTTTCCCTTAAATAAACCATGATCCTTGACTGAAAAACTGATTGAAGTCCCGTGTGTCTCTGTCCTCACCCTGATGTTGAGCTCAGATTACTAGCCCATCCTTCTCCTCCAGCTGAGCTCTCTTTTGAGCCCTCTGGACTTTCTCCTGCCATTGGACTTCACTCAGAGCTACTCCAGTCCACCCACATTTTTCTAAGTTCACACCACCGTGAGCAGGGGTTGGATTTCCAATGCTTCCCTGTGAGAAGACCTCTGGCATCCTTTTGCGAATTGGTCCAGCACTCCCCAGAGCCCTATATATCAAGAAGTGGAGGGCTTCCCTGGTGGCGCAGTGGTTGAGAGTCCGCCTGCCGACACAGGGGACACGGGTTTGAGCCCTGGTCCGGGAGGATCCCACATGCCGCGGAGCGGCTAGGCCCGTGAGCCATGGCCGCTGAGCCTGCGTGTCCAGAGCCTGTGCTCTGCAACGGGAGAGGCCAAAGAAGTGGAGCAGTCTTGTTAATGAAAAATAAACAAAAAATACATTTATAATACATGACTTTCCCCTGTTCACCTTTATATTTGCATAATGAATCACTCAAGTGAGTCCTTTCATAATAATAAAAATCTCCAAATTGACCGTGCTGACCACTGACATCAATTAAAAAACTTGTAGTCCAACTACAATCCCTTCAACAATCCAACAAATATCCACTGGTTTCTAGCCTTGTGCCTATTGCTGTGATAGGCTCCAGGCATACAGAGGGGAGCAAGTCAAAAGAGATTCCTGACTTCAAGAGGCTTACAGTCAAGTGTAGCCAAATCAGGGACAGGGAGGGCAGATAAGTTGATAATTTGCAGAGAAAAGACCTAGAGAGAAAAGAGCTGATATAGCAAGAAATGAATTAAGCAAGGGGAAAAGAGTAGCCTGGACATTGGGAGAACTGGGTTCAAGTCCACACTCTTCTTTTTAATTGAGTGAGCCTGAGCAAGCCACTTTGATGCTATGAGCCTTGATATACCCACTTGCAGAATGGGACCACAGTTCCTGGTTTGTTGTGAGGGTGTAGCAACATGATGAATTAGAGATCTGTCAGGGTCATGTGCCAGCAGGAGAGTCTGGGGTGTTTGGAGCAGAGACCCCAACCTCTTCCTCTCCCATCCACTTCTTGCTCTCAGACTCCTCCAGCCGCTGAGCCAGGCTTCCTTCACCAGCCTGAGTTGTGAACACCTCATAAACTTCCCAGGTCTCAATGTCCCTGTCTGGGCAGGACTGGACACACAGCATACACTCTCTGAGGACGACCTTGGGTTCTGCCCTCCAGGGCCCATGAGTTGGGTTTTGGGGTGGCAGTGGGACCTAAGCTTGCCTTGTCCTCATCAGCTCATCAGATGGGGGAGACGATAGGTCAGCCTGTGGCAGGGCCAAGGGCGTCTGCGCACAAAGCTGGGAGCCTCGATCTCCACCCTCAGCAGCTGATCTTCAAGGGCCCCAGCACGGAGGCTGGAGCTGCGCCTCTGCAGACAGACCACCCAGGTTGAACTCAGGCTCCGCTACTTGCTAGCTGTGTGACCTTGAGCAGGTCACCTCATCTCTTTGAGCTGCAGTCTTCTACCTGCAAAGCAGGAATAATAATAACACTGACTTCATCAGTCCTTTGTGGGGATTAAATGAGATAATGCATGACAGTGCCCGTCCATGGAAGGAGTCAACAAAACTCACTTTTTACCATTGACCTATGAGTCAATGGTAATGAGCAAAGGCTCTGGCCTCGAAACCCAAGTTCTAGGCCCAGTTTTGCCACTGAATTGCTGTGTGACCTTGGGGGAGCCCATTTCCTTCTCTGGCCTCAGTTTCCCTATTTCCAAAATGTGGCAAGCATCACTATCACCCCCAGCACCATCACTTTCATAGCTACTATTCTTAAGCACCCCTACATGGCAAGGGTTTAAGATATATCATCCCACTTAAGCCACCTTGTGAGGCAGACATAGTTGCCCCCATTTTACAGATGAGGAAATTGAGGTTTGGGTAGGGAAAGTGCTGTGCCCAAGGTCACATGGCTATGACATGTTGAAACTAGGCTAAGAGGGACAGTTCTTCCTTGTGCTGGGGGGACTATGCAGCGATCTGGGGCCTCTTGGGACCCCAGGCCAATGCTCTGAAACGAGGGTTGTGCCTGCTTGGGAAAGGACTGGAATGGCAGAGAAAGAGAGGATGGTTTTATCTTCCCGATCGTGCCCAGATACTGCCATTCCCAGCCCTCCGGGCAGCCTGTGCATTGATCATCCTGCAGGAAATGACAGTCTTTATGACAGCATAGTGTCTCCAGAAATGAAAGGGCTGAAATGATACCCATTAGCCAGTGCGCCCTGGCCCTGGAAGTATCGGGCACGGGGGCGTGGAGGGGGCGGGCGTGGCTCAGCTTTTCTGCTCACCTACCATTTCCCCTTTTCAGAGGGTAGGGGGCTGTGGAAAAAGCCAGGCTTAGACCCCAGGTCCCTCCCTATTGGCGTATGGCCTCCCCCTAGCCTGGAGCTTTGGTTCCTCCTGCCAGCCTGTCCCTGTAGGGCCAATGTTATTGATGAGGAAGCCCTTGGCAAATGGCTGTGCTGGTCCTGGGAAAACCTCTCCTGGCCTGCAGGTCAGGCAGACCTGGGTTCCTTTCCAGTTCTTCCTCTGACTCTATGTGACCTGGGGCAAGTTGCTTAACCTCTCTGAACCTCAGTTTCTTCATGGGTGGAATGGGGGTAGAAAAACCCTCCTCATGAGGTCATTGTGAGGACTGAGAGAACAAGGGGGTGTGCCCCACATGGGACCTCCTCCTGGACCATTCAGGAAGCGGTTGCTGGCCAGCCTTGGGCTCTTCTCACATCCCAGAGCTAGAAGGGCCTTACAAGAAAGCAAGTTCCCACCCACTCCTAGGAGTCTCCCCTGCACCCAACCTGCCCTGGCCTCCCGGCTTCCCTGCTGTTCATCAATAGACAGAGGTTGTTCCCACCCCCAGCCTTGCTCGCTCCTGGTCCCTCTGTGTGGAAAGTCCTTGCACCGAGCGTCCCCTGACCTGGCTCCTGCATATCCTTCTCTGCCCAGTGGGCCCCCAACCATGTATCTAAAACGGCACCTCCACCCCGTCACTTTGTACCCCTTTGCTTTGCTTTGTCTCCTTCACAGAATGAACTGTCACCTGAAATGGTGTGAGGAGTGTGCTTGCTTTTGCCTGTTTACGCCCGCCTCCCCTCAGTGCAACGCCAGCTCCATGAAGTCTGTCTTCATCAGAGCCTGGTATACGTGGCCTTCAGTGAGCACTTGTGGTTGAATGAGCGAACAAACAAATGAATGAATGGATGATTTCACGCAACTCCCTTCATTCAACTCCACGTGTGTGGCAGTACTGGTACTTTGGTGTTTTCTGAGTCAAGGACACTTCCCGTGTCTTCTGGGTACTGCATCTGTGCACAGAGATGAAGACCGGTTCAGACACGACCCCTCCCTTTAGGAGCTCACATCTGGGGGGACGAGCCAGCTGTAAGGCACACGGTGCTCAAAGGGACTGTATCAGCTATGTCAGTCAGGGTTGGCAGGAACCAGCAGATAGCCCACTGAATTCAGGAATCTGAAGCGAGTTTGATAAAGGTGCTGTTTACAAATGTGCGGGCAAGGTGAAGAGAAACCACAGGGGAGTGTGCAGAACCTGGGGCTAGTTAACAGTGAGGTCCTTACTGTCCTCTGGCTTGAAAGGTGAGGAGAGGAGACTTGTGCTTGGAGGGACACAGCCAGCCAGGGGACCCCTGGCTCCTCCTGCCCTCTAGTCTTCCGGGGAGGCAGGGGGCTCCTCACTGGCTGAACCCAGAGGGATGGGCACAGAGCAGGGTGGAGAAGAGTGACAGTGGATCTGGAGCCACAAATGGAGAATAGCACAGAAATAAGCAAAGTACTTTCCTCTCAAAGCCTTTTGGGAACAAGACAGGGTTAAAATTACTGACTCAACTTGTGCTAGAGGAGCCCAGAGAGACTCGTGGCGCCAGAAGGCTCAACAGACGGAAGAGGAGGAATGGCATCCAGGCACAGGGAACTGCATGTACTAACACAGAGGCATGAAAGAGCACAGCATGACTGGGAGACAGGAAGGGTGTGGCAGGCAGGGGCTGGGAGGGATGCTGGGGGGCGAAGCTGGAAAGGCAAGCTGGGAAGTTATTATTTAGGGCACCTGGATGACACCAGTGGCTTCTCTCAGAACAATGATGGAAGCAGCCCCTGTGTCCTTGGCTTCAGAATGAAACCCACTGGACCAAGAGGGCCACGTGGCCGCTCTTAGCTGTCATTGATGTCTTCCCCTGGAACACAGCCCACCACGTAGAAAGGCTCTTAATCTGTTGGCACCACGCAGGTTGTTGGGGAGTAAACCAGCTTAGCACCGTGAGCTGAACCTTAGCTTCGTGTCTGTCTCTGCCGCTTCCTGGCCAAGTAGCCTTGGTTTGTCCATCCACCAGTTCTCTGGGCCCCCTTCAAGAGGCACTTCCTCAGCACCCACCACAAGCCAGGACCTGGGCCAAGGCACTGGTGTCCAGAGAGGAATGAGGCACAGGTGGTGTCAGGAGTTGGACTTGGGAGTAGGGTTCCCATCTTGGCTGTGCCACTAGCTTCCATAACCTCCCCAAATCCCAATTTCTTCACCTGTGAATTGGGAATCATAGTAGAAGCATTTTTTAGAATTTGCTCTATTCCAGGAATTTTTCTAGATTCTTTTTTTGCATTTACTTTCTCCTTTAATTCTCTAAACAATAACTATTATTATTATTTCCTCAAAGAAACAGTGGAGGCAGAATTGAAACCTAGGCACTAGGTCTGTCTGCAAACCCCAGACCTTACAGTAGAGAAGGTGAGGAGAGTCAATGAGAAAAACAGATAACAACTGTAACTCACGCTTGTAGCTGTAACAAAATACATTTTAGATATTAATACTGAGCATTTTGTGCCTGGTGTTCTTCTAAGAATCTAAGCACTTTCCGTAAATTAGTCCCTTTGATCCTTGTAATAATGCTATGAGGCATGAGTACTATGATAAGGCCCATTCCACAGATGAAGAAACTGAGGCACTGAGAAGTTGAGTAACTTGCTTGAGGTCACAGCTTATAGCTCTCATTAGGTGAAGGCTAATACTGACAGCAGGAATTGTTCTAGACGCATCACATGGATCAGCTTGTTTAGGCCTCACAGGAGAGAAGCTTGGACAGAGAGGGTGGGTGTCTTACCCACAGTCGTATGACTAGTTAGTGGTGCTGCCAGGCCTCAAATCAGGAGTTCTGATTTCAGAGTCCAGCAACACTAACACTTTGGGGCACGGTGCCTAGTGCAGAACACAAACTCGGTGAATATTGACCAGTCCCAGCCTGAAGCTGCAAACTGATTTGGGGCTCCTGAGGTCCCAGAGAGGCCCTGACAAACTGCTGCCCCATCATGGGTGCCTTGTCAAAGGCTGCTCCTGGTGGAGCCTCCCAGGAGCCCTTGTCTACCCTGGTCTGCTGTTCTATCTCTGCAGGTCCCAGAACACACAGTGCCCGAAGCCAGGCCCAGCTGTCCTGGACACTGAGCCTCAAGGCCTCCCGGGGCCACTCTACATTCCCCTCCAAAGTCAACGACGCCCCAGCTGGCCTCCCTCCTGGAAAATCAGTGGGCTCACTGCCCTCTGCTGGCTTCCTCCAAGCCCACCCAGGCTCTGAGAAGGCCGCTCCGGCGATCTCAGCACCCTGGCTCCACCTGGGCCTGGACCCCATGGCTACACTGAACATCCCTGGCTATAGCTCTGGGGGCTGCACTGCAAAGAGCCTGGACGCCATCTCTTTCAGAGTTGCTGCAGAAATGGAGATATAGTAGCAAATGCTCCTGCTCACTGAGCCCCCCAGGGACATGGGTGCTTCAACCACCCTATTCTTTATGACTATCCCACTTTACAGATGAGAAAGCTGAGGCTCAGCCAGGCTGAGGAGCTTACCAAAGACCACCTGACTGGTAAGTGGTGGAGGGGGAACTTGAGCCCAGCTCCTTCTGGGGGATCTTTCCACGAAACTAAAACCATATGGATTCTCCCAGATGGTCCTCCTGCTGTTTGTACCAAGAGGACACTTCAGGGGTATTTATTCATGCCTTTGGGTGCCTGACCCTGAACTTACGGGTGCTGGGGAGACAGGGCGATGTGAGTGGTGTGGGTAACGTGCTCCTAAACCAACAGTGACACAAAGCAGGTGAGCGCTGGGGCCAGAAGAGGAGCCCCAACACTGCCTGGAAGCAGGGAGGGTCCCCTGAAGGCAGTGATGCCTGGGCAGGGTCCTGGGGGATGAGGAGACGTTAAACAGGTGAAAGGGGAGAAAGGGCATTTCAGGCAGGGCACAGCTGTAGATCAGAGATTTGGGAGCCTCGAGGGAACCCCAAGTTCACCAGGTGGGACAGCACAGAGTGGGAACAGAGAATGGAGGTGACAAGCCCAGAAAGGCAGGTGGGGACAAAGCCTGGCTGTCGAAATTCTTCCCACAGAGCAAGGCCAAGGCCTGGGGGATCTTGGGTGCCCACGTCAGCTCTTGGTCCCCACTTGGTGTTGCCAGACCCCATGGAGTATAAAGGGGTCCCCAAATCATAAAGCCTGTGCACTGGCTTTATAGTCGGAGCCCAGAGAGAAAGCAATTGGCCTAAGGTTACCCTGAGGAGCCAGAATCACACCCAGGTCGCCTGACTCCAAGGGACACTCTATCCCTGCAGCGCAATCTCATGGCCCTTCTTCCTGGGGGATGAGTTTCCACCTGATCACCATGAGGGGCGATCAGGGCCCGCAACCCCTGGGATTCCCCTGGCAACTCTGTTGACCAGGCCCCACCCATACCACCTGGGTGAGGGAGTTTCCCTGTTTTTGAAATCAAACACAAACAAACCCCAAACAGAAACTGCCTCACACCTGAGCTGCAGGTAGTCACAGCCCAAGCCTATGGGGTGTACACACCTTCTGGCTCACACCCAGGAGAGGGAAGGAAGCTGTTTGAATAAAAACTCCCCTGGATGGGTGCCCAGCATTTAACAGTTTGCAAAGTGTTTCTCCAAATATTCTTTTTGATCCTCACACCTGTCCTGAGAAGGAGGTGTTGCCCATTTTTTAAATTTATTTATTTATTTATTTATTTATTTATTTATGGCTGCATTGGGTCTTTGTTGCTGCACACAGGCTTTCTCTAGTTGCAGCAAGCGGGGGCTACTCTTCGTTGTGGTGCGCGAGCTTCTCATTGCGGTGGCTTCTCTTGTTGCGGAGCACGGGCTCCAGGCATGCAGGCTTCAGTAGTTGTGGCTCGTGGGCTCTAGAGTGCAGGCTCAGTAGTTGTGGCACACGGGCTTAGTTGCTCTGCATCATGTGGGATCTTCCCGGACCAGGGCTCGAACCCGTGTCCCCTGAATTGGCAGGCGGATTCTTTTTTTTTTTTTTTTTTTTTTTTTTTTTTGCGGTACGCGGGCCTCTCACTGTTGTGGCCTCTCCCGTTGCGGAGCACAGGCTCTGGACGCGCAGGCTCAGCGGCCATGGCTCACGGGCCCAGCTGCTCCACGGCATGTGGGATCTTCCCGGACCGGGGCACGAACCCATGTCCCCTGCATCGGCAGGCGGATTCTCAACCACTGCGCCATCAGGAAGGCCCGTGGCAGGCGGATTCTTAAGCTCTGGGCCACCAACCAGGGAAGTCCCAAGGTGTTGCCCATTTTGCAGAGGCGGAACCTGCGGCCCGAGAGGTGAAGCGATGTGCTCAAGGTCACACTGAGAGTTGATGACAGATCTAAGGTTAGAAACAAGCAGCCGCAGGAGGCTGCACCTGCTGCCCACACATCGACCAGATGGCTCGTCCCTGATGAGGGTGGTGGGTAAAGCCAGGAGACATTTGGTCTGAGTGGGACAGAGGAGGTGCCACTGAGGCCGAGTCCTTCAAAGACGCACAGCAGTCACCAGGCAGAATGGGGGGAAGGGATTTCTGAGCAGAGGCAACAGAGTGAGCAAAGGCCTGGAGGTAGGAAAGCAGGTGGACAGTTCCAGAACAGGGAGTATTCCAAGGGGGCTGGTGCACAGGGGGTGTGGGGATGTGGGAGGTGCTCTCCCTCCATCCCAGGGGCCCCCTTCTCCCTTCATTTGTCTCCAGTTGCCTCTCTCAACATCTGCTTTGCTGTCACTGTCAGTGTTCAGCTCTGTCTACCCCATCATTCTGGAAGTTCCTGGAGGTCAAAGACCCTGTCTAGTTCATCTCTGTGTCCTCAGCCTCCAGCACAGGGCTGGCCTGGCATAGAGATGGAGTCAGTGAATGAATAAAAATGAATAAATGAATGAGTCCACAGTGCTGGGGCTGCATATGAAATAGCAGCTAACAGCTTTTTGAACACCAACTGTGTGCCACCAGGTGCTTGGCTAACTGCTTTTTACATGTATCCTCTCTTTAATCCCTTGAGGCCTGTGCTAGCATTTAAATTGTATTATTATAATAATTGCCATTTTATAAATGAGGAACCAGAAGCACAGAGAGGTGAAGTAACTTGGCCAAAGTCACAAAGCCCAGAAGTATCTCTGGAATTCAAACCCAAACCACAGGTTCATAGGAGAAATTTTGCACACGCTCTCAGGCATGTGGAGAGATGTCCTCCTGCACACGTATGTACACACACACACACATACACAGATATGGATGCACACAACATGGACGCCCAGGCCACAGCCCCATGCCCAGGTGGGCTCTGAGTCTCTCACCCACTTCTCCTTGGGTTGCAGCTCCCTGTCCTTAGGCAACTCTAGTCCTGTCAGGGTTGTGGAAATGCCTTCTTTACAGTCGTCCCTGTCCACACAATCCCCAACACAAAACGATGGTTCCCTGGGCTTCCCTGGTGGCGCAGTGGTTGAGAGTCCGCCTGCCGATGCAGGGGACACGGGTTTGTGCCCCGGTCCGGGAAGACCCCACATGCCGCGGAGCGGCTGGGCCCGTGAGCCATGGCCACTGAGCCTGCGCGTCTGGAGCCTGTGCTCTGCAACGGGAGAGGCCACAACAGTGAGAGGCCCGTGTACCGCAAAAAAATAAAAAATAAAAATGATGGTTCCCTATCATGAAGGAAGCAAAGATTTCCCATCTGCCTCTGGCGTACCAGGCCGTGTGCCAGACTCCTTTCTGACAGTGTCACCCCTGGAGAGCATGCCCTAGGTCACCCAGAGTCAGAAGTGGGAAGGGAGCTCCAATTTAGGTGGATGGGACCCTCCAGAGCAATGTGTCCCTCACTGCCCAAGTTTCTCACCAGGACCCCCAAGCCCCTTTAAGGTCTGTAGAGGGCAATCCAGTCTCAGGGAACAGAGGAGGGACCAGAGAGGGGAAGGCCTTCCCTGAGGTCACACAGCCAGTGGAGGAAGCTAGAACAAGGGCTGGCGGTGGGGGACACGGGACAGGTCTCAAGAGCACATGTCCATCCAGAGCTGAAATTGAGGCTGGCTGGGGCTTGTCTGCAGGTTTGGGGAAACACTGCCTGGACACTGGCTCTCTTTGCCAACTCTGTTTCAAAGCTGAAAGGGACCCTGGAAGGGAGCGGCCCGCTGGGTGTTGGGTGTCCAGACCAGGCCTGCAGTTCTGAGCAGCAGGCGACTTTGTGTGCATGAGTTCCTGTGCTGGCCTTCACACGTGCGGCTGGACAGGATTCCCCTCGCGTGTGGCTGGGTCACAGGTGCAAGCGGCTGCATGTTGCTGCGTGGGCAGGTGTGTTTGGAAATATAGGTGTGTGTCTAACCTCACCCCCACTGCACTCTCATGTGTGCCCGACCTGCTTCGCTCTATGAAACCCAATCTCCTCCAGCGTTTCATTTGATCCCCACCAAAGGGCTGTGAGGGGGTCGTGGAGAAAGGGAGGTTGAGAGGGAAGCGAGGGGAGGGGCACTTGACTGCAGGGGACAGCTACATGTGTTCACGTACAGGGGTGTTCCCGTGTGTGTGCGTATCACTAGACGGGACCAGAAGTGGTGACCCCTCAGATGCCTCCTGGCTCTGCCGAGCATGTTCCTGCAGGGCTGTCGGGTTTGGGGTATTTGGGGAGCCTGTGTGGGCAGGAGAGTGTGGTGTACATGCCTGGTGAGAGAGAAGAGAGAACCCCTGTGTGCACTGTGGGTGCATTGGGGTGTCTTCCTCCACCAGACGTTTCCTAAGGGCCCAAGGCCTGGGGAGAATGGGGGAGCCAGCCCAGAGGGAGGGCGGGAGGCCCCTCTGCCCACCTGGCAGAGGCCTGGGCTGGCATTGGGCACAGCGCCACCTTGTGGAGCCTCAAGGAGGGATCCGTGGCATCACCAGGAAGCTGATGGTCTCCCTGGGGAGGACGAATGGTGATGGGGAAGTGTGGCCTGGGGGACCAGGAAGACCAAACCACCCCTGGAGCCAGACTCAGCCACTACATCCAGGTTGTGCCAGTTTCCCAGCAGGAAAAAGTTTGAAATGCCTCCTAGAGGGTTTTCTCCAACATCCCAAACACAGCCCTGAATCCTCCTGGCATCCTTTTCCTTCCCCTGACTCTTAAATCCTATTACCCTGACCAAATCCTTAAAACTGGGATATGTGAAAGCTGACCAATTGTCCTGGCTTGCCTTGGTTTGCCAGGACTGAGGGGCTCCCCAGGATGTGGAACTTTCAGTTCTAAAATCAGGGAAGTCCTGGGCAAACTGGACTTGCTAATCTCCTAGATGAGTGAGTGTGTCAAAGGGGAAGCAGCCAGTGTAATAGAGACAACTTCCCAGGAGCTTAGCTAAGTCTGAAGGGTCAGAGGAGGCCTCTGCCCTCACCCAGTAGGGTCTTGGACAATCTTGTTTTTCCTGGGGGTTTTGGTACCATCTTTGTGGTATTTGGTGACTCCCAGCCTGTGTCTCCACCCAGACCTCTCTCCCGGGTTCAGTCCCCTCATGCACTGCTTTAGATGACAGTTCCAGGCTGCCCCACAGGCAAAGCCACCCCGTAAGCCTCAAATGGAATCATTATGTTCCCCGAGCCTCTTCTTCCTCCTGTGCTCCTATCTCAGTGAGTCACCCGACAGATACCTGGGCTCATCTTTGATCCCTCCCCTTCCCTCACCTCCCACATCCAGCCTGTCAATTCCATGTGCCCCCATGTCTCCAGTTTGTCCCTGTCTCTCTCATCCCCACTGCCACTACACTGCCATCATTAGCCTCCCCTGCCTCCAGCTATTGCCTGGAGTTCATCTAGACCATGGGCAGACCATGGAGTCTGGACACAGCATGAGGATGCGTAAAAATGTGAGCTTGGACTTGGTTCCAAGTTCCAGGTCGTGAGAATTCTTGCCATGCCAGCCTGAGGACACTCCTTACCTACCCTGCACTGGAGGGGCTGTGAGGGTCCCATTTCCGTCCTTTAGGGCCTCTGTCTGGGCAGGCTGACCCTGGCTGCAGGCCCCTCTACTCCATCCCCGCACTGCAGTGGAGATCTTCCTGCTGAGGCCCCACCATGGCTCCCCACTGCCCTCAGGATGAAGGTGGAGCTCCTCAACCTTGCCGACAAGGCCCTGATGACCAGCTCGCATCACTCTCAGAGTGATGCTTACATCCATTGCTCTACCTGTACCTGCTATGCTGCTGATTTTCTTTTCTTTTTTAAATTTAATTTATTTTTTTATACAGCAGGTTCTTATTAGTCATCAATTTAATACACATCAGTGTATACAGGTCAATCCCAATCGCCCAATTCAGCACACCACCCCCCGCCACTTTCCCCCCATGGTGTCCAGACATTTGTTCTCTACAATTGTGCCTCAATTTCTGCCCTGCAAACTGGTTCATCTCTACCATTTCTCTAGGTTCCACATATATGCGTTAATATACAGTATTTGTTTTTCTCTTTCTGACTTACTTCACTCTGTATGACAGTCTCTAGATCCATCCACATCTCTACAAATGACCCAATTTTGTTCCTTTTTATGGCTGAGTAATATTCCATTGTATATATGTACCACGTCTTCTTTATCCATTCGTCTGTCGATGGACATTTAGATAGCTTCCATGTCCTGGCTATTGTAAATAGTGCGGCAATGAACACTGGGGTGCATGTGTCTTTTTGAATTATGGTTTTCTCTGGGTATATGCCCAGGAGTGGGATTGCTGGATCATATGGTAGTACTATTTTTACTTTTTAAGGAACCTCCATACTGTTCTCCATAGTGGCTGTATCAACTTACATTCCCACCAACAGTGCAAGAGGGTTCCCTTTTCTCCACACCCTCTCCAGCATTTGTTGTTTGTAGATTTTCTGATGATGCCCATTCTAACTGGTGTGAGGTGATACCTCATTGTAGTTTTGATTTGCATTTCTCTAATAATTAGTGATGTTGAGCAGATTTTCATGTGCCTCTTGGTCATCTGTATGTCTTCTTTGCAGAGATGTCTATTTAGGTCTTCTGCCCATTTTTTGATTGGGTTGTTTGTGTTTTAATATTGAGCTGCATGAGCTGTTATTATATTTTGGAGATTAGTCCTTTGTCCTCTGATTCATTTGCAAATATTTTCTCCCATTCTGAGGGTTGTCTTTTCATCTTGTTTGTAGTTTCCTTTGCTGTGCAAAAGCTTTTAAGTTTCATTAGGTCCCCTTTGTTTATTTTTGTTTTTATTTCCATTACTCTAGGAGGTGGATCAAAAAAGATCTTGCTGTGATTTATACCAAAGAGTGTTCTTCCTATGTTTTCCTCTAAGAGTATTATAGTGTCCGGTCTTACATTTAGGTCTCTAATCCATTTTGAGTTTATTTTTGTGTATGGTGTTAGGGAGTGTTCTAACTTCATTCTTTTACATGTAGCTATCCAGTTTTCCCAGCACCACTTATTGAAGAGACTGTCTTTTCTCCATTGTATATCCTTGCCTCCTTTGTCATAGATTAGTTGATCATAGGTGCATGGGTTTGCTGCTGATTTTCTAACTGCGTTCTGTAGAGAAAGAGGATTATATGTGTGTAATGTGTGTGTGTGTGAGAATGGTGTGTGTGTTGGTGGTATTTATGTATGTGATAGTTGTGATGATGGTGTGGTGGTTGGGACAATGGTGTGTGTAGTGGCTGGGACGATGGTGTGTGTGGTGGGGGGAAAGAATAGGGCTTTCAGACCCCTCAAGTCTACTTCAACCAAAGCAGATCCACTTGCATCTGTTTTAATGCATTGGTTTCTCACATGACTTCATTTGTAAGGAGGCTTTTGCAGCTCTGAAAGGCTTATGAAGAATCGCTGCCCTAAGATGACTTGCTGTTCTCTGCTCCTCCATGCCAAGTGGGTTCCCATCTCTGTGCTTTACCCACGCTCTTCGAAGTCCTCCATCTCTGTCTGTAGAAATGCTGCCCTCTCAAACGCCCCACCTCCAAGAAGCTTTCGGGGCTCAATGGCAGGGACGGGATTGCTCCCTCCTCTGTACACCCTGCTTGGCTCTACCTTCTGTATTCTTGTCTTACTCACATGCCTAGCCTGAGAGCTTACCGCCTCAGTAATCTCCACGCTAATATTCCTTCTTCTCTGCTGACTCCTGAACAGAGATGAACAAAACTTCATCAGGGTTTTCCTTCAGCACAAAGCCTGGGGGCAGGGGGAGATAGACACATAAAGGGATGGTACTGTGACATGAGTATTGTATGATGAAGGGGAGCCCAGAGGCCCTGGACCAGGGACCGGTGGAGCAAAAAAAGTCTTCCTAGAGAAAATAATCCCCAAGCATAATTTAAAGGATGGCATGTGAGCCTGAAGAAATGGGGAAAAGTGTCCCAGGCAGAAGGAATAGCATGTGCAGGGTACCCAGAGCGTTAGAGAAAATGGTTGGCTTGTGTGACAAACTATAACTAGAATGTGGACTAAAGAATGTGTGTGGCAAGAAGTAGAACGTGAGGCCTGAGAAGTGGGTAGGGAGCCGGGTCATAGAGGGCCTTGGCTGCCAAGCTGTGGAGCTGGAACTTAATCTTCAGAACAATGGGGCCTTTGCAGGGAACTGAAAAGATACTGACAAGGTCAGATTTACTTAAAGAATTTTTTTATTGTGGTAAAATACATATAACATAAAATTTACCATCTTAGCCATTTGTTTTGTTTTGTTTTGTTTTTTTGGTTTTTTTTTGTGGTATGCGGGCCTCTCACTGTTGTGGCCTCTCCTGTTGTGGAGCACAGGCTCCGGACGCGCAGGCTCAGCGGCCATGACCCACAGGCCCAGCTGCTCCGCGGCATGTGGGATCTTCCTGGACCGGGGCACGAACCCATGTCCCCTGCATCGGCAGGCGGATCCTCAACCACTGCACCACCAGGGAAGCCCCATCTTAGCCATTTTTAAGTAAGTGTGCGGTTCACGGCATGAAATACGTTCACATTGCTGTGCAGCCATCACCACCATCCATCCCCATAACTCTTTTCATCTTGGAAATCTGAAACTCTGTACCCATTAAACAAGATCTCTCCATTCTCCCCGCCACCCACCCCCCAGCCTCTGGCAACCACCGTTCTGCTTTCTGTCTCTATGGTTTTGACCACTCTAAGCACCTCATATAAGTGGAATCATACAGTATTTGTCTTTTTGTGACTGGCTTATTTCGCTTAGTATAATATCCTCAAGGTTCATCCATGTTGTAGCATATTGCAGAATTTCCTTCTTTTTTTAAGGCTGAATACTGTACGTATGTACCACATTTTGTTTATCTGTTCAGCCTTCTATGGATATGTGGGTCACTTCTACCTTTTGGCTATTGTGAATCATGCTGCTATGAATATGGGTGTACAAATACCTCTTGGAGACCCTGCCTTCAGTCCTTTTGGATATATGCCCAGAAGTAAAATTCCTGGGTCATATGGTAATTCTATTTTTAATTTTTTGAGGAATCACCATATTGTTTTCCACAGCAGCTGTACCATTTTACATTCGCACCAACAATGCACAATGTTCCAATTTATCTACATCCTTGCCAACACTTGTTATTTTGTTTTTCTGATATTAGCCATCCTAATGTGTGTGAGGAGGTATTTTAAAAAATAATTTACTGAGGTAAAATTCACATAACATAAAATTAACCATTTTAGGGCTTCCCTGGTGGCGCAGTGGTTGAGAGTCCACCTGCCGATGCAGGGGACACGAGTTCGTGCCCCGGTCTGGGAAGACCCCCCTTGCCGCGGAGCGGCTGGGCCCGTGAGCCATGGCCGCTGAGCCTGCGCGTCTGGAGCCTGTGCTCTGCAGCGGGAGAGGCCACAACAGTGAGAGGCCCACGTACTGAAAAAAAAAAAAAATTAACCATTTAAGGTGAACAATTCAGTGACATTTAGTACATTCACACTACTGTGCAACCAACATCCAATTCCAAAACATTTTCATGACTCCAAAGTAAAATCCCTTACCCACTAAGCAGTTTCTTCCCATTCTTCCTCCCCTCAGCCTCTGGCAACAATCAACCTGCACTCTGTCTTTATGGACTCTTATCTATTCTGGACATTTCATTTATACAACCATACAATATGAAACCTTTTGTGTCTGATTTTTTTCCCCTTTGCTTAATGGTTTTGAGGTCCATCAGTGCTGTAGCATCTATCAATACTTCATTCCTTTTTATGGATGAATAAATTCCATTGTATGTACAGTCATCCTTTGGTATCTGTGGGGATTGGTTCCAGGACCCCTGTGGATATCCAAATGCACAGACGCTCAAGTCCCTTATATAAAATGGCCTGGTATTTGCATATAAACTAGGCACATCTTCCCGTATACTTTAAATCATTTCTAGGTTACTTATATTATCTAATCCAATGGACTTAGTTGTAAATACAATGTAAGTACTATGTAAATAGTTGCCAGCCCTCAACAAATTCAAGTTTTACTTTTTGGAAACTTCTGGGATTTTTTTTCCCCCAAATATTTTCGATCCACAGGTGGCTGAATTCACAGATGAAGAACATGTGGATACAGGGGGGCCAACTGTATAAACCACAGATTGTTTATCCATGTATCCACTGATGGGCCTTCGGGCTGTCTGGGTTTACTTTTGATCCCTCTAGCTATGTCCATGCAATGGTTTGGAGGGGACAAACCTGGATGAGGAAGATGGGTTGGAGGCTGTGTCTGTGATGCAGACCTAGGTCACTGACTGCGGGAAGACAGAAGGGCTGCATCGGTATAGAGGGCAGATGGTTGTAAGATGCTGGAGGGAGGAGTTCAAAATGACTCCCCAGTTCATTGCTCGTGAGACAAGCTATAGGGGAGGAGAACTTTGAGGAGAAGGTCATGAATTTGGCTTGGACCTTGCAAGTTTGAGTTGCTTATGGACCAGATGGACATGTCCTCCAAGCAGTGAGAGGTGTGGGCCTGGAGCTCAAGAAGAAGGTCTGGGCAGGAGACTGGAGTCTGACAGTCATCAACCTGTAGCTGAGATTATCATGAGGGAGTGGGGAGGTAGCAGATGGCGGGAGGCTCAGAACAGGACCCTGAGGGTCCCGTTATACTGTGTGCTCTTGAAAGCAGGTCCTGACCATCTTGCTCACCACTGACTCACCAGGCTGAAGTACAATGACTAACACATAAAAGTAACCACATAAATCCTAGTTGAATGAATGAAGGAATCCACAGAAGCCCAAGAGACCCAGGAGGAGAAACCAGAAAAATATGATGTTGGAAAAATCGAGAGGAATGTGTTTCAAGGATGAAGTGGTCAGCGGTGCTGATGTTGCAGCCAGCCATCATTCTGTTAAGAACCAACAGCTTTGACTTATATTTAGGAAAAAGGAGACCACTGGTGACACAGGCAAGTGACATGGTGAAGGCAAAGGTCAATGCCCAGTGAGTGTGGAGTCAGATTTGCAGTGGTGCAATGTTGGGGCAATCCCAAGAGCCCTTGCAGGAGAGGTGCTCGGAGTGGAGAGGGTGAGCTGCAAGGTCCCATCTGGTCAGCCTAGACCCTGGTCAGGAAGCCAGGATCTGACTGTGTGACTTGGCTGAGTCCCCTCCCCTCTCAGGCATTTGAACAACTGCTCCTGGAGAATCTGCAGTGACTCTACTGCATCCTCACTAGCTGTACATCCCCCACCCCCCGACTCTCCCCAGGACCCCCGAATCTGCAGTGACTCTACTGCATCCTCACGAGCTGCACATCCCCCACCCCCCAACTCTCCCCAGGACCCCCTTACTTGGGGCTGTGACCCAGGCCCCTTGGCTCTGCATAGGGAAGGGCTCCCTACCTCTGGGAACACTGATGGGTCCCGTGTTTGGTTTTTTTTTTTTTTGTGGGCCTCTCACTGTTGTGGCCTCTCCCGTTGCGGAGCACAGGCTCCGGACACGCAGGCCCAGTGGCCATGGCTCATGGGCCCAGCCGCTCCGCGGCATGTGGGATCCTCCAGGACTGGGACACGAACCCGCGTCCCCTGCATTGGCAGGCGGACTCTCAACCACTGCGCCACCAGGGAAGCCCTGGGTCCCCTGTTTTTAAGTGGCCCTGGGAAGCAGGTAAGTGGAGAAGGCAGAACTAGAAGCTTCTGGCTGTTCTGCCAGAGTTTCTAGGGATCCATAATAGTTTTCCTTCTCTTCTCTGAAGCTGAGATTTTTCATAAGCCCCAGGAACATCAGATGGGAAGAGGAAAGGCATCTGGGAGAGGCCGAGAGACCCCAGGAGCACCTAAAGTTAGAGGGAGGGCTGGCCTTAAATCCAGATGGCTCACAGGACCCCCACTCCCACCTGCTGCTAGCCCAGAGGTGATGTCCACATTGGTGGTAGGAGCTGAGGGAAGAATATGGACACCGGGGCTTTGGATCTGGCTTCTCACTTCCTCACTGAGTGGCCGCGGGCTAGGACTCCTCTGTTCCAGAGCTGTTTCTCGTCTCTACCATGGATTCACTTTACTGCCTAATGCCCTGACATTCTAGGGCTTCAAACTGCCATACAGAGACCAACACAGACACAGCACAGCAGGTCGTAGCCCATGAGTGGTGGATACACATCCCAGCTCCCTTGCTCCTTGACTGGGACGAACTTTGAGGCACGTTCTACACTATCATCCAGAATCCCTTGGTGGAATCCTTGGTTATCAGAAACTTATTTGATAACATCCTCCACTTCTTTCCCTTCCTTGTCTCACCTTCCAACATGTCTGCAGGTGCTTCCTCTTGTCTCAAATCCTTGTTTCAGGGACAGTTCCTGGGGAAACCCAGCCTCAGACAGTATAATAATGATAATGGTAACTGCCTTTTATTGAACACCTACTATGTGCCAGACTTCATGTATATAGGCTTCATGTGATCCTCCTGACAAACCTTCCAGGTGGACATTATCACCTCTATGTCACAGTTGAGATGGCTCAGGTTCAGAGGGGAGGTGGCCTGACCAAGGACTCTTAGCTGGCAAGCTTTCAATCCACAAGGGGGTGGGGGTCCACTCCCTGCACTTGGTAGGACTGGGTGCCAAGGGACCTGCCAGCCCCAATGGTTGGTCGCACCGAGGACAAAGGCAGTGTGGGGCACTTTTAAGCCCTGACACAGTCCTCACGGCAGGCACCACGAACAGTGGGTTCCTTCCAAGGGTGTCACTAGTTGAGGATATTGATGAAGATGTAGCCCTGAGCTGCAGAGGAAGAACAGGCAAATATCTTATGATGACTGCCATCTTCAGGCTGTCTTTTGGCCACTCTTGGGGATTCCCAGGAATAGCCGGGGGACCCTCTGAGAAGGGTAAGTTCCCGCTTATGTAGAAGGAGGCTCAAGATCATTGTCCTTTGGACAAAAATGGGACTCCATTTTGTAATCACAGGTCGGTGAAGCCAGGCAATATTTAGTTTGTGTCTAATACATTCTTTTTATTTATTTATTTATTTTTATTTTATTCAAACAGAAAGTCACAAAAATTATAATCATCCTCATCAGTTCACTCAGTCCCATGTAATTAATTTTTTTAATCTTGATCTTTTGTTAGCACTTTTTTTTTTTTTTTTTTCTTTTTGCGGTATGCGGGCCTCTCACTGCTGTGGCCTCTCCCGTTGCGGAGCACAGGCTCCGGACGCGCAGGCCCAGCGGCCATGGCTCACGGGCCCAGCCGCTCCGCGGCACATGGGATCCTCCCAGACCGGGGCACGAACCCGTATCCCCTGCATCGGCAGGCGGACTCTCAACCACTGCGCCACCAGGGAGGCCCTGTTAGCACTTTTATGAATTCATCAGTTTTCCATTAGAGTTCTGAAAATGCTTATTCATTCAGTTCAGCAGTATAGTCAGTTACCAGAAACCTGTACTTGTCAGAGTCTTTTCCATGAATTCCTTGAAGATGAAACCCTTTTATAGGAACATTTTTGCAAAAGCATCAGAGTACACCCAGAACTGTCTGTAAATGACAAAAGACTTAAAAATGACCACGGTTAAAGATTTGATGAAAGTTCATAATAATGCAATTGATAAGGAAATTTAGTTTTTTCTGAGATATACATTTTAAAGTAATAACTAGAATTATGACTTATAACATTATACCAGAACATATAAGATTTTTAGAAATTTCATGTAATGTCTGAAACATTTATATTAACATATTTCCATACAAATAACCCAAAGAAAGTTTAGTATTAGCTGTTTTTTGGTTTGATTGTTTGTTTTTTTTTTTTTTTTTTTTTTTTTTTGCTGTATGCGGGCCTCTCACTGTTGTGGCCTCTCCCGTTGCGGAGCACAGGCTCCGGACGCGCAGGCCCAACGGCCATGGCTCACGGGCCCAACCGCTCCGCGGCATGTGGGATCTTCCCAGACCGGGGCACGAACCCGTGTCCCCTGCATCGGCAGGCGGACTCTTAACCACTGCGCCACCAGGGAAGCCCTGTTTGTTTTTTTTATACTGCAGGTTCTTATTAGTCATCAATTTTATACACATCAGTGTATATATGTCAATCCCAATCACCCAATTCAGCGTGTAATACATTCTTAATGTGTTTGTGTGGACAGAATATGGTCTTTGTTTATGGCAGTCGATGTCTTGCTTTAGGTTTAAGTTTTAAAGCATGGCTCCATATAAAATATTTTGTTATATAAAAAGAAAGCTATTGAGACTTCCCTGGTAGAGCAGTGGTTAAGAATCCGCCTGCCAATGCAGGGTACACGGGCCCCATCCCTGGTCCAGGAGGATCCCACGTGCCGTGGAGCAACTAACCCCTTGTGCCACAACTACTGAGCCTGCGCTCTAGAGCCCACGTGCCGCAACTACTGAAGCCCGCGTGCCTAGAGCCGGTGCTCCGCAACAAGAGAAGCCACCGCAATGAGAAGCCTGCACACCGCAGCGAAGAGTGGCCCCTGCTCGCAGCAACTAGCGAAAGCCCATGCGCAGCAGCGAAGACCCAACGCAGCCAAAAATAAATAAATTTTAAAAAAAAGAAAGCTATTTGGGTAATAATGAAGTCATACACTCACGTACAGTAAAATAAGCTTCCTTGACAGTACTCAGGGGCCCACATTAGACTTCACACTGGGCCCATTTTCCCAAGAGGAGCTTGGAACGCCCCCCCCCCGCCCATTTCTGGCCTCAGTTTCCTCATGTGTAACAAGTGAGGCAGCCAAATGAGCCCCAAGCTCTCTGAGGTCCCAGGTTTGATAGGGTCCGTGGCTTTCCCTTGGGGCTGTTTGGCAGATCTAGGCAGGTTCCTGCCCCCGTCTAGCCTAGAAGCAGATCTGTAATTGAGCCTGCAGGGTCACTGTGACAGGCACAGCCTGCAAATCTCAGCTGGGGAAGCGGTCCAAGGAGATAAATTGTACTGCGGCTGGCTCTTTCCTGGCTCTGGGGGCAGCCTGTCTCTGGGGTTAACATGGAGAGAAGGGGAGCTGACAAAGCCATTCCCCATGGATGAGACACCCAACAGAGTGGGTGGCACGAGGACCCAGGCGGCGGGGAAAGAGTGGTTACAGAATGCTCTTCTCCCCAGGGCCTGTGAACAGGGGCACAGGATGGTTTAAGCAAAACAGCGATTTGGTCAGAATGAATGCTTTGTCATGGAGTGTTTCCACGCCTCTTTCCTCCCCTGGGCTCTGAAGCCAGACACTGTGTGTGAGTCAGCTTGTTGTGCTCAGCACAGGGACAGGGAGAGGATAGGCATGGCTGAATACCAATAATAGACAATAACAATGATAACTAATACTGAGTGTTTATTCTGTGCCAGACGCTGCGCTTATTGTTCTACATATATTATTTACTCCTCACAACAGCGCCAGAGGTGACCCTCGTGAGAATAGTTGAGAACATATAGCACAGAGATGTTAAGTAAATTGCCCAGCATCACTTAGCTAGTTGGTGGCTGAGCCAGAATTTAAACCCAGGTAGCTTGGCTCCAAGCCTGGGCGCTGGATCACTCTGCAAAATGGTCCATACGGTAGTGATGATAACAACAGTGATAACTTACTGTGTGGGGCACCCATCACAGGGACTATAAGAGGAATTGATGAAGGATGGCAGGAGTCCCCCAGGCAGCCTGGCAGAGGGAACACTGGATGCAAAGACAAGGGACTGAGAAAGGTCATTGCATGTTTGAGGAACAATGGTACACTTGGAGGATAACGGGGTGTGATGAGAGATGCACGTGCTGGGGGAGGGCAGGGGCCAGATCCAGATGAGCTTTGGTGCCAGGGCTAAGGAGCACAGGCTCTCTCCTGTGGGCAAGGATGGGGCAGTGACATGGCCGGGTGTGAGGACCTCCTCTCACCAGCTCTGTGACCTCGTGCAAGGCACTACCTCTCTTGGAACCTCGGCTTTCTCATCTGTAAACTGGGGGTGGGGATCATTCCTGTAGCATTCTGCCTCTGGGGCTTGGGCAAGGACTAATAAGACAATAGACCAAAAGGAGTTTATAAGCTGTAACAGATTTGACAGATGCAGGTTGGTGGGAGGGATGAAACGAAGTGAACAGACAGCAGCTGTGAAAGTAGCCAGCTGTTTTTATCTAGGCTACCAGATTGCCTCCAGCTTGTATTGTTATTAAAAGTAACAGCATTTGCATGAGGCTTTGCTACTTGCCATTTGGCCTTTATCACCTCACTTGAGGATCCTCAAACCTTTTAAGTTAGATGTAATCATTCCCATCTTACAAGTGAAGACACTGAGGCACAGAGAGGTGATGTCACCCGCCACAGCCAGTGCAGGTCAGGGGCAGAGCTGAGGCACAAGCTGGGGTTAAAGCTGCACAGTTGCGTTTTTCACTGTCTCACGTGGCCTTGCTTATACTGAGCAGCTTGTCAGAGCCGACACTTCCAAAGGGCAAACCAAGGGCCTGAAGGTACAAGGAGGCAGGAGACAGCAAGGGCTGATGACTAGAGCTATTCAGGGTTGGAATAATAGGTCAGTAACCTCGAAGGTCTGTGACAGGTCATAATTTGTCATTTTACTGAGGCCCAAATTTGAATTCTTTGCTGCAAGACCAGTAAGTGGGGCAAAAGCCTGTCAGTGAGCCCATCCAGCTGACTGCCCATCCAGTGGACGCTTCTCAGCTCAACTTTCCGGTTTTCTCCTTCTTGTGGGAGGCAGAGTGGCCTGGGGTTGAACGCACACAGGGTTAGAGACAGTCCCAGCTCTGCCACTTGAAGCTGTGTGACTTTGAGTAAGTAGCTGCCTGTCTCTGAACTTGTTTCCTGTTATGTAATACAAGGATAATAATACCTACCTCCAAGGGCTGTTGAGAGGACTAAATGAGATAGTAGTAATTGACGGGACTCTCAGGATAACCAAGGAACTGGGTGGTGCAGTGTGGCCTCTGGGAGGAGAAGTGGGAGACGGGTGCAGAGGAAGGAGGCTTACTTCTCCCCATATACTCTTTTGTAATCCCTTGTTTTGTTTTGTTTTAATCATGTGTAGGGGGTTCCTTTTCAAATAAATTAATAGAATTTCAAAAAGTGAGATAATACATATAAAGTACTTAGCACAGTCTTGACATTTAATACTCTATAAATGTTAGCTTTTATAGTTATTATACATGTTAGTATAAAGCAGTTTTTATGAACTCTTGTTTCTTTGTGGAAAATGACTCCCTCCCCACCAAAGGTGAAAACCTTGATGGAGCTGAAGAGGAAGAGGCTAAAACCAGGGATGCTTCTTAGCCAGAAAACAGGAGTTTCACGGGACAAATGCCTGCCTTTGATTGGGCCTCTTGCTGAAGCAGGCGAGGCTGACACCTGGGCACCTGGAGGATCATGGCAGCTTCACTGGAGGGGGAGGCTGGCCTTGAATGTGTGTCAAACCACCCGTCCACAGGCCTGGGCTTGGCGCCTGTCTCTGCGGCTGGTTGGCGGAGTAACCTTTGGCAAGTCAAGGAACCTCTCTGAGCCATCAGATTTTCATTTGACAAATGAAGGCAATGAGACTGGTCTGCCTTGCAGGGCCGTTGGGAGGGTTTTGAGAGAGTTATGTGGTACCTACCATCATCACATCTTCATCTTTATCATTGTAAGGCCTTTGGCCTTCACCCGGGCACAGTGGGGGCCAGTAAAAGGCTTTCCCCCTGGTGCGGTAAGGTTGGATTTTAAGCATTCTTAGAGAGGTTGCTCTGGAGGTCAGTGTGGAGAGGGGACTGGAGGGGGAGAGCGAGGAGGGGACTGAAAAGGATTCTGCTTGTGACCCTCACACCCACCCCATTTGACCTCTCTGAGCAGCACCCCCAGCCATGAACTGGACTCGCCCCGCAAAAGGAGAGTTCTGGAGTATAACTAAGAGAGCTTTTCCTTATCCGCTTGCCCAGGACGGTATTTATGCTAATCCTATTCCCAGCAAAAGCATCTCACTAATAAAAGCGGCGCCTTGGCTCTGGCCTCCACTCCATCTGTCAGTCTCACTCAAGAGGAGCTCTTCCTGGGTAGCAAGGGCCCTACCGCTGGGCTGCGTGAGCCCTCGTGGGCCAGCCTGGAGAGGCCATTCATTGAGCACATATGTACGGAGCCCTGATGGAGGCCAAGCCCTGGGCCAGGCGCAGGGGACCCGGTGGAGAGAAAACAGACAAGGTTGCTGCTCCCGTGAAACGTGCGCTCTGATGGGAGAGGCGAAAACACAAATGAATAAATAAGTGACTAAGGTAAGTTCAGATGGGGCTAAATCCCATGAAGAAAAACATGTGTCAGAGAGTGACCTAACAAGAGGGTGGCCATGGGAGACCTCACTGAGGAGGTGAGTCACCCGGGCCCGTCAGAATGCGCCAGCCAGAGGGAACAGCAGATGCAAACGCCCCAAGGAAGGGCCATGGTCGGCGAGTTTGAGGGACAGAGACCAGAGCCCTGGAGCCAGGGTAGGAGACAAGATGGAGACCCCTGGTGCCACGCGGGACCCTGTAGGCTGCACTAGGGACTTTGTGTGACGGGAGCCACTGGAGGGCTTTGAGTGGCATGACCTGCAGTTTGTTTTAGACGTTCATGCTGGCTGCTGGGTGAAGAATCCATTACAGGAGGGACAAGAGTGCCCCCAGGAGACCAGGTAAGAGGCTCTGGCACTGGAGATGTGGGAAGAGTTAGGATCGGGGTTACCTTTTGGAGGTAACAATGTGAATAAGATACAGAGTGTGGCATACATAGCACAGTGTCTAACATGCAGCAGGAGCTCACTCCATGACGACTGGGGTTTTGATTATTTTGATTTTCCTCTGCCACACAGCCTCTCCAAAATAATACCCTTTAAAAATCCTGATATTTGGTCAGCTCAAGTACTGGCCCCGAGGCCCCCATGACAATGCTCTGGGCATTTTCCCTGGTGGGCTGGCCTCAAATCATGTCCCTGAAAGCCACATGGGCTGCTTTCCTCTGAAGTGAACCTCCCAGGGGCCATGCGATCATTTTCTGGCTCTGAAGCAATCCAACCTTTAGTGCTTCCTCAGGGAGACTTGCTCTCTGCATCAGGCAGGAGGGGATGGGACTCTTGAACACAGAGAGATTTACTGACCCAGCACAAACTTCAGAATCAAGAGATCCACAGCTGAGGGAGGGTTTGGCCCCAGGCCTGCAAGGGGAGATCCCAAGCAGGACCCAGGCCAGGATCTCCCCTGGTCTTCCAATCACACTCATCCAGTGCATGTGGACTGAGTTCCTGCTCGGTAGCAGACTATGCTGAGGACCCAGAAAGGAAGCAGACACAGTCCCTGCCCTGGAGCTCGCATTAAGGTGGAGGGGGAAACAAATAGTGCCTGATGGTGCTCAATATTAGGTGCTCAGTATTTGTTAATTAACAGTTACCCACACAGTAAACCCCTGATACTGTACCTATAATTTTACTTTGGTATTTCCTCATCTCAAAATCTTTAAAGTTCTCCAAGTAGAAACTCCCAGCCCAGAATCCAGGCCCTTCATAGATTGGCCCCCACCTCATTCTCCAGTCTCACTCCATGCCATTCTTCCTCTTCATGCACTTTGCCTCCTGCCACACGACACTTATTATTGTTCCCTGTTCTCTGATCTTTCTCTGGCTTAAGCTATCTTTCCTCGTACCTGGAATACCACTTCTCCCATTCACTACCTGGTAAACTCCTATACACCCATGAAAGCCCAGCTCCAAAATTAGCATCTTAGCAAAACCTTTTTGATTGGCTCCAGACCCGGCCCCTCCACAGGCACAGTTAGCTCGCTCCCCACGATGCTCCCACAGTCCTCCACTCATCGCTTTAGTATGTCAGATTGCTACAGGTCAATGACTCAGTCCCTGCATTGGACTGTGAGTTGTGATAAAGAGCCCCTATCCGGTTCATCTCTGTGGCCTGGGGCCCATCACAGGGCCTGGTGTAGAGGAGGGAGATAGTCAGTAAACATTTTTGTTGGGTGATAAGCCCATCATTGTGGCCATGGTTATAAGTGGATGAGAGGAACAAGTATGAGGCCAAAGAGGCCAGCAGACACCTGCTAGGGCAGGGCCTTGAATGCCAGGCCTTGGGATGGATTTCAGCCACTGGAGAAAAAGCTGAGGAAGAACAGGAAAACCAAATCCCACTTAGAGAGATGAAAGAGCAAGGTAGGAGAACTATTTGGGATTATCATAGGGGATATAAATATTAATTATGTTTACACAATGTTCTCAAAGCCTATTAGCTCTCGGTCCATTTTCCAACATAAATAAGAGACGATAACCCTTGCCATTAAGAACTTAAGGTCTATTAATAGACAACAAAACACCTGTACACCTATAAACATAAAAAATCATCCCTTTCTTGACCTCTGACTCCATCTCATGAAACATTCCCTCATTCAGAAGCAGAAATCAAATCATGGAGAGTTGAAATAGCTTGCCTGAAGTTGTTAGCTCAACAGCAACAAGCCAATGACGATTTTACTCAAAGGCAGTCATGAAGTACTTTGGAGGAAAAAAGTCTCACCAGTCATAGAATTTATTTTTCACACAGCATCATTGTTTATAGGTTTTCTGCATTAAAAAAAATACAGGAGTTTGATATTCACTGTGAAAAAAGTCAGATTGGATTACAACCCAAAGTATAAAGTCCATACTCATATCAAATAAATAATAAATAGGGGAGAATTCCAAATAATATAAGTAGATACTCCACCCTCCCCCAGGAGGTGGAGTTTAATTCCCATCACCTTTGAGTAGAGTCTGGACTCAGTGACTTGCCTCTAAAGAATAGAGTATGGAGGGCTTCCTGGTGGCGCGGTGGTTGGGAGTCCGCCTGCCGATGTAGGGGACGCGGGTTCGTGCCCCAGTCCGGGAGAATCCCACATGCCGCGGAGCGGCTGGGCCTGTGAGCCATGGCTGCTGAGCCTGCGCGTCCAGAGCCTGTGCTCCGCAACGGGAGAGGCCACAACATTGAGAGGCCCGCATGCCGCAAAAAAAAAGATTATGGAAAGGGAAAAATAGAAAACTTCACAGGGGAGAAACCTGGCAAACTCCACCTCAACCAAGCAGTCAAGGTTAACATCACCAGTGATAAAATCTGAGGATATCATGTACCCCCGGAAGTGACGTGACGAGAAGAGCACCTCACCTCTGTGGTATTCTTCCCCCAAACCCATAACCCCAGTTTAGTCATGAGGAAATCATCAGACAAAACCAAATTTAGGAACATTCTACAAAATACCTGGCCGGCCCTGCTCAAGACTGTCAAGGTCATGGGAAACAAGGAGAGACTGAGACACTGTCATGGAGTAGGGGAGACTGGAGCAGCATCATGACTAAACGCAACTCAGGGTTGGACTGACTCCTGGAACAGACAGGACATGAGGGGAAAAACTGGCAACGTCCAAATGAAGTCTGGAGTTTAGTTAACAGTAATGTATCAATAGTGGATTTTTAATTTTGACAAATTAAATTTTAACAAATGTACTACATTAATTTTGACAAATGTACTACATTAATGTATGATGTTAACAATAGGGGAAACTGGGTGAGAGCAGATAGGAACTCCCTGTGCTATCTTTGCAACCTTTTGTAAGTCTAAAATTATCCCCGAATAAAAATTTTTTTAAAAAAATCAGTAAGGAGAGAGCAAGTCCCACCCCCACCCAGACCAGCCCCACTCCATTCAAAGCCTCTCCTTAATTAGGGTATATAGCTGTATACATCTTTTTCTTTTTTCTCTTTTTTTTCAATATATTCCTATAGAAATATTTTTTCCCTTTACATAGATTCATCATACTGTACATATTATTCTGTAACTTCCCTTTTGCACATAACAATATGTCTCAGTGGTGTCTCCATGTCGGTACTTACAGACTTGTGCTGTCCAATACAGTAGCCACTGACCACAAGTGGATACTGAGCACTTGAATATGTACAGATTTTCCTTGACTAACGATGGGGTTGCTTCTTGATAAAAATACACCTAACCTACCGAACATCAGAGCTTAGCCTGGCCTACCTTAAACGTGCTCAGAACACTGACATGAGCCTACAGCTGGGCAAAATCACCTCACACAGAGCCTATTTTATAATGAAGTATTGAAGAGCTCATGTAATTTATTGAATATTATACTGAAAGTGAAAAACAGAACGGTTGTCTGGGTACTGAATGATTGTAAGTATATTGGTTGTTCACCCTCGTGGTCGTGTGGCTGACTGGGAGCTACGGCTGCCACCCAGCATCACCAGAGAGGACCCACTGCACATAACCAGCCTGGGAAAAGATCAAAATTCAAGCTTCAGAGTATGTATCGCTTTCATCCCATCTTAAAGTCGTAAAATCTTAAGTCAGCCAGTTGTAAGTAGGGGACCATCTGCAGGTAGCCCAAACTGAGATGTGCTCTAAGTGTAAAATGCACATCAGATCTCAAAGACTTGGTACCAAAAAAAGAATGTCAACTATCTCATTAATAATTTTTATTTTGATTACACGTTGAAGTGATGATATTTTGGGTGTATAGGGCTCAAAATCTATTATTGATTTCATCTGTTTCTTTTTACATTTTTAATGTGACTACTGGAAAATTTTAAATTACCTATGTGGCTCACATTATATTTCTAATGTACAATGTTGTTACATAGATCTAAACTCATTCATTTTATGTGCTGTATAGTATTCCAAAATCTGCACGTACCACAATTTATTTAACCATTCTTCTTCTTTTGTTGTTGAATTTTTGAATATTATTTTATTTATTTTTTTATACAGCAGGTTCTTATTAGTCATCCATTTTATACACATCAGCGTATACATGTCAATCCCAATCTCCCAGTTCATCACACCCCCACCCCCACCCCCCGCCGCTTTCCCCCTTGGTGTCCATACATTTTTTCTCTACTTCTGTGTCTCAATTTCTGCTCTGCAAACCAATTCATCTGTACCATTCTCTAGGTTCCACATATATGCGTTAATATACAATATTTGTTTTTCTCTTTCTGACTTACTTCACTCTGTATAACAGTCTCTAGATCCATCCACGTCTCTACAAATGACCCCATTTTGTTCCTTTTTATGGCTGAGTAATATTCCATTGTATATATGTACCACATCTTCTTTATCCATTTGTCTGTTGATGGGCATTTAGGTTGCTTCCATGACCTGGCAATTGTAAATAGTGCTGCAATGAACACTGGGGTGTATGTGTCTTTTTGAATTATGGTTTTCTCTGGGTATATGCCCAGTAGTGGGATTGCTGGGTCATATGGTAATTCTATTTTTAGTATTTTTTTTTTTTGGCTGTGTTGGGTCTTCGTTTCTGTGTGAGGGCTTTCTCTATTTGCGGCGAGTGGGGGCCACCCTTCATCGCTGTGCATGGGCCTCTCACTGTCGCGGCCTCTCGTTGCAGAGCGCAGGCTTCAGACGCGCAGGCTCAGAAGCTGTGGCTCATGGGCCTACTTGCTCCGCGGCATATGGGATCCTCCCAGACCAGGGCTCGAACCCGTGTCCCCTGCATTGGCAGGCAGATTCTCAACCACTGCGCCACCAGGGAAGCCCCTATTTTTAGTTTTTTAAGGAACCTCCATACTGTTCTCCATAGCGGCTGTATCAATTTACATTCCCACCAACAGTGCAAGAGGGTTCCCTTTTCTCCACACCCTCTGCAGCTTTGTTGTTTGTAGATTTTCTGATGATGCCCATTCTAACTGGTGTGAGGTGATACCTCATTGTAGTTTTGATTTGCATTTCTCTAATAATTAGTGATGTTGAGCAGATTTTCATGTGCCTCTTGGCAATCTGTATGTCTTCTTTGGAGAAATGTCTATTTAGGTCTTCTGCCCATTTTTTGATTGGGTTGTTTGTGATTTTAATATTGAGCTGCATGAGCTGTTTATATATTTTGGAGATTAATCCTTTGTCCTTTGATTCATTTGCAAATATTTTCTCCCATTCTGAGGGTTGTCTTTTTGTCTTGTTTATGGTTTCCTTTGCTGTGCAAAAGCTTTTAAGTTTCATTAGGTCCCATTTGTTTATTTTTGTTTTTATTTCCATTACTCTAGGAGGTGGATCAAAAAAGATCTTGCTGTGATTCATACCAAAGAGTGTTCTTCCTTAGTTTTTCTTTAAGAGTTTTATAGTGTCCGGTCTTACATTTAGGTCTCTAATCCATTTTGAGTTTATTTTTGTGTATGGTGTTAGGGAGTGTTCTAATTTCATTCTTTTACATGTAGCTGTCCAGTTTTCCCAGCACCACTTATTGAAGAGACTGTCTTTTCTCCATTGTATATCCTTGCCTCCTTTGTCATAGATTAGTTGACCATAGGTGTGTGGGTTTATCTCTGGGCTTTCTATCTTGCTCCATTGATCTATATTTCTGTTTTTGTGCCAGTACCATATTGTCTTGATTACTGTAGCTTTGTAGTATAGTCTGAAGTCAGGCAGTCTGATTCCTCCAGCTCCATTTTTTCCCTCAAGACTGCTTTGGCTATTCAGGGTCTTTTGTGTCTCCACACAAATTTTAAGATTTTTTGTTCTAGTTCTGTAAATAATGCCATTGGTAATTTGATAGGGATTGCATTGAATCTGTAGATTGCTTTGGGTAGTATAGTCATTTTCACAATATTGATTCTTCCAATCCAAGAACATGGTATATCTCTCCATCTGTTGGTATCATTTTTAATTTCTTTCATCAGTGTCTTATAGTTTTCTGCATACAAGTCTTTTGTCTCCCTTGGTAGGTTTATTCCTAGGTATTTTATTCTTTTTGTTGCAATGGTAAATGGGAGTGTTTCCTTAATTTCGCTTTCAGATTTTTCATCATTAGTATATAAAAATGCAAGAGTTTCTGTGCATTAATTTTGTATCGTGCAACTTTACTAAATTCATTGATTAGCTCTAGTAGTTTTCTGGTGGCATCTTTAGGATTCTCTATGTATAGTATCATGTCATCTGCAAACAGTGACAGTTTTACTTCTTTTTTTCCAATTTGATTCCTTTTATTTCTTTTTCTTCTCTGATTGCCATGGCTAGGACTTCCAAAACTATGTTGAATAATAGTGGTGAGAGTGGACATCCTTGTCTTTTTCCTGATCTTAGAGGAAATGCTTTCAGTTTTTCACCAATGAGAATGATGTTTGCTGTGGTTTGTCATATATGGCCTTTATTATGTTGAGGAAGGTTCCCTCTGTGTCTACTTTCTGGAGAGTTTTTATCATAAATGGGTGTTGAATTTTGTCAAAAGTTTTTCTGCATCTATTGAGATGATCATATGGTTTTTATTCTTCAATTTGTTAATATGGTGTATCACATTGATTGATTTGCATATATTGAAGAATCCTTGCATCCCTGGGATAAATCCCACTTGATCACGGTGTATGATCCTTTTAATGTGTTGTTGGATTCTGTTTGCTAGTATTTTGTTGAGGACTGTTGCATCTATATTCATCAGTGATATTGGTCTGTAATTTTCTTTTTTTGTAGTATCTTTGTCTGGTTTTGGTATCAGGGTGATGGTGCCCTCGTAGAACGAGTTTAGGCGTGTTCCTTCCTCTGCAATTTTTTGGAAGAGTTTGAGAAGGGTGGGTGTTAGCTCTTCTCTTAATGTTTGATAGAATTCACCTGTGAAGCCGTCTTGTCCTGGACTTTTGTTTGTTGGAAGATTTTTAATCACAGGTTCGATTTCAGTGCTTGTGATTGGTCTGTTCATATCTTCTGTTTCTTCCTGGTTCAATCTTGGAAGGTTATACCTTTCTAAGAATTTGTCCATTTCTTCTAGGTTGTCTATTTTATTGGCATAGAGTTGCTTGTAGTAGTCTCTTAGGATGCTTTGTATTTCTGCGGTGCCTGTTGTAACTTCTCCTTTTTCATTTCTAATTTTATTGATTTGAGTCCTCTCCCTCTTTTTCTTGATGAGTCTGGCTAATGGTTTATCAATTTTGTTTATTTTCTCAAAGAACCAGCTTTTAGTTTTATTGATCCTTGCTATTATTTTCTTTGTTTCTATTTCATTTATTTCTGCTCTGATCTTTATGATTTCTTTCCTTCTGCTAACTTTGGGTTTTCTTTGTTCTTCTTTCTCTAGTTCCTTTAGGTGTAAAGTTAGATTGTTTATTTGAGAATTTTCTTGTTTCTTGAGGTAGGCTTGTATAGCTATAAACTTCCCTCTTAGAACTGCTTTTGCCGTATCCCATAGGTTTTGGCTCACCGTGTTTTCCTTGTCATTTGTCTCTAGGTATTATTTGATTTCCTCTTTGATTTCTTCAGTGATCTCTTGGTTATTTAGTAACATGTTGTTTAGCCTCCATGTGTTTGTGTTTTTTACATTTTTTTCCCTGTAATTGATTTCTAATCTCATAGCATTGTGGTCAGAAAAGATGCTTGATATGATTTCAATTTTCTTAAATTTACTGAGGCTTGATTTGTGATCCAAGATGTGATTTATCCTGGAGAATGTTCCGTGTGCACTTGAGAAGAAAGTGTAATCTGCTGTTTTTGGTTGGCATGTCCTATAGATATCAATTAAATCTATCTGGTCTATTGTGTCATTTAAAGCTTCTGTTTCCTTATTAATTTTCTGTTTGGATGATCTGTACATTGGTGTAAATGAGGTGTTAAAGTTCCCCACTATTACTGTGTTACTGTCGATTTCCTCTTTTAGAGCTGTTAGCAGTTGTCTTATGTAATGAGGTGCTCCTATGTTGGGTGCATATATATTTATAATTGTTATATCTTCTTCTTGGATTGATCCCTTGATCATTATGTAGTGTCCTTCCTTGTCTCTTGTAACATTCTTTTTTTTAAAGTCTATTTTGTCTGATACGAGTATTGCTACTCCAGCTTTCTTTTGATTTCCATTTGCATGGAATATCTTTTTTCATCCCCTCACTTTCAATCTGTATGTGTCCCTAGGTCTGAAGTGGGTCTCTTGTGGACAGCATATATATGAGTCTTGTTTTTGTATCCATTCAGCAAGCCTGTGTCTTTTGGTTGGAGCATTTAATCCATTCATGTTTAAGGTAATTATCAATATGTATGTTCCTATTACCATTTTCTTAATTGTATGGGGTTTGTTTTTGTAGGTCCTTTTCTTGTCTTGTGTTTCCCTCTGAGAGAATTTCCTTTAGCATTTGTTGTAGAGCTAGTTTGGTGGTGCTGAATTCTCTTAACTTTTGCTTGTCTGTAAAGCTTTTTATTTCTCCATAGAATCTGAATGAGATCCTTGCTGGGTAGAGTAATCTTGGTTGTAGGTTCTTCCCTTTCATCACTTTAAGTATATCATGCCACTCCCTTCTGGCTTGTAGAGTTTCTGCTGAGAAATCAGCTCTTAACCTTATGGGAGTTCCCTTGTATGTTATTTGTTGTTTTTCCCTTGCTGCTTTCAATAATTTTTCCTTGTCTTTAATTTTTGTCAATTTGATTACTATGTGTCTCGGTGTGTTTCTCCTTGGGTTTATCCTGTATGGGACTCTTTGAGCTTCCTGGACTTGGGTGGCTGTTTCCTTTCCCATGTTAGGAACGTTTTCGACTATAATCTCTTCAAATATTTTCTCGGGTCCTTTCTCTCTTCTCCTTCTGGGACCCCTATAATGTGAATGTTGTTGCGTTTAATGTTGTCCCAGAGCTCTCTTAGGCTGTCTTCATTTCTTTTTCATTCTTTTTTCTTTATTCTGTTCTGCAGCAGTGAATTCCACCATTCTGTCTTCCAGGTCACTTATCCATTCTTCTGCCTCAGTTATTCTGTTATTGATTCCTTCTAGTGTATTTCTCATTCCAGTTATTGTATTGTTCATCTCTGTTTGTTTGTTCTTTAATTCTTTTAGGTCTTTGTTAAACACTTTTTGCATCTTCTCGCTCTTTGCCTCCATTCGTTTTTCCGAGGTCCTGGATCATCTTCACTATCATTATTCTGAATTCTTTTTCTGGAAGGTTGCCTATCTCCACTTCATTTACTTGTTTTTCTGGGGTTTTGTCTTGTTCCTTCATCTGGTACATAGCCCTCTGCCTTTTCATCTTGTCTATCTTCCTGTGAATGTGGTTTTTGTTCCACAGGCTGCAGGATTGTAGTTCTTCTTGCTTCTCCTGTCTGCCCTCTGGTGGATGAGGCTATCTAAGAGGCTTGTGCAAGTTTCCTGATGGAAGGGATTGGAGGTGGGTAGAGCTGGGTGTTGCTCTGGTGGGCAGAGCTCAGTAAAACTTTAATTCACTTGTCTGCTGATGGGGGGGCTGGGTCTCCTCCCTTTTTGTTGTTTGGCCTGAGGCGACCCAACACTGGAGCCTACCCAGGCTCTTTGGTGGGGCTAATGGCAGATTCTGGGAGAGCTCACGCCAAGGAGTACTTCCCAGAACTTCTGCTGCCAGTGTCCTTGTCCCCACTGTGAGACAGGGCCACCCCCCAACTCTGCAGGAGACCCTCCAACACTAGTAGGTAGGTCTGGTTCAGTCTCTATGGGGTCACTGCTCCTTCCCCTGGGTCCCGATGTGCACACTACTTTGTGTGTGCCCTCCAAGAGTGGAGTCTCTGTTTCCCCCAGTCCTGTCGAAGTCCTGCAATCAAATCCTGCTAGCCTTCAAAGTCTGATTCTCTAGGAATTCCTCTTCCCGTTGCCAGACCCCCAGGTTGAGAAGCCTGATGTGGGGCTCAGAACCTTCACTCCAGTGGGTGGACTTCTGTGGTATCAGTGTTCTCCAGTTTGTGTCACCCACCCAGAAGTTATGGGATTTGATTTTTTTGTGACTGCGCCCCTCCTACCATCTCATTGAAGCTTCTCCTTTGTCTTTGGATGTGGGGTATCATTTTTGGTGAGTTCCAGTGTCTTCCTATCGATGATTGTTCAGCAGTTAGTTCTAACCTTTCTTTTTCTAATGTATATTTAGCTTGCTCCAAAAATTTTATTATCACAAACCATGTTGCAATTAAAATCTTTGTATTTGCCTACTCTGTGCACATGTAAAAATGTTTCTCTAGAGCAGGGGCTGGCAAACTAAGGCCCATGGACCAAATGCAGCCCACTGCCTGCTTTTGCAAATAAAGTTTTATTGGAACACAGCCACACCCATTCATTTCCATACTGTCTATGGCTGCTTTAGCACAACAAGGGCAGAGTTGAGTAGTTGTGACAAGGACCATATGGCCCACAGAGTCTAAAATCTTTATTATCTGTCCTCTTTTTAAAAAGTCTGCTGACACCTGCTCTAAGAGTTGTTACCAACAACTAGAAGAGCCATGCTGCAGGCCCAGTTCCCTAGGGAGGAGTCTCTGAGATGGAGATTAGCATACAGGAAGTTATTAGGGGTTGCTCTTGGGTGGTGGAAGGGAAAGGAGCAAAATTAAGCAGAGACCAATAGTAAGACCAGTAGTAGTAAGACCTGGTGCAGTAGTTTCACTACTGCTGTTGTAAGATGCAGTAGTAAGACCTCAGTTGGTGCCACAGAGCTGTGAAGCCCTGGTCCTTCAGAGTTGTGCTGAGTTGGGGCAGTGGAAATTGGCCTTTATAACCCTGAATCAACCTGCCCTGGGGGAGGGGTCTGACCTGGGGTGAGGTAACTCTCTTCAGCTGAGGGAATCCCCTGCTAGCTGCTAACTGAAGGGGAATAGGTGCATCGGTCATAGGGTTGGGGGTCTGGGCAGTGTAGAATAGCATCTTCTAGAGCCCACACCTTGTGCCATCCAGCCCCACTTCTTCATTTAAGTTCTGGGAGCACCTCTTCCAGGATTCTGGTGGGCCTTTTTTCCTGGGGGAAACTTACCCCAGGAAAAAGGAAAGTTAGTAGAACAAACTGCAACCCTCACCACTGTGACTGGTCTTGAGGCCACACCTGACACTCATTATCTTCCTCTTCTGTTATCCATTCTAGATTCCCCTTACCCTTGGTTAGCAACCCTTCTGGTCTCAGTGACCTACATGGTGGCATGATCTAGACCCTCCATCCTGAGACATCTGAGCCTGTGGTCACCTTATCCTTCTCAGGCCGTGGCCCCTGCACTTGTCTATTTCCTGTAAGTATTCGGCAAGGGAGTACCAAAGGGTTTCCAAATGGATCAACTGGGTACCAAAGATATACCTCCCTGCTCTCCAGTGCTTAACAACAGCCTTACCTCCTCCTGATGATCAGGGTTAATTGTGCCTGAAAGAATGGTGACTCTACTTTTTGCCTGCTGGTCCCTTGACACCAGGAGCTCAAAATGCCTGGGTGTCAGACACGGCGAAAAGTTCAATAGTCATCTTGATGTTTCCCCTGGCTGAAGAGTTGTCTCTTTGGGAACCAGGACCTCTAAACCTGCAGAACCCAGAGTTGCAGGGACAGGAAGCATAGATGCTTCCTGGGAGTGATGGTAGGCAAGAGACCACTCCTGCTTTCATCCCTTAGTTCCTGGACCCATGTATTCTATAATACCTATTGGAGACAAAGCACTGTGTAAAGGTCTTTGATTTAGAATATATGCTGCTTCTAGGAGGACGACATCCTGTCCTCACAGAGTATTGTTTCTGAGCTGGTACCTCAGCCGTGTCTTCTACAGATAGTTCCAAGCTGGCAGCTTAAGGATAGTGCAGTATGTGAAGGGATGAGTTGCCTCCATGGCTGTGTGCCCACTGCTGTAGAGTCATGAGGGATCCCATGCCAGTAGATTAAACACTCTGTAACCCTTGGAGAGTTACACAGGATGAAGCCCTACAAGCAAAGCAATACTGAGGATATATGTCTATTTCAGTGAAGATGAATCACAGATCTTTCCAGGGTAGAAGGGGTTTAATATAATCAACTTGTCAAGTGGCCGGTTGTTTTCCTCAAGGGAGGAAACATATCTGAGATTCAGAGTTGGGTTTTGTAACTGGCAGGTTGAACACTTAGCATCAGCAATAGCTAGATGAGTCTTGGTGAGAGGGAACCCATGCTAATGGGCCCATACGTGCCCTTTCTCCATGCCATCATGGTTACTCTGTTTATAGGCACCTCTTTTGCCAGCACTGGGGTGGCCTTAGAGGCTGGCTGATGTCGACTGCATATACGTGGTTGTTTAATGCTTCTTCCATGGTATACACCGTCTGGTGGGTGTTAACATGGAATACAATGACCTTCACGCTTGGTGTCCATTTCCATAGGTCCATCCACATGCCTCTACCCCAGGTGTCCCTGTTCCCGGTTTTCCAATCTTATCCTTCCAGATCCCTAACCAAACAGCCAAACCATTCACTGCTGCCCATGAGATCCAGTAATAGTCTAACCTTGGGCCCCTTTTCTTTCTCCAAAAAGTGGATGACTACACATACTATTCAAAGCTCTGCCCACTGAAAGTATTTTCTCCTCCACTGTCTTTCAAGGACACCCCGATGTGGGGCCTGCAATGCAGCAACAGTCTATTTTTGGCTTGCTCACATGTACTGAGCCGACTCACTCATGAACAAATTTTGGCTTTTTTCTCCTCCATCTGGATATAAGGAGCTCCCCCAGACAATCATAGGTGAGCTGAGGAAGACACACTGGTGCAAATGTGGTGGGTGACATAGGTGTCTGGGCCACCTTTTCATGCAGCTACCTTCTGCCCTGTGGCCCTGCTGTGCCCAATCCCACTTGTGCCAGGTCTATCTCATGACAAATTGCTGCCGGCCTTGTCTGACCTTATGACTTGGTGGATCTGAAGGAATCCAGCTCACGATGAGCAGCTTTGGCTGCGTGGTCAACATGATGATGCGTGGTCAGACGATCTGTCTCTACCAAAACCCTGCAGCAAATCAGGAGCTATATTTTGTTATTTGTTTGAGTTTTTTTGTTTAAATTTTATTTTATTTACATTTTGGCTGCTCTGGGTCTTTGTTGCAGGCTTCTCTCTAGCTGTGGTGCACGGGTTTAGTTGCCCTGCGGCATGTGGGACGTTAGTTCCCCGACCAGGGATTGAAACCGCGTCCTCTGCATTGGAAGGCAGACTCTTAACCACTGGACCACCAGGGAAGTCCCTGGGAGCTCTATTTTGAAAAGTGTGTCATTCCTGGCTACAGATGATATGGCCCTGCTCCAGAACCCCAGGGGTCTAGACTGTGACTCTTCTACTAGGCCTTGTCATAAACTCCATAGGCATCTTTTCCCACTACAGACACCTCAGATACCATGGGTTCTGCCAGATTTTATGGTCCACACAGCAGGGCTACTTGTCTTATAGCCTAGACCTGCTGCTGAGACCTTTCCCACTCTGGGTCCCCATCAAAATGGGCAACCTCTGTGTTATCCAGTATATGGGATGAAGCAGTATTCCCAGGTATGGAAGGAATATGCTGCCTCCAAAACCCAAAGAGGCCTACCAGGCATTGTGCTTCCTTCATAATGGGGGAGTAGATGCAATACTGTCTTTTACTTTGGAAGGAATGTGCCTGGCCTATCCCAGATGACAGGTCCCTAAAAATTTCACTGATATGTCAGGCCCCTGAAACTTCATAGGGTTTTCTCCCACTGTCTGCAATGCATGTGTCTCACTAAGGCTTCTGATATACTCGCTGTTTTTTCTCATCTGGTCCAATTAGCTGATGTCTTTACACAGTAGATATGTGTGATGTTCTGCAAGATACCTAGGCAGTACAGGTCTTTCCAGACTAGGTTGTGAGACAGCGGGAGAGTTAACAGTCTTGGAGCAAGACTAAATGTATACTTTTGTCTGTTCCAAGTGAATACTAACTCTGATCTTCCTTTCTGATAGGGAAGGAAAAGAAAAACATTCACTACATCATTGGCTACATACTATGTACCTGAGAACATGTTAATGTACTCTAGGAAAGATGCCACATCCGCAATTAGAACTACCACTTGGTTGATCTTGCTGTGGTCCACTGTCCTCTTTCAGGATCCATCTGATTTTTGTAGGGGCCAGACCGGTGAATTAAATAGAGAGTTAAAGGGAACACTATCCCTGCATTCTTTAGGTCTTTAAAGATGACATTAATCTTTGCCATTCTCTGATTACCAGTGAGGTTGAGCATCTTCTAATATGTTAATTGGCTTATTTCTTCTTTTTGAATTCATAATTCATAATTGTCTGCCTTTTAAAAAATGGTTTATCTGTCTCCTTCACTAGACTGTGAGCTTCCTGGGGCCAGAGACTGTTTTATTTATCCCTTTGACCCTTGGGCTTGGCACATAAGAACTCAGTAAATATGCCCTGAATCCAAGAATTTTTTCTTATTTTTTTTTTTTGGCCATGCTGTGTGGCTTGTGGAATCTTAGTTTCCCTACCAGGGATTGAACCTGTGCCCTCGGCAATGAAAGCACCGAGTCTTAACCACTGGACCATCAGGGAATTCCCTAAATCAAAGATTTTAACAAGATGAAAAAGTAGCATTTGATTGGACATCCCGGTCTTCTTGGATCTTGAAACCAACCTCCTTAGCTTATGGGTAAGCCTATTCCTGGCAGCAGTTGTATCATTTTGGTTGATTTAAAAGAAAATACAAAGTCATCCAATCAAATCATCTCTCTTCTGAAACCAAGGCAGCGTCACTAAACTAATCGAAGCTCCAAAGCCTTGTTTTCTGGATGGACTCCCTTCGACAGCAATAATGGGCAGTAACAAACTGAGCCCTTGGCCCATCTGGCTGTGATAAACGCATCCAAAACACATTACAAATCTCAGAGTGAGGCTCTGAGGCCTAAGGCTGTAGCAAAAGAAAACCAAGGTTGACAAGCACAAGTTTAAAAACCTGATATTCTATAAATGAAAAAAGACCAGCTGCCTGTTCCTTCACCACTGAACACAGTAAATGCATTATCTCAGCTTTCTGCCATTTTTCAAACTTGGGACTCTCTAATGATATCTGTTTGGTCAACTCTAAACTTCATTTGTCAAAAAAAAATCTCTCATTTACTGAATCTCAAGTGTTTCTTTCCTTTGCCTTAAATAGTTGTGTTTTTATTCATTAAATTTTTTTTCTTAAATATCTGTTTATACAGGAACATTTTTATCTTTTTAAAACATACATCTTATTCGGTCCCTCACCTCCTCAGAAACTTCTCATGGCTTCCCATGATCTGAAGGTCAAAGTCCAAACTCTTTCACAAGCCCTCCAGGCTTTTTTTTGCCCCATTTCTCCCCATTCCTAAGACCCTTATGCTTCGACCACCCATTTTATTTGCCTTTACTGAAACAAGCCATGCACTTTACACCTCTGTGCTTTTGCACACATACTGACCCCTCTGCTAAGATCTCATAACTGCCCTTCGAGATGTGGTTCAAACATTAACTGTGTGAAGACTTTCCCTCCCTTAGAATGGTGTTAATCACTGTTTTCTCCACTTCCTCAACATTTTAAATATCTACAGTAAGCACTTAATATGCTATACTGTAATTATTTTCCTACCTGTCTGTCTCCCCACCAAACTAAGAGTTCTTGAAGGGTAGAAATTGTATCTCATTTACTGCAGTTTCCCCAGGGCCAGTCTAGTCCCTGGAACAGAGGATCTGGGCAACATTTTTTTGTTGAGTGAATGAACACAGACAAGCTCCCTACTCCAAAGACCAGGACCTCCAATTTAACGACCACAAGAGAAGGATCAATAAGCTGCTGGAACAGATTCTAATGGTATTTTGTCTCCCAAATTTCCCCTAGCAACTGAACACGTTTAGAAAACATATTCATGCCTAGGCTTACAGGCAACTCAGAGGTCCCAGGAACTTCTCACCTCATTTCACGAGCTGACCCTTTCATTTTTAAGAGGCTGGAACTCAGAGGTGCTTCTTAGTGGGTGGGCAAGCCTGGATGGATGTCTGCAAGCCTCCTTCCCTTCAGCAAGCACTCAGAATAGCTCCATTAGTGTTCATGGAAATTCTGCACATGCATCAAGGAGAAAACAGCCACAAATAACATAGTCTGCTTTCCAAATCTCCAAAGCACATCTCTGTAATCATTGTAGTTTCCAACTATCACCACTGAAGCCTTTCAGCCAGAGAGCAATTTGTCTTCAACTTACTCTGGGTTCCTAAGTTAACAGAACCTTTTGGTTGTTTAAAAACGAAGCTTCCCACTTCTGGTCTCTCGCCCTGCTCCAGCTTCTCTTCTACACAGCCCCTTAACCAGAAAACTAACTGCATAGTTCCTGCATGGAATCAGTCCAAACGCCTTCGCCTAGTGCTCAAAAGACTCTTCAAATTTTTTTTTTTGGTTTGTTTGTTTGCGGTATGCGGGCCTCTCACTGTTGGGGCCTCTCCCGTTGCGGAACACAGGCTCCGGACGCGCAGGCTCAGCGGCCATGACTCACGGGCCCAGCCGCTCCGCGGCACGCGGGATCCTCCCGGACCGGGGCACGAACCCGTGCCCCCTGCATCGGCAGGCGGACGTTCAACCACTGCGCCATCAGGGAAGCCCGACTCTTCAAATTTGATCATGGTCATCCAGGGTCTGAAACTTGGGGGACAGGGATGGGCTGAAGATACAAACTGGAGTTGTCATCAGCATGTAAAAGATGCTTGAAACCATGAGAGTGGATGAAATCAACCTGGGAGGCTATATACCGGCAAATACACCTGTTTTCTTTTTTTTTTTTTCCTAACATCTTTATTGGAGTATAATTGCTTTACAATGTTGTGTTAGTTTCTGCTGTATAATAAAGTGAATTAGCTATATTCATACATAAATCCCCATATCCCCTCCCTCTTGCATCTCCCTCCCACCCTCCTTATCCCGCTCCTCTAGGTGGTTGCAAAGCACTGAGCTGATCTCCCTGTGCCATGCAGCTGCTTCCCACTAGCTATCTATTTTACATTTGGTAGTTTATATATATCCATGCCACTCTCTCACTTCGTCCCAGCTTACCCTTCCCCCTCCCTGTGTCCTCAAGTCCATTCTCTATGTCTGCGTCTTTATTCCTGTCCTGCCCCTAGGTTCTTCAGAACCTTTTTTCTTTTTTAGATTCCATATATATGTGTTAGCATACGGTATTTGTTTTTCTCTTTCTGACTTACTTCACTCCGTATGACAGACTCTAGGTCCATCCACCTCACTACAAATAACTCAATTTCGTTTCTTTTTATGGCTGAGTAATATTCCATTGTATATATGTGCCACATCTTCTTTATCCATTCATCTGTCGATGGACACTTAGGTTGCTTCCATGTCCTGGCTATTGTAAATAGAGCTGCAATGAACATTGTGGTACATGACTCTTTTTGAATTATGGTTTTCTCAGGGTATATGCCCAGTAGTGGGATTGCTGGGTCATATGGTAGTTCTATTTTTAGTTTTTTAAGGAACCTCCATACTGTTTTCCATAGTGGTTGTATCAATGTACATTCCCACCAACAGTGTCGGAGGGTTCCCTTTTCTCCACACCTTTTCCCGCATTTATTGTTTCTAGCTTTTTGATAATGGCTATTCTGACTGGCGTGAGGTGATAACTCAATGCAGTTTTTTTTCCAACATCTTTATTGGAGTATAATTGCTTTACAATGGTGTGTTAGTTTCTGCTTTATAACAAAGTAAATCAGCTATACATATACATATATCTCCATATCTCCTCCTTCTTGCGTCTCCCTCCCTCCCACGTTCCCTATCCCACCCCTCTAGGTGGTCACAAAGCACAGAGCTGATCTCCCTGTGCTATGAAGCTGCTTTCCACTAGCTTTTCTATTTTACGTTTGGTAGTGTATATATGTCCATGCCACTCTCACTTTGTCCCAGCTTACCCTTACCCCTCCCCATATCCTCAAGTCCATTCTCTAGTAGGTCTGCATCTTTATTCCCGTCTTGCCCCTAGGTTCTTCTGACCATTTTATTTTTGATTTTTATTTTTTAAATTCCATATATATGTGTTAGCATATGGTATTTGTTTTTCTCTTTCTGACTTACTTCACTCTGTATGACAGTCTCTAGGTCCATCCACCTCACTACGAAAAGAAATGGATTAAAGACCTAAATGTAAGGCCAGACACCATCAAACTCTTAGAGGAAAACATAGGCAGAACACTCTATGACATAAATCACAGCAAGATCTTTTTTGACCCACCTCCTAGAGAAATGTAAATAAAAACAAAAATAAACAAATGGGACCTAGTGAAACCTCATTGTAGTTTTGATTTGCATTTCTCTAATGATTAGTGATGTTGAGCATAGACCTCGGTTTTGAATCTTAGATCTGCTATTCACTATCCATGTGGCCTTGAGTAAGTTACTAAACCACTGTTGAGCCTCAATTTTCTCACCTTTAATTGGGTATTTTTTAAAATGTCTAGCACAGTGCTGAGCAATTATTATTCCATCTGCCATAGTTACTAGCAGTGGGAAACTGAACAAGATACTTCTGCTTGGTGAGCCTCAGGGTCTCATCTGTAGCTCCTGCTAGGTATCCACAAGGCCTTATGGAATGGGTACTCAGCAAATGGTTGCTGAATAAAAGAAGAAATCTAAAAAACTGAAACAATACCTACTAATACAACGAGATGATTCAACAGGATTTTTTAAAAACTATATAAAGATCAATGTAAATGCTAATAAATTATCTTAGGAAAAGTATCTAGCACCTAGAAGGTAGACAATGTTAGTTCCTTTCTTTCTGTCCTTGCTTCTTTTTTTAAATTTCTCTAAAATAAATCTCTGATAAGCTTAATCCATTAAAAGAACAAAAATATAAACATAAATACACACAAAATCATACAAGTATATTCAACATCATTACATTGGCAGATTTTATCTTGCTGCACTTTATTCTTCCCCATCTCCTATCTCCTCTCATGCCATATTCTGACTCCCCTCTCCTCCCTAAGGCAGCTAATGGAAATGACCTGATATATATCATTTCATACATTTCTCTGTGTTCATATAATCCTGTACAAAGACATACATTCATATATAGGATTTTTTTGTTTCCTTTTTATAAAACTGGGTTCTTATTAAAGACATTTCTCTATAAATTTCTTTTTTTTCCACTTAACAATACATCTTGGTCAATCCTTCAGGTCAATGGATACAGAAGTCATTCATTCTTTTTTTTAATTAATTAATTAATTAATTACTTTTTGGCTGCGTTGGGTCGTCGTTGCTGCGGGCAGTCTTTCTCTAGTTGTGGCGAGCAGGGGCTACTCTTCGTTGCAGTGCGCAGGCTTATTGCGGTGGCTTCTCTTGTTGCAGAGCATGGGCTCTAGGCACGCGGGCTTCAGTAGTTGTGGCACGTGGGCCCAGTTGCTCCGTGACATGTGGGATTTTCCTCGGACCAGGGATTGAACCCATGTCCCCTGCATTGGCAGGTGGATTCTTATCCACTGCGCCACCAGGGAAGTCCCATTCTTTTTAATGACTACTCATTGTCAGTCTTCCCCCCACACAAATAATGCTGCACAAAACATCCTTGTATATATTATGTGTTTCTTTAGGAAAACTTTCTGCTGGGTCAATGTACATATATGTTTAAATATTTGTAAATATCAGCAGATTATTTTCCAAAGAGGATGTGGTAATTCATATTCCCACCATCAGTGTATAAAAGTAACCATTTCCCCACATCTTCACCAGAAGTTGGCATTTTATTTTTTTAACATCTTTATTGGAGTATAATTGCTTTACAATGTTGTTAGTTTTTGCTGTATAACAAAGTGAATCAGCTATATGTATACATATATCCCCATATCCCCTCCCTCTTGCGTCTCCCTCCCACCCTCCCTATCCCACCCCTCTAGGTGGCCACAAAGCACCGAGCTGACATCCCTGTGCTGTGCAGCTGCTCCCCACTAGCTATCTATTTTACATTAGGTAGTGTATATATGTCAGTGCTACTCTCTCACTTCGTCCCAGCTTACTCTTCCCTGTGTCCTAATTTAAAATGTTTTCCAGTTTTATCGGTGAAAAATGGCATTGTATTATTGCTTTATTTTGCATTTTCTTGAATATTTTCGAGGTTAAGCATCATTTTTCTTTTTTTAAATATTTATTTGGTTGCACCAGGTCTTAGTTGCGGCAGGCGGGCTCCTTAGTTGCGGCTCACTGGCTCCTTAGTTGTGGCATGTGAACTCTTAGTTGCAGCATGCATGTGGGACATAGTTCCCTGACCAGGGATTAAACCCAGGTCCCCTGCATTGGGAGAGCGGAGTCTTACCCACTACGCCACCAGAGAAGTCCCTAAGCATCATTTCTTATTTATTGGTCATTTGGGGTAAAGATCTGTGATGTATGCAACTTACTGTCAAAAGAGTGTCAGAAAAAAGCTGAGTGTGTGTGTGAGTGTGAGAGAGGGGGTATCCTTCCTTTTTAATCCATCTCTTCTTTTTCTGGATTTTAAATCTCTTTTTTTTGGTCGCACACAGCAAGGCTTGCAGGATCTTAGTTCCCCGACCAGGGATCGAACCCAGGGCCCCAGCAGTGGACGCACAGAGTCCTAACCACTGGACTGCCAGGGAATTCCCTAAATCTCTCCCTTTCTACTGGCTCCTTCTTTTCAGATTACAAACATGCTCCAGTCTCCCCTAACCTAAAAAACCTTCTTTGGGTCTTGCTATCTCCCTCAAATTCCTGTCCAATCATTCTTTATTTTCACCAACTATACTCTTTCTCAACCCAAAACACTTTACAGTGAACAAGCCATACCTTTGGTTTTAGGGACAAAAAAGCCCCAGTTTATTATTACTTTTTTAAAAAAGCAAATATCACTTACATAACTGTTCAAGCAAGTCTATATACGGGTATTTCATTTGAAAATACATATGTATATAATTTTTCTCCTACAGTAATTCATTTCAAGAGCAATTTCATTATGTATCTTCTACAGAGCCCTAAACCGAGAGAGCCAACATATTCAAATAAACCCCAAGGTGTGGGGATGCTTCAGGCCAGTTCCTCATTAGAAGCCTCAGCATGGGGGCTCTGGAGACCAACGCAGGTCTTCCAGGGAGAGCTGAAACGTTCAGATAAGTGAGTTCTGGAAAGAAGGGGTAGTTGGCGGGCTCCGGCAGGCTCACCCCTGGGGTAGAGCAAAGAGTACAGACAGGGGAGTTCTGAGAGGCACTGGAGCTATCTAAACTCAGGGGGATGGAACCGAGTGAGCAGCTGTGGTAATTGAGTTTCAGTCACCTGCAGGGTGGCAAAATAAAGTAGTAACTTCATCTGCCTGACACGGGGGAAGTTTAGAGGTGTCCCTGGCATATTCACAGTGGAATCCGTCACCCTTTCACTGTGTTGGGTGATGGCAACCGTACTGCGCTTCCTAGCGACAGCAAGCGCACATCCTGTTAGGCAGCACCAGCGCACTCCAGCTAATGAAGCATTTCCTGCAGGTCTGTCTCCCAGGGCTCTCTGTATCCTCTGTCTGAAGGAATGGCACCATGGGAAAATTCAGCACTGCCAGCATCAGCCATCGCCCAAACTCAAAAGAGTCTTTGAATGGCAGAGAAAGGCCCATTTTCCTTTCTGCCCAGCCCAGGGTTGGAACCATTCTCAGGTCATTTTTTGTGGGTCTGTACAAACGTGCCGACTGGCAGCGTGCCGTTCTTCACCTGAGCACAGATTTCAGCTCGATGCTTTAATGTGAAGACCAGGGCTCTCACTGTCCGCCGGTATGGCCCATTAATGAGGCGGGAGCAGAGATGAAACGTTTCCCGTTCAATATTTTCAACCAGTAGGTGATCCATCTAAAAAAACAGCAAAATTATCAAATTAGGGCCTTGCATTGCATAAGGATTAAAAGCAAGAGGGGCTGGAGCACTTTGCTCAGAGGCCTCCATTAATCAACTGAAATTCAAAGACATCTACTTCCTGTCACAAAAGAAACAGGAAGAGCAAATTAATTCCACCCTGGCAATTAAGGAACAAGGCCATGTGCTTTGTGACAGGGACCTCATTCACAACCCCTGCCGGGTGGTAATATTTGCCATTGTAACAGGAAACTGGCTTGAACCAAGCAATGGGTTCTGGGCCCTGGGCCCTGTACTTTACCAACCAGGAAACGAAGACCAAGGATAATAAATCAGTATAACAGTTTATACTTTTTTGTTTGTTTGTTTTTTAAGTGCCTTTTAACCCCTTACAGCATTTTAAAAACACTGGGTCTGGATCCTAGTATGTATGTAAAGCAGTTGATAAATCACTTTTCACATTTACTGCTCACAACTCCTATTATCTCATTTTATAGATGAGGAAACAGGTTCAAAGGTAAAGGAATGCTCCAGATCTTACAACTATTAAGAGGCAGAGTTGGGACTCTAACTCGGGGCCCCCGACTCCAACACCCATGTTTCTTCCCTTTCACCATACTCACTGCCCCCTTAACCTTCTGAGAGACCAGCTGAGTCTGGAGAGACCTCTGCAGGGTCAGCTAAGCAGAAAGGGGTCTAGAGGATAGGACCTGTGGCAATTCTGGGGTGGTCTGGCTCAGGCCCAAGCCCTCCTGAAGTCACAGGCCTAATGAAAGCAGGACAGGTCTGAGACTTTTGCCCACATGATCTGGATCCAGGCCAGACCGGGTTGCTGGTCAGAGACTCCCTCACTTCGTTCCTTTCCAGGCGCATCGCTCACTATTCGCCTCCCTGGTCCTGACCCTGGCCCAGCCTGAACAACCTCAGCTGCTTTTACACACCTCTACGCCTCTGCGCAGGTACACGTTTCCTCAGCCATTTCCCTAGGAAACTCATTCCTATTTGTATGTCAAAGCTTAGCTAAGAAACAAAAAGCAAAAAAGCAAATCCTAGTTTAAAGGACTGAAAGTTCCCCTTGGGGCTGCCACAGTGTCCCGACCTTCCCTTAGTCATTTTCATAACATACTATAATGATCTATTTTTTTGAGTTTGTCTTCCCCTGAGAGTGAGTTCCTTGAAAACAGGAAACAAATTTCTCTCTCACTTGCTTTTTTCCCTTCACTCTTTCCCTCCCTACCCTACCACACATTCAAATATTCAGCACTATGTGCCTGGGCTGAGGAAAGAGCAGTGAACAAGGTCAACATAGCTCTTGACTCCACAGAGAGCACGGGTTGGCTGGAGACAGATAGAAGCAGGGATTGCAAGTGTACCGAGGGCTGGGAAAGAGGACAGGAGGGAGTTCTGGGGCACACAGCTATAGCAAAGGGACCCGACCCAGGAGGGCAGCTCCTGGCCTCAGGAGGGAATGGCATTTGACGTGAGACCTGGAGAATGAGAAGGATCAGGCCAGGTGAGGTGGGCACTTGCTTGGTGATGAATTCAGTGAGCTGTACATATATCTTTTGTGTGCTTTTCCCTATATGTACTATACTTATATTTTATTCATTTATTATTAATATTTTTTTTGCAGTACGCGGGCCTCTCACTGTTGTGGCCTCTCCCGTTGCGGAGCACAGGCTCCAGACACGCAGGCTCAGCGGCCATGGCTCACGGGCCCAGCCACTTCGCGGCACATGGGATCCTCCCGGACCGGGGCACGAACCCGTGTCCCCTGCATTGGCAGGCGGACTCTCAACCACTGCGCCGTCAGGGAAGCCCTATACTTATATTTTAAAAAGGAAAAGTTTAAGGAAAAAATGCACCAAAATAAAAAAAAGGATCACTGGACATTTGATAAGTGTCCTAACAAAAGAGAGAGACCAGCAGACCAAAATGAATATAATAAAGAAAACTGGAAGAAATGAGGACCATGCAGGGAACAGAACAGGACTGAGAGAGAGAGAGAGAGAGAGAGAGAGAGAAAGGGAGAGAGAGAATGAATATCCAGGTCCAGACATCTGCCTAGGTGTAACAGACAAAAGGTGTTCAGGGAAGTTTGGGGTCCTGATGACTGACTGATTATCTCCAAGGCTGGTGCTGGAGTGACTGGACGTGGTGCCATGGCTCTCCAGAACCCAGACTCCTCGAGCTTTTCATGGCCTCCTGGGTGGGCACTGAACTAGCCCCCAGCCTGAGGCAGCCCGGGTACCAGACTACTTTACAAGGCTATAAGGGTGGCTGGCCATCTGCCCAGCATTTGTCCAGCAACATTTGCAAAAGAGGCTCCTCAACCCAGTGAGGGTTCCTCGTCCCAGTGTGAGGATGGTTAGTCACTGACTGTTTAGAGATTCACTTAATATGACAGGCAAGAAAAAAGGCTTTTTTTTTTTTTTGAGGGGAGTGGTTGTTAGGGGAAGAAGGGTATGTGTACATTTGCAAAAATAAGTCATGGTCATTCCATCAAACTGTAGTATATATAAAAAAGAACCTTGAGAGTGCCTTGAAATTCACAGAACTGGATACTTATTCATACTTCATTCAGCAAATAGTTATTGAGTCGCTACTCTGAGTATGGTCTGATCTAGGTATTAGAGACACCCAAGCAGAAAACACCTGACCCCCTACCCTCTAAGAAGTCACAGCCTAGAAAGGAGAGGCATGTACACAGAAAACCAAGGGGCAGCAGGATAGGTGCTAGACCAGCAATGTGATGGGAATAAGAAGCAAGTAGCTAGCAATTCTCATGCATGCTTCTTGTTAAATGAAGGCCAATCGGAATGAAGAAATGAAGAAAAACATTTGTAATATTAAAATGTAAACCATAAGGGAAAATGATTCATCATGCATCCTTGTGTATAACAAGTTCATTGAACAAAGTGAAGAATGCCTACCTTGTAACTGCCTTTGGAGAATCCAAACCTACCCAAGTTGAAAGTCCTTCCCAGTGGGTCCTAATCTGGTAATTTAGGTAAGCCCTTTTGGGTGAAAGGACCAGAGTCTTACTGAGACCTTGAGAAAAAGGGGTTTTACTATGAGATACATGTGTATGAATGGGAACAAGAATGCTGTAAGAAACCTAGGGATTTATTTATGGACCATATCCTTTCTCTGTGTCTCTCATGATTTGCCTGGTCTCTTTATCACATGTTTTTGTTCCCCTCCATTTGCCTTAATGACTATTGATTCTAACTGCCTTATTCTCTCCCCCTATTCTACACATCTCTACCCATAGCTTCTGCTTCCTCATAACTCCTCCAATATCCCTTCTGTTTCAAAACTCCCACTGTTGCTTCTTGGTATTTCCTAGTTCAATTTCCCAGAGACAGAGAATCTGATTTGCCTTCCTTATCTATTTGTACCTGTGAGTTGAGTATGTGTTATTCAGTTGTCCAATCCTGGACAAACTGGCAATAGCTGGGTGAAGATATAAAACACATCCACCCAGAGCTGTCTTTTGTCAAGGATTCTGGACTCAGAAGAAATGGTGTCATAATCAATTAGTGATGTCTGCCACATCTGTAAGCTCTTTAAAAACAAGGGAAGAAGCTCTTCTTCATGTGTTTACCTTAAGTGCAGAACTTCCCACACTGTATTGTGACTATTCATTTGCCTACTTCCCTCAGAAGACTGTAAGCCCCTCCAGGGCTGGTACCATTTTGGATCCACTTCTAAATTCCCCATGCCTAGAAGCATAGGTACTGGCACATATTAAGTGCTCAGTAAATATTTGTGAACTGAATTTCCTCTTTCCCCACGTATACCTCCCTCCTTTTCTGCTTTTAGTAACATCCTATACATAGCATATGAAATATGTTTCTATTTTATATGTATTTTCTAGTTAGCAAAATCCAACCACTCTTACAAAGGCCAGTTCAAGTGCTGTCTTTTTCATGAAACCTTCCCAGATTTCCCCATCAGATTTCATTGTTCTGTCCTTTGTGTGTTTATACCACTTGCTAGTAACACTATTTCAGACATATTTCATCCTGCCTCATATTTAGTCAGTCATTTACAGGCTCTTAGTCAGGAGACAGTAAGCTTTCTTAGGATAAGGACTGCAACTCATTCATGTTTGCATTCTCCTCTGGCACTAGTAGTAGTAGAACTAAACATTTGGTGAACTGAATATCCACTAGAAGCAAACTTTGTATGAGTTTTCCAATAGCATGATTGGATTTGTACATATATACCCACACTCCTTTTTGACCACTTGAATACATTTATTAAAGAGCTGGTCAAAGCCAGAGGTACAGTCTGAGGCCATTAAACAAAGAAAAAACTAACAGTCCCATATGGGGATGTACCCCTGACCTGGATCTCATTAGCACCATCTGACAACCAACTGGGCCAACCAGCCAGTGTTTCATAACTCTTAACGATAACAGGCTCACTTTGAGAATCAGATTCATTTTTTTAAAATGACATAATAGGAAAATGATCACAGGCCGTGAGGTAGGAAGGAGAGTGGATAATGAGGAAGGGGAAGTAAGAGAATGACACCACAGGGGACGTTCATATGAGGAAAGATCTAAAAGACAGGGAAGAACAAAGAAGATCTGGAAGGGAGAAAGTAAAGGGGAATGGAGTGTGGGTCTCAACAATGGAGTTTTTATTCATCTATTCCTTTATTCCAAGAACAAGGAAACAATCCATGAATCTGGAAAGCAAGATCTGTAGAGTAATAAAGAGATGCACTTTTGGGCTGTGTGTGTATATTCTTTATCTGTGGCTTTCACTACTGAAGGATAAGACCAAACAAATAACATAGAAACATTATTTTCTATAAAAATGTAATGTGTGTATTTGAAAAAACACATGCCAAGATCAAATTGCAAAAGCTTTTTAGTTATTGGGCCAATAACTTACCCAATGGTTTACTACTGCCTGATAAAGTACATTTATGGAGACCTGATGTCTGATTTGAATGCACTCAACATTGGTTACTGTCAAAGACTAGATACTGGATTAGATGGTTCACTGAGTTGCCCTAATATGAAAATGTTTCAGATGATGATGGGTGCTAAGAGTTAACTTTATGTAGAAAGTGTTTGTATTTATATTTTCTGACATACCAAACTGATTAAAAAATACTATAAAATGTTGTTTATGCAGGGAAAACAGACTGATTTTCTTCGGCCAAGGAAGATGGCTAAGATGCACACTTTTAATTTTTAAAATTTACTCTTTGGGAACAAAACCATTCAACTATGCTTAATCTGATATTTTTTCCAATTACACTGGAAAGCACTAACGAATGTATCACTTTTTTAACTTTGCTTTGTAACACTTGAGTGCTTACCACTTGATGTGCCAGTTAAAGGATAATTAATGGATAAACTAAAAGGATAATTATTATTGAGTTTAATATAGCAGGCAAACTGCTCATTAATCCTTACAAGCATAGCTTCGTTATTATCATTTACTTAAATAGATACCACAGGGAACTGGTATTTACCACCACATTAACTACATATTATATACCCACACTCTATGTTTCTGCAATAATTTTGGTTTATTTTAAAAATAAACTTCGTTTAAAACATCAAATAGCGAGTCTTGTTGGCTAATCGATACTCCAGAAAATTAGACTTACAACCTTCATATTTTTTCTCTCTTCCAAGGGCTTGATATTCATATTAATACTTCCTTAGGAAAATTAAGCACTTACAGTATATTACTTCACTGAACCATCAAACAGACATTAAAAATTATAAATATAAGAATAGAAATATATAGAAAAGTATATACAAAATGACACTAACTGATATTGATCAATATTAAAAATACAACATAAATGTGAATAATTGTCAATTTTCTGCAATGTTATTTAAATAATCAATAAAAATATCTTATGGAACAGTTGGTACATAATTGGCTCTTAATAAGTCTGGGATAATCATAACTTGCCCAGTATTCATTGAAAGAGCTACAGGGACTTCCCTGGTGGCGCAGTGGTTAAGAATCCACCTGCCAATGCAGGGGACACAGGTTCGAGCCCTGGTCCGGGAAGATCCCACATGCCACGGAGCAACTAAGCCCGTGCGCCACAACTACTGAGCCTTCACTCTAAAGCCCGCGAGCCACAACTACTGAGTCCACATGCCACAACTACTGAAGCCCGCGTGCCTAGAGCCCATGCTCCGCAACAAGAGAAGCCACCACAATGAGAAGCCCGCGCACCGAAACAAAGAGTAGCCCCCGCTCACAGCAACTAGAGAAAGTCCGTGTGCAGCCAAAAATATAAATAAATAAATAAATTTATTAAATAAAAAGAAAGAGCTACAATAATTTACCAAATAGGAAATGCACCAAAATGTTAACAAGACTATGTCTGGATGGTAGGTTCAATGGTGATCTTATTTTTCCTTTCCATATTTTTTAATTTTCTATCGTAAGTTTGTATTAAAAAACCCCAAACTTTATTTTTAAAAAGTAAATAATATACCACAAGCCCATTTGCCTTTCTTTTGTGGATACATAATAGAAATAGAAAGGTGAAAATATTTTTTCAGAGAATGCAGTGACAGATCAGGTATTTAAATCAGATTTTTTATTTATTTATTTATTTATTTTTACCAGTACGTGGGCCTCTCACTGCTGTGGCCTCTCCCGTTGCGGAGCACAGGCTCCCGATGCACAGGCTCAGCAGCCATGGCTCACGGGCCCAGCCGCTCTGCGGCATGTGGGATCTTCCTGGACCGGGGCACAAACCCGTGTCCCCTGCATCAGCAGGCGGACTCTCAACCACTGCGCCACCAGGGAAGCCCTAAATCAGACTTCTGAATTGCTTCTTTTGTTAATAATATTAAGTTATTCTTTAAGGATACATTATTAGGGATACCCTGAGAAGAGGAAAAAATATAGATGTTATATGTCTGATTCTTCCAGAATATTAATTGACCTATAAGATTTATTTGATGATGATGATTAATATTACTGCTAATGAGCAAAAATTCTTCTTCCAGCATGTGTACCTCAAACCACTAACACCATTCTAACTGTTGGTCATGAAGATGATAGGGACTGTGCAATTGACTATATGCATTAGAACTAAAGGTATGAGTGCTGACCAAAAATGGAGTACAGTCTTCAAAAGACAGTTATTTATTTTGCCATTGATATTCTGTAACAGAGTCCATCTCAGAATTTTTGCTTCAGTGGAAATGGAAAGAATTTTATTTATTTATTTTTATTGAAGTAGAGTTGATTTACAATGCTGTGTTAGTTTCTGGTGTACAGAAAACAGATTCAATTATATATATATGTATATATAATTCTTTTTCATATTCTTTTCAATTATGGTTTATTACAGGATATTGAATATAGTTCCCTGTGCTATATGGTAGAACCTTGCTGTTTATTTATTTTGTATATAGTAGTTTTTTCTGCTAATCCCAAACTTCTAATTATCCCTCCCCTAACCCCTTTCCCTTTGGTAACCATAAGTTTGTTTTCTGTGTCTGTGGGTCTGTTTCTGTTTTGTAAATAAGTTCATTTGTGTCATATTTTGATTCCATATATAAGTGATATCATATGGTATTTGTTAGGGTAAGAATTTTAAATGGGAAGGAACCAACATTCATTAAGTGACTTCTAACCACCAGGCACTATCCTATTCTTTTGTATATACGGTTCATTTAATCTTTCCAATAATCTTAGGTAGTAGGAATTATAATCTTCATTTCACAGATAAAAAATCAAGTCTCTGAAATGTTAAGATATTTGCCTAAGGTGTCACAACCAGCACATACTAGAGCCAGGGTTTTAATCCATGTCTTGCTAGTTCCAAAGCCTGTACTCTTTATACAATACTGTCCCACAGAATGTTTATAAATGCAGAATCTTTAAAAAAAAGTTAGAATAAAGCCATAGCACCTAAGACTATGAAAGTTCATTATGAAAATATGAAGGTCATTTAACCCAGAGTACCTAGTCATCACATTCCAACCAGGACATTACCTCCAATTCCAAGGCTTCCGAGAGTAATTTCTGGGCATTTTTCCTAAATGTCTCGGTTTTGGAATCACTTCGGACTTCTATAGAAGGTCTATCCTTGTGTTTTTCAATGAAAGTTCTCCACTCAGTGTAAACTTCTCTGGCAAGACAAGCCACTTCTGAATCTGAGTGTTGACGCATCTTGTTCACAGTGTGACCTGGAACAAGAGAACAGAAACCAAAGAAAAGGTTGTTCTGTATTCTTCTGAAAGGTACAGAACTGGAAGGACTAATGTGTGGCACTTAGCAAGTCATTCACACACCTAAGGATATAAAGGCTCTGTGCAAATGAAGACCTGTTTCTCAAAGACTGAGATAACAAGATAATCACTGGGGGAGAATCACTGGGCTAGCCAATGAAATAAGTCATAAAACAGAAGCTCAGTCAATAGATACTTAAAATGGAACACCTAAGGTACGAACTCCTTAATCCAAAAATTGCAATAAAAGAAAATGAATTAAGCATTTATCTTGTCTTTTCAGTACATATTATATTTCAGGACAACCAAACAGTCCTAGTTATTGACAGAATATTCTTTATTCAGCTAATAAATGTGATAAAATTGACAGAATTTAAAAAAATTTTGTGGCCCATGATGAAATAATTCATTCAGGTGACAATCAACAGTGGATGAAATCAGTCAATGAAAAGTTGATGGGGAAACGTACAATGGAAAGATGAGGTGTCATCATCGCCACTGATCAATCTTAGCATCCCTAAAAGTAGCACTATCAGATAGAGGTAGCACTTCACAGCCCTACCTATGAAGTAGTCTTGCACCCTCCTCCCAAGGAAAAGATGAACCATAACCCTAGTAACTAGTCATTCAAAGCTAACCTCCAGTTTATAGAAAATATGAGAGACAGAGGAATAAGTTAAATTATAGTGTAAGAAACAAATCCAGAATGTGGGACATTCTACAGGACAACTTTCAATCATCAATGGCACTTTTAAAAAAAGGGAGTAAGGTTATGGATTGCTAAAGATTAAAAGAGTCTTTTGAGTCCAAACTATCAAATGTGATGTGTGATCCAAATCCTGATTGGAACAAACAAATTAAAATATATTTTGAGATAAACAAGAAATACGAATATACACTGGTTATTAAACTATATCAAAGAATTATTGTTGATTTTGTTGAGCATGATGATGGCATTGTAGCTATGTAAGAAAACATCCATATTTTTTAGATATGCATACTGAAGTATGTAGAGCTGAAATGACAAAAGGTCTGAGATTCTGCTTTAAAATACTTCAGTAACAGCACAAAAACACAAAAAAGGGAAAGATAAAAGTGAATGCGACCAAACCTTAATAGTTACTGAATGTAGGTGAAAGGCCTATGGGGGTTTGTACTGTTCTCTTTATTTTTGTGAATGTTTGAGATTTTCATAATAAAAATGGAAAAAGAGGAAAGGGTCAAAAAATATCATATGCAAAAGTACTTAGATAAAAATAAACACATAGAAAAGCCAAAGAAATCAAGCAAACATTTAGAATTAAAGTTCAAAAAGTATTAGAATATAAGATAGGTATACTTTTAAATAAAATCAATAGCTTTTTTATGTCAGCAATAAACAGTCAGAGTATAATAGGGGGAAAATCATGCTTAAACTAGTAAAAACCATAAACCACTTAGCAACTCATTAACAAGAGGGGGTTGCATGCCCATGTGCTGTTTGTGTATGTGCCTATCTCCTTAATAGCTCTGGAACCACTCTTAAACTCCATCCCCATCACCACTGACCTTGCCTTAGGGCGTGTCGCCTCCAGATGACTCCAGCAGCCTGACTGGCCTCTCAGCCAAAGTCTGGAACCCTTAATGCCACCTTCCACACTGCAGCCAGAGTGGCCTTTATTTAACTTTATTAGTTTCTCTTTCAGGGAGATTTTTTAAAACATTAATCTGACCATTACACTCCACCACTTAAATCTTTCAATCCTATATCCAAATTCTTATCTAGTCACACAAGTACCTTCACAATCTGCCACCTTCCCATCTACCTTCTAGCTTCATTTCCAGCTATTACCCCACTGTCATCTGATTCTCTAGCTACTTGCAGCTCCTAAGACATTTCAATATATTTTTCTCACCTCTTTACTTTTGAATATATACTCCAATGAGCATTTTGTCTGCCTGGAATATTCCTTCTTCTCCATCTGGTTAACTTACATTCTGCCTTTAAGACTCAGTTCAGGAGTCCCCTTCCCCAGGAAGTCTTCCTTAATATAATAACCCCCAGTCTTGGCTGGTACCTCTCCTCTGTGCTTCCTTAGCACCTCATGCTCCTGTTCATCACAATAACTATTATAATTAGTTGTAATTATCTGATCAGTTATCTCTCTTGCCCACCAAAGAGAGCTCCTTGAGGGCAAGAGCTGTGACACGTTTACCTTTGTATCTCCAGCAGAAAACAGGGGCAGGACAGGGGGTCGGGAGAGTGGGTGTTTGGTAAATGTTGGGGAATGAGAAACCCAGATGAGGAAATACATATGTTTTTACTAAAATGTATAACAGAAAATTTGAATGAAAGGGAAAAATATACCATATTACATGATGGAAAGACCAGTACAGAGATGTCAATATAGAAATTAATTTGTAGATTTAATGTAATTACAATAAAAAAATCTCAGTAGGCTGCCTTTATTAGAATACATCCAAATAGCTTTAGACTTATTTTAGAAAAACAAATGGGTAATAGCATAAGATACTCATATGTATTAGGAGGTGTAACTACCCTTATACGCTATTGGAACATATTATAAAGCAACTAAAATTATATGGACTGGCACCAAAAAAACAGATCGATAGATCTGTGGAATAAAAAGTGAAGCTCAGGGGACTTCCCTGGTGGTGCAGTGATTAAGAATCCACCTGCCAATGCAGGGGACACAGGCTCGAGCCCTGGTCCAGGAAGATCCCACATGCTGTGGAGCGGCTGGGCTCATGAGCCATGGCTGCTGAGCCTGCATGTCCGGAGCCTGTGCTCCGCAATGGGAGAGGCCACAGCAGTGAGAGGCCCGCGTACCGCAAAAAAAAAAAAAAAAAAGGAAAAAAAGACTGCAATAGCTCTACGTGGAGTAACGTGGAAAGATGATTACTTTACTCAGGTTCTCAAAAGAGCACACACAGTATAAGCCAATATTTATTTGTAAAATTACATTTGTGTATATATATATATATATATAAACAAACACATATATTTGTTTATACGCAGAGAAAAAGAGTCTACAAGAATTTATAATGAAATTATTAACAAGGGTCTCCTCTGAGCAGTGGGACTGTATGTATCTATGCAGTTCAGCTCACAATCTCATGGGCTGGCTCAACCTGTAAGCAATCCTAACAGCATGGGATATGCTATACTAGAAGTGCATTCAGGTTTCTTTGGAATAGAGATCCTTCCCTTCATGTGTTCCCCACCTTATCCTTTTCTCTCCCCAAGACAGGCACCGTTGATCCACCTTTATATACAAGAAGTGAAGATGCACAAGTCCCACAGAGAGTCCTTCTTCTTGTCGAATCCAATGGACCTTTTTCATTGTGACATTACTTGATACCTCTGTGGCATCTGACACTGCTGCCTTTTTCCTTCTGAAATATTCTCTTCCATTGCTTTTTGAGATACCACCTGTTACTGATTCTCCTCTTCCTTCTCCATCTCTTCTGCTGGCTGTACATGCCTTGCCCAACCTTTACTTACCTGTGAACCCCAGCTGGGACATTGTCCTTGGCCTCTTCTCTTCTTTCTTCACCTGTTTTCCCTGAGTAACCTTACCCACTCCTGTGGTCCAACTACCATCTGCAAGCAGATGACTCCCAAATACATATCTCTAGCCTAAAGGCTCTCACTGAGCACAATACCCAAATATCCAGTCCCCTACTGGACATCTCTACCCGCTTATTTTGCAAGCACCTCTAGCTCAACATTTCTAAAATGGAAAATGGAACTCATTATTATCCCCCTCAGTCCCTCCTCCTGTATTTCTTGTCACACATGGCACTAGCATTCACCCATTATTTTAGGCTCCTTAACTTTTTTTTTTAAGATTTTTTTTTGATGTGGACCATTTTTAAAGTCTTTATTGACTTTGTTACAATATTGCTTCTGTTTCATGTTTTGGTTTTTTGGCCCCAAGGCATGTGGGATCTTAACTCCCCAACCAGGGATCAAACCCACACTCCCTGCATTGGAAGACGAAGCCTTAACCACTGGACCGCCAGGGAAGCGCCTAGACTCCTTAACATTTCTTGCATCTTTTCCTTTTCCTCACGTCCCTCTTTATTCTCCCTGCTGCCCTGATTCAGGTCCTCATCACCTCTCCACAGGTCTACTGCAATGACTTACTAATCAATCTTTGTCCCCAGAGTGGCCTTCTCCAATTCATCCTCTATATTAAAGTCAAATTAACCTTTTAAAAACACAATTTGATCACATCATTCCCTTACCAGAAGCCCTTCAATGGCTCTCTCCTCTGTCCTCAAATTAACTTCTAAGTATAGATTCAAGCCCTCGATGACCTGGAACTTCTTTGGCCATACCTCTCACCATATCTCTCTCTTTCCTTCCTCTCCTCAGTCCCAGCCCTCCTACCCCTTTGGCCTCCAGGTGCTAAGTTCTAGCCATAGAAAGCAGTTCGTGTGTCCTTGATAGGGTCAGGCTGTATGGCCTTCTTAAATTTCTGTACTTAGCTCACACTGCTCCCTCTACCTAGAAGGTTTAAATGCCCACTTTTCCCTCTAAATTTGATGTAAACATCTTGGGTGCAGAACCCCATACCTTACTCCTTACTCCAAGATACATTCCCAGCTCCCAGCATAGTGCCTTACCACAAAACAATCAAGAAATGTTTGCTGAACTGAAACAAACAGTTATATTACAAAGAAAAAAAGGTTTACATTTGGCTTTCAAATTGGCTTTGTACTAACAGTTGAATACGGATGCAGTTGATTGGGAAAATCACACAATTGCAAACAAAATAATGGAACTATATTGTAAAGAATTGAATGAAAAGTTTCTAATTCTTACCCATTGCTAAGAACCCTTCCTGCTTACTACTCCAGATTTTATAGGAATTATATCATTTAATTTTTTATAATTACACAATGAAGTAAATACTATTATTATATCTCTTTTTACAAAGAAGCTCAGCCAAGCAACTTGCCCAGGGCTTCATAGCTAGTAAGCACGGAAGCCAGGATCTGAGCACAGCAGCCTGACTCCAGAGCCTGCATACTTAACGCCCCAACACCCTGTCCTTCTCTGTTATTAGGGACTGGCACACAGAGAGTGTCCAATAAAGTTCTGTTGAGATAATGTTATTCACCTTCTTGATATTCCTAAATCAGAAGAGCCAAAGGGCAGAAGTCTTCGACTCTCAGGCCAGGGCAAAGGAATCACTGCTCTTGGCCTGCAGGGGGCAGTACACCTCTCAGATACTCCCACAGGAGCCCCACCTGGACTGGTCAGGAGGCTCTCCCAGCACCAGGGAAACCACCCGAAGAAGGGCAGGGGCTATGAGGAGACCTGGGGGATGCAAGCTTTGTAAGCAAGAGGGTGACAGAAGGAAGAGTAACAGCAGGGAAGGCACTGAGTCTGGGGCAGGAAAAGAGGAGAGAGGAGGCCTAGGGAACCCTCTTCTATAAAAAATAAGACAGAATGACAAACTTTAAATGAAAAAGGGAATTTCATGATAACAATAATGACAGTTAGCCACTGCACTGAATGCTTTACATTTAAGTCAATGAATTCTCAGAACAACCCTATGAGGTAGGTGCTACAGTGATTCCGTGTTTAACAGGTAAAGAACTAAGGAACTAAGAGGTTAAGAAACTTGTACAGGACATGGCAAGTAAAAAGCAGGGCCAAGTTTCAAATGCAGGCAGTTTGGCTGCAGAGCTCAAGTATTAACCCTATACTGTTGCCTCCAGTGATCATACAGTCCTACCTCCTCCTGATTCAGATGGAAAAAATGAGGCTCCATGACCTTTCCCCAAGGTCACAAGTTGGTCAGTAGCTACATCGAGGAAGTTAATGATCTGCAAAAAGTCATTATTTGCTCCATGAAGTTTATGTTAAAGCAAGCAGTGCCACTGGCTGGTCTTATGATCTAGGTCAAGTCCCCTGGGTTTAAGAGTACGGGGCTTCTGCATCCCAGCATACTGTTAAGACAAGTTCCCTGCAGGAAGCGGTCTTTTGCTCATTTAACAAACATTATCAAATACTTAGTAAGTACCAGGCCCTATGCTAGACCTTGGGATAGAATGTTGAACAAGACACAGCCCTTTACTCAAGGAGCTCCAGGTAGGTCTAAGCACAGGAGAAGACACCTAAACAAAAACAGTGCACCAAAGTGTTACAGGTCCTAAGATAGTATTGAAGGGGGAAACTGAGGGAGGGCCAAAAGGACAGAGAAGTCAATCTGGCTGGCAAACGGGCCAGGGAATACCATGAAAGAGGCAATTCTCATCCTGAGTCTTGACAAGCAGTAGAGTGAATAAGAGCATAGAACCTGAAAGAGCACAGAGTAATTGGAGGGCTGTGGTAGGCAAAATAATAGTCCCCAAAGACATCCATGCCCTAATCCTCAGAACCTCTGAATATGTTACCTTACATGGAAAAAGGGACTTTGCGGATGTGATTCAGGTTAAGGACCCCGAGATGGAGAGATGAGCCTGGATTACCTAGGCGAGCCCAATCTAATCACATGAGTCCTTAAAGGCAGAAGAGACAGAAGAGTGGGTCAGAGAGATGAGGTGTGAAAAGAATTCGACCCACCACTGCCAGCTCTGGAGATGGAGGAAGAGAATCACAAGCCACAGAATACAGGTGGCTGCTAGAAACTGGAAAAGGCAAGGAAACAGATTCTCCCTAGAGTCTCCAGAAAGGAATGTAGCCCTGCCGACACCTTGATTTTAGCTCACTGAGACCTGTACTGAACTTCTAACCTATAGAAATGTAAGATAATAAATCTGTGTTTTTTAAACCACTGATTTTCTGGCAATTTGTTATGGCACTATTCATAGATAATGAATACAGGAGCTTATCAGCAGTTCAGGATTGCTGAATCAATGGGACAACTCAAGAACAGAAGGCCATGTGAAAGTTCCTTGCCAGTAACTTATCCCATGAACTTGGCCACGTCAAATCACATACCCATTCATTCACTCACTCACTAACTCATTTATTTATTCAACAAACATTTTTTGCTTCACCAAGATGATTATGTTTCACCTGGGCCTTAAAGGACAAGTAAGAGCTTGCCATGGACGAAGGTGCATCTTTGGGTTTCAGGAGGTGGCATGACATGGCATAAGTCCACCTTAGGTTTGTCACTTATTATTTGGTTTCCCGACCTGGGGCAAGTTACTTTAAACTCTCTAAGCCTCAGTGTTCTCATTTGTAAAATGAGGAAATAATAATATTTACCTTATAGAATTGTTCTATGGATCAAATGAAATCGTAAATGTGAAAGCACTTTGCAAGTACAAGGTTTTTTGTTGTTAATCAATTATAAATGAAAAGCAGGTCAATATGATGGATGTAAAACTTCCCCCAGAATATTTATACCTACCGTATTGCAGAAGTGGGGCGTGTCTGCCTACCAGGTTGAGTGCAAGGTCTAACGCCACTGCCTCATCAGCCATTTACTCAATACCCCCGCCCACTGGTTTCCTTTATAATAAAGGTATTCAGTCACAGAGGGCCCATTAGGTGCCAGATCCAAAGGCTTTTGCTCAGCTGGCCCTCAACTTCCCAGACCACTTGAGAACAGTGGGATTACTCACTTCCCCTGCCTCTCAAAACACTCTCCTTGGGCTTCCCTGGTGGCACAGTGGTTGAGAGTCCACCTGCCAATGCAGGGGACGTGGGTTCGTGCCCCAGCCCGGGAAGATCCCACATGCCACGGAGAGGCTGGGCCCGTGAGCCATGGCCGCTGGGCTTGCGCATCCGGAGCCTGTGCTCCGCAACGGGAGAGGCCACAGCAGTGAGAGGCCCGTGTACCACAAAAAACAAAAAACAAAAACCAAAAAAAACCCCACTCTCCTCCTTAGCCCACGTGTCACTGCACAGCCCTGGTTCTCTTCCTCTCTCTAATTACACTCTTGCCTCTTCACCGGCTCCTCTTCCTCTTCCCATTTCCCTGCCAAGGATATTCTCCCCAGCTCAATCCTTCAGCCCTTCTTTTACTCAGAGAATTCATCCACTTAAATGATTTGAAGCAAAAGTTTCCAGGCGAATGTCTTCCAAATACATATTTTTAGTCTAGATCTCTCATCTGAGCTTCAGTCCTACATCTCCAACTGCCTGCTGGACATATGCACCTAAAGAGTTTATGTCAGAGCAAATGCTGACTAAACTGAAAATACTAGGAGAAAACTCCCATTTGAAGTACACAAGAAAAGGCACTAAATTCTGATTTAAAAGAGGTGAGCTTGAGCAGATGGCAGAACCCATAGAGATGGTCCAGTAAAATTAAGGCACATATGGCTGGGATTCAGGGCACAATGGCAGTCTGCTAACCAAGAAAGAACACTGCCCCAAGAGACCTGGATTCTCATTACATCTCTGGTGCTAACTCACTATATGGCCCTGGATAAGTCACTTCATCTCTCTGAGTCTGAATTTCCTTGTTTATAAACTGAGGTAGCTAAAATGGATTTAAACGTTTATGACATTGACATTTATAAAGTTCAGAAACAGAAAACAAAAACTATAAGATCTCAACAGTAAATGGACAAAGAACACAAACAATTCACAAAAAAAGGACAAAGTGCCAATAAACAAATAGAAAACAATCCATTCTATACAGCAAATGAAAACAAGATGCTATTTTTACCCAGTAAATTAGTAAGATTTTAAGAAAATTGTAGCAATGTAAATTGGAACAGTATTTCTAAAAATCTAAGATTCAGAAATGGATCAGGACAGGAGATGCATACCCAGGAGTTGTCTGAATTAAGGCCTTAGTTAAGCTGGAGAAGTTGACGGCCTCTCTGGCTAAGTGCTCTAAAGCAGCAGCCAAAGACTGAGGTCTGAGCTTTCTGGAAACATACCTCCTGTGAGAGGAGAGGGGACAAAGACGAAAGAAACAGAGAAAGGCGAGAAACAGGAATAAAGAAAGCTAGAAAGCGTCATGGAGAAAATCTTGTTTGACCCTGTCATTTTCATTAATTTGATGAACATATCCTGAGCATCTGCTATATGCCACACTAATGCTTGAAATGCATTGGTGAATAAAATATATTGCATGGTCTTGCTGGCATAAAGTTACTGTACAGTAAACAAAAAATAACTCAGTAAATAATTAAATAAATAATTACAAACTCAGATAAGGGCTTGAAAGAAATAAACATTTAAAAAATAGATAAAGAATTGGCAACAGGGCTTCCCTGGTGGCGCAGTGGTTGAGGGTCCGCCTGCCGATGCAGGGGACAAGGGTTCGTGCCCCGGTCCGGGAAGATCCCACATGCCGCAGAGCGGCTGGGCTCGTGAGCCATGGCCGCTGAGCCTGTGCGTCCGGAGCCTGTGCTCCGCAAGGGGAGAGGCCACAACAGTGTGAGGCCCGTGTACCGGAAAAAAAAAAAAAAAAAGAATTGGCAACAAGTTCAGTGTCATTCTTATTGACAGAAAAGAGAGTAATCAATGGTCTCAAGTTCACGGTTCTGGGAAGATGAGAACTGAGATAAGACTACTGGATTTGGATAGAATGAAATCACTCGTGTCCTTACAGAGAAGAATAGTGTTTGTGGGAGAAGCCAGCATGGAAATAATTTAATGAAGGAGGGGAAGGGGCAGAAATGGGAGTTGTGATTATTAATCATATTTAAAGGAATTTGGCTATAAAAGGAAGAAGCGAAACGAGGTATCTGGAAAAGATGGCAGACAATTAAAGGAGAAGATTTAAGTGTATCCGAAGGTAGAAAGAAAGAGCCAGTAAAGGGGGTATGGGTGACAACAAAATGAGAGGCATCATGGCATCCTCATCTCCACAGTCAGTCCTTACAAAGCCTGGTCCATTCTCCCTGATAAGGTCTCCCTACGAACCTGTCACTCAACAGGTTAGGTTCTCTCCTATTTTAAAAATTAGAACTTTCTTCAATTCCACATTCCTTTCTGATATTGCCACCTCTCTCTTTCCTTTCAATACCAAACTTCTTGAAAGAGTTGTCTATTTTCACAGTTCGTTTCCTTACCTCCTCCTCACTCCTCAAGCTTCTGCCCTTAACCTTGCCTTTGAAACTGTCCTTACCAAAATCATTAATGACCTTACTTTGTAAAATCCAATGTGCAATTTTTAGAATTAGCTTCTTTGGCCCTTTGACAACGATGGACACTGCTGACGAATCCCCTCTTAGAAGCCCTCCTTCCCATTCCATGACAGCGTTCTCTCCCATTTCCCTGCTCACACCTTCTCCATTTCCTGTGAGCCTCATATATTGATGTGCTTCAGGATTTGGGACTTGGCTCTTTGCTTTTCCTACATACTCTCCCTGGGCAACTGCCTCAGTTTCTAACTATATGCTGATGATGACTCTCAAGTATATATTTACTGTCCCTCCTTAGCTTTAGCCTTGTACATCCAACATTCTGTTGGACATTTCCTCTTGGATGTCCCACAATAGTGGGACACTAAAGAAACTGCCCAGAATTTTTTGAGAGACAAGGAGACATACGAGCTAAGGGGCATGGAAAATAAAAGACCTAACAAATTTCTAAGTGTAGAATCCCAGAACAAAGAAATAGAGAGAATAAAGGAGACGCGCTTTTGAAGAGATAATGGCTGTAAAACTTCTACAAATGAACATAAATCTGCAGGTCCAGGAAGTAGAATATATCTAGGTTAAATTAAAAGAAATACATGCTGTGATAGCCTGTCTACAAGATAGCCCCCAATGATCCTCACCTCTTCGTATTCATAACCCATGTGTAGTTGTCTCCCAACTGTACCCAGGTTGGTCTGTGTGATCAACAGAATATAATAGAAGTGATGGTATGTTACTTCCAAGACTAGATGATAAAAGACACTATGGTTTCCATCTTGGTTATTCTCTCTTGGGTCACTTATTCTGGGGAAAGTCAGATGCCATGTCATGAGCAGCCCTATGGGAGGCCCAGGTGATGAAAAACTGAGGCCTCCTACCAGCAATCCCATAAGTGAGCAGTTAGGAGCAGATCTTCAAGCCCTGGTCAAGCTTTCAGATGACTACAGTCCCACCCAACAGTTTGACTATAACCTCTTAAAGAGACCATGAGCCAGAAGCACCCAGATAAGCAGGTCCTTGATTCCTGACCCTCAAAAAACCTGTGTGAGATAACAGACACTTAAGCTGCTAAATTTGGGCGTAATTTTTACACAGGGACAGGTAACTAATACGCATGCTAAGCCCAAACAGTTTTGAATGGCTTACGAAGAGTCTTCTCCATCTGGTCCAGACTCTGTCTCCAGCTTATTACATTTCAAGTACACAAAACTTCTTTTAGTTTTTGCAATGTACCGTGTTCTCTCCCACCTCCAGCCCTCTGTACAGCTCATGTGACATACCCAGGCCTGACACATTCTTTAACATCTTTTCTACCCCCAACACGTATACTCCTTGGGCTAACTTCTCCTCATCATCAGAGCACTCATTGCATTGTATGACCAAGTCTTGTTAAATTGCCTGTCCTTCCATTAGACTGCAGGCTCCAAAAAGGTGGGACAGTATCTGTCTCCTTCATCATTATGCCAGCATAGTTCCTAGCACAAAGAAGGTACTCAGTAAATATTTGCCCCTTACAGCCCACAGGATAGGGACAGGCAGGAGGCTAAAGGTGGAAGAATGTAAACATTCTCAGGCAATGATCCAAATGAATCTTCAGGCTAGCAACTGACCAAGGGACCTGTATATTCCACACAACCTCAGGTGATGGCAAGGCTTGGGATAGGGTCAAGACTCAAAAGTTGGATGGTTTCCAGCTCCTCTTAAGTTATACCCCCTTGTTGTGGTTTCATTATGATTCTTGAATTGGAATCTCTGAACATCAGACACACCCATTCTTGAAAGCATATTCACAATGGTACTCAAAGGACAAACAGAAATGATTTTTAAAAAATTGTCATCTGTTCTGTATTTGTAGGACAATTCCAGACTATTATGTTGATATTTAAGATCTGATTGTAAGTGGTATTTGTGGTGTGCCTAAATATGAACATATACATACACATATGTACATGTATACATGTCATAAAATATTAACCACTAGTACCCTCTACTGGTGGAAATACCTTATCTGCTCATATGAATGGTCTTATTGCCCTCTAGTGACCACAACCTATAAAGAGAAAATCTAGCAGCAGATGGGAGACTCTCCTTGGCTATAATGATAGGGTTTTATGTTCTTTAAGCATCTAATTTTCTCAGATTCTGGTTTATATTACAGGGGTGCAACTCTCAAGACTCTTGGGGGAACCTCTGGGGAATTTCGCACAGCTCTTGCCAGCTGTTAGCGCCAGTCTGAAGCTGCTTTCTCTCCTGCTTCTCATGAACAAGAGGTCAAGGGGAGGCAGAGAAGGCAATGGCTGCACTGGTGAGGGCAAGAACAGCAGCTGTGAACGACTACCCTGGACTCCCTGGGGACTTGGGAGCAGCTTGAGGAACACATGTTGGCCCTCCCTCGCATATTATTCACAGTTGTGTACTGTACTAAAATGGTAATTCAACGTAGTTCCTGACTTACCTCTTAAAATATCTCCAATGCTGTAATAAATGATGTAGCAGCAAATGTTGCTATTATTTTGTTTTTACAAACCATGCTTTGGAAGTTATTTCTACTCAAGACGGAAAAGCCAAGATTTAAGTGAAATGTCGCCTCTTCTATGGAGCCTTTTCTGAATTCCCCAGATGTAAGACTACCCTGTCCTCTGTGCCAGCATATACCTTGTACAGATGAGAATGGTTCCATGGACAGTATTTATATGTTTTTATTTTTAACCTATACTATTTTACTGCTCCCATTTGTCTACCTGCTTGTTTCTCCACCCAGCCCTAAGTTCCTTGAGGTCACAAATCATGTCTTCTTCATTTTTGCACACCCAGCATCAAGCACACTCAAAACGTTATCCACAGATCATGCTAGTTACAAGTTCATGCAGTAAGTACAGAAACTGAAGTAAGCATTGAAAACTTTGACAAAGTACTTCTACATTTGTTGAGTATAATTTTTTTTAAAAGTAGGGCTTACATTTTGTATATTTTAATTTCATTTTTCTGGTAATTTTTATTATATTTTAAAAGTATTAGTCTGCAACCAATGGAGAATTTCTTAAACAACGATCTCTCACCACAGATAGTTTGAGAAGCACTGGTATGACAGATAATGTCTGAGGGAGGGAGGAAAGGAGAAAGAAGGAGATAAAATATAAGCACTTATAAAATTCGGAAGGAACATACCTATCCTTGTTGATTTTAACACTTCCTTGGAGGGTATTTTCTTCTTTAATTCTCGTAAGGCTTCAACTAGATTCTCTTTGGTTTGATCAGGAAGCTCCAACATAGTTTTCCATCTTTTTATGTCTTCTATAACCACAACTCTCTGAGAAAAAGAAAAGTCATTTGGAAAATGGAACATTTTCATTAGAAAGACATCTGCCTTCACCTGAGCTAATGGGGCTCCTACTGACATATGAATTATTGATTATGACCTGAACGAAAGCACAATATATGTGATGGCCCCAAATGATGGGTAATTGCTTAAAAGCAGCTCCTGCTTACTGCAAATCAGGAAGAGAGTTACATCTATTAGGAAAAGTGCAAGTTTTAATCTTACCATGTCAGACACCACTGGGCACTTAGCACTGAGAGGCAGTAAGGAGGAGAAGAAAAGAAAAATGATGCTGAGGTGAATCAACCTTATATAGCTCACTTAAGTATCTTAATTCACAGGCAAGGACAGAGAGCAGAGAAGTTATAAAGACATATTTATTTCAACAATAAAAAGCACACAGCTCCCTACTTCCTAGATGGTAAAACTCAAACCCTCTTTTGTTTGAAGAATTTTTTAAAACTTTAAACACATAAAAAGGTAGAGTAACTCACTATTTATAATGAAAAAAGTTAACATTTTACCATTACACATAAAATAATAAAACACTGTAAAGTTCAAGCCTCCTTACACCCTTCACCCTTCATTCCCTTCCTTCCGTTTCTAGAAGAAACCACTATCTTAAAGTTGACACGAATCTTTCCATTAAGTGTAAAATATTAACAATTAAGGAATCTGGGTGAAAGGGATGAGGAAGGTCTTTGTACTTTGTACTTTTCCGTAGTTTTGAAATTATTTCAACTAAGATTTTTTTTTAAGTAAACTGGGAGAAAAAAATAAAGTCGCTTTTATAATTGCACAAAAAAATTTTTTTTCTTGCTTTTATCATTATTACCCTGGGGAGGTAGGCCCGGGTAGGGACTGGGAAGGGGCACAGGAGCTTCTGATAAATGTCCTGTTTCTTGATCTGGATACTGGTGACACAGGTGTGTTCTCTCCGTGCAAATCTGTTAAGATGTACATATTTGTCTACTTTTCTACATGCATGGGATAGTTCAATAAAAAGCAACCCAAAAAGTCTCAACTCCCTCCCTGGCTGGGGTCTAGCCTAGCTGCCCGTGGTGGGAGAAGGGGATGTCTGGGGACTTCTCTATTTCCCCACCTCTGCTTCTCCTCCTCCCCCATCTGCTTGTTTGCTTTGGTCTTTGGCCCTTCCAGGTTCGAAACTGGGAAAAAAAGAAGCAGTAAGGGAAAGCAAAAGCCTTATTTTTGGTTGTGATGCTACGCTCATCAGGTTTCAGTGCTCTCTAGACTTGGCAGATATTCATGAGGTGTTTTTGTGGTTCCGTGGAGAGCTCCCATGGTTGAGATCTCACCTGCAGTTCCCACAACACTAGCAAGGCCTCTTCCAGCCAGCCGCTTACAGGTCCACCCTAAGTCTCCAGTTTCTGGCAATTGCTTCACCCACTCTCACTGTAGGGGTCCCACTGCCCTTCCAAGGATCCTTGTGAACTGAGCCCCTTTAATTCAACTCCAGGCCAGTGAGCATTTTCTCCACTATGCCCACATCTTTGCCCTGAAAAACTCTGTGCATAACAGCTTTCCCACAGCAGCCACTTCTCCTTCTTGTGGCATCAGTTGCCACCCTGTTTTTAGACTTTCCCAGGCACAGGTCTGGTCTCTGGGTCCACCAACTCCAGGAACTGAGGTCACGTTCTCCAAGTGAAAATACCATAGCCCTCCCACTTTATCCAAAGGAATTCTATCTCCTCTCTTTACCTTCAACTTTCTTTCTTTTTTTTTTTACCTTCAACTTTCTTTATTGCCTAAGGTAGGTGATAGGTTCAGGATTCCAAAACTGGTCTTCATTTTCTGCCTTCACAAGTTCTGTAGAGATGGTCTAGAATAACATTTGGGAACACCATTTTATAGCTATTCCTTTGTTCTCAGCCTTTAGGAGCCCTAGCCAAAATTGAGACAGAGGACTTTTTTATGAGCTGTTACAATATAAAATAGTATTAATATTAAATGGTATGACAAATACATCGATGAAGCCACCAGGTAAGGGATAGTTTCAGTAGGAAGAAGGTGTAAATATAATATTCTGCAGCTTGCTTTTTTCACTCCATATAATTTCTTGATTTATCCATACTGATATGTATAAACCCAGTTGATCTATTTTAATACTATTGAATATTATTCCATTATTTTTATATAGAATGATCTATTTTAATAGTATTGAATATTATTCCATTATTTTTATATACAATGTCTTAGAATTTTAAAATCTAGTCCCCTAATGGATATTTAGGGACGTTTTCCCCCCTCACATTTCCCCGATTATAAACATTGCTTCAATGAACTCCTGCCTATCATACATTCATATGTCTTCCATCCTTTACTTTCAACTTTTTTCTGGGTCATTACGCTTTAATAGCCTATGGCTGCTTTATTTTGCTCCTCCTCCCCTATCCAATCTGAGAGTTTCTATCTTTTAATAGGCATGTTTAATCCATTTGCATTTATTATGATTACTGATACACTGGACATACTTTCTCTTTGTTTTTTTCTTCTTTTCTTATCTTTTATTTAACAGCCTGAGTTTTCTTTAATCTTGTTTTTTCTTTTATGGTTTGGAAGTTATACATTCTATTTCTATCATTTTAGTGTTTGCCTTTACAATTTTTAAGATACTCAATGAAATCTATACCAGTATCCTCCTCACAAGTCTCTACCTTCTGAAATGCTTATTAGAAATATACATGGTCTCTGCCTGTCCTTCAAGTCTCTTAACTTGTCATATTTCTATTTCTGTGGGATGCATTCTAAGTGATTTCCTCAGATCTAGCTTTCAATTCAGCATGTCTCTCCGTAGCTATGACTTACCTACTTTTAACCTGTTCAATGTGTTTGTCAACAGATATGCTTTTTCATTGGACAAATTCTGTTTTTGTTTTTTTTCTCTAAATCTGCCTGTTTTCTTTTCATACTATCCTATTCTTATCATTTCTATTACTTTCATTATCCTGTGAACATTTTAAACATATTTAAGGTCTCTTTCAGACTGTTATCTCTGCTTCTTGGAGGAGAAATTCTATTATTTACATCTACCTGCTCATCCTCCCTCCTGGTAATTTATTTTATTGTAGAGCTTTGCAATTTTTGACCATGAATTCATCTTTAATGGAGATTGTTTTCCACAGGAGTCCTGTGTACTCTAGGTTGTGAAGCGCCTTAACAGGGAAATCTCACCTTTGCCTTTGCCAAGGCCTTTGGATTTCCCTGGTTCTGGGCCAGTTTTTATGTTAATTTTTCAGCTTTGCAGATAGCACGAAGTTAAAAATATATATACACACATAGTAATAAGTGTGAGGTTCTAATTTATTATGGTCAACTCTTTTTGAACTCAAACCCTGAGATGATACAATCTTCATGCTGATTCCTTGGACTGGTGGATGGAATTTTTCTAGTTCATTTTTCAAAAGCATAGTAGCCCTGTGTTGACTCCCAGCTTCATGTGGCCTGAAGCCTTATCTGCTGTCCCCATACTGGCCCTAAAACCCCAGCCCCTAAACTCTGTACCTGGTTTGCATGGAACTATATATAAGCATACCTTGTTTTATTGCACTTCACTTTATTGCACTTTGCAGATATTGCTTTTTTTTTTTTTTAACAAATTGAAGGTTTGTGGCAACCCTGCAACGAGCAAGTCTACAGATGCTATTTTTCCAACAGCATTTGCTCACTTCGTGTCTCTTGTGTCACATTTTGGTAATTCCTGCAACATTTCAAACTTTTTCCATTATTATTATATTTGTTATGATCTGTGATCAGTGAGCTTTGATGTTACTATTGTAATTGTTTTGGGGTGCCACAAACCATGCCCATACAAGACAGCAAACTTAACTGATAAATATTCTGACTGTTCCACCAACCAGCCATTTCCCCATCTCTCTCCCTCTCCTTGGGCCTCCTTGTTCCCTGAGACAATACTGAACAACAATACTGAAATTAAGTCAATTAATAGCCCTACAATGGCCTCTAAATGTTTAAGTGAAAGGAAGAGAAACACGTCTCTCACGTTAAATCAAAAGCTAGAAATGATTAAGCTTAGTGAGGAAGGCATGTTGAAAGCCGAGACAGGCCAAAAGCTAGGCATCTTGCATCAAACAGTTAGCCAAGTCATAAATGCAAAGGAAAAGTTCCTGAAGGAAATTAAAAGTGCTACTCCAGTGAACACACAAATGATAAGTAAGCAAAACAGCCTTATTGCTGATATGAGAATGTTTTAGTGGTCTGCACAGATCAAACTAACTACAACATTCCCGGGGTGGGGGTGATGGTGTGATGAATTGGGAGATTGGGATTGACATATATACACTAATATGTATAAAATGGATAACTAATAAGAACCTGCTGTATAAAAAAATTAATAAAATAAAATTCAAAAAAATAAAGAAGTATAACTGATATGTTAAGAGAGGAGAGAAATCAGAATCGTAAAAAAACAAAAAAACTAACTACAACATTCCCTTAAGCCAAAGCCTAATCTAGAGCAAGGCCCTAACTCTCTTCAATTCTATGAAGGCTGAGAGAGGTGAGGAAACTGCAGAAGAAAAGTTTGAAGCTAGCAGAGGTTGGTTCATAAGGTTTAGGGGAAGAAGCCATCTCTATAACATACAAGTACAAGGAAGCAGCAAGTGCTTAAGTAAAAGCTGTAGCAAGTAATCCAGAAGATCCATCTAAGATAATCAATGACAGATTTTCAGTGTAGACAAAATAGCCTCATATTGGAAGAAGATGACATCTAGGACTTGCATAGCTAGAGAGAAGTCAATGCTGGCTTCAAAGGACTGGCTGACGATCTTGTTAGGGGCTAATGCAGCTGGTGACTTGAAGTACAAGCCAATGCTCATTTGCCATTTTGAAAATCCTAGGGCCCTTAATAATTATGCGAAATCTACTCTGCCTAGGCTCTATAAATGGAACAACAAAGCCTAGATGACAGCAAATTTGTTTCCAACATGGTTTACTGAATATTTTAAGCCCTCTGTCGAGACCTATTATTCCGAAAAAAGATTCCTTTCCAAATATCACTGCTCATTGACAATACACCTGGTCACTCAAGAGCTCTGATGGAGATGTACAACGAGATTAATGTTGTTTTCATGCCTGTTAACAAAACATCCATTCCGCTGCAAGGAGTAATTTTGACTCTCAAGTCCTAGAAATACATTTCTAGGATACATGCATCTAGAAATACATTAGAAATACATTTCGTAAGGCTACAGCTGCCATAGATAGTTGATTCCTCTGATGGAAAAGTAAATTGAAAATCTTCTGGAAAGAATTCACCATTCTAGATGCAATTAAGAACATTCATGATTCACAAGAAGTCAAAATATCAACATTAACTGGAGTTTGGAAGAAGCTGATTCCAAACCTCATGGATGACTTTGAGGGGTTCTAGACTTCAGTGGAGGAATTAATGTGGTGGAAAGTGCAAGAGAACTAGAATTAGAAGTGGAGCCTAAGGATATGACTGAATTGCTGCAATCTCATGATTAAACTTTAATAGGTAAGGAGTTACTTCTTATGGATGAGCAGAGAAAGAGGTTTCTTGAGATGGAATCTACTGCTGGTGAAGATGCTGTGAAGATTGCTGAAACGACAATGAAGGATTACATAAACTTAGTTGATAAAGCAGCAGCAGGGTTTGGTAGGATTGACTTCAATTTTGAAAGAAGTTCTACTGTGAGTAAAGTGCTATCAAACAGCACTGCACGCTACAGAGAAATCATTCATGAAAGGAAGGGTCAATTGATGCGGCAAACTTCATTGTCGTATTTTAAGAAAATGTCACAGCCACCCCTACCTTCAGCAACCACCACCCTCATCAGTCAGCAGCTATCAACATCGAGGCAAGACCTCCACCAGCAAAAAGATTCCAACTCGCTGAAGGCTCAGATGATGGTTAGCATTATTTAGCAATAAAGTATTTTTTAATTAAGGTATGTACATTTCTTTAGACATAATGCTATTGTACACTCAACAGATTACAGTATAGCGGAAACGTAGCTTTTATATACATTGGGAACCAAAAAAATTCGCATAATTGCAGTGGTCTAGAACCGAACCCACAATATCTCCAAGGTATGCCTGTTATCTCCAGCTCTGGGTCTGGGTTTCCTCTTTCTTCCTGGCACCTGAGGGTTTCTCTTTCTTCTTTTCAAGCTCAGCTCTGTATTGGAGACTTTTTTTTTTTTTCCTTTTTGGCCACACCATGCAGCATGCAGGATCTTAGTTCCCCAACCATGGATGGAACCCACGCCCTCTGCAGTGGAAGAGCAGACTCTTAACTGCTGGACTGCCAGGGAAGTCCCTGTATTGGAGACTTTTTATCAAGCATTTCTACAAGGCTGGAATGAGGTTGGGGGTTTCATATCAGATCATTCCAGCATATGGAACTACAGAAGCCTAAGCTCTTTAGTATGGCATAAAAGGTCTTAATAAATATGATTTGGCTCCTGACATCCTTTTCAGCCTCACCATTGGCTCAACATACATCAAACTATTTGAAGCTGCCTAAACAAACCACAGTATTTCACATCCTCTGCCTGGGATGCTCTTTCTCTGCCTGAACCACGTGATAACACCTACTTATTTTGAAAGACTCTTCAAGAATCACCACCTGTATGAAGCCTTGCTTGCCTCTCTCCAACCGCATCTGACCAAACTCCCTTTTGAGTTTGTAATCCATACAGGCTTCAATTACCCCATCTGTACTTTCTGCAAATAGTTATCTACAAGGCTGTCTTCTCCATTAGACTATGAACAACTTGAGGGCCAGAACAGTTCGTTATTTGTCTCTCTATCCCCAGTGTGCAGTAGATGTAATTGAACAAAGTTTTATCTACCCTCAAGGACTAAGTACAGTACAGTTTTCAGATATGAAATATTAGGGCAAAAATAGAAAAATATAGCAGTCCGCTCCAGAGAATTCCATATACATACAAAGAATGTTTCCCTATTTCTGTCCACACATAGGCCCCAAAACGGATACTGCAAGTTCTTATCTGAATTACTTAGAGGAAAAAGGGAAGTGGAAATAAAATATGAATGGGGAAGCTATAATGAGTAGTGGAATGGTTACTGCCAGAAAGAAAAGGTGCTCTCCAAAATACCATCTGGTCTTACAGTTGTGGATAGCTGGAATATCAGGTTTGGTAAAACGAATTAAAGAAAATGCTTCGCTCATAAGCAATAAAATGGGCACCATTCCACTGGTGGGGGCAGGGGACAACATATTGGCTAGTCAATCCTACAAAGGGAGTATAAAGATATATAGAGCATTCTTAAGTGCAGAACCTAAAATAATTAGCATCTTTTCAGAATCTTTCCATTTAAAAAAAATCTCCTATTGCAACCAACAGAAGAAATCACTTTCCCTAGGGAGAAAGAAGAGATTAACCAAATTAACCTTTACTATTCAAATGTACACCACATGAGCTTATTGAGTGTCACTTTTATTGCATGTGATAAGACTATGGCAAAATTACTTGTAATATGCTGATAACAGAAGTACAATGGTCCTAATATTCCAAGATTTTTATACCTCCTCTGCTGGCATTCAGAAACCTCCACTTTTTTTTAGTTCACAGACTGTGGAACCAGATTTTCTAGTTCAAATCCCAGCTCTGCCACTGACAGCTTCATAACTTTGGACAAGCTACTTAATCTCTCTGTGCCTTAGATTCTTCATCTGTAAAATATAAATGATAAAAGCATCCATTTCACAGAGCTATTATTAGAATTTAAAGAGTTAATATATGTAAAGCACTTAGCACAATGCCTGGCCCACAGAAATGGGCTCAATAAATGTAAGCAGGAATCATTATTACTATCATCATCACCATCATCATCACCATTCTCAGCTCTAGTTTTACTATGCAGCCTCTCTTTTTCCATACAAGAGGGAACTATTTATTAGTTTTTATTATGTGCCAGATACAATGCTTGGCCCTTTCAATATGCATTTTATTTAGCCCTCATAACAACCCTGAAGGTTAAATATTATTTCTGATGTTACTGATGAGGAAACTGAGGCTTGAATATTCAGCAGATTCTTGTCATTAAAACATGACAGTGGTGTGTGGGAATAGTCACTTGGCAGAACGTGGACCTAGTTAACTCTCTAGAATTCATATTTAACTCAACTTGTTTTTAATTTGTCATTGTGTACACAGGAAAGTAAGCATGTGTGCATGCATAAACGAAAGAGAACAGCAAGTACCACTTACTGAATAGTTATATGTCACTCCTTCCCTCTACCTAGCCAAATCTTTCCATCTCTTTAAGGTGCTCTGACCACTAAAACAGATGCTGAGCTCTTTCCTCTCTTAACTCTCTTTTTGGTCTGCGTTGGGTCTTTGTTGCTGCATGTGGGCTTTCTCCAGTTGCAGCAGGTGGGGGTTATTCTTTATCGCGGTATGCAGGCTTCTCATTGCGGTGGCTTCTCTTGTTGCGGAGCACGGGCTCTAGGCATGCAGGCGTCAGCAGTTGCAGCACACAGGCTCGGTAGTTGTGGCTCGCGGGCCCTAGAGCGTGCAGGCTTCAGTAGTTGTGGTGCACAGGCTTAGTTGCTCCGTGGCATGTGGGATCTTCCCAGAACAGAGCTCGAACCCGTGTCCCCTGTACTGATTGGCAGGTGGTTGTTTTTTTTTTTAAGGCTCATACTTTTATCTTAAATTTTTCTTATGTTCCCTGAAGTACCTAGCATAGTATTGAGCATAAAGTTGTTTCACAATAACATTTGTGGAGTAGCTTACTATCCAGACCCAGCAAGGGCATCCCCAAATAATGATTATTGTTTATTCAATAAATTTTTACATACAATGTAGCAGGCACTGTGTTAGGTCTTAAAGCAGAATCAGAATATAAGAGACTGCAGTCCCAGTCCTAATAGTTCATAATAGATTGGGGAAACTACAGGTAATCAGATAATAACAATACAGTAAGGTAAGTGCTACAACGGATATTTGAACCAAGTGCCAAGAGAGTATCGAAGAGGGAAAGATTAATTCCCCACAAAGGACCCAGGAAGCATTTCATCATTCACTTATTTAACAAATATTTATTGACCACTTAGTATGTGCCAAGCACTGTGATAGGTCCAAGGGTGGAGAGGTAAATGAAATGTCCAAGGTCCCTGTACTCATGAAACAATCTAAGATTCACTTGAGCGGGATGACAAATGGGTAGGAATTCACTCTGTAAAAGATGCAGGAAAGGGGACCAACATCAAGTCAAAGCCCTGGAGACATGAAAGAGAATAGCTTAGATAGAGAAGAGCAAGAAATGGGGTGTGGCTGGAATGCATTCCCGTGAATGGGGAGCTATAAGAGATGAGGTGAGATGGCACCTCAGACAGAACAGAATAGAAAGGGTCTCATATGCCATGCCAAGGCTTTTAGAGTTTAATTCATTTGGTCATTCAGCATGTCGCAGGGTGCAGTCAAAAAAAAAAAAAAAACTAACCATTTCGTCATTCAGAAAAATGCACCACGGCCTTCTATATGCCAAGCCCCATGCCAGCTACTAGAGCCACAAAACCAATAAGACATAGTCTTTCAAGAAGCTGAGAGTGTAGCGGGACACAGGCATGTAAAGAAACACTTACTATATAGCACCAGTAAGTGCGATGGTGGAGGCATGTTAAGATATAGGGATGGCTTAGAGAAGGGAGAGATTAGATTGGCTCTGTATCTGTGGGACAGAGGGTGGTTAGGAAAGACCTTATAGCAGAGGAAACTCTTGACTAGATCATGGGAACAAAGGATTTCATAAAGTAGCTGATAACAGCAAACACTTACATGGTATTTAGTATGTGCCAGGCTCTGTTCCAAGCACTTTACATACATCGACTCACTCAAACTTCATAACTACCTTATAAAATAGATATTATTATTAATCCCATTTTATAGATGAGGAAAGACACAGAGAGGTTAACTTGTCCAAGGTCACACAGGTAGTTTAAGTGGCAGAGCCGGGATTTTAACACAGGTAGTTTGGCTTGAGTCTGTGTTCTTAATTACTGTACTATATTGCCTCCAAGACAAGAGAAAAAAGCTGTTCAAGGCAAACAGGACAGCATAAGCAAAGGTACAAAAGTATGAAAGAACACAACATCTTTGGGAAATTGTGAGTGGTTGACACTGGATGGAATGTAAATAAGAAGAGCAGCAGGGCAAGCAGGTACCAGGTCACAAGAGGGCCTTGGGTACCACGTAAAGAAATGTCTTTATCAAAAGGTAATTTGAAACCACTAGGGAAGTGGTTTCCTCGGGCACGGAGGTGAGTAGATTTTCTTTTTTTTTTTAAAGACTTATTTCTCTGGCTTAAGTGTGGAGGCTGGAATGACAGGGGATGCCAAGGGCACAGAGACAAGTTAACAGACCATGGCACTGCTCTAAATTCAACAAGATTTTTTTTAAAATAAATTTACTTATTTATTTATTTTTGGCTGAGTTGGGTCTTTGTTGCTGCGCATGGGCTTTCTCTAGTTGAGGCAAGCAGGGGCTACTCTTGGTTGTGGTGCGTGGGCTTCTCATTGTGGTGGCTTCTCTTGTTGCAGAGCACAGGCTCTAGGTGTGCGGGCTTCAGTAGTTGTGGCTCGCAGGCTCTAGAGCACAGGCTCAGTAGTTGTGGCGCACAGGCTTAGTTCCTCCGCGACATGTGGGACCTTCCCGGACCAGGGCTCGAACCCATGTCCCCTGCATTGGCAGGTGGATTCTTAACCACTGTGCCACCAGGGAAGCCCTCAACAAGATTTTGAATTTAAAGTGGGAGATGTTAAGGGCAAAAAGGATTTTTAGGAGAGAGAATTGAAAACTAGATATAAGAGAGAAGAATTAAGGATCATTTCTAAGTTTCTAGTCCCAGTTTCTTGGTATATGGATATAAAATAAATACAGGAGAATAAAAAACAGGTTTGGAAGAAAAACTATTCCATTTAAAGAGAATGTTATTCCATATGCCTATTGTTTATTCTGATTCCATAATCTTCACTAGGCTCATTCTCATCATCACACACAGTGATTCTCAACTGGGGCCCACGTGGGGACACAAAGGGCAGAAGGGTCAGGTGAAGGTATATTAGAATCTGGGTATTTGTATGTGAGTGTACATGTAGTTCAATTACTACCATCCTCTTTTTCTTCCAGACAGTCTGATATCACAATCCTGCCCACCACCATCCCTCACTGAGAATCACTACTGTGTACAGTTATCCATGGATACTCTGACAAACAGCTGAAAACCTTGAATGTGTTCCAGGAAGTCACAAAACTGCAAAACTAGGGGAGATTTTAAAGACCATCTAGAGCTCAGTAGGTCTCAACCAAGGGGTACTTGTAAATATGTAGGGCAGTTTTGGTCATCACAATGGGACATTGCTACTGACATTTACTGTCTGAGTGCCAGGGATATTAAATTTTGTGCAAGTCACAGGACAGTTCCAAATGATGAACAATTATCTTGCCCCAAAGGACAACAGTGTTCCTTTGAAGAAACACTGCTGTAGGTCAAACACCACATTTTCTAGATGAGGACAAAGTGAGATCCCAGAGAAGGAAATGACTTGCTAAAGATCACACAGCTGCACAGTAGGGCCTAGAACCCAGGGCTTTTGTTTATACTCCCCTTTACTGCTTTCTAATCTGGGTCTGGTAAGCCTGTGGTACATCTAGAAGAGAAATCCAACTGAGTATATCAGTCAAGTACTCAGAAGGCCACCTTGTTATCACAGTCCTTTGTGCATTTCCTCTGGCCCCAGATCTCACTCTCACCTTCAGAGATCTAGTCTAGAGGTGCAAGTTTGGCAGTCACGGGAAGCCTTAAGATGAATATCACCCTGGCCAAACACATAAAATGTGACAAAGCTCTGGGGAGCACAAACATTAGTAGTCTAGTGGAGAAAACAGGAAGCAATAAAGGGAACCGAAAAGAAAAAGTCAGTAATGTAGGAGGAGAGGTTCAAGAAGACAAAGGGAACTAATTACAAACGGTTTTTTGTTTGTTTTTAGTGAAGTAATAATTACCACTAATTGGGTACTTATATCCATTGATTCACTGTTGGTTGTCTATCCTGTGTCTATTCCTTGACTCTTCCTTGCTAACAGAAGTCAGACAGTTTGAGGTTGCAAAGAGTCTATTTTAACAGTCTCTCTTCCAGTCTCAGCTGTCGCTGTAAAGGCCATATGATACGGTTCTGGTCAATAGGATATGAGGGTATGGTATCATCACCCAATCTTACTGAGTTTGTACACGGAACACAAAATCATATTTGGTACTTTAACATTCCATTTAATAGACAAGAAAATTTTGCAAAAGAAGAATAACTTAGGGGACTTATCCTACCAGCTAGCAAAACATACCACAAAGCCAAAGTAATTAGAAGAGTGTAACGGAAGTGCAGGAATTGATAAACAAGGTATGGCAGAAACAAACCTGGAGTGGTCAGGAACACTCTGGGGAGGAGGCACAGAAATAAGTAACTCACAGGTCTTCCATAGTAGAACTCCTCCAGACCTCCTGGCTATCACAGTCCTTTGCACATTTTCTCCACTCCCAGATCCCCTCTCACCTTCAGAGATTCAATCGTGGCCTGCTTGTAAATCTTTCCTCCAGGAGCTTTCTTCTGAGGACTATTCTGGATTCTGGGTGTTCGAAGGACGAATTTATCCATTGCTAGGGGACTCCAACTACCTTCACGTGTTTGCACCGTGATCTGCTCAAGAAAGAGGGCAGGTTCTAAAACGTCATCAAAGCTTCTGTGATGTGTGTTCCCTAAAGTGACACAATTGGGTTCTACACACTCTGGAAGCATTCCTGAATTATTAGGACTCTTGGGTGCAATTCACAGGAAGGTTTCCTCCTGAAAAAGAAACATCTTCCTAAAAACTGAAAACTGTATATAATGATGGGTCTACTTCCTGAATTAGGAGGTGCCTAGCTTTCAGAAGTGCACACTGTAGAGGGGCTTCCAATACTGGGCCAGGCGTTGAACCTGGTGACTTCTAAAGCCTCCTCCAATTTAGGTTGGGTTGTGGCAGAGTTCCCCCCGGTTCAATGAAGCTGTCTTAATTACCGCACCATAGCCACAACCCCAAGGGTTCCCCTAGTAACCAATAACCAACAACCTCCTCCAGATCTCAGCAGGGTCCTCACAGCAACCAGTCATCTCCAGGAACTACTCCGTGGTCAAAGGACCCTAACCACGACTGACTTGCTCTGATCCCAGAGCAAAGGGAACCACCACCTTCCTCTGCCCTCCGCACTCAGGAGCCCAGGAAGGGGAAGCCTGAAAACGATGTCACGTGGGGTGAGACCCACCAGGAAAAGCAGCCCTGCCAGCAGCTGGGCCTCTCCAGAACGCACCCTCTGAGGGCCCAAGCCTAGACCTTGGGGGTCAGAACTAAACCGACGCTTCCTTCCACGGCTGCAGTTTCTCGTTAGAGGCTCAGCCAGCCGGGAGAACACCGACGCCCGTCAGCGGGGTAGAGGGGGTGGTTGTGAACCAAACCACATTCCCCAGAATACACCGCGAAGGGGCGGGCTCGGGCGCACCTAGGGCGGCTGTAGTTCTCCGAGACCAACTTTCCCAACCCACCGTGCTCCTCCCGCCTACGAAGAACTACATGCCCCAGCATGCCTCGCGAAGCTAAGGAGTCGCTTCGCTATAGTACTCGCGATGTTTGGACCCACTTCCTCTCGCCAATCTAGAAGTTCGTAGACCTAGAGGTGGGGCGAGAGGCGGCAGTTTCGGGCGGGTCAGGGCGGAGCTGAGAGGACAGCAAAGGCGGAAGCAGCGGCCCGCGGGACTGGGAAGGGGCTGGTCCCGGAAGGAGGAGGAAACCTGAAAAGAAAACAGCAACAAGTTGAGGTGCTGTGACAGAGGCAAACAAAATGGCGGCGCCGACGGGGAGCCTCTGGGTCAGGGCCCAGCTCTCGCCGCTGCTGCTGCTGCTGACTATGGCCCTGACCGGAGGCTCGGGGACCGCTTCGGCTGAAGCTTTTGACTCGGTCTTGGGTGATACGGCGTCTTGTCACCGGGCCTGTCAGTTGACCTACCCCTTGCACACCTACCCCAAGGTAGGGCCCGTCCAAACCGGGCTACAACCCTTCCGTGGCCTCCCATCTCTCCGCTCTCCCGTACCTCTTTCGGCTCTGGAAGCCTGACTGTTGAATCCACCCTTCAACCGCTGTCTCCCATCTGTGTGGCTCCTGTTTTCTTCCCCTAATCTTACCCGCACCGCGCTTCTGCTGTAATTACCGAAAGTTTGTGCCGCACCTACCCTGTAATAGGCTGGGGACACAAAAATAAGCAAGACACGACCCCTTTCCTCTGGGGCCTTGCGGGGCAGCAGGGGAGACGAACACTTGGAGGGGGAGGAGTATCCAGATGATTAATGCGGGGTCCTCACCTTCCAGGGACGGCGGGGGGAGGGGGGCAGTTGCAGATACGCCAGCCCACAAAATGTTAACTCTTAACCCCTGTTCCCTGAGCGCCTCTCTGGTCTGGGAGCCTGCAGTCTGCCCCTGGAGTCAAACAAGTAGACAGTTCCACCATAGTATGAAATACATCAAGGAGTTGGGAGACGCTCAGGAAGGGCTTTCCGCCTGTGTTGAGTAACTGTACAAGGCGCTCACACTGGGACTGAAATGGCTTAGAGAAAAAGCAGTTAGGTTGCTGCATTCAGAGAACTTAACCATTCAGTGCAGCAGAAGACAGAGGGAATAAGTGGAGTGGGAAAGAAATGAGACTGCCCTTCGTAGGGGGATCACAACTTATGGACAGAGTGACCCTTCCTCCCCTCCTTGTCCGCCCTCAGGTGCTGCCTTTCCTTTAATTCCATTCCACTAATCGAGTTGTTTTGCAGCTTCTAAAGAACTGTTGACTCAACATCCTAAATTGCGTGGTGACTCCCCCACCCTTCCAAATATATAATTTGGGTATATCATCCTCCCTCCCCCGCCTTTCTTTATGAGAGCTTTTTCTGGTCTTTTTGCCCTTGCTTTTCCTTCATCTTCCCTATGCTGTATGCCTAACTGTGTGTGTGGCTAGCCCTCTTTGCTCTCTCAAACTACAAAGTGACAGATTTAGGATGTTGCTTATTGGCAAGTGCTTTCAGGCTTTTGAAATTCTGAAGTTCTAAATGCTATCACTGCCTGTATGTTTGTTTACTGCTGGATTTTACATTGCTTGAAGATTATCAGTTTTCGAGAAAAAGTGTGGGAGAGGGGATTATCAGATTTTCAGTCAGAGACAAATATAGCAGTCAAGAGAGAGAAGTGAGGAATTCTGACTTCCAGACTTTCAAATCCATGTGTACTGCTCCTGGATACATTATTTTTTTTCTCTTCTTATAGACCTCTCATAAGTAAGAGGATTGTATGAGGAAACTAATATTGATTTGTCCTGGAATTGGGCAGAGGCTTATTTTGTATTTTTCTAGTGTTTGGATGTGTTGGTTGTTTTGGTTTGGTTTTTTCTGAGATTTTCCTAGCAAATTTGTAGTTATTTGAATACATATGCTGAGAGAATAAACAATTCAAAAGAATAAACATTTCTGAAACCTCTAGGTATTTTTATAATATCCACTACTTTCTAACAATTGATGTGATATCTAAGTGTTTTTTACTTATTCAGTAAAGCTGTTCTTCCCAGGAACTCTAAATCATCTGGCTCCCTGTGTGTCCTGGCCTTAAAATTTATAACTGTCTGCGCTCTGTTAGCCAGTATGATGGGAGATTTACCTCCATTATCCCCAATTCTCACTCTGCAAAGTTGGGTTTTACAATTGAGGGAATCGAGGCTCTGAAAGGTTCAGTGACTTGCCCAAGGTCACATAGCCAAGAAGTAGTGGAGTAATAGGAATTCAGTCCTAAAACTGGCTGTATTATGCTGCCTTCTATTAATAAAGTTGTATTATTACAAATATTTAATTTACTTATTTCACTGATGTCTGTCAGTCCTCCTTCAAATTATTGTGCTTTACAGTTCAGGAAAAAGCAGTGTGTATTATAAGAAATTAGATGAATTTACAAGGTCCTCTAGCCTCTCTTGGTCTGGTATTTGTGACTGGCAGATAGAACTCTCTTCTTTTCCTTTTCTTTTTTTTTTTTTTTTTCTTTTTTCTGTACGCGGGCCTCTCACTGTTGTGGCCTCTCCCATCGCGGAGCACAGGCTCTGGACGCGCAGGCCCAGCGGCCATGGCTCACGGGGCCCAGCCGCTCCGCGGCATGTGGGATCTTCCCGGACCGGGGAACGAACCCGTGTCCCCTGCATCGGCAGGCGGACTCTCAACCACTGCGCCACCAGGGAAGCCCTAGAACTCTCATTTTAATGACTCTTTTTCAGAATTAATTATTTGTTGCAAGAAAGTAGGATACTTTACTTGTTTGTAAGTAGATACTTAAAGTTATTATATTTTACCCTTTGACTTTCTTCAGAAGTATAATTGCTTAACTTGTTTGGGTCTAAATGCAGGCGACATAAGTCATGTTAATAACAAAGATAATTATAGAGTTAGCCTGGTCATTTTTTAACAGAGTGTGGGCTCTGGAACTATACAAACCTGGGTTCCATTCCCAGCTTCACTTTTTTTTTAAATAAATTGATTGATTGATTTTTGGCTGAGTTGGGTCTTGTTTGCTGCACATGGGCCTTCTCCAGTTGCGGCTAGCAGGGGCCACACTTCCTTGTGGTGCGCGGGCTTCTCATTGCGGTGGCTTCTCTTGTTGCGGAGCACGGGGTCTAGGCGTGCAGGCTTCCATAGTTGTGGGGCGTGGCCTTAGTTGCTCCGTGGCATGTGGGATCTTCCCGGACCAGGGCTCGAACCCGTGTCCCCTGTATTAGCAGGTGGACTCCCAACCACTGCGCCACTAGGGAAGACCCCCAGCTTCACTTTTACTATCTGTGCATCCTTGCTGATTACTTAACTTATCATGACTTCATTTTGTCAGCTATAAAAAAAACAAAACAAAACAAAAAAAAACACCTCACACCTTGCAGAGCAAGTGTGAGGATTAAAGATAGTATACATGGCACTCTTAGCACAGTGCCTAACACATGGCAATAGATAGTTATTTCCATTGCCCAATGTCATAAAACCAATTTGGTACATACAGTATATTAGTAATACTGAATAAGAGGGAAAATAGTTAGCCTGACTTAGCTCAGGATAAGTATATGCATGTAAAATCTATAGATAGTAGGGTTCCTTCTTTAAGGAGGATTCATTAAGTTTCCTTCTAATTATTTAGCTAGTATTCAGTTTGGTGGGGAGCACCATTTCCTTGTGCTCTAAATTAGGGAAGGTCTATTTTATATAAGCTTGCCAGTCACTTTGGATACATAAGGCATGAAATATTATCTAGAACATGAAACACTTGGAATAAGATTATGATTTTTAATAGCTACCAATTGAGTGCTTGCTCTGTGCCAGGTATCCTATGATACATTAAGTGTTAGCACCATGCCTGGCACATTATGGGTGCTCATGAAATATATTATTAATGTTATGTCTACTTATTAGTTAGTATAACATAATATTAATGATGTTGTAGATATAAGATAATATATAAATAAAATAATAAAGTATAAAATAAAATCCTCATCATATATCAAGATTGGCATATGAGTATTGTCACTGTTTTACAACTAAGGAGTTGAGGCTGAGAGAGATTAAGTCCCTTGCCCAAGGTTGTACAGAATAAGTGGTGAGGCTGAGCTTCTAACCAGGGCTAATTCCTGAACCTAGGCTCTTTCACCATGCTACAATCTCTTCTGAAAATGGTACTGGAGGGCTTATTGGATTGGTTTAACAAATGAAAACATATCTGAAAATGAAATGGTATGCAGTATAGCTCATACTAATGAGCTCGTGCTTCCCCTATGCAATATAAGGAAATATGTGGTGCTCCAAAGATGTAAGAGAATTCTTCCACTGTTTTACAAAGCCTGCAAAAGCTACTCAGGTATGAAATTTATTTTAATTGCTAACTCTTTCAATTTCACCGTAACAATAAATGCAGCTAGAACTGAAGTCCAAAAATGCACTACCTTCAAAGTTGTGTAATAAAGCTTGTTTAATATTAGACTGCAGCCATTTCCTCTTAATGGATTGTTGCTGCTACATAAACTTTACTAATCCTGCTGGAAAGAAATGCATACCTTTGTATTCCGTTGGTTGCTAACTGGTATATGCACATGCTGTTTCCTTCCTTATTAGGTGCCTGCCAGTTTGTACACAGTGAACTACACAGTAAGTTGAGGGGGCTCCCCCACATGTACTGGTTTGTTTCAAATACTATACATTTAACCAAGGAAAAGCCTGTTGAAGACGTTGTCATTAGTCTTATTAAGCAGTTCACATTTTCCAGCGATGAAGAGTCTTTCCTATCTTGAGCTCTCACACATATACAATGATGCTTATAACTGTTGTTTTCTATTTTTAAAACCAATTATTATGATTAACACTACTACCATTTATTGAGCACCTTCAGTGTCCTGGGCACTACACTAGGGGTTGGGAGATAATTTATAGCTTTTATTTCCTTTTTGAGATTTAGATAGGTAAAGTAACTTGTACACACTGACCTAAAAGGTTTTATTCCAAGTCTGACTGATTCCAGTGGCCTTTCCCATATGTCACATGTTGGCCTTGTTTGTGTTCTCAGTTCAGGTAAACCAAGTTTTAAAAAATCCTTTCATTTAAGCATTTTTTTAGATGTATACCTCACTTTGTGGGGGCCTTTATGGCACTATTTGCCATGTGAAGCTAGTCGTGATACTTTTCCTGATAAGCCTGATGATTCGTATAAATATTTATGTGGCAGAAGTACACCATTGGTCCCTAAAGTACTTGTTTACTCATTTATACCTCTATTAAAGTTCTGATTATGTCACTGTTATTTTTATTTTCAACTTTTCCCCCAAAAATATGACTGTGGAATATGGGAAAAGGGTGATGTTTTTACCCACTAGGTTTGCTTCTTGGATATCACTTTTATTATTTATTTATTTGTTAGTTTATTTATTTATTTTGGATGTCACTGTTAAAGAACTAAAACTTCTTTGTATGGCAAAGGTCTTGGTATTACCTGGCTCCTATCATTTTTCTCTCTTTCAGTCATAAATCTTTCGTTGAACAATTATAATAAACCCTATTAACTTTGCTTTCTTTTTGACCTTTTTTCCCCCTGAAGGAAAAGTGCTAGTTTTTGGTAATCCTCCCTGTTCTTGAACTCCCTAGGAAGAGGAGTTGTACGCGTGTCAGAGGGGTTGCAGGCTGTTTTCAATTTGTCAATTTGTGGATGATGGAATTGATTTAAATCGGACCAAATTGGAATGTGAATCTGGTAAGATGCTATGCTAATGACATCAGCAGTATATAACATTGGTGTTTTCTTTGAGTTGTCTTATGCTTTTTATGTGTTTTCCTCAGAAAATGACAGGCATACTGTTTAAGCTATTCATCCAGCACACTTTAATTATTATGAAGTTAAACTTTTAGTAGCTACTGCTAGAAATTTCATGGGCTTTAAATTTCGTCTATTTATTGAGACAATGTTTATTTTATGCTGTGGATAGGACACCTTTGTTTAAGTAAGCATTTGGTTTAGACAAATGCAATACTAATTACGCTTCTTGTAATTCATCACTACCTTTTCAATGGATGGTATAATTTTCCTAAGCCTTTCATTCATAGGCTAGTTGACTTAGCTCCAAGTTTTTTACTGAATCAGGCCTTTGACTCAGTATTTAATAGTGTATTCTTTGTGGGTCATGCCAATAAAAGAAGTAACCAGAGTTTTGTTGTCTCTTAAACCACTATTCTTACCTTTTGCCAAAAGTGATGTGTTTAATAAAATAAACCTGTAATCAGGACAAAATTGACATTTCGATTTTTTTTTTTTTTTTTTTTTTTCTTTTTGCGGTATGCGGGCCTCTCACTGTTGTGGCCTCTCCCGTTGCGGAGCACAGGCTCCGGATGCGCAGGCCCAGCGGCCATGGCTCACGGGCCCAGCCGCTCCTCGGCATATGGGATCCTCCCAGACCGGGGCACGAACCCGTATCCCCTGCATCGGCAGGCGGACTCTCAACCACTGCGCCACCAGGGAGGCCCGACATTTCGATTTTTAAAGAACTATAATGGAATTTTCTCCATTCATTACCTTACACTGATTATTCAGTGTAGCAGGAGGTACCTTTCTCCCTATCACTATGCCAGTACTCACATTTAGCCTCTGTGATATCATAAACTTTTTTTATGGCTCAGTCTCCTAAATGGCCATCTTTATATGTGCATAATGCGGTTCAGTTTATTATCTAGCACCTTTGGGAAGTATATTACAAATGCATGACTGGGTGGAAAGAAAAATAAAATTGTTACAGTGGTAAAGTGTTATATCACAGGAAAGAAATGGCTCTAGTGAACTAAACGAAGAGAGTAAATATGGTAGAGACTCATTCCAACTTTAGAATCCTGCTGTAGAACATTTTCTAAGTTCAGTTTTCTCAGAATTTAGGATGTTAGACTGATTGCTTTGTTTTATTTTTCCTTGCCATGTGAATACCCTTGCTTCTCAACTAAGTGATTCAGCTCCTAACAGTAATATCATATATTTGTGTAAATTACTAAAGTATATTATTTTGTTCAACCCCATGAAATAGGTGGTGGTAGTTCAGTTTTAGACATATAGAAATCAATAGAGAGGTTAAACAACTCCACCTAGGTCACATACACAGCCAACAAGTGGTGAAGCCAGAATTTCAGGATGCCAGTTCAGTGTTTTTTCCACTATGCAAACGTTAGCTATGAAGATCACCTCATATGAATGTCATCATGTAGCCAGAGCCTGAGTATGTAATTAATAGATTTATACCTGGAAGATCTGACTTGTGGAAGGCAGAAGATATGGGGTTTTATTAAAAGAATACATTTGCTACTATTACCAAATGTGGAAATTCATATTGATGAAATACTTTTTAAGTATAATAAATTTCTTTATAAAATTTCTTTATAAGATGCCAATGTTCTCTCCCTTTTCTTTCTCTCATTCTCTTTTTTTTTCTTGTAATTTGACTTTTTCTCTTCCAGCATGTACAGAAGCATATTCCCAATCTGATGAGCAATATGCTTGTCACCTTGGTTGCCAGAATCAGCTGCCATTCGCTGAATTGAGACAAGAACAAGTACGAAACAATTCTGCCTTTCAGAAATGCCTGCTTAGATCGCACTTTGTAGTGAAACGTATATTGCCCACATGATCCTATTTTAGTGTTATATTTTATAATTAGTCTTCAGCAAACAAATTATATGTTTGCAAATAGAAAAGTCAATTGATTTAATTACTTTTGTATAATACTTTACTGTTAAGAGGTATGTTCACACCTATAATCTCATTTTGGTTTTTTTCTTGGTCCAGTGACAATATTATCCCCATTTTGCATATGAAAAAACTGAGGCTCAGAAAAATTGAGAGTTCCTTTTTTTCATCCCATCAGCTATTGCCTTAACTCAAATCATCATTATTTCTCATCTGTATTACTAAATTAACTTCCGATCTATTTTCCCACTTCAGCCCCCTCTAGTCCATCCTTTAGTCTGTGTCCAGATATTTATTTTCTGTGTCCAGATATTTATTTTCTAAATGGAAATCTCGTCATGTCATTCTCCTATCTTATATACTTCAGTAGCTCCCCATTACATACAGGTTTAAGTCCAAACCACTTATCACAGCCTGGCTCCTGATTACCTCTTCTATATCATCTCTTATAATTCCCCACCCCTCATACTCTATCCAAACATACTGGGAAAAGTTTTTTAATTTTATTAACTCTGGCATAGAAAGTACAGCCACATGGTACAAAACTCAAAAGGTTAAAAAAAAAAAAGTATACAGTTGACCCATAGTACTACTGCACTACATGATCTGCAGTTGGTTGAATTCTCAGATGCAGAATCGCGGATATGGGGAGCCAACAATAATTTGTGTATATACACAGATTTCGGCACCCCTAACCCCTGCATTGTTCAAGGATCAGCTGTATAGTGAAAAGTCTCCTACTCCTGTATCTCTCAGCCACTCCATTTTGCTCCATTAATGTAGCCAGGGTTACCAATGCAGAGGTAATTTATATATATACAAGAATACATGTATTCTTTTTTTTCTAAAATATAAGAAATATAGAATGTCTACTCACTTTTTTTCACTGCATACATGTTTCATTGTATGGATGTATCATTTAAGCGGTCCCTTATTTGTGGACATGTAGGTTGTTTCTAATTTTTTAAATTTATGAATGATGCATGTTTTTCACATTTATATCTATAGAATAAAATCACAGGAGTAGAATTGCTGAGTTAAGAGGTATATGCATTTTTAATTTTGAGAAATAAAGCAAAATTGCCCTCTATGGAATTTGTATCAGATTTTAAAATTGACATATAATTCATTCTATAAAATTCACCCTTCTAAAATATTCGGTGCAGTAGTTTTTAGTATATTCACAAACTGTGCAATCATCATTACTACCTAATTCCAGAACATTTTCATCATCAAAAAAAGAAATCTCATACCCATTAGCAGTCACTGTCCTTTCCTCCTCCTCCCAGTCCTTGGCAATGTACAACTTTCATTACAGTTTTAATTTGTGTTTCTCTTATGAGTAACTTTAAACATAATTTCTAATTTTTAAGACCCATTTTTGTTTCCTTTTCTCTTAATTATGTACGTACCGAACAGTCCTAAATGTTTATAATATGACATTATTTCTTGCCTCTGTCCCTTCTACTCCCCATCTGCTCAGTGAATCCTCTTGACTCAGGGCAGGTGTCATGTCCTTTGCGAAGCCTTCTTAACCACCTCTGACCCCAGTTTGGGTTATGTGCCTTTCCCCATACACATGTTTCACTCTGTGTTTCACCTCTGTCCTATACAGATTAAACACAGATATACAGTGATAAATAAACACACATGGTTTAAAAATCTTAAAATTTATAATCTTAACGAATGCTTGTTTAGTGAACTAATCAATGAATGATTTCACAGCTATTAAGTGGGAAAATTGGATCATGAATACAGATCTTCTGATTCTAAAAACTCTTTCTAAATACCCCATACTGCCTCTCTTTTGGAATATAGCAGAACCAAAGCTATCCCTAGAGTTCAGCAAGTTGTATCCCACACTTGTGCTCTAGAGGGTCCCACTGCTGCTAAATAAGTCAAGAAGTTAGAATTGGAGGGGAGGTGATACCAATTAATGTAAAAATCTCATCAGTAGCTTACTGTATATAGTCAGCCCATAAATACTTCCCTCACTCTGCCGTGTTAACAGATGCCTCACATTTTATGCATATATTCTTTTTTTTTCCATTATAGCATGGTTTATTTTACATGAAAGCATTAAATATGAGAATAGTATGATTTGTCCCTTCCCCTTCTACCTCTTGAGGACTTGCTAATCCTTATTTAATCAAATCTTAAGATTCTCCACATTTTTGGACCTAATTCAAAAGCCTGTTATTTTGATAGAGGTGACAGGTAGCTTATAAGTGTGTTTGGTCGCAAGTTAAAGGATCCTGGGATTTTAAGCTTCTCATAGTTAATTTGCATAGGTAATGAAGAGTTTACTCTAATGTTGATGACTGTGGTAGAATCACTTAATGGTTTATACTCTCTCCCAATAAGGATTTGATTATGTTGCTCTCTTGAATATACGTATATAAAAAATAATATATTTCTCATGATTTAATTTTTTTTTTCAAGCTCATGTCCCTGATGCCAAAAATGCATCTACTCTTCCCTCTAACTCTGGTAAGGTCATTCTGGAGTGATATGATGGACTCTGCACAGAGCTTCATAACCTCTTCGTGGACTTTTTATCTTCAAGCTGATGATGGAAAAATAGTTATATTTCAGGTGATGACTGTGCTTCATAGATTCATTTAAATATCGACAGTAGTAATGTATATGTCTTAAATGAATGTCTTAGTATAGAGCCATGTACTTAGTCCCTTACAAATATTTATCATCAAATAATAATTACTTACTAACCTACATTAAAACATTGGGCATCAGGACCCAATGTGACTTACCCTTCCCTCTGCCCATTGGAAACCTATTTAAAGCCTGTTGTTCCTTATCTTACAAGAACTCTGAATCTGCTAAATTTTAGAGTGGTTAAATTGATAAAAATGAAACCTCTAGATATGAGACATAAGAAAAATTAATGTAGTTTGAATATAAATAATGGTGTGTATTTATATCATATATGGATATTAGAGAAAAGCAATAGAACATAATTTTCAGTTGTTAATAGTGCTTTTTCTCATAACTCTTATAAGAGAGCTTGTTGAAGAAGCATATTGCCTTCTAGAGAGGTAACTTTTCTCCTACCTCATTATTTACCATGTGATATGATAATAATAGCTGCTGTCTTTGAAGGTTCATGTGTACTAGGCATTTACATATATTATCTCAAATCTTCAAACAACTTCATGAGGTTGTATTATCACTATTTTATTGATGAGGAACCTGTGAGTCTAACTTATTTAAGGTCACGCTGCCAGTAAGTAACAGAATTAGGCTTCAAACCTGGGTTACTTTAGCTCCAAGGCTCATATACCACCCTACCATGCTGTCTTCCTTTTAATTTGGTTGTTAAATTCCTCAAACTTACCAGCCAACAAATTACGTTGTGATACTTTTCTCTCGGGTGATAATTAAAGTAAACCTTTTAATTATTATTGACAATTGGGTGGCTTATTATAAGGCTAGTCTGTGATTTTTAAGATCGTCCTGAGTCTTGGGTACCCTGTACTTAATTTGGTAATATGTAAAACACAGAAGGAGTTTTCTCTCTTTAAGTTCATGAATAAGTTCTGTGTCTGAAAGCTACTTAAGTTAAAGCTTAAGTTGACTCTCAGAGTGGAGTCCTCCTTCATTCCTGATTAGATGTGAGATTAGCTCTGTTCCTCTCTTTATGTCAACTTAAGTGTGACTATGATGGAGAAAACGCCACTCCAGAGAATCAGTGCTACATAGAAGATGTAAAGTATGGAGCACTGAGCTATAATTTATGAATTACTCATACTTAGGGAAGAATGGAATGTTTCAGATGAGAAAGAATAGAGATAATATGTGTTTAACCAGAAATTTTGGCAGTCCGCTAAATTATTCCTGATCAACCAGAATTAGAACTCAGTTTTGCTTAGTATGATACTTAATGTACTATGTTGTAGTTTGTCCCTCTTTTTTTTAATTTTTTCTTTTTTTTTTTATGTTGTCAGGAAATTAAACTGACTAAATTCTTGATGATGCTAGAAGTCTGTTTCTTTGCAAGGCACCGGATCTAATGTTTAGCATGTGCAATTAAAATATATTGTGGTTAACATGTTTTATTTTTTATACCATACTTCTGTTACTTTTTCTCAATTTGAATCTTTGTAGAGATGATATGTTATAGAACTTCCTACTGAGAAAACTTAAGAAGAAGTACAAATGACTTAATTGCTTTCATTATCATTTTAGTCTAAGCCAGAGATCCAGTATGCACCACAGTTGGAGCAGGAGCCTACAAATTTGAAAGAACCATCACTAAGCAAAATGTCCTGTAAGTTTTATTTTAAGTAGCTTGGGATTAAAAACATTAACAGTCAAATCTGATGGTGTTAGAATTGGTTGTATGATTGTTTTTACACTAATGGAAGGTGAATAAATAATTTTTAAAACTGTGGTTCTCAAACTTTAATATGCATTAAGATCTGTAGAGTTTGTTAAAGCAATTTCTGAGCCCCACCTCCAAAGTTTCCAATTTATTAAATCTGGGATAGGACATGAGAATTTGCGTTTCTCACAAATTCCCGTATTCTGTTGCGGCTGGTCTGGGGACCACACGTTAGAATCACTATTCTAAAAACATTTAGTTTGCTTTGAAGGATGTTTTGAGTATGAACTAATGAGAGATTCTGGTATCTCCCAACAAACTAGCCAAATAGTAAAACTACCCTGAAAATATGTTTTTATTCTATTTTTATTTCTATGCTAGAAGTGAATTTAAACTTATAGGAATAGAAAACATCAGGCTAAACCTGCTTACCTTTTCAAATGTGCTAGCTCATACCTTATTTTAGATACTGATTTTATTAACTTTTTAATTATTTTGGTGGGTGGATAATGACAGTACATAACACAAGGCCATCTTTAACTTTAGACTTGAACAAACCAAATTCTATTATTACATTCAGAAATATAATTAAACAGAAAGCATCAATGTCAATAAAAATTTGAAAGTAAAATAGGAAATTCATAATGTTGTATAATATCCAGTTAGTTTTTAATGTGCCAGAGGAACTTGCATTCATTATAAAATATGTCAGATTACATTTACAAAAGCAGCTGGATATCTGTACAGTGTATATATCTAAAACCAGTCATTTGAGACTAGTTTTTGGAATATAGGATATCATAAACTTGTGCCTTATTATTTCAGCAGATCTTCAAATGAGAAGTTCACAAGCACATAGGAACTATCTTGAAGATGGAGAACGTGATGGTTTTTTAAGATGTCTCTCTCTGTATGTATTCATCTTCACTTATGCATATAGGAGATAAAATCTGGCTTGTATCAGAGAGATGCACTCCTTTTTATTATTTTAAAGTTATATTAGCTGCTCAAAAGTAGAAAACTTTTTTTTACCTTTTACCTTTTCCCTACCAAATCCAAAGTTGTACTTTTGGATATTTTAGTTTGTTTAAAAGGTAATTCTCATACTACTTTAATCAAACCCAAGCGGGTAGTTTTTTTCACAGCACAAAAACATCCTTGTTCTTATTGGGAGTCTTTGATTTATGTTACGATATGTGCTTCTTCAGACATCTCAGTTAAGCTTTAATTTAATATTTATTGAAAAAAATTCACATATGAGTAGCCCCACACAGTTCAAATCCATGTTGTTCAAGGGTCAATGGTATTTACATAGCATTTACATTTTATTAGATATTATAAGCAATCTAGAGATGATTTAAAGTATACAGGAAGATATGCATAGGTTATATGCAAGTACTACACCACTTTATATAAGGGAATTGAACACCCTCAGATTTTGGTATGGGAGGGGCAGCAATCCTGAGACCAGTGCCCTGGGGATACCAAGGGATGACTGTGTGTCTGAATGGTTTGGGGGTTGGATTTTTGTTTTTATCTATATGGCCACACAGGAGGCTAGGGGAGGTAGATAAGGGCTACAGATAGAGGAGGGCTTTGTGTTCTATACTGAGTGTCATCTCCATGCCAAGGATTCTATTTTTTTTTTAAATTTAATTATTTATTTGCCTGTGTCGGGTCTTAGTTACGGCGTGGGCTTCTCTCTAGTTGTGGCGCACGGGCTCTAGAGCATGCAGGCTAAGTTGCCCCTCAGCATGTGGGATCTTAGTTCCCTGACCAGGGATTGACTCCGTGTCCCCTGCATTGGAACGCGGATTCTTAACCACTTGACCACCAGGGAAGTACCCATGCCAAGGATTCTTAAGGGTGGCAAGGGGAAGTGGGCAGGCGAGGGTAATTGTTACCTTGTGCCCTCCTGGGAAGGAATATCAGGCCTTCTGAGGGTGAGGAGGGTTTTATCAAAGTATGCATGCTTCTCCTCTTCCAAGGAGTTCTGATATGAGCCTTCTCCCTGCAACCACCCCTCACCCCTCGCCAAAAAAAAAAAAGAGAGAGAGAAAGAGACAGTGGGCCATAGCACTTGGTGATAATTATCTACTCTGTGTCAGATACCAGACCAGGCACTTGAGTAGAGAGGCGAACAAGTGTGTATATACTCTAGTGGACTGTTCTGTCTCAAGTGTAACACTTAAGTAGTCCACACTACATGCTTCCTGTAATTTCTTAGAGTAGAAATAGTTTCCTGAGAGATTTTATCAGATATCAGTAGGGTTATATTAGAACCTAAAAATTAATAGTTTTTACTGAATAAACTCTTTAAAGACTGGGTAAGAAAATGAGAATTTAAATTTTCCCTTCCTTTCATTGCTAAACTTGCTTTTGACCTTGTACAGAAAAAAAGGCAATTTTTCTCTCTCTCAGTATTTTGGATTTTTCTTGCAGTTTGATAAGTTTTATGAAACCTAAATAATTATCTAATCTTAAGTTACAGTTTATTCTTTTTTTTTTTTTGGCCACGACACACGGCTTGCCAGATCTTAGTTCCCCAACTAGGGATTGAACCTGGGGACCCGGCAGTGAGAGCACTGAGTCCTAACCGCTGGACTGCCAGGGAATTCCCTACAGTTTATCCTTAATACTGCATTACCTAGCATCTTATTGATGCCTTACTGCCTTTCAACATTTTGTCATGTTTTATGTTATTCTTTTAAATCTAACATTTTAAAAATAGCTTCACTTGTTCTTTAAATCTTAATCAATAGTTTAGCAAACAATAGGGCACTTATAGAAAAAACTCCAGTTGCTGATTCTTTTTTTTTTTTTTTTTTTTTTAAAGAGATGGGATTTGTGTGTGTGTGTGTGTGGTATGCGGGGCTCTCACTGTTATGGCCTCTCCCATTGCGGAGCACAGGCTCCAGACGCGCAGGCTTAGTGGCCATGGCTCACTGGACCAGCCTCTCCGCAGCATGTGGGATCTTCCCGGACCGGGGCACGAACCTGTGTCCCCTGCATCGGCAGGTGGACTCTCAACCACTGTGCCACCAGGGAAGCCCCTAGTTGCTGATTCTTGTAACCGGCCTTCTACCCTAAGATATCTTAATCATAAGAAAAATATAACTATCTCTTTTTAAGATATGTGCTAATGGATACAGAATGCTTCATAGTAGATATGCTCTTGTAAGTTGAAATTCAAGTAAATTGTGCTAAGTTAAATATTTGAAATGTAGTAGAGAAGCTAACTTCTGGAAGCCTGTTGTGAATCCATTTATAAAACAAATGATCATTTCATAATTTACCTATTCTGTACCTTAATTCTTTGGAATATTGGGTTTTCTTAAAGCAAGTATTATCTTAATACCTTGCAAAATAATATATGACATTTGTGTAGCACTGTACAGTTTATAGGACACTTTGATTTGCCTTATCTCATTTAGTAATTAAAAAATACCCTTAACAGTAACTTGCTTTAATTTCATATATTTAGCAGAAAGCCAGTATGTCTGATTTTTTAATGTATAAAAGTAACATAGCCATGTTATAGAAACTTGAGTAATGGAGGAAAGGACATCATATCACCCGAATATAATAGCTATTATAATATTTTCTTCTCTAAGTATGTTTTTTAAAATAGTTTTAAAGGTAGTACACATAAAGTTTTAGTTACATTATTAAGTACACAAGATTGATTGCCTGTAATTGTTAAGAGCCTCCTATTTTTTATATTATGTAACATAAGTAATTGTTGATTCCTTTTTTTTTTTCCCCAGTAACTCCGGGTGGATTTTAACCATGACTCTTGTCCTCTCCGTGATGGTATTGCTCTGGATTTGTTGTGCAACCGTTGCTACGGCTGTGGAGCAGTATGTTCCCTCTGAGGTAAATTTAATTCTAACTCTTAGGCCTTTTGAAGACTGAGCCATATGATTTACTTTTTTTAATGCCTTATTGGTTTAGCTACAAACGCAAAGCCTTTCTACTAATAGAATGAGAGAAGATTTGATGGTTTTAATCACACACCGAGATTGGCACATATGAGAATTACAGGTTCTCAGCATAAGAATCACTTTCCAATTTTCTGTGGTGCTAACTACCATAATGACCAGTGTATGCAGGCTGGTTTGAGTACAGTGTCTCTCTTCTCCCTAGATCTTTGAGACTGAAAAACACCCATTGACATCAGTTTCTAAGGTGATATATAAGAAAGAAGACTTGTAGAACTACTTAAAATTTTAAATTTAACATTGCCACAACTATTAAGAAATAATTGCTGCTTTAGAAGCAGCAAGGTTAGAGCTTTTGATTTTGAGTAATGTGTTCTGATATACCCTGAGAGAGATGGATAACTGTCTTGACTTTCTTGGTAATTAAAATTTAACTGGCTCAAGAAACATACTGTTAAGGTAAAGCATTTTTGTTTTAGAAAAAATGTCTAATTTCAATATGGTACTGGCACAAAAACAGAAATATAGAACAGTGGAACAGGATAGAAATCCCAGAGATAAAACCATGCACATATGGTCACCTTATTTTTGATAAAGGAGGCAAGAATATACAATGGAGAAAAGACAGCCTCTTCAATAAGTGGTACTGGGAAAACTGGACAGCTACATGTAAAAGAATGAAATTAGAACACTCCCTAACACCATACACAAAAATAAGCTCAAAATGGATTAAAGACCTAAATGTAAGGCCAGACACTAGAAACTCTTAGAGGAAAACATAGAACACTCTATGACATAAATCACAGCAAGATCCTTTTTGACCCAGCTCCTAGAGAAATGGAAATAAAAATAAACAAATGGAACTTAATGAAACTTAAAAGCTTTTGCACAGCAAAGGAAACCATAAACAAGACGAAAAGACAACCCTCAGAATGGGAGAAAATATTTGCAAATGAAGCAACTGACAAAGGATTAATCTCCAAAATTTACAAGCAGCTCATGCAGCTCAATATCAAAAACACAAACAACCCAATCCAAACATGGGCAGAAGACCTAAATAGACATTTCTCCAAAGAAAATATCCAGATTTCCAACAAACACATGAAAGAATGCTCAACATCACTAATCATTAGAGAAATGCAGATCAAAACTACAGTGAGGTATCACCTCACACCAGTCACAATGGTCATCATCCAAAAATCTACAAACAATAAATGCTGGAGAGAGTGTGGAGAAAAGGGAACCCTCTTGCACTGTTGGTGGGAATGTACATTGATACAGCCACTATGGAGAACAGTATGGAGGTTCCTTAAAAAACTAAAAATAGAACTACCATATGACCCAGCAATCCCACTACTAGGCATATACCCTGAGAAAACCATAATTCAAAGAGTCATGTACCACAGTGTTCATTGCAGCTCTATTTACAATAGCCAGGATATGGAAGCAATCTAAGTGTCCATCGACAGATGAATGGATAAAGAAGATGTGGCACATATATACAATGGAATATTACTCAGCCATAAAAAGAAACAAAATTGAGTGATTTGTAGTGAGGTGGATGGACCTAGAGACTGTCATACAGAGTGAAGTAAGTCAGAAAGAGAAAAACAAATACCGTATGTTAACACATATATGTGGAATCTAAAAAAAAAATGGTTATGAAGAACCTATGGGCAGGACAGGAATAAAGACGCAGACATAGAGAATGGACTTGAGGACACAGGGAGGGGGAAGTGTAAGCTGGGACGAAGTGAGAGAGTGGCATAGACTTATATACACTACCAAATGTAAAATAGATAGCTAGTGGGAAGCAGCTGCATGGCACAGGGAGATCAGCTCAGTGCTTTGTGACCACCTAGAGGGGTGGGATAGGGAGGGTGGGAGGGAGACACAAGAGGGAGGCGATATGGGGATATGTGTATGTGTATAGCTGATTCACTTTGTTATAAAGCAGAAACTAACACACCATTGTAAAGCAGTTATACTCCAAAAAAGATGTTTAAATAAATAAGTAAATAGAAGTAAATAAAAACAATGACTTTTGAGCTCTTAAAAAAAAGTCTAATTTGATCATTCAACTTAGCTTTCAAGGAAGGAAAATTATTTATATAACTAAACATAAGATAATAAATTCTATTGACATCAGATCCAACTGAAATAAACTTTAGTTCTCATATGCCTCCAGAATGCAAAAGAAAAAGAGAGAAAAGAAGAAAGGAGGGAAATTTGAAGAATGGTATGGATTGGCAGAGACAGGAGGGTGGACAATATTCTTGTCTTGTACAGACAAGAATAAGCTACTATCAGGGAAGGACTGTAAGCAGCTGACTTGATTAAAAGAAGTTAAATTAGGAAATTAAACCAAATGAATAAAGTTAGACAGGATTGGGAAGAACGTTGAATTGTGGAAGTGTTAGACAATGGGTAAATTTCTGTAGCACTCATCTGTTTATGATATGATCTGAGCATCCTCTTGCTAATTACCTATTTATGTTCTTGTTTAGTTCTGATATCCATATTTTAATCATTTTATTGTTCCTGATAAAGTTGAAATTACACATCTTACATAGGATTGCCTTTGCCTATTACTTGCTTTTGAACTGCCCCATGCACTCTAAATCCTCATGGCAACAAAGCTACAAACGCAGAGTAGTAAATCTTTATTGACACTGTGGTACTTTATTCCTTCCATTAGCACAATTCCTTCTCTTTACTTCTAGGATGCCCCTTGTAAAAGAAAGATACACGTAGAGATTGGTGTGATTATTTCCTGGAAAGCTTGAATTACTGGCCTCAGGTGGAATTTACCTTGATAAAATCACCACTACCTGGCTTCTGGTTCCCAGGACTACTGACTAATGTTGAGCACTTTCTCCTGGACACCGTTCTAAGCATTTTATATGAATTAGCTCATTTAGTCCTTTCAGTAACTCTGTGAGATGGCTGCTATTATTATCCTCTTTTCCAGATATGAAAACTGAAAGAATGTATTATTGCCCCAGTGTCACATAACTAGTAAGTGGTAGAACCAGAATTTAAACCCAGGTCGTCTGACTCCAAAGCCAGTACCCTTAAGTTTTTTTAGTTAACCTGGAGTCATCACTAGGGAAGTTGATTATGTTACTTGTATCAGGAGCTCATCTTCTGTGTAACCTCTTTTGACACTAGGAAGTTGAACACCACTGGGACCACATGTTTCATGTTTTTGAGCCAGGATGCTCAAACTCCCTTACTGAAACAGTTCTTAGATGGACATTTCATAGTTTTTCCTCTCTTATCTCCTTACTTGACTTATGGAATTGACCTCCTCTTCTGGTGTTGTTTAGACATAACAGTGCTTCACATCGTGGTTTTGGTTACATCTTACAGACCTGGGGATCTGTCCCTCCCTTTCAGATTACTCTTGGTCTTTTTCTTCCTTTTAGATGTTGTCTCTGCTGTGATATATTTTGTCTTGATTGTATAGCTTTAATTCTGTGAGAAGTTCTTTCCCCTTATTTCCAAGTTGTTTGTAGAACGCCTCGTTGTTCCCACATATGCCCAGGCCCCTGGATCATAAAGCCTAAAGCATCAGAACCACACGTGGAGTCCTGTTGGCAGCTATTACATTCCCTCCTGATATCTGCATATAGGTGTCACTTTCTTTGCCCTCTCTAGAACTCTTCTTCCTGTCCTTAACAATCAAAAGTAAGGTGACACCCTCAAAGAGCCTATGCTTTCCTAAGATACATTTTCTAGAAAAATATATCAAAAACACTCATTTGAATTCACTGCTTTTAGGCTTTACTTTGTGTCTGAAACCACAGTTTAGCTAAGTAATAATGTTTTTTCAACTGTATTTTTTTTTTGCTGTACGCGGGCCTCTCACTGTTGTGGCCTCTCCCACTGCAGAGCACAGGCTCTGGATGCGCAGGCTCAGTGGCCATGGCTCACGGGCCCAGCCGCTCTGCGGCATGTGGGATCTTCCCGGACCGGGGCACGAACCTGTGTCCCCAACCTGTGTCCCCTGCATCGGCAGGCGGACTCTCAACCACTGCGCCACTAGGGAAGCCCTCAACTGTATTTTTAATTATAAAAATTCTGTATACTTGGTATAGAATTTATAAAGTTATATATAAAGAAGCAGGAAAAAAAATCACTCATCCAGAACTATTTCATATTGCCATTTTAGTGGATTTCTTTTCACAATTAAAAACTGTATAGGACTTCCCTGGTGGCGCAGTGGTTAAGAATCCGCCTGCCGATGCAGGGAAAGTGGGTTCAAGCCCTGGTCCGGGAAGATCCCACAAGCCGTGGATGAACTAAGCCCGTGTGCCACAACTGCTGAGCCTGCGCTCTAGAGCCCGCGAGCCACAACTACTGAGCCCGTGAGCCACAACTACTGAGCCTGCGTGCCTAGAGCCCACGCTCTACAACGAGAAGCCACCACAGTGAGAAACCCATGCACCACAATGAAGAGTAGCCCCCGCTTGCTGCAACCAGAGAAAGTCGTGCACAGCAAGAAAGACCCAACACAGCCAAAAATAAATAAATAAATTAGATATATTAAAAAAAAAAAAACTGTATAAACTGGGACTTCCCTGGCCATCCAGTGGTTAAGAGTCCATGCTTCCATTGCAGGGGGTGTGGGGTCAGTCCCTCGTAGAGGATCTAAGATCCTTCATGCCTCACAGCGCAGCCAAAACAAAAAGGAGAAAAACCAAGCTGTATAAACTATTTCAATATTAATGTTTTGTTTCTTATTGTAAAATATAGCAGTGTAAATACTCCTTCCCTGGTATTTTCTCCTTTATTTATTGTAAAAGTAGCTGACAGTTTAGCATTAGGAAAGTTATTCAGATTTTCTTAATCAAAAGCCACCTATTTTAAACTTTACTTTCATAAAAGCTTTTCATTGATTTTATTATTGGAACATAAGTTACTTCTGACCCCTCTCCATAGTAACATGAGACTCCATGTTAAGTAATATAAGCAATGAGCAATGTTATTTATATTTTGTTATATAATTTATATATATAATCCTATGTGTTTATAGGAAATCATAAACCTGCTGAGAGAATGTTTCTCTTCAGTATGGACCTGGTATCTTGAGCTCAAACATGAAATATAAAAAACTTCCTTTTCAGTCACTACAAATAAAGCTTAAAATGGTGCTAATAAGGGCCAGGAATGTGGTCTTGGAAACTTATGAGCAGCTTTATTTTTTTTATTTAGGAAAGTTCTGAAATAATTTATCCTTAGCCTGTTTTGTATATAGTAGGTATTCATCATATACCATTTGATAGTAATGCCAGAAAGAGTTGGCATTTGTTGATCTTAAAGCAGTATCATTTTGAGTGACTTACAAGGATTTTGATCCTTTTTTTCTCCACTGTTTTTCCCTGTTCTTTCACATTTATGATGTCGTTTTTTTGAAACTTCATGAAATAATGCTTTTCTCTTGTTGAGCTGTCTATTTAAGATAATAAAGAGTTGTCATTCATAGTGGCCCTTGTCAGGCAGGTCAAACCTGACTTATAAAAACGGGGTTCAGCAATATTGGATATTCCTTTCTAGAGACCAGGCAGCCTCAGAAAATTGCCAAAGCAACAAATAATAATATAACTGCCGCCTCAGTGTTATCTCATTATCTGTTTGCATCCTTTTTTCTTATTTGTCAAGACCATAATCATCTGTTTTGAAATGGTTAGTTAAGAAAGGTTTTAGAAGACTTCAAATAACATTCATGTTAGTAAATCACAGACATTTATGGATAACATATGATGTGCTAGGCCCTGTTCAAGAGATTAGAGGTACAATGAAGAATAACATGAAGGTGGAACAAAGTTAAATGTTAAAGGCTGCAACGACTCAAGAAGTAGTGTGGGGGCTTCCCTCATGGCGCAGCGGTTAAGAATCTGCCTGCCAGTGCAGGGGACACAGGTTCGATCCCTGGTCAGGGAAGATCCCACATGCTGTGGAGCAGCTAAGCCCGAGCGCCACAACTACTGAGCCTGCGCTCTAAAGCCCACGAGCCACAGCTACTGAAGCCCGCGTGCCTAGAGCCTGTGCTCCGCAACAAGAGAAGCCACGACAACGAGAAGCCCGTGCACCGAAACGAAGAGTGGCCCCTGCTCGCCGCAACTAGTTAAAGCCCACGTGCAGCAACGAAGACCCGACGCAGCCAAAAATAAATTAATTAATTTAATTAATTTTTTTAAAAAGTAAGGTGAAACATGTCTTAAACTATAATAAAAATTATTTGTCTAAAAAAAAAAAAAGACCAAGAATCTTTCTGTTGAGAAGCTTTAAGTCTCAAGAGAGGCAATCAGAAAACGATGTAAATGCCATAGCTTTTTAATCTAAATTCTGTTAAGAAAATGAGTTTTAGAAAAGATTTATGTACATCTAAGATTGCATAACTGGTTAGTGGCAAAGGCAGGCCTAAAGCCCAAATACATACTAATTGAGTTTATTTTTAACTTTTAGAAGTAATACGTGTGACATAAAATTGACTTCCTCTTCCTCACTTCTCAGATAAACCAGTTAATAGTTTCTAAAAATTTTTCCAAGCAGTTGCCATTTTAAAATTTTATCTTTTTTTTTTTAATCAATTTTAGACATTATCTGATGTCCTCCTACTAAAGGATGAGTTTAGTTCCCTTATACTGTCTCTCACTTCCATCTCTTCAGTTGATGGGTTTTGGGTTTTTTTTTTAATATATATAAATATATTTATTTATATTTTGGCTGCGTTGGGTCTTCATTGCTATGCGTGGACTTTCTCTAATTGAGGTGAGCGGGGGCTACTCTTCATTGCGGTGCACGGGCTTCTCATTGGGGTGGCTTCTCTTGTTGCAGAGCACAGGCTGTAGGTGCACGGGCTTCAGTAGTTGTGGCACGTGGGCTCAGTAGTTGTAGCTCGCGAGCTCTAGAGCACAGGCTCAGTAGTTGTGGTGCACGGGCTTAGTTGCTCTGCGGCATGTGGGATCTTCCTGGACCATGGCTTGAACCTGTGTCCCCTGCATTGGCAGGCAGATTCTTAACCACTGAACCACCAGGGAAGCCCCCAGTTGCTGGTTTTTATAATGTATATTATTATTTTGTATACTTTTAGTGAGTGCTTTACAAATTTCTGTTGACTCCTCATTACTCCTTTCCTTCTCCCTTTTCATACTGTCTCAATTTTCATTAATTATTATGATCCTTGACAATAAAATATACTCATTCTTCTGTATATATACTTTCATAGGTTGATCTGAAAAATTAAAATCCACTAGGCAGCATTTACAGTATTATGATTATATAAATATTCAAAGTAGAACACTGGTTCTATTAGAACACTGGCAAATATAAACCTGAATTACTTAAAAGTGTTTCCAGGAGAATCTTCCATATATCTCTGCTTAATGGAACCCATTTTTGTTTTGTTCTGGCTTTCTTCCCATTTTCTAAGTCATCTCAGTTGCTACTGTTTCTTGTATGTTATTTTCTTTCTTGATTTCCTCTTTAGTTTTGCTGGACCTCCCTAAGTAATTTTTTTCATAAAGGATACCTGAGCAATAAACTTCCCAAGGTAACACTTTTGAAAACACCTCTATTGTACCCTTGTATTTGATTAGTAATTTGAGAATACAGAGTAGCCACAGAATCACTAAACATACTGGTTAGAGGTTATCCATATGCTCCCATCCATTTCCCTGCACGAATTTTACTCTTTCTCCCTGATCTTCTAGATAGCTTCTTCCATATAGATGTTTGAAATCATTTAAACAGTTCCTGGTCGCTGTTTCAAGGTTTTTAAATGTTAAATAGAGTTGTGAAAGTTTTTCTTTCATTGTGCCCCAGAGCAAATTATCATTATCACATGTTAATTTGGGTTTTAAGGAGGTCTTAGTGTATCAGATCCATGTCCAATCCATCAACCACTGAATTTGTCTTGAAAATATTCTCTTACTGGAAAAGTGTCAGGTACTGGGCCACCTCCTTGGTGCAGGATAGTTATTGCCTTGAAACAGTAGACAGCAGACCACGTCTGAAATGTGTTCAAGTAAGCAGCCGTCATGACAATCACTTTTAGAACATTTTTATCACCCCAAAAAGGAAACTCATACTAGTAGTTACTCCCCATTTCCTCCCAAGCATCTTCACCAGCCATAGACGACCAATATGTGTGATCTCTTGTGACTGGCCTCTTTCACTTAGCATAATGTTTTCAATGTTCATCCATGTTGTAGCATGTGTTGGTATTGTAGATACTTAAACTTTTGAAGGTGCTCTTTATTCAGCATCTTCTAAAAGCACCTTTCCAACATCAGGTACTTCTGTGTCAGTCTGTCTTTTTAATATAGTCAGTTGCCCTGTCAATAATGTCAGCACTTCAGTTTTTAACTTACAGAATCAGAGATTTATTGCCATATGCATTAACAACAAAATCTATCCCATTTGTTAGTAAAAACTTTTCATTTTCTATTTTTTCCTTTAGGAGATAGACCTATATCTAAATAGACCTACTCTCAAAAGATATTAGACATTTCCATTATATTTCAGTGAGTTTTATGACATTTGCACTGACTCTGTGTTATGCTTTCATTCTTTCGTTTTAGTATCTATCTTCTTGGATATGTTAGTAATAATTTGAGCTTTTATATGTTTATGAAGACCTTTCTATCAATGTTAAAGTATTTCATGTACATTCTTTGTTCTACTCACAGCCTTTTAAAATAGTACATACTGTTTTCCATATATGTTAATTTACAACATTTAGTAGCAGAGAAACTTACCCCAAATCATTTGACCACTTGGTTGGAGAGCTAAGATCTTAAAGGAATTGATCACTTAAGGCATCAAACATCCAGAATCCATGCTCTTGTATGACCACACTTACTCCATTTAAACCTAAGCAATTTTTCTTGATGCTCAGTTGTTAACTTCTAAGTATTTTAAGTCAGTACATGTGGAAAAGTTTTCTTTGGCCATCCACTGGGAACTGAATCACATATCTGTAACACTTTGAGTAAAAGCATTCTTGAGGACGTTTATAGAAATTTTTTTTTTTTTTTTACCAAATACCCACAGATTAAATTGCTATTTGAAGACTTACTTGGAGAGGTTCCTAATTATCCAAATTGCTAATGTTCATTGATTGTTTTTTGCAGAAGCTGAGTATCTATGGTGACTTGGAATTCATGAATGAACAAAAGCTAAACAGATATCCAGCTTCTTCTCTTGTGGTTGTTAGATATAAAGGTGAAGATCATGAAGAAGCAGGACCTCTACCTGCAAAAGTGAATCTTGCTCATTCAGAAATTTAAGCTTTTTTTTTTAAGAAAAGTGTATAGACATCTAAATTTGCATTCCTCATAGTGCTTTTTAAAATGGTTTCATTGGCTATAGGACTTAAAAATCACTATTAAATGCAAATAAAGTTACCCAAATCTGTGACGACTGTATTTGCTGTAATTTTACCTGTAATTTTTTTTCTAGTAATTTAAGAGATGGATATTTGGGATTGTATTTTTATTTTACTAATACCTGTGCTATTTTAATTATTATTTGCATTGTTTTTGTTTGTTTCCTTTCTTAGCCAAATTCTGTGAGCTGATCATTGTTTTTCCCCACCTCCTACCATGTCAATCACCTTAGTTAATAAGTTGAATACTCAGTAGGATATGACACTCCTGCTCAGCAATGGCCCACAACCTGTAATTTGAAATTTAGTAGAAAATGCCCTTTAATACACTACATTTTCAGTTGTATTGAACTGAAATCATTAAAATTTTATTTGAATAATTATGTGCTGAAATTTGAGTTAATATACTAATTTTCCAGCTCTTCCCTTTCACCCCTACCCAACCCAGAAAATAATTAGGAAACGTTCTATGTCTGTTTTATTGCTATATGATGATCAGGGAGCAAATTAAAGCAAAAATGATTCTCTCACAAATGCATTTTATGTTATTTTGCACAGGCTATAGATTTGTTGGATGGATCTTTCCAAAGAACTATTTTTCTCTGTTAGAAAGCATATCAAGTATAAGTTAAAGATATTATCAGAGAAAGCTTTTCATTTTGATAGTAAGAATTAGACTCTCGTGTTGCACAATTAAGTATAGAATTCACTTTGCAAAAACTTATTATCATTCCTTTATTATTATTGTCAATAATACAGATAAAAAATAAGAGTGACATCAAGTAACATAGTACACCACAGTCTTAATGTGATTCAGTGTCATTAGACGTGAAATGTTAAATGACTTTGCTAACCAATACTTTCCTCACTCACATGGGCATTACTGGCAACTGCAGTAGTGCTGTTTGAATAAAGAGTGAGTCACACACTTGCCTTCAGCCTAGTCATTAGCTTTCTCTGAGTCAAAAGAAAATAGAATTAACTAATCAAGTAAGGCTTTGGTCACAAAATAATAGGTTTTGCTTTTTTAAATAGTAGGTTGTCTAGATTTGGAAGATAGAGGGTTAGAAAGTATGTCAGGCAGTCATCTCTTTCTGATTTTTTGTGAGAAAACAGTTATAAAACGTGAGAAATGGATTGGATTTACCTTAAAAAAAATAAGCCCAGTTGTCTTATTTACCACCCATGATATACACTTATGTTCATTAATCAGACACACATTTAATTGCAATGCACCCAGTGAGGCCAGCTGAGGGGAATATACTCAAAATGCTGCAGATTTATAGGAGTCAGAGAGCCCACTATTAGGAAAGGCCTCCCTTATAAAAACAATACGAAAGAATATCTCGATAAGAAAGAGCAACTGCGGGCTTCCCTGGTGGGGCAGTGGTTGAGAGTCCGCCTGCCGATGCAGGAGACACGGGTTCATCCCCTGGTCCGGGAGGGTCCCACATGCCACGGAGCGGCTGGCCCTGTGAGCCATGGCCGCTGAGCCTGCGCGTCCGGAGCCTGTGTTCCGCAACGGGAGAGGCCACAACAGTGAGAGACCCGCGTACCGCAAAAAAAAAAAAAAGAGCAACTGTACAATTGTCCTATGCTCTTCCACCTTCCCTTGGTTTTGTTTCTCTTTGCTTCCCGAATGAGATACCACTGAGATACCCTCATTCCTCTTGAAAGCATTGATCCAAGTTTAGACAAACTTTCCCCTCTTGTTTGTAAGAGACAATTCCTTGTATGAGGAAATACCCAATCTTTCCTGTTATTTAGCAGGCACTCAAATATTTGTGTCCTGCCTTTTTATTTTCACATGATTAAACCAGACGTTTTCAACAACAGTTTTACTTTTATTATTTATTTATTTATTTATTTTTTTAATTATTATTTTTGCGGTACGCGGGCCCCTCACTGTTGTGGCTCCGGACGCACAGGCTCAGCGGCCATGGCTCACGGGCCCAGCCGCTCCACGGCATGTGGGATCTTCCTGGACTGGGGCATGAACCCGTGTCCTCTGCATCGGCAGGCGGACTCTCAACGGCTGTGCCACCAGGGAAGCCCCAGTTTTACTTTTAAAAAAGAAAAGAAAAATCACCACCACCACCCCCCCACAAAGGTATACAGCATAAAAATATGTGACTTGAAAATTGCAACAAAAGCAATGAAACTGGCCCCTTCTAAAGTAACAGTTTAGCCCTTTGGGTGGGCCCAACTTTACTTGTTTCCATTAGACAGGTATCACCTTCTTTCCTACCACACAGCATCTTCTTGGGAAGCTTGCCTTGGTCCTAGGCAAATTATCAAGACCCTTGAGTCTCTGGTTCAAACCTCCCAGACTCCTAAGGTCCTTCTTGCTTGGTTCAGGTCCCTGGTGTAAGAGATACACTGATTCAGGCAATTACAAACACAGTAGTAATCACCATAATGAATGATTTAGGCCCAAGGTTCCCAATCTTTTCACAAAACTTCATGAATACCTTTTATATATGATGTATTTTTTGTAAATCAGAAATTACCAGATTATCTGGTCTATCAATCTTATCTCAAAAATTCATATGATGTATTATCAGCCAATTTGAGCTGCTCATTAGCGTGTGACACCTGGTACTTTCACTCTTAGCCCAAAGCAAACAACTTTATCCCTTATTAGTCTGTGTGGCTTTATCTTAGATAAATGTGCCATTTCCATTATGATTTTTTAAATATACAAAATAGTTCTATTATAATTTTTGTGGGCTCTTAAGTATCTTAGGACCACATGTGGAGAATCAGAGGGTTCTAGACCTTTTTCGATAAAGCTAATCAGGCCCCCCAATCTTTGGTGCAGTCTATATAACATTCTCAGCTGAGTCCCCACACCATGGTAGTGATTTTTGTCAAGATACCGTATTAGAGATCCACAGTTTAACCATTCAACAACCACTTGAGAGCCTGAGTGCCAAGCCCCATGCTGGGAGATGGGACTGCAACAACAAACAAGACCCAGTGCCCAACTCTGGTCGCTCAGATTTTAAAGAGGGAGACAGACTATTATTAATGTGGTAAGTGCTGTGACCAGATAGCATGGAGTACTGTGAGGGGACCCCTAACTCTTGGGAGGAAGTGATAACCAAGCTTAAACCTAGAGGGAAAAAGGAAGCCAAACAAAATACAGGGAGCAGTGTTCCAGGCAGTGGGGACAGTATGCTCAAAGACCTAGAGGCAAGAGGGTGGGGAACAGCAAATTGTTTAGCAGGCAGACACAGAGCATACAAAAGTATAGCTGTAGATAGGGCTTGGCGGATCACATAATAAAGGACCTCATTAAACCTGGACTTGGTCCTGAGCAAGGTGGAAAGCATAGAAAGGTTTTAAGCAAGAGTTGCAGTGCTTTAGAACGATGCACGTGGCAACAGTGTGCACGATAGACCAGAGGGGCAAGTCCAGAGGCCAGCAATATCTTAGCTCTATGGTAACCACCAGGGTCTATTAAATTTTGTGCTTATCCAGCCACAGAGAAATGGGAAATTCCATTCCCTTCCCAGGGTTTTGTTTTTGTTTTTGAATGCCCAGTAATCCTATTTCATTTTGTTTCACGTATATTTTTGAGCTTTTATGTATAAGGCTGTCTGTTCCTCCACCTTATTGTTTGGATGGTAAGCCTAGTCTTTGGGTCACAGTCACAATCTGAGTATTGCCAAGCAAACTGGGAAGGCTGTCCCATGCATTCCTAAGCTTCTTACCAGATTTCACGTTGGACTGAATTTTTAAACCACAATACTTGGTCAACTTATCACCATCCTCAAATTCTAGGTTTGCCAGCCCAGCCTCAACTTCAACTAACCCAGGTGTTCCTAAGCCCTTCCCACCACATTTCCAGTTGCTGAGCAGGTTATGTTTGCATATGAGTATCATCAGTATGAGCTACCTTTTTTATCTTTCTTTCCTTGACTACTTGTTCTAGACTAGAGTCTGGGGGTGGGGGTATGTACAGTGACAGGGATAAAAGATTGAGATAGTGGGAAATGCAGCCTTCTGTGGAAAGCTAGATTGTACAATTAGTGTGAATTTTCTGACTCCTTGCAATACTGTAACTAATTTCTGAAGTACAGTTTATATACCTTTTCTGAAATGTGTAATTGTTGAAGCCAGCTTTACATATTTCACTATTAAGTGTTCTCTTACTGTGATGTTAATGACTTATCTGTTTAGAGCAGGTGTTCTTATCCCTTTTTCATGCCATGAACTCTTTTGATAATCTGGTGAAGCCTATGGACTGTTCCTCAGAATAATGTTTTCACATGCATAAAACTAAGTGTGAAGGATTGCGAAGGAAACTATATTAAAATACAGTTATTAAGGTATTTTCAAAATTTTGCAATTATGTATATATGTACTTCTTTATTAACACATAAAATAAGGCCTACTGGTGGTTCTAAATCTATTGGAATTTCAAAGTAATTTCAAACTATTGTTTTGAAAGCTCTGCAACATCTATGATATCTAAATGTCTGATTTCTATTAATGATAAAGTCCCAGTACTGCTTACAGTCCTGTCATTTGTTGCCTATGTTCAAAATAGAAGGAAATGCTATATTTCAGTTAGAAGTTAGTGAAAATATTTAATTTTTTTCTCATCCAAGTTCACTGAACCCCTGGTTTAGAGGTTGTCTAATTTTACTTTGTTGTTTTAAGAGTAAAATATTTTTGTCTGCCTCTTCAATTCTAAATTATTTGGGTTCATTTTACTGTTTCTTGTATGCTTTTCATACCTGAATTATTTTGCAACATTGCAGCAATAATTGAAGGCTTGGATGGAAATAAATCAGCAACTGATTAGAAATGAGAGGTTTCAACCAAAGCTCTTGATAATGTTACCTCAGGATATACCATCATGCAGTCATTATTGCAGCCCCACATCTGATTATTTCATAACACTTAAGTCTGTAAGCATCAATAAAATTTGAATCATCTGCATTAAGCAATATTATAAGCTGTCTTGTAAAAGTGTCTACTTAGATATTTCATGATGAAGTTTATCTATTGATTCCCCATGACTTTTGCAAAGCCCTTTATAGCACTCTAGCATTTTAAATGGGTCCTTACAGCATCCCTCTAGGAAAGCAGGATGGGGTTTAACATCTCCATCTTAGAATTGAGGAAACAGTCTCAGAGAGGAGAGGTGGCCAGCCAGGGCTCTCAGAGTTACGGAAGGCACAGGGGAGGAGTGGTAAATGTTGAGGCAGGGATTTGGCCTCACCTCTAGGCAGGTCTGGATCTCTTAGGTCCCTGGGTCAATCTAGTTGTGGTGCCCACTTAACATTGTCCAACCCAGAGCCGGGCACTGGACTATGAAGCAGTCCCAGCCCTCAAGCAGATCTCTTTGTAATTATAAACAAACCAAGTCATCCAGAAACAATATTGCACCCTCCCAGGGTGCAGAACCCTTTCACATATGTGCACCCGCTTCGTTCTAACCACAACTCTTTGAGGTAAGTATTCTTATCCCCATTCTTCAGATGAGGAAACAGACAGGCTGTGACTTACCATCTTAAATTAGGTAGGTATTAATTTGGCAGAATCGGGATAAAAACCCAGGTTTGCCTGACTCAAGGTGAGGTTTACTGATCTCATGTGCAGAGGGTATCCGCTAGCCACAGCCAGGGTAAGATGGGGCCCTCAACCATAAGGAATACAGGGAAAGGTAAATCCAGGGTAAGGGGGAGAGCCGAAGGCTTCATGAAGTGAGATTATTGCCTGGTTCTGGGCAAGAAAGATGGATTTAGAAAGGTGGAGGGAGCCAGCAGAAATCACTCTAAGCAAGTGACAAGCTGCAGACTGGGAGAGAGATGTATGATCCATGCAACAAATGATTCAAATCCAACATAAAGAAATCCATAAATCAATAAGAAAAAGATAAACCACCCATAGAAAAATGGGCAACAGATAGGAAAAAGCCATTCACCAGGGAAGAAATCCATATGACCAATATACAGGGTTGACCAAAAAGTTCGTTCGACTTTTTCCATAACATGGAAAAACATTGTTAAAATGCAGGTTCTGGCTTGGTAGTTCTGGGGTGAGACCCCATCTCTCACAGATGATGAGGAGGATGCTGGTCCGAAGACCACAATTTTGAGAAGTGAGGGGATAGGTAGGAGTAGAGTGTGAACTTTTCAGCCACCCAAGTCTGCATCCCAGCTATGCCTCCTTTCAACTGTGAACCTTGGGCAAGTAACTTATTGTTTCTGTGCCTCAATTTCCTCATCTGTAAAATGGAGATAATAATAGTTCCCATCATCTGTGGTTGAGAGGACTAAATGAGTTAATATACGTAACACATGTAGTACAGCATGTGGCAAAATAGGTGTTCAATAAATTTTAGCAATTGTTGGTGGCCATAGGAATTACTAGAGAAACGCAAATTAAACCACGCCGAGGGCTTCCCTGGTGGCACACTGGTTGGGAGTCTGCCTGCCAATGCAGGGGACATGGCTTCGAGCCCTGGCCCAGGAGGATCCCACATGCCACGGAGCATCTAAGCCCATGCACCACAACTACTGAGCCTAAGCTCTAGAGCCCACAAATCACAACTACTGAGCCCACATGCCACAACTACTGAAGCCTGCGCGCCTAGAGCCTTGCTCTGCAACAAGAAAAGCCACGACAATGAGAAGCCCGCGCACCGCAGCGAAGAGTAGCCCCCACTAGCTGCAACTAGAGAAAGCCCACGCACAGCAACGAAGACCCAACACAGCCAAAAAAAAAAAAAAAAAACCACACCGAGATACCATTTCACACCTACCAGACAGCAGATGGATGTCAGAAAGACTGACACTTTCACGACTGGGGAGACAGAAACTCTCACACGCTGCTAATGGGAGCCACCTGGAAGAGCAGTTTGGCCATATCTGGTAAAGTTGAGGGGCCCCTGCACTGTGATTCTAGATGTCTGTGTATGTGTGTCTAGAGAGTGTGTAAAAACCAGCCATTGGAATCATGCAAGGCATATTCAGGAAACTGGTTGACTCTGGGGAGGGAGGGAAGGAATAATACAACTGGGGAAAAAGAGACCTTCAATTTTTGCTACACTTGATGGAAAAAGAAGTCTGAAGCAAAAATGACAAAAATTTTAATGTTTGTTATCTCTGGATGGTGGATACATTATTCTTCCAAGTTTTCTGTATTAAGTTTTTGAAACTTTTTTCCCAGGGAAAGGGAGGGGGGAAGAAGGGAGAGTTTGGAGCAGGTGGGCCAAGGGGGCCTGGTGCAGTGTTGGTTGGGTATTGAGTGGGGTGGACGAAGAGATCCATCTACTGGGGCACCACCTTTCTTCAGGAATGAGTGGAAAAGAAGTTTAGAGAGGTAGATGGGAGAGCTGAAGCTCAGAGAGGTTAAGTGACATATCAGAGGTCACACAGCTAGTGGTGGGACCATTTGGACCATCAGCTCCAAAGTTCCCACTCTTGCTACAAGTTTACCCAGGTGTGCCATGGCCCAAGCAGGGAAGGGAGCCCAGCAGGTGGAGGTGGAGATTGTACAATGCAGCCCAAGTCCTTTTTCTCCTCAATATAACCTGGCTGTGACACCAGGAAGTTCAGGGATTGAGGCACCAGGGCCTCTCCTCCATCTTTCCAGGACCCCCTGTTGCCCTTCACCCAAGGGCTCTTGGTGACAGCCTGAGCCCTGGAGAGATACAATGCTGCCAGCACAGCCAGCTGTGGCTGTACCTGGACTGGAGCAGGAGTCCAGAGGAAGGGAAATTTCACATCCCTGAAGAGTCTTTTCATAAAAGAACACTAAAGAATCACAGTCAAGAAAGGCCAGGGCTTCCCTGGTGGCACAGTAGTTAAGAATCCGCCTGCCAACGCAGGGGACACAGGTTAGAGACTTAGTCCGGGAAGACCCCATGTGCTGAGGAGCAACTAAGCCCGTGTGCCGCAACTACTGAGCCTGTGCTCTAGAGCCCGCAAGCCACAACTACTGAGCCCGTGTGCCACAACTACTGAAGCCCGCGTGCCCTAGAGCCCGTGCTCCGCTACCAGAGAAGCCACTACAATGAGAAGCCTGTACACCGCAACGAAGGGTAGCCCCCGCTCGTTACAACTAGAGAAAGCCCGCAAGCAGCAACAAAGACCCAATGCAGCCAGAAATAAATAAAAATAAAATAAATTTATTTAAAAAAAAAGAAAAACCAGAGTTGAAGGACATGTGTTGGTCCCAGAATGGCAAAATGGTCATCATGCATGATACCATTCTCCATTCTTATACCCATGGCAGACATCACTATTCAATCACAAAACCCTGAGTCCTGACCTCATAATCCTTCTGAACCTCATGTTCCAGACACTCTCAACAATCAATTGGAGTTGGCATGCAAGGTGAAATGTCGATGCATCTTCAGCACATGCCATGAGGGTCCTGCCCGTACACCTCAGCCCTTTCCATTTCAGGGCACATCAGCCTAGCTTGCAGCTGCCAACACCGGCATCTCTTTGCCTAAGGCGGGCCAAGGGGTGCCAGGAATAAATACCCTCCAGCAGTTTTCAGCCAGTGAATGGCAAGAACTGGCAAATGCATACCTCAGTTCCCTTACCCTCGGGTGGGGTGACTCTGAGGTGCATCTTCTCCCGAATTCCTTAGCAAGAGAAAGTTCCTCTTGCCCACAGTGGGATGAGTGTGATAACACTCCTATTACTGAAGCCTCACTTCCCTCACTCCCCCGGTGTTTCCCGGGATTGCTCCCTCTTACATCTGCTTGCCTTCAAAACTGGTCTTAGGTCTGATTATGGGGATCCCCAAACTAAGACATCCTCTTCATCCAGTCCAATTCCTTCTTTTTCTGGACAAGAGAACTGAGGCTCGGAGAAAGGAAATGACTTGCCCACGGCAGAGCCAGTGGCAGGGCCCTCATGAGAACCGTGTTCCCCTGACCTAGAGCTTAGCCCTTCCCAGCGCTGCCGCCTTCTGAGGGCTGCCCCTGAGTCTGTCCATTCCACCCCCAACCCCACCCCCATCCCTGTGGACTTGGTAGTTTATATCCCAACAAAAAAGAAAAGGCTGGTTACAGGTTAGGCAACCCATGGGCATCAGAGGCAGGCTACGTACAGAGAGACCCTCCCTGGAGCCCCCAAGCTCACTTCTGGAGGTGGACACCGCTCCTCCCTTGGTCCAGGCCTTCCAACCAGACCCTTAGGCTCCCAGAACCTTGGTCTCCTCAGCAGAGGGATGAGCTGAATTGGTAGAAGGCATTATTCAGGGAAGCAACCTGCCCCCACCCCTCCCCCATCACAGGCATCATCTCTGGAAAAATTTAAAGTACATGGCCACTTTTTATTTATTTATTTTATTATTATTATTATTTTTGCGGTGCGTGGGCCTCTCACTGCTGTGGCCCCTCCCATTGCGGAGCACAGGCTCCGGACGCGCAGGCTCAGCGGCCATGGCTCACGGGCCCAGCTGCTCCGCGGCATGTGGGATCTTCCCGGACCGGGGCACGAACCCGTGTCCCCTGCATCGGCAGGCGGACTCTCAACCACTGCGCCACCAGGGAAGCCCCATGACCACTTTTTTAAAGAAAATAATTTAAAATTATATTTGCTTTATAATTTTAGTGGGAAATGCATATTCTTTCCACCTAGGTTACATACTTAATTGAGCAAACATCAATGAAAAAAATGACCCCTGCTTTTTAGCCACTGGAACATTAATCCTGGGTTATTTCTGCCTGGATCTTCATGCAGTTGCGGGGCCTGACATCCTCCAGTCTCATAATTGATGTGGAGGAAAAATCACACCCTGAAAAATTCCTGGGCTAATGCCCCCACCAAACCCACACTGTGTGACTTGAGGGCAGTTTCTCCCTCTATGAACCTCAGACTCTCCGCCTGTAACATGGGGATGAGAACTCCAACCTTGGAGTGTGGCTGTCAGACTGCAGAGTGGGGAAGGGCCAGGCAGGAGCAGGGCCCTGCTGCCCTTTCCTCCGCATGGGAGGCAGCCTGGGAGGGGCCTGCCCACAGGGAGGGTGCGGCCAGGCGAGGCCTGCTGTTGTCCCTCCTCCAGGCTGCCCCTGGTGACAGGCAGGGAACCCACGCTGAGCTCTCTGCACCCACCCAGGGCCCGGAGACTGGAGCTGGGAGCCGGAGACATGAACAAGATCTTCCCCCAGGTAAGAGCTGCCCTGAGACAGCTCCTGACCAGGGGGAGCCAACCTCAGGCTAAGGGTGGGCAGTAAAGAGGGGAGACACTGAGGTGACTCCGGTTCTCCACCACCCTGGAGGCTCTCTACGGGGACCCAACAGGTGAACCAGGTACACGGTTCAGGTGATAAGTGCTGGGAGGGGAGAGGAGGCCAAGGGAGAGAACAATCGACATTATGGGAGGGGACATCAGGGGGATCCTCTCCGAGGGGAGCCGCCTGAGCTGGTTTGAAGGATGAATGTTTGCCAAGTGGACAGTGGAGGAAAAGGCATTCCAGGGCACAGTACAGGCATAGGTGTGGGAACGTGAAGTGGACGTGATGAGTTTGGGGCATTCAGCATGCTGGAGTGGGAGGGCCCGTGGATTCCCCCGAGGCTCTTGGTGACACTTCTGAAAAACTTTTCAGTCTGATCCCCTGAGGCTGGACCTCGCCTCACCTCAGCCCACCCCTCACTCTGTTCTCTTGGGCAGGGGGATGGCAATGCTGCTGCTGCTGGAAGCAAAGTCCTCCCTGGAAGGGAAGGTAAAGGACGGAGGGCCTGGGGCCAGTCCCTCCCCCACGTGGGGCTCCCTTAAAGCTGGGCTGTTGCTACAGAGACACAAAGGGGGCTCCCTAAGGCTCCCGCTCTCTCAGACCTCTGTCCCCTTGCTGATGTCCCCTTGCTCCCAGCGTCCTGGCCAACCATGATGACAGCCATTTGCTTAATAGGGTGGTTCATTCTCTCCATGCACAAGCATGTGTGGAGCACCTACTGCATGCTGCCCACCTCACAGGCGCAGTGCCACATACAGTACCCCCCGGTAACCTTTAGAGAAAAGAGCTCTGGAGTCGAGTCCCTGGCTCAGAGGGTGACCTGGGTGATTCTCTTTACCTCTGAGGGATAAAATAGGCAGGATTACACACTTATTTAGCACCTGTTCTTGGCCACTGGCTCACCTTGTGACCAGGACAGTTTGCTTTACCTCTGTGGAATAAAGGAAGGAAAGAACACATTTATTAAGCACCTTCTATGTGTTTCCAATCTTGGCCTTCATTTGATTGTTTAAGGAAACAGCCCCAGAGAGGTAGCTACTACCAATAACTATCAATGATCAAGGCCCTGTTATGTGCCCGGCATCGCAGGGTCTGTTTCAACCCTCAGGACAGCTCTGAGAGGGGCTCCTATTAGGGGGCAATAACAGATGAGGCAGCTGAGGTGAAGGGAGGTCAGGTAGCTCAGCCAAGCTGAGATCCCACACGGATGGGAGGAGGGAGGCAGGGTTCAAATTCGAATCAGGGTCCCTCTGGTTGCAGAGCCCTGGTGCCTTTGCTGCTCCACGCTGGCGCTTGTTTATTTCAAGCCTGGCTCAGGGTGGGTGTGATGTGGGAAAATGGCCTCCTTTTCCCATCTGTGCCCTGGGGCATCGGCACCTAAGGGCTTTCAGGCTTTGAAATGCAGCCTTCATCTGGCCATGGGCCCCGAGGCTCTCCTGTGACCCCACCCACCCAGCCTGTGCTGCACAAATGTTTGAGGAGTGGCTGCTTGGCCAACCAGGATGCTGCTCCTTGCCAGCCTTCCCACTGTCTCCCTGGTTACCTGAGTTTACAAGGGAGCCACGGACTAAGGCTGCAGGAAACATGGGTTTTAGATTTATGCTGCATCTCCTACAGCATAAATCGGCTATCGTCTCCCTTCCCAATGCACGCCCACCCCAGGCTCTGGACACATGGGGCCACTTGCTGTCCCCCACATGCCATCCAGGCACCCTCTGCCTGGAGTGCCCTCTCCTTGCACCTTCCCCTCGCCTGCCTGTGGAAATCCCACCCTCCTTCAAGCACCATGACACCTAGTTCACTCTTTCTTAACCACACTTGCCCCCTTGGCTCTGTGAGCAGCTGGTGTACAGGTATAGTCTGAGTACAGAGTAAGCAGCTCTGGAAATGTGAATGGATTATATGGAAATGACCTGAACTGACCTGAATTGGGCCCTTCCCTTGTTTCCTGGATCTCTAGATCAGAGTATTCAGAAAGCACCTACTGTGTGCCTGCCTACTATGTCCCCAGGCTGGATCCTGGGGACGTAGATGCATCATGCCCGCTCCTGCCCCCTCTCTGAGATAATTGTGCCCCAGAGGACAACAGGAGTGCCCACACTCTTCTTTTTACCTGTCTACATCTTGTCTTCTAAGTGCAACTACAAGCTTTTGGAGGGCAAGGGGATCAGAGCTGTGACTGCTTTTGTGTCCTCTACAGAGCAGGGCATCTAGTAGGATCCCAAGAAGACTTTGTTTCATTATTTCACAAGCAAGCAAATATTAAAGGATCGAAGTCAGTTAAAGGAGGAGGACATCACCTATTTCCACTGTACTTCAGATACAGAATGGCACATAGTAGATGCTCAATAAACATGAATAGTAGCTAAAACCTTTATAGTACTTACTATGTCCCAAGCACTGTTCTGATACAGTACCTAGCTTAATCCTCTCAACAACTCTAAGGTAGGCATTATGACCCCCATTTTCCACTTGAGGAAACAGACACAGAGAAGTAAAGTGTGGCTTTTCAGTGTGGCCCAACTGGAAAGTGGTGCAGCTGGGATTCCAATCAGCATCCTGACGGGCTCCAGAATGAGCAATCAGTTGGCATGTGGAAAGGACACCCGTTTGGGTGGCAAATAGGTGTGGATTCACATCCCAGCTCCACAGAAGGTGACCTGAAACTTTTCTTCTCTGAGCCTCAGTCTCCTCATTTATAAAATAAATGTTGTCTTGAAAAATACAAATAATGGCTATGAAGGGCCTGCTTTGGTCTCTGCCCCATGGTAGGGGCTTGATACACAGGTGTACCTCTCTCTCTTCCTCCTGAGGAGACAGCCTCATGGAAGGACAGGAGGGTGAGGGGGGTGGAGCAGAGACCTGGGACCCTCATCATGACTGCCACTCACCAGCACCTGGACCTGGGCCAGAGACAGGTGTTTGGTGGGGGTGGCCCACAGGCAGAGCCGAGAACATAATGGTGGGCTTGGGAGCCCTCTCCTCCAGGGAAGCCTGTCCTGCCCCCAGGACCCCAGTGGGTAGGGACCACTTGTAGCGGGCAGGGCAGGGAATCCCTGGGCCCCAGCACTGGCTGCTCCGTCACTGGTTTCCTACCCCACACAGCAGACCGGAGCCCTTTCTGCTGCTCGTGCCGAGGGGTCTGCCTCTCAGCCTTCCTGATGCTCCTGCTGGCAACTCTTGCAGCCCTGATTGCCCTGGTCGCCATCCTTGGACCCCCACCTCGCACGCCAGGTCAGGGTGGGCAAGAGAGGGTGGGTCAGACTTGTTGGGAGGGGATGGGGACACAGAGAGATGGGGGAAAACTGACCCTGCCTGGCTTCTCCATGAAATGACTTTTGGAAAGTTCCTTAGGGTGCATGTGCAGACACACACAGACACTGACATATACACATCTCTGAGCTTCCATCTGCACATCTATAAGCATGAGCTATTGAGAGGACCAAGCTCTGATGCCACCTCCTCCAGGAAGCCTTCCCTGCCTGCCTTGAGACAAGGAGCCTTGTCTCAGCTCCCATAACTCTCACACTTCCTCTTCCCCCAGTCTGGTCACCCTGGGTGGTGCCATCCATCTGCATGTCTTCCTTCGCCACAGAGGACAGGGACCTGTCCAACATACCCCTGAGGCCCGACTTCAGTGGTGAGCCCCAACACCGACCCTGCCATCATGCAGCTAACAGTTTGGAGAGTGAGGCGGATATTAATCCAATAAGTACAGTAAGGCAGGGTTAATGGGGGCTCTGAGAGTCTGGAGCAGGGCTCTGACCCAGTCCAGGAGTCAAGAAGGGCTCCTTGAGCAGTGAAAGGGGGCTGAGGCATGAAGGGAAAGTGGGATTGGTTAGTGGAAGGGGTGGCAGGAAAACCACAGGGAACACCCTGTGCAGAGTCCCTGGGGTGGGAGGAAATGTGAGGAGAAGGTCAGTGGACACGAAGGACAGAGCAGCGGGTGGGGCCGAGGCCCAGGGCCTCAAAGGCTGCACTGGGGAGGGGGCTCACCATCCAGAGAGCCATGGGCGGGGATTAAGCTGGGGGCAGGGTGTCAGCAGACCTACCTTTCTGAGAGATGGCTCTGTCACCTAGCAGGAGGTGCTAAGGGGACAGGTGGAGTAGGGGGTAAAATCCACAGTACACTACATGCCTGAGCATGGGCACTGGGGATAGATGTGAGCACGTCAGGAGTTGCCTGCGTGTATGTACCTGTGTGTCTGTGTGTTTATGTGTGTGTGTACGTGTGTGTGCAGGTGTCTATGCACATGTCTGTGTATGCAGGTACATATCTGTGTGTGTGTGCCCATATGTGTGCACGTCTGTGTATGTGCAAGTGTATTGATGTATGTCTGTGTGAGCAGTTGTGTGTGTGTGACAATGTAACTGTCTCTGAGGGTCGGCCCCCTCACACTAGCTGAGGCAGTTCCAGGAGATGAGCCGTGGTTCACATGTGCACAAACACATAGGCACAAACCCGCTCCCACCTCCAACCTGCACTCACGCGTGTACACATGCACAGCCTGTGGAGCTGGACCTCCCAGCCCGTCTGTGAGTTTCTCTCCCCTAATTCTTTGGGGGCAGCCCCAGGGCTGGGTGTTCCCCACAGTGGGATGGAAGGGAAAACTCTCAGAGGATGGACACTCAGATGGTCCCCACCATTCCTGGACACTGGGGAGGGGACCCGGCCTCAGGAAAGAGCAGAGGCAGAAGCCTGGGTTATTAGCCGTGTGGCCGGGCATGTCACACCTCTCTGAGTCTTACTTTCCTCATCTGTGAAATGGGGCTAATGATGACACCTCACAAAGGTTTTTGGGGAAACAACAGAATAAAAATGTGAAGGCGCTTTGCAGCCCATAAAGTTGTCCCAGATGTAAGGGATTGTGGCATCATGGTCCCCAGCCAGCCCCAGGACGTTGCCTCTGACACCTTCACCTGCACCAGGAGCCCCACCGTGAAAGCCACTTCACTGACTTGAGCACTGTCCTCAGGAACTTCCCGTGAGACAGTCATTCAATAAACCATGACTTTCTCTGCATTCTCTCTAGGGTTATTCACACAGAGGCTTTTATGTAATCTCCCCAGCTGTCCTGTGGGGTGTGTGCTATGATCCCTATCTTGCAGAAAGGAACCTGAGGCACAGAGAGGTTGGGTCATCTGCCCATGGTCACACAGCCGGCAAGTGGTTGGGCTGGGACTTGGACCCCAATCTCCGACGCTGGGCCCAGTGTCCTCCCCACTGCCCCAGCCTCTCACCCCAGCTCAGGTGGGGCTCAGTGGGGAGAACTTGGTGATGCCCTTGTAAACACCACCCTTGACCCTTCTGGGGCTCACCCTGCCCACTCAGGGGCCCAGCCCTGCGTGACACAGATGAACAGGACGGGTTTCCTATGCCATGACCGGAGGAGCTGCATCCCAGCCAGCAGGGTCTGTGATGGCGTCCACACCTGTGCCCACGGCGAGGACGAGGAGGAGGCCTTGTGCCGTGAGTAGTTACTCCAGGGCCCCTTGGGAGTTGTCCCCCCCAACTCCAGCTCTCCCTGCAGCCATACTGAAGCTCGACCACCCCTGAACATACCAGGCACCCTGATGTCCTCAGGCCTTTGCTTATATGCTGCCCTCAGCCAGGAACATCTTCCCCCCCACCCCGTCCCACTCACACGCACACACATGTGCCCTCACTAGGGGATGCCTCCACTCTGTGCGTCTCCGTGCCCAGAGAACCTGTGTACAACCCTCAAGGCAGATTTCAAGTGCTACCTCCTCCAGGAAGCCTTCCCTGATGCCCAAACTAGATTAAGTTCCCTCGTTTGGGCTCTCACAACCCCTATGCTTCCCTACACCCCAGCCCTAGTCACACTGGTTGTCACTCTCAATTGGCATGTTTGCCACCCCCATCAGACTGTGAACTCCTCTGGGGCAAACCTAATCTGCTTGATATTGGGGTCCAGTGCCTGGTGCAGGGCACTGCACAGAGAGGTATTGAGAATGATTTGCTGAATAAATGATGAAATGAGTGAATTAATGAATGAATGAAAGAATGGGAAGGTCTAGTCCCAGACCTTAGAGACCTGACAGTTCTCAAGAGAGAGGAGCGTGGCGCTTGCCCCAGAGGAGGGAGAGAGCCTGGTGGGTCGGGGTGGTGGGATGGGGTAGCTTATGGGGGGAGGGCCATTGCATCATGGACCCTCAAGACCAGAAGAGATCTTTAAGGTCATCTAGTCCATGTCCCAGCTCATGCCCAAATCCCCTCTGCCTCTGCTTGCACACTCCTAGGAGGGGAAGCTCACTACAGTTTGAGGCAGCTGCTCCTGTCATTGCCTGGTTTTTCCATGGGAACGTCTCCCTTGTACTGAGTTTAGAGCTGCCTCCCAGTAGCATCCTTGATTGGTTCCAACTCCTCCCTCTCATTAACCCCTGCCCCCCAAGAACCACATTTCAATCTACCTCCCATGATGATGGCACTGGATGGATTTGGAGATTGTTTTCTTGTCCCCCATGAGCGTCCTCTTACCCGGGCCACCCTCTGAACTCCCAGTCACACCCTTATGATTGGTCTTCCCCACTCCACCAGCACTCTACAGAGCACATACCAAATGCACATGTCCCTCTCCCTGGGCTGGCCCCAGAAGCATCCATGACACTTCTGGCTGGCTCTGGTGAGTCCAAGGAACAAAGGCTTTTCCCCTCCCAAGTCTGGGTTATACCTCTAGCGATGTGGCCTGAGTTTGTGTTCATTTTTGGTACACCTGTCACACTGCTGTCTAACACAGAACCCACTTTCAAGAAAGATACTCTGACTCTCTTTCACAAAGCATGTGATCCCACATTCCCTGAGTTCTGGGACCCAAGTGCAAGGCTTCATATTTATTCTTGTTATGTTCCAGTCGGAGGAGGCTTCCTGGAGGTGAAGGAACTTGCACCTGGACTTGCAGGTGGAATGGTTTTGGACAGGTGTCAAGGAGGACTTTTCTGGAGGGAGGAATAAAACAAGCAATGGCGTGAAGTGGGAAGGCGCAAGAGCTGAGAAGGGAGAAGTGGCCCTGGGCATTCTATTGGGTGAACAGGGAAAGAACCCTCCTCTCTCCTTGACTTGACCTCCTCCCCCAAGAAACCTCCTTTTGCCCTTCCTGGATAGATGGGCAGTGACCCCGAGTTTGACAGCTGCCAGGGGGGCCAGGACAATCCACCTCCAGATAGTCCTGAGGCAGCTGCAGCCAGATGTGGACTTCCTCCTGCCTCATCTCTCCCTCTGTAGGAGACATGCCCCAGAGCCTCCCTGGCTTCCTCGTGGCTCACTGCGGAGACCCCGCTTCCTGGATCTACTCAGACCAAAAGTGTGATGGGATCAACAACTGTGGGGACTGCTCAGATGAACTGAGCCCAGGTGGGGGTCTGGGCACAAGCTTGGCTGGGGCAGGTGGTCAGGCAGTGGCCAGAGGGCAGAAGGTAAACAGAGAGAATCTCTGAAGTTCCCCCTGCATCCCCTTCTTGCATCCTAGGAAGAAGTTTTCCACTCCTCCTTGAATGCCTCAAGTGGTAGGGTGCTCACTACCACTCCAAGGGGCTCCTTCTGGAGAGTTATTCTTCTGTGGTGGGAAACTTGCTTTCAGGGTCGCAGATGAGGAAACTGGGACTCAGAGGGCAGTCATGCAAGGAGTATGTACATGGCCCAGTTGGGGTTTGAACCTGGGCTTCCTTCATCTTCTCTGCACCGCCCAACAACCCTGCGAGGAAAGGAAGGCAGGAATCGCTGGCCCCAATTTATATGTAGGTAAACTGAGACCAGAGAGGAGAAGTGACTTAGTATGATGAGTGATAGGAAGGGGGCTTGGGTGTAAACCCAGGTCTCCTGACTCTAAGACTAGTTCTTTCACTGCTCCAGAGTTTCCCTTCAATTTCTTCCCCAGTGTTCAACCCACAAACATGTTCTGAGCACTGTTGGGGGCTGGCCTGGTGCCAGGTTCTGCTGGGTCACAGTCAGGAGTCAAACATATGTCCCACCCCCAGGACTCACATCATGATGATGCCAAAAGGAAGTGCTGGGGTCCTGGAGAGGTTTTTTTGTGGAGGGGGTGGATAGGAGAAGTAATCATCAAGGGAGACTTCTCAGAAGAGGCAGTATTCAAGCAGGCCTTAAAAAATGGACAGGGTTTCAACAGGCAGAGGCTGGGTGTTCAGGGAAGAATGCTGGAGGCCCAGGGTCCAGGGCAAAGGAGGGAGGTCTGCGAGGTGCCCTCAGGGAATCATAAGCGGGCTGGTGGGACCGAATCAGGGTGAGAGAGGAGGATGGGAGACTATATGCGCCCACTAGTAACTGAACACTGACTGTGGGCCTGGCACTTTGCCTATCTTCCTTAATAACAACCTTGAGCACATGAGGAAACTGAGGTTCAGACAGAATGAGAGACTTGCTTGAGGTCACACAGCCTATGAACTGGGGAGTCTAGATTCTCTCTTCTCCAGGGAAATAAGGAATATAGTCAACCTGTGTCAGAATGGGGCAGGGCTGTGGAGGCAATGGTAGGTTTCAGAGCTAAAGACTGCCCTGCTGCACGGGGCATTCCAGGACAGAGCAGCTGCTCTTCTGTCTTCCCAGTGACTCTGTGCCCGCCCTGCGGCCCTGGCTGGTGGCGCTGTCCCTCGACTGTCTTCAAATATTGCAGCTGTATCCCCAGGAACCTCTGTCGTGATCACGTGCAGCACTGCTCTGACTGGTCTGATGAGTACTCCTGTCCTGGACCCTGAATGGGTCACCCAGGCCAGAGTGGGAGGCTGGTTGGAATGGTACTGATAACCCGTCACATGTGCTGTGAATCCAAGTACACAAGGGCAGGAAGGAGCCTTCGAGATCATGTAGTGGGATCTACACACCGTTGTCTCTGAATGGGAATTGCCTCTCCCGCTTTCAAGTTTTTCAGCCTCTGCTTGAATTCTTCCAGTGACGGGGAGCTCACTACCATGTTAGGTAAATCCTAACAAAGACGAAGGGAGTCTGCTTCCATGGTTGGAGGCCTGCCTCTGGTGCCACACAGAGGAAATCTGCTCCTCCACTCCAAGACAGGCTTGCAGACACTGACCTTGTCACCCCTTGGAGAAAAGATAAGTCTTGGGCTTAAACACCAAGCTGAGAACTTTAGCCCTTATGGATGGCACATATATGAAGTATATGCCACTTCCTGCCCTTTTGGTACCTAAGGCAGATATTGCTGGGCTTGGATGCAGCCTCAGTGTTTTCTCAGCTCAGTAATCCTAGCAGGTCCCACTGATGGATCACGAGATGCACGTGAGACGCGGTACTTGTCATCCTGTCCCTAGGAAGCCACCCCAGGAAGCTCTGAGCTGTAGGAAGAACCCCTTGAGGACCCACCCCTCCCCCATCCATCCCTTCTCTTCCCAACCACTTCCACCCTCACCCCGTGACCAGCTGCCCAACAAAACAGCCCAGGTTCCTTCGAGTAGGGATCGTATTTTGGTTCCGGAGCCTGAGTGAAGGAGTTGTTTCTCGGCATACATTTCCAGTTTCACAGCACCCAGGCAGGCAAGGATGGATATCTCCATTAAACAGATGAGGAAACTGTGGCCCAGAGGGAGAAATAACCAGGATCATACAGCAAAGTAAGGGCTGGAACTGGGACTCAAATACCATCCATGGTGTCCCAACCCCAAAGTCTTTCCATCTACCAGTGTGACTCTATCTTGACCAGGGTGGAGGCAGAGTCTCTGTAGTGTATTTAAAAAGGTAGCTTGAGGGTCAGAAAGTGTCCCACCCTTATTCTGAAAGATGGACTTGGAATCTGGCCAATAAGGGACTCCTGTTGAGGGAGACGGACATATCCCCACTGGAAATTAAAATCAGTTCTGTGTATCAGTTTCACGTGAGTTTTGAAATAAATATGGGCACCAAGAGAGACGGGTGGGCTCTAGTTCATTCACTGCTACGTTAATTCATTCACTCACACACTAAACAGTCTCTGTGTACCTGCTCTGTGCCAAGCCGGGCGCCAGGCACCCAGGAGTGAGCAGGCCTGGGTCCAACACTGGAGGAGCACAGGATCCCACGGAGGAGGCACCTCACACTGGGAGGAGGGGTGGGACGGCAGAAAATGCTGGGCTGAGGGCACCAAGGAGGTGCATTCAGGAGCCAGGACACAATCATGTTTTGGGCTCTGATGACCTGAAGATCAGTTCCCGGAACGGGATGCCTCAGGGATCCTGCCTGAGGGAGGCTCAGCACTGGGCTCTGGCATCTTTGGCTGAGTTTCTCTCCAAGTGCAGCACAAGTGAGGTACTACGGGCACACTCAGGGCATCCTTGCTTCTGAAGACTGATCCAGAGCAGCCACTCCTTCCCAGAGGAGGGGCATTTGGGCTGGCTCTGGAGGGCAGGAGAATTTCCAGTGGTACAGGTGGAGGAGAAGTCATTTCCGGCTGAGGGGCCTCATGAAGAAAGGCATGGGAATGCCCAGCAGGCCACATGGCCAAAGCAATAGGACAATAGGAGGTGAGAAGGTGGGCAAGGACATGATCCTGGAGGGCACAGTGTGTCACACTTCATCCTAAGGGCAGTGGGTATCATCAAGGTATGGTAAGCAAGGAAGCCACCTGGAGCTACAGTGACCTTTAATTACAACAGTCCAAGAAGAACATGCCAGGGTATGACCAAGTGGGCAGAGAAGAGAGGATGATCAAGGGCTATTTACTGGTGGAACATGTGTGTGTGGTGGTGGGGGGGAGGGAAGTAGGGAGAATGAGGACAACAGGGGCCCCGAAGCCTGAGAGAGGACAAGAGAATTGAGCTGACTGACCCCTGAGGAACAAGAAAAGTTTCAGAAACTCATTCCGGCGTTCAAATACCAACATGTTCCTGACATCCTGAGCATCAGCTGTTGAAAACAAGGTCACTGGGGAGAGGCCAAGGAAGAAGGAGACTATGTTTGCTCATGCTGAAACTGCACAACTCACATTGGGATTTGAACCCGCTGTCTTTTCATTGAGATCGCATACCTGGTCTCAGGACTTAACGAACCTCGGGTTCTTTATGTCTCTTGGCAGAAAGAATTCAGTGAGAGAAAAAGTGATAGGTAACAAGTGGATTTATTTAGAGAGATACATATTCCATAGACAGAATGTGGTCCGTCTCAAAAGTTGAGAATGGCCCTGGGAGAAGCACACTCCACAGACAGAGTGTGGGCCATCTCAGAAGGCGAGAGGCCCCCAAAATATGGGGTAGTTAGTTTTTATGGGCTGGGTAAATTCATAGGCTAACAAATGAGTGGATTATTCCAACTATTTTGGGAAACGGGCAGAGATTTCCAGGTATTGGGCCACCGCACACTTTTTGACATTTTATGGTTAGCCTTGGAACTGTCATGGCGCCTGTGAATGTGTCATTTAGCATTTGCTAATATATTACAATGAGTGTATAATGAGGCTTAAGGTCCACTGGAAGTTGAATCTTCCACTATCTTGGACCTAACGGTTCTAACCAGTGTTTGTTGTATCCTCAAGGGCTATGTCATTCTATTATAGGTTGTGCCCTGCCCACTTCCTTGCTGTTTCAATATCAGTCAGGCTCGGTGGTTCAGGTGTAGGAGAGGCCCAGTTCCTGCCAGGGGCTGGTGGTGCTGCAGTTGGTCCCCGCAAGAGAGAGACAGGGAGACCTCAGTGGTCATCCATTCCTGGGCTTCTTCACTGGGCTGTGGCTTTCTCAGAAAAATGCCCAGAGGCACTGGCACCACGGGTTGCACATAAGTCTGCCCTCCCCTCCCAACCAAGCCCATCTATGGGCCTGTTGTGGGAAGGGGACCCCTTCCAGGGCCTGAGAGTGGGCCTCTTGTCTAACACTTGGAAATGAATTGTCTGAGGAGACATGTGTACTTGAAATAGGAGGGAAGGGGTTAGGGCACAACCTTTGAAAGAACGACATAGCCCAAGGACATGACAGAAACTGATTAGAACCAAATGGGTCCAAGATGGAGGACCAGTCAACTTCCACTAGACCTTGAGCCTCAGTATACGCTCACTGTAACACATTAGCAAGCTAAATGACACACCCACAGGCACCATGACAGTTCCAAGGCCGACCATAAGGATCAAAAACTGGGCGGTGGCCCAATTCCTGGAAATCCCTGCCCCTTCCCGAAACAGCTGGACTACTCCTCCCACTCATTAGCTTATGAAATTGCCCAGCCCTATAAAAACTGACAACCCCATAACCTGATGCCTTTCTCATCTTCTGAGATGGCCCACACTCTGTCTGTGGAGTGTGTTTCTCTCTAAATAAATCCACTTCTTACCCATCACTTTGTCTCTCACTGAATTCTGCGATGAGACATCAAGAACCTGAGCTTCATTAAGTTCCGAAACCAGGTGTGTGATCTCAGTTAGAATACAATGGGTTTTGGTTGGGTTTCAGTCCCAGCAGTGTGGGTTCAAGTCCCAATCTGGGTTTTGGCCAGGTTCAAGTACTGGCACATGGGTTCACGTCCCAGTCTGAGGTGCACGGTTTCATACTGACAAAGCAAAAGACTTTATTGGGAAGGGGCACCTGGGCGGAGAGCAGGAGAGTAAGGGAACCCAAGAGAACAGCTCTGCCACGTGGCTCACAGTCTTGGGTTTTATGGTAGTGGAGTGAATTTCCGGGTTGTCTCTGGCCAATCATCTTGCTTGGCCCATATTTGGTCTGACTCAGGGTCCTTCCTGGTAGGACCTCTTGTTGTGAGACAACCCATGAGTAGTTATCACCGTGTCTGGCCAAGGTGGGCGGTTTCAGTCAATGGTTCCCTAATAGGCCCATGGGGTTAAGATGCTTCATTTTACAGGACGGAGAAACCAAAGCTGAGACCAACTTTCCCCGAGTCCATTCAGCATGTCAGTAGCAGGGGGAAGACCAAAAGCCAGCTTTCTAGGTGCACACAGTTGGCACTTGCTGAGCACTTACTATGAGCCAGGCACTATGCTAAGTAGGAGCTTTACCTCTCATCCTCCAACAAGGCTCTGAGGGTGGTACTGTGTTTATATGAGGCTTAGAGAGGCCAGGAAGCTTGTTGAAGTGTGTATGACTGGTAGGGGCAGAGCCAGGGAAACTGAGAAGAACCCTGCAGGGCCTCCCAGGAAGGGGAGGGGGGAGCCTTTCCGGGCCCCACCCCCTCATTTCTTGCTTAGTCTCCTAGGCCTTCCCTGCCGCTCCGCGGCATGTGGGATCCTCCCGGACCGGGGCACGAACCCGTGTCCCCTGCATCGGCAGGCAGACTCTCAACCACTGCACCACCAGGGAAGCCCTGATGTGTATCTTTAAGTTGTTCTACAGGAACTGAGAGCCCCCGCGCACTCAGGTGGAGGATGGCGACTACCTGCTGAGCACAAGCACTAGACCCCAGACTGTTTGGAACCAGAAAGTTGATGATTAAGATTCCTAAAACACCACACTGCTACTTCACAACATATCAATGAGAAGAAAGTCATGAATCCTGCAGCCTTCCCCCCCAAATGTTGCCTTTAAAAATGCTCCCCTGAAAGCCATTGGGGAGTTTGGGTCTTTGGAGCATGAGCTGCCTGTTCTCCTTGCTTGGCCCTGAAATAAACCTTTCTCTGCTCCGAACTCTGTTTCCGTTTGTCTGGCCTTGCTGTGCCTCAGGCACATGGACTTGGGTTTGACAACACCAGGAGTCTGGGCACTTAGCCACGGCAGTTGGTTATTTCATGCTATGTCTCAGGAGGTCTGGGAAGATTCCAGTGGCAGTGATGCCTGAGCAGGGTGATGAAGGAGCCAGGGACAGGGCAGACCAGGCTGAAGAGCCACAGGGGCCAGTGCAAGAGGGGCACCGATGGGCACATGAAGTTGTCCCCCGTGGCTGGAGTATGAGGAAGAGTCTTGGATTCTGGGTGCTGACAGAGGTATTCAGCAGGAGAAACACATTTGATCCCTCCGTCTGAGGAGAGGCTGCAAAGAAGGCTCTCCTCTGTACAGCAGGAATAAGGATGTCATGATCAAACTACTTTGCAGGCATTAGGAGGAAAAGTGATGTCCAAAAGGTGAATGCCGCTGGGAAACAGTAAAGCTTCAAGCAGAAAAAAGGAGAGGGCCTTTCATGAATATGCCGACAGAAGAAAAATGCACAACTAAAAGTTGCAAGTTAAGTTTTATCCAGGTACCTTACTGAGGACTATAGCCCAGGAGACAGCCTCTCAGACAGTTCTAGGAACTATTCTGAAGAGGTAAGGGAGGAACCAGGATATACAGGAGGTTTCTGCTGAAAAAACAAAAACATGTAGTCTAACACCAAAAGACTACTGCTAAGCACAAAGAGCAGACATCACAAATGAAAGATTTTGGCACTTTTCTATGTATGGAAAAATGAAAGGGTCTGGGTTCATTGAAATTATTCTTTACATATGTATCTTAATTATTTAGGCCTGTATTCAAAGCACAGAATGCTTCCTGTTTTTCTCCATCCTGAATTCCCCTCAGGGTACACCATCGGTGGGAGATTGCAGTGCCTAATGGCTTGATCTTTATAGAATTGGGATGGTGGGCAACATTCTTTGTTTACTGGACTGGAAGGCAACAGTCCCTGTCCACAAATATTACCAGGCAATATTTAGTGAGCATTTGGTACATGTCTTAGCTCTTGTATCCCATTTTCTCTTATCTTCAGAACCATTCCAGGAACCTGGTTTGGTTATTTGTACCTCACAGGGGCTAAGAGAGATGAAGTTGCTTGGCTAAGATCACACACTTTTTAAAGGGTGGAGCCAGGATCAAAGCTTGATAGGCTCAAACCCAGAGCCCACCATCCCCACTCCTTGATGGCTCGCTCTTTCTTAGCCAGCACTCCCTAGAAGAGAAAGCTGTAGTCCAGGGCAGGGGGAGGCAGCCTGTAAACAGGAGGTGGCTGGTGCTGGCAGAAGAACTGGTATTTGTTCTTTTCTGCTTTATTGGTTCTTCCTTTCACAAAGAAGCAGGTGCTGTAGCAACCTCCCAAACAGCATTCCATAAGCTAGGTCCAGGAAGACACAGAGCCCAGGGCGGCCAGCCAGGCCCCTCCCTTGATTCACATCAGCAGAGCAGGGGATTTAATGCCACAGCCTGCAGAGAGAACTTAGGCATAGAGCGTCAATATTTGCCATCTCCCAGCCTCCCTGGCCCTGGCTGCAAGATCAGTACCTTAAGTACAACAGGTTTTTGCTGTGCAAACACGCAGGTACAGATGAATGGAATTTAGAGTGACTCAGGCTTCACCGCAGGGTTTGGACTGGAAATCTGGTCTGGTTTAACCTTCTGCCATCACTGTTTCCCAGGACTCTCCATTCATCCTTAGACTAACGAAACCACAGACATCAGAGAGCTGGCGAGGAGCTCAGAGCCCAGCCAGACTTTTGATAGGAGGACATTGCTTCTCAGAGAGGCGGAGAGGGAAGGGACCAGCCCAAACTGGCACTGCCTGGTAACTGTCACTGGGATTCTGAGGGTCACCCAGCAACTCCAGGTCAGGTAGAAGCGATTTCTTTGATTCCATTTTTTTAAAAAAACATTTATTGAGTTGTAATTTACATTAGTGAAATACACAGATCTTAAGTGTATATAGTTCAGTGAGTTTTTTTAAAAAAACAGCTTCATTGAAGAATAACTGACAAAAAATAAGCTACACATATTTAAAATGTACACTTTCATAAGTTTTGACACATGTATTGATAAATACCCGTGAAACTATCACATAGTTTCATGTCCATAGTGAACACGTGCATCACCCTCAAGAGTTCTTGTGTCCCTTGGTAATCCTTCACTCTCACCCTGCCCTGATCCTCACTCCCATACTTAGACAACCACTGATTTTCTGTCAGTATAGATTAGTTTTCACTTTTCTAGAATGTTATATAAGTGAAATCATACAGCATATACTTTTTTTTTTGGTCTCTCTGACTTCTTTCATTCAGAATAACTATTATGAGATTTATCCAAGGACTTCCCTGGCAGTCCAGTGGTTAAGACTCTGAGCTTCCACTGCAGGGGGCATGGATTCGATTCCTGGTCGGGGAATTAAGATCCCACATGTTGAGAGGTGCAGCCAAAAAAAAAACATATAAAGATTTATCCATGTCGTAGCATGTCCGTAGTCACTCCTTTTCATTGCTGAGTAGTATTCAATCGTGTGCATGTACCATGATTTTTGAATTCCAGGCTGAAGAAATGCATTCTTCACTTATCCATTCATTTGTTAATAGATTTTAGGTTATTCCCAGTTTGGGCTATTACAAATGAAGCTTCTCTGAACGTTTATACACAAGTCATTACATGGTCATGTTAGGGGAACCACTGACTGAATTCGCCCACCCTGGCCAGACACCACAGCAACCATTTGAATTGTCTTGCGACAGGAGGTCCTGGTAAGGAATGCGGAACTAACAAGCCACCACCAATCGGAAGAATCCAGGAAAGGTCAAAAGGAGAAAGGAGAAGCCAGTCCATAAGTCCTATCAACCTCTCAGATCCTCCCCACTGGAATCCATCTTGGCTGAGCGATTCATGTGCCACCAGGAAGGTCTCTGAGTCAGAATGATTGGCCAGAGGCAACCCGGAAACTAATCCCATCACTATAAAACCCAAGACTGTGAGCCATGTGGCAAAGCAGTCCTCCTGGGTTCCCTAACCCTCCTGCTCTCCACCTGGGTGCCCCTTCCCAATAAAGTCTCTTGCTTTGTCAGCATGTGTGTCTCCTCGGACAATTCATTTCTGAGTATTCGAGCCCACTCTCGGGCCCTGAAAGGGGTCCCCCTTCCTGCAACAGACATATGCTTTCATTTATCTTGGAAAGTAAATGGCTGGATATGGTAGGTGTATGTTTAACTTTTTATGAAACGACTTGTTTTCTAACGTGGTTGTATCACTTTACATTCCCATCATTGGAGTAGGAGAGTTGAGTTGCTCTATATCCTTGCCAACACTTGGTATAATCAGTATTTTTAATTTCAGCTATTCTAATAGGTGTGTGGTAGTAACTCATTGTGATTTTACTTTGCATTTCCCCAACGACTAATGATGTTGGGCATCTTTTCATGTGCTTATCTTCCTTGGTGAAAGCTTTGTTTAAATATTTTAAAATTTTATTAGATTGCTTGTTTTTTCATTGTTGGTTTTTTTTTTTTTTTTTTTTTTTTGCGTTACGCGGTCCTCTCACGTTGCGGAGCACAGGATCCGGACGCGCAGGCCCAGCGGCTATGGCTCACGGGCTCAGCCACTCCGCGGCATGTGGGATCTTCCCGGACGGGGGCACGAACCCGCGTCCCCTGCATCGGCAAGCGAACTCTCAACCACTGCGCCACCAGGGAAGCCCCATTGTTGGGTTTTGAGAGCTCTTTATATACTCTGAATACACACACCCTTTAACAGATTATGATTTGCAAATACTTCTTCCAGTCTATGGCTTGTCTTTTCATTCTTTTGACAGTGTCTTTCAAAAAGCAAAAGTTGGGGGCTTCCTTGGGGGCTTCCCTGGGGGCGCAGTGGTTGGGAGTCCGCCTGCTGATGCAGGAGACACGTGTTTGTGCCCCGGTCCGGGAAGATCCCACATGTCGCGGAGCGGCTGGGCCTGTGAGCCATGGCCGCTGAGCCTGCGCGTCCGGATCCTGTGCTCCACAACGGGAGAGGCCACAACAGTGAGAGGCCTGCGTACAGCAAAAAAAAAAAAAAAAAAAAAAAAAAGCAAAAGTTTTTTATTTTGACGAAGTGCCATTTATCAAATTTTTTCTTTTATGGACCATGCTTTTGGCGTTGTATTTAAGAAATAATTGCCTAACCCAAGGTCACAAAGATTTTATCTTATATGTTCGTCTAGAAGGTTTATAGTTTTAGGGTTTTTTTCCCTTTCCAAGAAAAATTCCATTTTATCATGGAATGTTAAAAATGCTCCATTCTCTCTCTCTCTCTCTCCTCTCCTCTCCTCTCCTCTCTCTCTCTCTCCTCTCTCCCCCTCCCTCCCCCTCCCTTCCTCTCTAGCTCTTTACCTCTCCCTCTCTCCCTCCCCCTCCCTCCCCCTTTCTCCCCCTCCCTTCCTCTCTCCCTCTTTCTCTCCCTCCCTCCCCCTTTTTCTCTCCCTCCCTCCCCTTCTTTCTCTCCCTCCCTCCCCCTGCCTTCCTCTCTCTCTCTCTCTCTCTCTCTCTCCCTCTCTCTCTCTCCCCACCCCTCCCTCCTTAGGTTGGCTCCGATGCAACCACTGTCAGCTCCTCCCCCGTCTTCACCCTTCCTTTCACTCCCTTCCCCTCGCCCTTTGGTTACGTCAGGCGGACACGCCGATGAGCCAATCACGGCGCTGTGTTTAGAGGCCGGCAAGCGGAACCGGTGGGGTTGGACCAATAGGAGCCCTCGGATTCGGGCGCGCCCCAACCGGGCAAGGGAGGCGGGACCGAGTGGGCGGTGCTTCTGCGTCAGCATGTGGGTGGGGACTAGGAAAAAAAGAAAGAAAAAAAAAAAGCTCCATTCTTTTGTTTAGATAAATTCCAATAGTGTTTATGCTGATTTCTCCACAGGGAGAAAAAAGAGACCATTTATCTGAAAAGCCACTGGCAAAAAAATATTCAAGTTCAGTTTGGTTTCATCCTGAAGGTTTGAAGTCAAACAATTCTTTGTAAGGATTTATAAATAAGACATTCATTAATTAAACTTCAAAATATTGCTTTGAAGTGAATGCTACTGAATTCATTTAAACAGTGGTGAAATTCTGGCAAAGAAATAGAGTAATTAGACTTGTTCACTAAAGCATTTTTAAAGCCTAGAAAAAGAATCCAGAAGTTTCCAATGCCTCATCCTCCATGTTGAATTACCTGTTTTGGAATCAGATACTCGGTGTGTAGTTGCAGTAAGGGTATTCTGCTGTGACCTAGATAGAACTGTAAGTATAACCTAAACAAACTGCGTAAAGTATCAGTATTTCCTATTTAGAATGGCTATCCAATATATATCACATCTGGAAGAAGAGGCTTCTGGGAAGTCCATGAGTGCTTTCAGAGTCTTTTCACAGAGCTGAACATCTGTCCTGACCTCTCTCCAGTTATGAGGCAACCTTGGTGTTTTAGGTTTTTTAATTAGGTCTGTGATCGACTTTGAGTTCATTTTTTATATGGTGTAAGCAATGAATCAAAATTCTTTTTTTCTTTTCGCACATGGAATCCAATTGTTCCAGCACCATTTGTTGAAAAGACGATCTTTTTTTTTTTTTTTTTTGGCTGTATGCGGGCCTCTCACTGTTGTGGCCTCTCTCCTGTTGCGGAGCACAGGCTCTGGACATGCAGGCTCAGCAGCCATGGGTCGCGGGCCTAGCCACTCCGCGGCATGTGGGATCTTCCTGGACCGGGGCACGAACCCACGTGCCCTGCATCGGCAGGCGGACTCTCAACCACTGCGCCACCAGGGAAGCCCAGAGGATCCTTTACTGAACTGTTCTTGCATCTATGTTAAAAAAAAAAAAAACGGTAATTCATATATTTGCGGTCTATTTGTTCCATTGACTTTTTTGTCAGTCTTGATGCCTATATCACATTGTCTTGATTCCTGTTGCTTTACAATAACCCTTGAAATCAGGTAGTGTTAGTCCTCCTACCATTTCCCTCCCCCCACAAAGCTGTTTTGGCTATTCTAGCTCCTTTGCATTTCCATATGAATTTTAGAATCAGTTTGCCAATTCCTATAGAAAAGTTCTGCTCGAATGTTGATTGAGATTGCATTGAAACTACAGATCAAGTTTGGGGAGAAGTGACATCTTAACATTGTTGAGTCTTCTCACCTGTGATTACATCTCTCCCTTTATTAGTTCGCCTTTAATTTTTCTCAGCAATGTTTTATAGTTTCCAGTGTACAGTTTTGTACGTCCTTTGTCTGATTTATTCCTATTTCATATTTTTTGACAGCAAGTCATATTTTTAAATTTTAACTTCCCATATTTCATTGCTAGTATATAAAAATACAGCTATATTTTGTACATTCTAATAGATTTACATTCTAGTAGATTTTCTTTTTTGTAGATTTCATCAGATTTCCTATATATATAATCATATCATCTGTGAGTGAAGACAGTTTTCTTTCTTCTTTCCAATCTGGATGATTTGCATTCAGTCTTTCACCATTAAGGATAAGTTTGCTGTAGGTTTTCATAGATGGCCTTTATCAAGTTGAGAAATTTTCCTTCTTTTCCTACTTTGCTGAAAGTTTCTATCAGGATTGATGTCAGATTTTGTCAAATGCTCTTTCTGTGTCAGTTGAGATGATCTATGTTTTATTTGTTAATGTGGTGAATTACATAAATTGATTTTTAAATGTTAAATTAATCCTGCTTTTGTGGGATAAACCCCACTTGGTTGCAATGTATTAAGCTTTTTATATATATTGTTGGATTCAATTTGCTAAAATTTTATTAAGAATTTTTGCAGGGCGGGAAGGGATAAATTAGAAGTTTGAGATTAACATATACATACTACTTATACATAAAGTAGATAATCAAAAAGGATCTACTGTACAGCAGAGGGAACTATACTCAAAATTTTATAATAACCTCTAAGGGAAAAGAATCTGAAAAAGATTCAGTTATATACATATATAACTATATATATATAACTATATATAACTATATATATATATAAAAAACTGAATCACTGTGCTATATACCTGAAACTAACACAACATTGTAACTCAACTATACTTCAATAAAAAATAAATAAAATTATTTTAAGAAAAGAATTTTTGCATCTGTGTTCATGAGGGATATTGGCCTGCATTTTTCTTTTTTTGTAATGTCTTTGTCAGAGTAACACTAGCCTCATAGAATAGGTAGGGAGTGTTCTCTCCTCTCCAGTGTTCTGGAAGAGTTTGTGTAGCATTGGTATTATTTCCTTCTTAAATGTTTGGTAAAATTCATTAGTGGAGCCATATGGGCTTGGAATTTTCTTTGTGGGGAGGTTTTGAACTACAAATTCAACTTCTTTAATAGATACAGGAATATTCAGATTAGCTATTTCTTTTTGAGTGAACTTTGGTAATGTCTTTCAAGGAATTTATCTATTTCTTCAAAGCTGTTGAATTTATTGGCATAAAGTTGGTTGTAATACTCCCTTATCCTTTTAACAGCTGTAGAATCTGTAGTAATACTGCCTCTCTCATTCTTGATATTGTAATTTGTGTCTCCACTCTTTTTTTCCTGATCGGTTTGGCTAGAGGTTTATCACTTTTACTGATGTCTCCTCTCTCTCTTTTTTTGTTGGTCTTAGGAGAAATATACCATTCTGTGTGCACTTGAAAAGAATGTGTATTCTGCTGCTGTTGGATTCTATAAATCAGGTTGGTGGTATCACTTACAAATTGGCACTTACCATCTACCTCTACAAGGATCAAATTATGAGCCGCTGAAGCTGCTGACCTTCAACACCCCCTGAAAGGAGCTTAGAGTGGAGATCAGGAATGAGGCACTCTGTGCTCTGGGAAAAACCGGCAGAACAGGTCTTCAGATAGTTATTTTTAGGAGAGGATTTTATGAGCCCAGTTCTTGCATCTCCTCATGTCTAGAAAAGCACTAAAATCCTTCATGGTGATGTCTGCTCCTTGTGACTACCAGTAACCTGTACGAGACTAGCAGAAACCCTCTGCAAAAAAAATATGTGCTTGATTGCATCCCCTTCTCCAAAATCACACACATACTGACCTTCCCCCCCACCTCTTTGGAGCAGTTTCTCAGAGCTATCTGTAATGCTGTCTCCTAGGCTGCAGTCCTTATTTTGCCCCAAATATCAATAAAACTTAACTCACAGCTCTCAAGTTGTGCTTCTTTTTTTCAGTTGACAGTGGATAGCGTTGTTCAAGTCTACTATAAACTTGCTGATTTTCTGTCTACTTGTTCTATCATTTATTGAGAGATGGGTAATGAAATAGCCAACCAGAAATGTGGATTTGTCTATTTTCCTTGCAGGTTTATTAGCTTTTGCCTCATGCATGTTGAAGTTCTGTTATTAGGTGCATAAACATTTAGGATTGTTATATCTTCTTGATGAATTGACCTATTTATCACTATGAATTGATCTTCTTTAACTCTGGTATATTCTTTGCTCTGAAATCTATTTGTCTAATATTAACTTAGCCACACCAGTTTTGTTTTTAATTAATGTCATATGGTACATTTCCCCATTCTTTTACTTTTAGCCTATTTGTGTACTTATATTTATATTAAATATTAAATATAAATGTGTTTCCTTTAGTCAGCATATAGTTGAGTCTTGCTTTTTTATTCAATCTCACAGTCTCCTCTGCCTTTTAATTGGTATATTTAGACCATTTACATTACATTTATTGTGACTATTGATATGGTTGAAATTATATTGCTATTTGTTTTCTATTTGCCCCATTTGTTCTTTCTCCCCTTTTTCCTTTTTTTCTGATTTCTTTTGGATTAAATACTTTTTATGATTCCATTTTATCTAGTTTGTTGGTTTATAAACAAAAACTCTGTTTTGTTATGTTAGTGGTTCCTTTAGAGTATGTAGTATACATCTTTAATTTAGCACAGTCTACCTTTAAGTGATTTTACACCAATTCACTTTTTTTTTTTTACAGTTTTTTTTTGGGGGGGGGCTGTGTTGGGTCTTCGTTTCTGTGTGAGGGCTTTCTCTAGTTGCCGTGAGCGGGAGCCACTCTTCATCGCGGTGCACGGGCCTTTCACTGTCAAGGCCTCTCTTGTTGAGAGGCACAGGCTCCAGACGCGCAGGCTCAGTAGTTGTGGCTCACGGGCCTAGTTGCTCTGCGGCATGTGGGACCTTCCCAGACCAGGGCTCAAACCTATGTCCCCTGCATTGGCAGGCAGATTCTCATCCACTGTGCCACCAGGGAAGCCCACCAGTTCACTTTTAAGAACCTAATAGTATCAACAGTATAATTCCATTTCTCGCCACCTGACCTCTGTGTGCAATTATTGTCATACATTTTATAATACATTGCTGTTATTCTCATTTAAATAGCCAATTGCCTTTAAAGAGATTTAAATAGTAAGAAAGAGCCATTATGTATTTAGCATGTAGTTATTTCCATGTGCTCCTTATTTGTGTGTGTGTGTGTAGATTCATATTTCCACCTCATATTATTTTCCTTCTGCTTGAAGGACTTCCTTCAACATTTCATGTACTTTAGTTCTGCTGGTGATAAATTCTTTCAGTACTTTAAAAAGGTTGTTCCACTGTTTGCATTGTTTCCCATGAGAAACCTACTGTCATCTTTATTTTTGCTCTTCTGTATATGAGGCACTTTTTTTCCTCTGACTGCTTCAAGATTTTATCATTACTTTTGAACAATTTGATTATGATATGGTGTTTGGTGTGGTTTTCTTCACGTTTCTTGTGCTTACGGCACATTGGGCTTCTTGGCTCTCCTTTCATCAAATCTGCAAAAATTTTTACCATTATTTCCTTAAATATTTTTTCTGTCCCCTTTTCTCTTTTTCTTCTGGATTTCCAGTTACACACATATTGGCTGCTTGAAGCTGCTTTGCTCATCTTTTTGAAGCTATTTTTCCCTATGTATATTTTGTTTTGGATAGTTTCTATTTTTATGTCATCAAATTCACTGATATTTTTCTTTTGCAATTTTAAACTGCCATTAATGCCAACAATGCGTTTTTCATCTTATACAATGTTATTTTCATCCCTGGGAGCTGGACTTGGGTTTTTTCTGTATCCTCCATGTCTCTACTTAACTGTTTCAATACATGGAACACAATTATGACTTTTAATGTCCCTCTCTGATGATTCTAATATCTGTGTCAGTTCTGGGTAAATTTAGATAGATTTTTCTCCTCACTACGGATTATATTTTCTTTCTTCTTTTCATGCCTGGTAATTTTATTTTCATATACTGTAACAGCTATACTGTAGTATAATTTATATACCATTCAATTCACTCCTTTAAAATGTACAATAGTCTTTAGTATAGAGTTGTGCAACCACCACTATAATCACCTTAAAAACATTTTCATCAACTGAAAAAGAAACCCCACACCCATTAGCAGTCAGTCCCCATTTCTCCCTGACCCCCCATCCCTAGGCAACCACTAATCTACTTTTTCTCTATAGATTTGCCTATTTGGGGCATTCCGTATAAATGAAATCATACAATATGTGTTTTTTTTGTGGCTGATTTCTTTCACTTAATTATTTTTGAGGTTCATCGATGTTGTAGTATGTATCAGTACTTTATTCCTTTTTATTGTTGAGTAATATTCCATTGTATGGATATATCACATTTTGTTTATCAGTTCCTCAGTTGGATGTTTGGGTTGTTGCTACTTTTGGGCTACTGTGAGTAATGCTGCTATGAACATTCATGTATGATTTTGTATGGATGAACATTTTAATTTCTCTAGGAGTGGGACTGCTGGGTCATATGGTAACTATGTTTAACCTTCTGAGGAATTGCCAGATGGTTTTCTACAGTGGCTGCATCATATTACATTCCCACCAGTAGAGTATATACAAGAGTTCCAATTTCTCCACATCCTCACCAACACTTGCTATTGTTTCTTTCTGATTATAACCATCCTAGTGGATGTGAAGTGGTATCTCATTGTGGATTGTGATTTTGATTTGCATTTCCCTGATAATGATGTTGAGCATCTTTTTATGTGCTTATTGGCCATCTGTATATCTTGCTTGGAGAAATGTCTACTCAGATATTTTGTCCATTTGTTTTAGTAATTTAACTTTTTATTGCTGAGTTGTAAGAATTCTTTATATATTCTGGATACTAGATCCTTATCAAATACATGCTTTGCAAATATTTTCTCCCATTCTGTAGGTTGTCTTTTCACTGCCCATTGAAGCATAGAAGATTCTAGCTTTGATGTAGTCTAACCTGTCTTCTTTATCTTTTACTTTTGGTCGATTGTGCTTTTGCTGTCATACCTAAGAAGACTTTGCCTAACCCAAGGTCATGAAGATTTATGCCTATATTTTCATCCAAGAGTTTTACAGTTTTAGCCCTTACATTAGGGTCTATGATCCATTTTTAGTTAAATTTTGTATATGGTATGAGGAAAGATCTAACTTTATTCTTCTGCTTGTGGCTATCCAGGTGCCTGGCATCATTTTTAGAAAAGACTATTTCCCCATTGGATTATTTTGGCACCCTTGTCAAAAATCAATTAACTGTAAATTGAGGATTTATTTCTAGACTATATATGGTAATTTTTTATTAGATACTAGACATTGTGAATTTTAATTTGTTGGGTGTTTGTTAGATATTTTTGATTTCCTATAAATATTCTTGATACTGTTCTTGGATGCAGTTAAGTTACTTGTAACACTTGATCCTTTAAGGTCTTGCTTTTAAGACTCATTGAGCAGGACTAGAGCTGTTTAGTCTAGGCTAATTACTATTTATGACTAATTATTCTCCACTACTGAGGTAAGACTTCTCTGAATTCAATACCCATGGATAATGAGGCTCTCCAGTATTCCCAGCCCTGTGTGGCCATCAAGAACTGTTTTCTCTAATCCTTCTGGGTGGTTCTTCCCCTGGCCTGAGGTAGTTTCCTTACATGCATGTGCTGATCAGTACTCTATTGAATACTGGAGGGGCACTCTCTGCATATCTCCAGAGTTCTCTGTGTCTGCAGCTTTCTCCTCTCTACTACTCTGTCCTGTGAACTCTAGCTGCCTTGCTTTCCCTGAACTCTAAGTTCCAACTCCTCAATTCATGAATTCTGTTAGGCTCTGCCTGGACTCCTTGTCTTTGTGCTGCAGCCTGGGAACTTTCTCTAGGCAGTAAGCTGAAGCAGTCGTAGGGCTCACTTTGTTTCCTGTCTCTTGGGGATGACTGTCCTTTATTGCCTGATGTCCAATGTTTTTAAACTGACACTTCATATATTCTGCCTGTTTTTTGGTTGTTCCAGGCAGAAAGGCAAAGCTGGTCCCATTACTGCATGGTGGCTGCTTTCTGAATCCTTTGAGCAAGGCAGAGGGAGACACTTTCCCAGAGTTTTTCGGCCCCACCAGGCTGGGGGTCTATACCTCCAGATTTGTTCTACCTCCTTCATTGAGAGGACAGAGTCCAACCATCATTATTTCATTTTAAAGGTTGGGGGCTTCCCTGGTGGCGCAGTGGTTGAGAGTCCGCCTGCCGATGCAGGGGACACGGGTTCGTGCCCCGGTCCGGGAAGATCCCACATGCCGTGGAGCGGCTGGGCCCGTGAGCCATGGCCGCTGAGCCTGCGCATCCAGAGCCTGTGCGCCACAACAGTGAGAGGCCCGCGAACCGCAGGAAAAAAAAAAAAGGTTGGGAGACTTAGGCAATGACTCAAGTGGTGTTAAGTGGTATCTCATTGCATATTCTATTCTCTTCAGTTGGGAATGTGGGAGTGAATGAGATTAAGGCCTGCAAAACTCCATTTAGCCTGCTCAGTGCAGTGGGGAAATACTGAACCTGAGAGTCAATCTGAGATTACATCTTGACTTTCCGAGCAAGCCCCCAACACCTCTGAGACTAGTTTCCCATCTGCAAAGCACACTGAAATTACAGAGCACTTTACTTGGAGGATCCTTGTTACCCTCATTCCACACCTTCATTCAGTTTCTCAAAGACAGTCCTGGGATCTGCCACATCAGATTCTTGGGAGGGGTGGGGATGTGTTGCTTAATTAAAATGCATTATCTCAGTGGTTCATAATTGGCGGGGTGGGGGGTGAGGCGGAAGCACACGTCTTCTCCCCTTTGAGACTGTCATGACGGCTATGGATCTACTTCACAGGGAGGGGGGAAACCCATATGATCCAAACACACAGCATTTTTGCATACAATTCCAGGTTCTTAACCTGACGTCTGTTCTTCCTGTGTGACTTCATTCCCACCCCCAGCTTCTTCCCAATCTTTCTCCCAGGCCCAAAGCTCTCTTGCCCTGCAGAATAACAGATCAGTAGTCTCCTGGATAGTTTCATCTGGCTGTAGCACCTCAAACGGTACAAGCTCCAAAACTGAACTCATCTGACCCGCGAACTTCTTCCTGCTCCAATGCTCCCATCTCAGTGGTTACTTACTTCAGGCTAGAAACCTTGAAGTCCTCTTTGACCCCTCCTCTCCTGTAAGTCAATACCAAATCCTTTCAGTTCCACACCAAGCTCCACAGCAGCAGAGTCTGTGTCCATTATGGATCCTCATAGCCAAACAAAGTACCTGGCTCGGAACAGATGCTCAACAAGTATGTACTGAGTGAATGATCACATCTCACAGCTGCATCCCTACGCCTTGCCTTAGGTCTCCCTCGGCTTCTCACTGGACTTCCCCTCCTGGTCAGCTTCCACCTAATAGCCAGAGGCATCTTTCTAAAACACAGACCTCTGTCAGCGTACTTTAATCCCTGCATGGCTCCCTATGATTTTCAGGATCAAGGCTTTCCCCTAAATTGTTCCTGCCTCACTGCTCTGGCTTCATCACTCAACTCTCTCCAACTCCCATTGCTCCAGCTGCCCAGAGCTCCTAAGGGACTCACACGTGGAAATGCTGTCACTCTTTTCCACACTCTATAGAGCCCGAAATGCCTGGTCCCTCTCTTTGATTTGCTAACTCATATTCATCCTTCAAAACTCACTCAAGCATCATTCAGGGAGCATCTCCTGCCTCACAGGTCTTGGTTACCCATTTGAGCATTCTTTCACTGTGGTCCCAAAGCACGCCCAAATCACAGTAATGATCACACTAAACTGTACTTGGGAAGTCACTAGTCTGCTCCCTACTAGAGGGCACGGACCCTGTCTTATTTGCTCTAACAAAACCCACAGTAGATACCCAATAACTGTTTGCCATATCAATGAAAGAATGAATATATTAGTAAGAGTCCTCCAGAGAAACAGAACCAGTAAGGTGTGTATGTGTATATGTGTATTCCCAAACAGAGAGAGAGAGAGAAAATTTTATTCTAGGGAGCTCAGTCTTTTCTCTTAGGCCTACAACTCATTGGATGAGGCTCATCCACATTATGGAGAGTGATCTCTTTTATTAAAAATCTACTGGTTTAAATGTTAATCATATCTATAAAGCACTTTCACAGTGACACCTGGACTGGTTTTGACCACACAACTGGGCATCACAGCCTAACCAACTTGACACATAAAATTAACCACCATAATGAATAAGTTTCTTCTCTCTGAGCCCTAGTTTCCCTATCTGTAACATGAAGAGCTGTGGTAATGTTTTAGGATTCTACAAAGAAATGAATAATTAGATAACATCTGAATTAGACTCTATAGTTTAAAGCACTTTCACTCACTTTATATCATTTAATTCCTATAACAATCCTATCAAACAAGTAGGTTTATTACATTCTTTCACAGATGAGGAAATCAAGGCCCAGAGAAGGGAAGAGATTTGCTAGTAAGTGTCAGAACATGGACTAGAGCCTGGGTTTTCTGACTCCTAGTCTAGAGCTGATCCTTCACAGCCCAAAGAACCATCTTTGAGAGGTGATAGAGAGAGGAAGTTGCCAGGAACAAGAGGCTGAAGCAGAAGCAGAGGGGATATTTTTGCTACAGATACTGAGAGCGAGACCATAACAGCAGGATGTCAAAATCAGCCAGGTCAGGCCAATCTAGGAATTCCAGAATATAATTTCTCTTCTCCAATTGAGAGGATACAGGTATGGCCAGGGCTCAACACTGGTATATCAAGAACTAACTTGGGTTTTAGGATAAATTTCAAAAAATAAGGATGGCCAAAGACACATGGTTAAAGGTGGCCAGAAAAGCTGTGTCACTGCTCTTTGCTACCCAGAAGTCATACTGCATTTAATGTTGCCAGAATATTCTCTTATAAATCTATTGCAAAGCTAGGCCTTCATGTTATCCCCAAAGGTATGGAAAAACCTTCAGTGGAAGGACTAGAAACAGAGCAAGGCCTTCTGGTAAGATGTTCTATTTATTTTGACATGGTATTACTTACAGGACTCTAGAAGATCAAAGCTAAGTTTAACACTAAAAAGGCAGTGGGGAGAATCTCAAGACCAGAAAAAAAAGCTGCAAGCTAACTCTGCAAGACTTGTCAAGAAGCTAAGTGTCCCAAGCACTGCCATTATTAGGAGAGCTAATTCCTTGCTCTTTAACACTCCTCATGCTTTCTCATTCTCATGTATTTTCCCTCTGTCTGGAGGCTTCAGGGGAGAATCCATTGCTCTGCCTTCTTCAACATCCAGTGGCTGCCTGTCTTCCTTGGTTTGTGACCCCTTCACTGTATCACTCCAACCTCCTGGATCCGTCGTCACATCTCCTGCTTTTTACCCTGATCTTCCTGCCTCCCTCTTAGAAGGACCCCTGTGATTACATTGCCTATCTGGATGATCCAGGATAATCTCCCATCTCCAGATCTTTAATTTGATCACATCTGCAAAGTTCCCATTACCATGTAAAGTAACATATTTCCAGGGGTTATGACCTGGACATTTTTTGGGGGCTATTATACGCCTATCACAATGAGTAATGAGCATATGAGGGTTTGCTCTATTCTCTCTACTTTTAAGTGTTTGAATAAAAATCTACAAAATAAAATACTTCTTTGACCCCAAGACCCCAGTTACTACAAGAATTTGGAATTTATACTCCTTTACATAGTACAGATAGAAAAGAGACATAGCCTGAGGAATTTTTTCTGTGGTTCTTATTTCCACTTCCTCATCTCCCATTCTCTTTAATCCACTCCGGTTGGGTTTTTAACATTCACCTCTCCCCCAAACCTAATCAAAGCCACAAACAACCTCCAAATTGCCAAATCACCTGTCCTCATCCAATTTGAAGTATTTGACACAACTCACCACTCCCTTCTTAACATTTTCACTTCTAGGCTTATACTCTCCTGGTTTTACCTCTGTCTTCAACACCCATTCCTCTTTTGCATGATCTTAAGTGTGGGAAGGCCCCAGGCCCCGTATTTCTTCTCTATCTACACTCTCCCTAGGTGATCGTATACAGTCATGGGCTCCAAATATCAACTCTATACTGTAGAACCCCAACTTTATATCTTCAGTCGTCATCACTCCCCTGAGCTCAATTCATGTGTCCAACTGCCTATTTGTGCAACTCATTAGGCCTCTCAAACTTGTCTAAAACAGAAGTCTTGATTTCCCCACCCACCCCAAACCTACTCCTCTCCTGCATTTTACCATCCATTCAGTTGCTCAGGCAAAACCTTAGGAAGGAGTCACCTTTTACTCCCTCTGTTCCTTTTCTCCCTGACACCAAATGCATCAACATGACCTATCAGCTCGACCTCCAAATTAGCCCCTGTATCCAACCTCTCATCATCACTACCTTCGCTACTATCTAGTCCTAGCTGCCATCATCTCTCACTTGGACTTCTTTAATGGTCCTGATTGGACCTCCCTGCTCTACTCTTGCCCCCACTGCGATCCATGCCCTACACACTGGGCCCATAGAGCAGCCAAGGTTCACTCTTCAAAAGAGGAGTCAGATGACATGTGATTTATGCTTAATCAGTGGCTTTCTGTTACACTGAAGTAAAATTCAAATTCCATGGCCCACAAGGCCTAGATGATCTGCCACTTGTCTCTCTCCTAAACTCACCTTTTACGACTTCTTCACTACGCACAAGCCACCTGGCTTTCACTCTTTTTCTTCTTTCTGTCCCTAGAATGTGTCAAGCATTTCCCATCTCAGGCTTTGCACTTGCTCTTTCCTTTCCTCAGACCCAGATGTTTGCATGACTAGCTCCTTCTTGTCATACTTCTCAGCTCAACGTCTCTTCCTCAGAGAGGCCTTCTGCAACCCCCTAAATTAATTAAAAACCGAACTCTCCCCATCCCCATCCCCCAGTATCTCATCACCAGCTCCACTTTATCTCTATGTGAACTTAGCTTGCTGACTTACTGTCCTGTTTACTTACACGTCTGTCTCACCTCCCTTGAATGGAAGCTCCTTGAAGGCATACACCATCTTTTATCTTGTTCAGTGCTGAATCCCCAACACTTGGCACAGGTTAAATGTTCAATGGATACTTTTTCAAATGAATAAATGAATGGCTCAGCATTTTTTGGAATAAATGTATGAAAAGAAAATTTGGCTTAATGTCAGATTATTACATAATTCTAACAAACTAAAAGATTCTGATTCAGTAAATATGGGTGGCATACAGGAATTTTCATTTTAACAAATACCCCAGGAGACTCTGGGGCAGGGGTCCACAGACCATACTTTTGAGTAACACTGATTTATTCATTCTTGCAAGCATTATAGGTAGGTGGCCTAGTTTTAAAGAGGTAAATTGAGTGTTAGCAGAACTGAGTCACTTGCCCAAAGTTCACAATGAGTCAGAAAGTGAATTCTAAGAAGAAACAAGAAATTCTAATTTAAAAAAAAAGTTAATCTTACATGTAAGTTAAACACACACACACATAGATTACCTCATCTATTTTTTTTTTTTTTTTTTTTTGGCGGTACGCGGGCCTCTCCCATTGCAGAGCACAGGCTCCGGACACGCAGGCTCAGCGGCCATGGCTCACGGGCCCAGCCGCTCTGCGGCATGTGGGATCTTCCCGGACCAGGGCACGAATCCGTGTCCCCTGCATCGGCAGGCGGACTCCCAACCACTGCACCACCAGGGAAGCCCTACCTCATCTGTTTTATACTAGTCATAATTTCTTGACCTTCATCATTTGTTTCAATCATTAAAACAAAGACTAGACTTTCATAACTCCATCTGAATGACTACAATGAATTGTTCGGATCAAACAAGAAATATTTGCTTAAAGGACTCACCAGCAGAGGAAAATGAGAACCTTGAAAGAAAAAAAGGATTAAAGAAAATGAAATCTTAGCTTCAGAAGTATTCTGTGTTTATAAAAGAGAAGTAATCGTAAGTTGCTTTGAAGGAAGATTTGCCCTCCAAAATGATCAGAACAGGTGGGATGTTTGAAGAGTAATCAGATGCCACTTTCTGACATAGCATTGCACCACAGCAACAAGGGGGTGGTGATAGTCGGGGGTGATCAAATTAGACTCAGGTTTGACTAACAATATATGCTAAGTTTGACAAGTAAGGCTGCCTGTACCAGGAATTTGGCAAGCTGTGCTCCTGTTCACCCAAATGACATTTTAAAGCTCAACCCTACTTCCACAACAAAAAACAATCTGCACTGAATCTGCTTTTTCATTGGATAAATTTCAAAAAATCAGAACTTCTGAGATGATCCTGGGCAACAGGCCACACTTACAGAGTAGCACCTTGACTAGCTCTGAATAGCAAATAGAACACATATCAGATCCAAGATCTTTTATTCAAATCCTGGTTAAACTCCAGAGCATTTCCAGATGTCAAATCTACCACAACGATGTTCTCAATTCCTCGAGGCATTCTCTCCCTTCCTTTTACTTGCCAGTAAGTCTTGCTTTAAGCTCACCTTTTATGGATGGAATACGGTCTAGAGCAGCACTGTTCAACAGAAATATAATGCAAATCACGAATGCAAGCCATGTAAATATTGTAGTAACCACATCAGAAAAAAAAAACAGATGAAATTAATATTTTAACCCCCAAATTACCATTTTAACATTTAATCAATACTTAAAAATGGAGATTTTTTCATTCATACTTTTGGACTCTGATATCTGATATCCAGTATGCATTTTACAGCACATCCCAATTTGGACTAGCCACATTTCATGTGTTCAGGGGCCACATGTGAGTAGGGGCCACGGTACTGGACAATGAAGGTCTAGAGCCTTGCCACTCCAAGTGTAGCCCACAAATTAGAAGCGCTCGCATCACCTGGAAACCTGTTAGAAGTGTTCAATGTTCAAGCCCAACTCCAGATGTACTGAATCAGAATCTACAGTTCAAAAAGATCCCCAGGGGGGGCTTCCCTGGTGGCGCTAGTGGTTGGGAGTCCGCCTGCCGATGCAGGGGACGTGGGTTCGTGCCCCAGTCCGGGAGGATCCCACATGCCGTGGAGTGGCTGGGCCGGTGAGCCATGGCCGCTGAGCCTGCGCGTCCGGAGCCTGCGCTCCACCACAGCAGTGAGAGGCCCGCGTACTGCCAAAAATAAAAAAATAAAAAGATCCCCAGGGGACTTCCCTGGGGGTACAGTGGTTAAGACTCCTCACTTCCAATGAAGGGGGCGTGGGTTTGATCCCTGGTTGGGGAACTAAGATCCCACATGCCACGCAGCGTGGTCAAAAAAAATCCCCAGGTGATCTACATGCACAATAAAGCTTGAGAAGCCCTGGTCTAAGGTGAGTCATTGGTCTCAGGTTCTTCATCTGATAAATGGAGGTGATAATCCTTACCTGGCAGAACTATTGTGAAGATTCTTGGTGGTTTACTTAATAGACCTAATATTTGAGATTTTAATGAATGGTAACTATTATTTAAGAAGGCCATGTAATAGAGTGGGCTTTACAGCTGGACAGAAATATAAATTCTAGTTCCTATAAGCTCCGGACCTTAAAAACTCACTTAACTTGAGGCTGGGCCATACTGGAGTAGTAACAAATGACGCTAAGCTGCCTCGTTAGTTCACATGGCCTTCGTCCCAAACGAAAGTGTTACTTCCTGTGGCTCCAGTCTATTTTTCACAAGGAGAACCTAAGGACAGCAAAAACGTTTATTTGAAAAAATTACTATGTATTGAAAATATACATTAGAAATTATTACATACTTCCATAGCATTCCCCTCCCCCACCACAAAAGTAGAAATATCCGCTTGCTATGCTAATGCCATAGGTAAATTCAAACAAAAAGGAAAACATCATCAGCCCCCTTTCCTCGTACATTAGAGTTGGAGGGAAAAAAGGTCAACTTATATCCGCCAATCAATAGGAATTTAACAAGTCCCAGTCTTCCACAGCAAGACACACATATTTCTGCTTTGAAGACTGTGAAGAGTTGCTCTGTTCCTTCTCTGGCTCCTCGAAAGCTCTCTTCTTGCTCTTCTTTGACTCCTGGCTTGAGAGGGCTTCGTGTTTCAACAGTGGTCCATGGCAATCTGGGGCTTTCTCTTTATAGAACTGGAGTTTCTCAGAAGAATTCATGTGGGCGTCTGCCAGGTGACACTTCACTGGGGCTTCTGTTCGAGCCCGCTTCCCATCTGTAAGGGTGACGGAAGGGCAATGAGCTTTCCTATGCCGCTGCTAACGGCTGCCTAAGTCCAGAAAGATGATCCAAGGGAAGTGACAAGAGGCCCAAACAGGGTGAGGTTTGGATTAATTTTATTCCCTTTTGAGTGCCCTGTAAAGTAACTTACAGCAAATGCACCAGCACAGGTTGAAGGTATGTACTCACACGAGAGTATCACAGATTTGGATTCAAATCTCAGATCTGCCACTTCCTGGATAAATGACCTTGAGCAAGTGACTTGTCTGAGATTCAGTTTTCTCATCTTTAGAGGGATATAAAACGTATTTCATAAGGGTGATGTGAAGATCAAGTAACATAAGGTGCTTAGCACAATGCTTGGCACAATAGTAAAAGCTTGAAAAACGTCAGCTATTATTACTCAAAATCTGGACTTGACTCTGTCTTCTAAAAACAGCCAAGTTTGCGGCACAACTCTAGTAAATGATACAACCTTATCCTATATTTTTTGGTTTGCCCTGAATTTTTCTTATTTTTCTACCTTTATTTTTCCTTCACTTCGATTTCATCCTTTAACTCCTTACAGAAGAAAGTATGGTAAAATACACATAACATAAATTTAGCATTTTAACCATTTTTAAGTGTATAGTTCTGTGGCATTAAGTACATTCACATTGTTGTGCAAACATCACCACCATCCATCTCCAGAACTTTTTCAGCTTGGCGAAACTAAAACGTGGTATCCGGAAACTAAAACTTGGTATCTATTAAACAGTAACTCCCTACCACTCCTCACCTCAGTCCCCAGCAACCACCATTCTACTTTGTTTCTATGAACTTGACCACTCTAGGAATCTCATAAGAAGACTCATACAACATTCGTCTTTTTGACTGGCTTATTTCACTTAGCAGATGTCTCTAAATTTCACCCATGTTATAGCTTGTGTTAAAATTTCCTTCCTCCTTAAGGCTGAATAATATTCCATTGTATGTAAATACTACATTTTGTTTATCCATTCATCTGTCAATGGACACTTGGGTTGCTTGTCCCTTTTGGCTACACTTTTAATTCCTTTTTAATGTTCTGTATCCATCTACTTTTGTACCACTGCAAATTTTTTCTGTAACAAGATGGGATGTCAATAAGCACATATGTACATGCATACATACATTTAATAAGTTATTTTCCTGGTGCTAGTACTCAAAGCTAAGTGTGAACTTACACTGTAAGCTGTGTTGACAGAATACAAGTCTCAGTGATCTAATTAAGTCAATACTATCATAATTAATTTTCCCACTGAGTGAAGATGAGCTAAGTGCTTTAAGGGCAAATAACCTAAGGGCAAAACACTCCAAAGCAAAGGGAATTTCTCACAGAAATGCTGAGCTGCTGTTCCAGGCTCCGAGGTTTCTCGTGGCTTCACAGCTTCCGAAGTCACACGCTCCCACTGCAGAACAATCTAAAACGTATTTGGAAAGATTTGAATCCAAACAAAATCTCAAGCTTTTAATCTCAAGCTTTCCTTGTTCCCCACCCCTCTCTTTCCATAAACACAAACCCCCATGGTAATCTTACTTCAGATGATGGTGATAAGAAAAAGAACCAAGTCAAGTCTGGATTTTCTGTTTTAAGGCATGAGTTGGTCAGAATACAAACATGCTGGATATACATATTTGAATGACTCAGAAAAAATCTACAAAGCTGACTCCCTATTTTCATCTCTATTCCAATCTAGAAATAAACTGCATATTCTTAAACTAAATACTAAAATTTAAAGCCTTAGTCATAATACTTTTCACACATTCCTAGACTCACTTTCATGCCTTAACTATACCAACTATAACTCACTCTTGTACGTGTGTGAAAGGACCATGTTTCCATATTCTCATGACACTTCATGATCAGTTTCCATTTTTTTAAACTGCTACAAATGTATTTTTATTACAAGCTACTATAAATTCTTTTGAAAATTTGGTTTAGTATAAACTACACATAAATAAAGTAAACAATTATTTCACATATAGCACAAGTAGCAAGAACTTTAAATTCAACACTTCTCATGGTATGCAATGAAATGATCATAAAAGAAAGTCAAGACAAACATTTTCAGGTCACAGAGGCAGCACAACACATAGTTTAAGAATATTGTTCCAGAGTTAGTTCCACCACTTACTAGCCAGGGGACCCTTGGCAAGTGATTTAATTTCTGTCTTTCAATTTCTTCATCTGTAAAATCGGGATTAATAATAGTACATAGCCCACTGGGTGGTTGTGAGGATTAAATGAGATAATATACATGAAGGGTTTAGCAGTGTCTGGAATATAGGAAGCACTCAATAAATCTTAGTTGTCAGCCCCTCTATGATACCTCCCTGAGCATGGAAAATGGGGACAGATCTAAAAGAATGCTAAGATGAACTGAATCTGGTGGCTCAGGGGACAATAAGGAAAACTGTGCTTCTACTAACAGAAATAAGAATGTCAATTAGGAAGAGCTGTTTGGGGATGGGGACGAAGAAGACAAGCCTGGTTCTGGACAAGCTGAATTTGAGGTGCCTGGCAGGGATTTATGGAGAATATTTAGGAACAGGTCTAACGTGTAAGAGAAGGTGATATCATTCCCGCAGGGATAGTAAAGGCTCTGAGAACAGTTCAGATCACCAGGAGAGTGGGTGGAGACAGAAGAGAAGAGGAGAAGAGGAAATGAGGAATCAGCAAGAGCTAAAGGGAGAAGCGAGAAAGTTAGGGGATACTGAGCAGGAAGGCCAGAGAGAAAAAGCATAAGGCATGCATGTTTATATCAGAACTGCAGAAAAGCCAAGGAAGGTGAAGAATGAGACCACATACCACCTTCAAGACGACACATGCAGCAGAGCCGTGGGGGCCAGAACTAGCTTACAAGGGAATAAGAACTGAGTAGGCAGTGAGGAGGTGGGAAGATAGGAAAAGAAAACAACTCACAACCTCAATGGGGGATGAAGAAAATGTTAGAATAGAAGTAACATGTTTATACACAGAAAGAAAATGGCCAACAGAGAGTGAGATTGAAGATGTAGTGGTGGGGCAGTAGAGGGAAATAATTATTAGTAAAATATCACAGAGTAAGCTGGAGATCTCAGGGAACAGAACTGAAAGAAAAAGAAGCCACTAAAGGGCTTATCACTGGAATAAAGAGGCATACCTGTTCCCTTAGATAGCAGGGAAGTGGGGTATGTTGCAGAATTGTAGAAATTTTGAGACAGAGGGAAGTAAAGGAACTCCTGTTAGATGGCCTCATTTTTCTGTGTCACCTGCTGAGAATCAGGCAGGAGGAGGATGGAGTCAGCCTGAAACAGTTTCAATAAGGATCAACAAAAGATAGATAAAGCACAGCTGCCAAGTCCTAGGGCCCAGCTGAGATTGCATGGTGCTTTCAGTCCAGGCTGTTAGGTATTTTACTTCATCCTTAGCTCTGCAAGAAAGGTCCTGGTTTCTGCATTTTACAGATAAATAAACAGAGACTCAAAAGTTGCCTTAAGTCGTATCCCTATTGGGTTGCTGGGCCAGGATCCCAAACTCAGGCCTCTGACCCTACAGCCTATGCTCTTTCCACCATGTCACCTGCTACCATAACCAAACTACATCAAGCCCTTGTAAGACCATCCCACACCTGCCCCAAGTCTACTGGATGTATCTAGGATTCTTCGAGCACTATAAACTTTGTCTGGCAATGAACTGTTGTAATTATTTCAGCATGCATTTTCACAAACTTCAAAGTTCTTCTGAAACACTGATTCACCAGCACCCCTTCTTGCTTACTTATAGGGAGGTGATGCTACAATCAAGTGGTTGGATAAGTCCACCACCATGCATTACTGCTTGGAGCCAAGGAGGGATCCAGATCAAAAAGTCTGGTGGGTCCTCTAGGCCTCCACCAATAAACTGGTTTAAAGTATCTGAAGGAGAAAGGCACCAGCCACAGGGAGGCTGGCATCTACTGGTACTCTACTACTTGGTTACCTTCTGACTCTCTACTTAAGTCTGTACTTTACCAACTTAAGGAAGACCATCAAAAAGACAAGAGAGCATCAAAGTTCAGCTAAGAAGCTGAAAATGGAAGGGCTCAGTCTGCTCAAACTAGCATGGTCTGATCTGGAAATATGGCCTCAATACATGTCACCAGTGTTTCTGACAGTACTCGGAGGATATCAGCTTCATTGAGTGGGACTAGGTGAACTTCCTTGAATGGTTCATCCAGGACATCTACCTTTCCAAACAGTCCTAGTTCTTTGTACATAAAATAAAATTTTTTTTTTTTTTTTTTTTTTTTTTTTTTTTTTTTTTTTTCTTTTTGTGGTATGCGGGCCTCTCACTGTTGTGGCCTCTCCCGTTGCGGAGCACAGGCTCCGGACGCGCAGGCCCAGCGGCCACGGCTCACGGGCCCAGCCGCTCCGCGGCATATGGGATCCTCCCAGACCGGGGCACGAACCCGTATCCCCTGCATCGGCAGGCGGACTCTCAACCACTGCGCCACCAGGGAGGCCCAAAATAAAATTTTTAAAACTTCAAAAAGAAAGAAAGAAAATGGGAGAGCTCAGGATAAAAAAAGATGTTTCTTCACTAAGGCTCTAAGAGTTAAGAAATTTGCCCCCCAAAAGAGAAAGAGTTAGATTTGAATTCTTATCAGTGTGACTTATTCTCTTTCCAGTATATACACACTGCTAAGAGAATCTGTCCTTGTGAAGTTGGGTCATACTGCTTTTTTGCATAGCAAGCAAGAATTCTTTTATTTTCTGAGTCATTTATAAGAAGGCGTTTTCTTCTAGGTCCCATATGGATGAAGCACAATCTAGGAACCAGAGCATGAGATTTAAGGACTGGCATCTAACACCTTTTCTTAAGTAACTGGGTTAGTTACAAGGCCATCAGTATCTCGGACTCGACTGAAGATGACAATTCAGCCAAGGAATACCAAGAGGATTAACATTTGTTCAAGTGTTGAATAAGACACTTGGAATTAAAATGAAGCCACATTAACTGTAGGGGAGAAAAATCTGCCTTACCTGGTCAGCCCAGCCCTCTGTCTTGCAGTTACTGTGATCAAATTCCTTCAAAGGCACTTTGGAGTGAACAAGACCTATGTGGGTCTGAAGCTTGTGTTTGACAGCTTTGACGTCCTAGTAAGGGAAAACCAGAACAATAATGCACACACATCTGGTTAACTCTTACTTGCTTTCAGTAGGAAATAAACACCATCACAGATACCAGTCCTTTCTAAATGCCAATTAGCAGAAGCAAAATATCAAATTGTAAGTTTGGAAAAGTAAGAGAAGGGAGTAGAAGTCTTACCTTGAGTCCCGTCCCAGAGATATCTAAGCAGTTTAGTTTTCTAAAAGAAAAGAGGTATCCAATTCCTGCATCTGTGATCTCAGGGTTACCTAAATGTCAAAACATAGATAGTATTCTGTTATAGTTGTAAGTATTGCTACAATGCCAACAATAAGCTCAGGAAAAAAGGCCACACAATGATAAAATAGAAAATACTGAGTGAACAAGCTTTTCAGAGTAAACTGAATATAGAAATCTTATCTTTCCTACTGTAATGCGAAGGAGCCACGCTAGATGATCCTTAAGATCCTTCACAGCTTTAACTTTCTAGGAGCTGGGGGTTAGCAGAAAAATTAATGAACCAGATAGTTGTTCCAAAGGGTTTAATTTGGAACCATATGAAAACAACATATGTAAACATGTTATTAGAATGGTATATTAGACTTTGTTCACAGCCATTTTACCTCCAAAGTAAAAGATTTATTTTAAAAAGATTTTCAAGGATACTGAGGCACAGAGACTCTTAATGTCTTACTAACCTGCATTTTTTTTTAATCCTTTCTTACATATCACCTTCTCATATCAGAGAGTACTGCATTTAGCACAGAGTCCTAAAGACCATGAGCACAGTGCCTGGCACATTGTAGACACTCAAAAAATATTTGTGAAATGAATAGACTTCCCTGGGAGGAAGGGAGGGCATTCATTATTATCTTCATTTCACACAAGCCAAAACCAAGGCTCAGAGAGGTTAAATAACTTGCACAAGGGCACACAGTAGCAAAGCAAGGAGTGTCCTCTGACCTCAAACCCCTGCTCCTTCTATTTTTTTGACACCATACGATCCTGCCACATATTTAATAAATGCTCAGTTAAATCATAAATGATCTTACCATCTTTCTACTACTGGAGTCAATAACTGGTTCATTCTGCGAAAGTTATCAAAACTGTGAATTTCATCCTGATTTTCACCAAGCAATTATTGATAAAAAATGACCTAGCTGACAGACACTATAGATCAGCAACTCAGAGAAAGTAAAAATGAGCCAAACGTCCTTCATATATGCTGTGAATATGATGAAAGGTTGCCCTGTCTGCAGAGAGTAAGTGGCATGGGTGAATCTGTAAGGGCTTTTACTACCTTACAGAGGTGGCACCATGCCAGGAATTTGGCCAGGAGTCAAGAGCCTCTGGCTTTAGGTCCTGCTCTGCCATTAACTTGTTGTGGCACCTAAGAAAGTCACCTCCCCTCAATTTTATCACCTCTCAAACAAAGAGGAAGAACTGATTTCTAAGTCCATTCTTCCAAAGTTAATCATCTATAACTTCTAATAAAACTTACAAGATAAATCTAATAATGTTAGATTTTCAAGGCCTCTTTTCATCACTCGAACCGGTGCCGTCATTTTCCGCACCCCGGCATCAGATAAACAATTATCCTTCAGGTGGAGTTGAGTTACACTAGAAAACAAAGTCCATAAGTAAATTACTTAAAGAGCATTTGAGAAAGTCTAGTCATGAGAACATACTTTCATAAATTTCATTCAAAAATATATCTTCTAACCTCTGCTATTTCACATATAATGCATTTAATAGAGTTAAAGATATTTTGGTGCTACTTCATTTGCTAAGTGAGGGTTAACTTACAGATCAAAGTGTCATGTAGTACTAGTCTCAGATGGCAGAGGGCACTAAAGGTATATGGTGGAATGAGGTAAACAGGGACTTCATTAAAGATATAAATACACTTGTTTATCACAAAAGCTGCATTCCTGACAAATGCTGTGTGAAAACCAAAACCACTCTAAATATACTGGGAAAGTCTGCTAAGAACTCCTATGAGAATTCTTTATGCAAAGCACCATTCTTTCATTCTAATTATTTTATAAATCCAATTTTCAGATTGGGTTTATAAGGTACAGACATAACCCAATCCATTCAGCTAACCTGTAACTGGTGTTATTAATGTGTTCCACTGTCCCACACTCAAGAAATCCGAACCTTTACTAACCTTGTACAAAAATACCTTTGTACAAGATGAACCGGTTTGCAGGGCAGAAATAGAGACACAGATGTAGAGAAAAAACATACGGACACTGAGGGGGGGAAAGTGGTGGGGGTGCAGGTGTGGTGCTGGTGCTGGGATGAATTGGGAGATGGCCATTGACATTATATACGCTAATATGTATAAAACAGATAACTAATAAGAACCTGTTGTATAAAAAATAAAATAAAATTCAAAAAAAAAAAAACCTTTGTACAGGGCAATAGGTAGGTGTCACTGTCCTAGGCAGGCCCCAAGAAACAGGTTAGACTCAGGTTTGTAGTACTGTTATCCTTCTGGGTGTTTATTAAACCACAAAGGAATCCATCTGGCCTTCTCTCTGCTGGCCATACTGAGATCAGTCGGACTATTTGTGAATGGTATGAACTGGATGATTTCTTTAAATTATGGTTCTTGAAAAGGATTTATTTGGCTGTCTTTTAATAGTTCACTTTTTAAATAATTTATAGTTCATTAGCAGTTAAAATAGAAAATGATAATGATTGTAGAAATTGTATAACTTCTCATCTCTTGCTAGAATAAACCAGGGCAAAATCATTTTTCAACACAGGTAGCGTCAAGTACTGTATGTTGAAATAAAGTTTATTTAGGTAAAGAACCTAGTGACTTACTTTCCTAAGAGTTGTCCAATCTATACTGCTTGTACCAAGTAAATGGAGATGGAATCGTTTTAGAAAAAATAATTAGCAAATAAACACAGGATTGGGAAGTAATCAACATTCTTCAAGATGATCCCATTGGATCATCCTTTAAAAAAAGAAACAAAACAATTCATCTACAAATGGTGGCAGGTCAATACCTAGACAGGGCCTCATTGGTGAGATGTTCTAGAAGTTCATGCTCATCTCCAAGCTTGCAACAGGATAGATCCAGGCAGGTCAGCTCCCGAAAAGACTTAATCTCCTCAAGTTTTTCTGAAATCACCAGATATCTGTGGGGCATGGAGAGCATTCAACAGCTTTTCTTTTCCTTCTTTTAAAACATCACCATTTGTGGCTTTGTGACACATCAACATTCCATCAGGACAAGGTACTATGTAATAAGCAGATTTTATTAATTACTATATAGGCACAGGTTGAATTTTTTAAGCTAAAAATCTTTTTACGTGATGGTGGAATAAAAACTTTAAGTAAATAAATAAAAACATGAGCAAAGGCAGGACACGAGAGAAAAAATCTGCTTTGTTAGAAGTCAGACAGGCCTTGGTGTCAGTGCTGGGATTTTATCAGAGAATTTCCAAACTTTAGAACACTCAAAATTTTAATCACTCATTCCTTTAAGGTTGCTTTTTGTCTAATGCTCAGTATCTAGTGCTTTGAAAACTGGAACAGGCCAAGAATTCTGGGTTCTAACCTGCACATCCCCAAGAACATATCAAGATATATTTGACAGTCAGGTTTTATCTTTTCTATTCAAACACAAGTTTGAGTAGCTGCCCACGTCACTGTGCCACTGTTATCCTGCTAACTTTACTCCAAAAGTATGTGCAGCATGACTATTATAAGAACTCACTCTAGGGCTTCCCTGGTGGTGCAGTGGTTGAGAGTCTGCCTGATGAGGCAGGGGACACGGGTTCGTGCCCCGGACCGGAAAGATCCCACATGCCGCGGAGCAGCTAGGCCCGTGAGCCGTGGCCGCTGAGCCTGCGCGTCCGGAGCCTGTGCCCCGCAACGGAAGAGGCCACAACAGTGAGAGGCCCGCGTACCACACAAAAAAAAAAAAGAACTCACTCTAAACTAGATGGTTATTAAGGCAAACCTGAGAGCATGAACACTTTAATTATACTGGGGCACCTTGCCAAACTGCTATCGGGAAGTATCAGGAGGCCTCTAGAGAGGAAAAGAAGATCAAAAAGACACTGCACAGCCCAGGCTATGGCCTCCACCCTGCTTTCTAGTTGTCCATCTATTTCATATGATGTCAGTGAGAAAAAATGAAAAGGGATTAGAAGTGATAGGAAACAGGAGAGGAGTCCAAGAGAACAGGGACATGCTTGTGGGCAAGAGCATGCCTTTCTCATCCACTTTTCTCATGGATGTCTAGAAGTTTCCACAGCGAAATGTTAAGCTAGGATCAGTGGGGTTATACTTAAAAGTGTTCACATTTCTCTACTGTTGCCAGAATCATAATTACCAAAAACAGCACGGAATAATCCAAGGACAAGAAGGGAGTCAGATCTCTTTTCTTCCTACTTCCAATCAGAATAAGATATACTGAAGCTGATAGCTGGCCTGACTGCTGGGTACAGATGGCCTGGGGCACTGATATCCCCTCTAAGCTGCCTGGTGACTGAGCTCAGCTGGGTACACAAATGAGCCTTATTTACTCAGACATATTTTAATTGCATTGTAAATAAAGCTGCTGTTTTCCATCTTCCAATCACAGAGTTGAAGTCGGTTAATGGGAATTTGGGGAATTACTGGCAATTACAGAAAGGAAAACACACATCCTTTGATCAGTTAACCAAAAGATATTTAGTAATTCTGAAACAAGGGTTATCTGAGAAGAACACAACAACATATAACATGATTAACAAACATTACAAAAATCAAGGCTGAGAAACGAACATGCAAAACCACAGACACTACTACATGCTTATCTAGGACGTAATTGAAGCTCTAGGGTCTCGCTCAAAATTAGTCTTACAACTTGCCCCTTAAAAAGTTCAGAAGAGTGTAGTGGAGAAGCAACAGAAACAGCACAGATATTTTAGTGTCAGACCTGTGTTTGGATTCTAGCAATGCCAATTACTTGTATGATTGTAAGAAACTTACTTAACCTCTGTGAGCTTCAATTTCTCCAGCTAGAAAATGGAGCTGATGATCACTTCCTTTAAGGACTATTAAGAAAATCAGAAAAAATGTTCCACAAGTAAACGGCATCTCATAGGTCCTCATTAAAGTAGCTATTATAATTACTTCGGTTACACAGGGTGATATTTTAAGGCAAATACTTGCCTCCCTGTGACCACCGGTGGGATTAAAAATCACAGGGAGGAGACAGTTTTGTAGGTTTGAAACCCAGTTGCAAAGACACTGGCTTCTCTTTTTGGCAGGCAGCTTTGTGACCCAACCCCACAAAGCAAGTGCCTGTACCTACACAATTATCTTATTTTTCAATTATTTTCTCAAGCTCTTTCCCCATGACCTGAACCCTTTCGTGCTGGTAAAACCTTTGCTGCTGCAGCTTCAGCTGAGAATTGTAAATGCAAACCCAAATCTCCTGCCTTCTTCCTATTTTCCTTTGGGGATTCAAAAGAAGGAAAGTTTTCGATCACAACTGAAAAATCTTACTCTTATATCTGAATAAGGCAGCATTGTCTTAGTTACTGTCTTATTTGTAATTGTTGCAATAAAATATGAGCCAAAAGATTGTTAAAAATGTTTCTTATATTTTTCTGATTATAAAAGTAATACACATTCCTTGGAGAAAAATATTAAGAAAATCTGGAAAACTATAAAGAAAATTAAAACCAATTTCAATCTCATTACCTAAATTACATTTCAGTGGGTTTCTCTTTTTCCCCCCCATATATGCAATACATGTAAAATTTTCTATTTTTTTTACAAACAAAATTGGGATCATACATATAATTTTAATTCTTATTTTTCATTTATTATATAATGAACATTTTACCATACCATTTTAAATGATCTTTGGATATTATCTTAAAAGTTATACACTATTTCATTATATGAATGTACCATAATTTACTTAATTAATTTCCTCTTGTTGGATATTCAGCTTTCAGATTTTCACTATTACAAATAGTACTAAAATGAATACCCTTATGTAAAGTATTTGTTCTCATATCTGATTATTACATTAGAAATTAGAACAGACTGACTCTTAATAAATGGAATTAATGGGTCAAATGATATGAATATTTTTAAAGCTTTTGATACATATTGCCAAGCTTCTTTCCAGAAATGCTACATTAATTTATGTGCTCATCAAATGTGAATGAAAGTGCTATTCTCATCCAATTTGACCACTGGAACAGTGTGCAGACATCACAAATGGATAAAAAGCATCTTCACTATTGTGAGAAATACTTAAGGTATAATGGTACGTGGAGGAAAAAACAGAATACAATTTATAGACAGAGTATATTCCCAAATGTATAAAGATATATATAATGGTATACTATACTGCTATCTTAAAAATCTACACATATTGATGGTCAATGATTTTCAAAATATGTGAAGAAAGCAAAGTGCATAGCAGTGTGAGCACTGTGCTGTCATTTGTGTAACAAAGGGGACAGCTATACATGCATGTATATGTACAGAATATCTCTGGAATTATGTAAAAGAAATTGATAACAGTAGTTGCCTCTGGGGAAGGGAAACAGGAGAGAGATGGGAGGGAGGCTTATGTTCCACGTTATACCTTTTTGTGTTTAAATTCTTTTCTGTGTGTTTTTTCAAATTTTTCTTTTTAATTAGTAGATGCCTTGAAAGTCATTTTACACGATGGTGGTATAAAAATTTTAAATAAATCAATAAAAGTATATGAGCAAAGGCAGGTCATAAGAGAAAACATCTGCTTTGTTAGAAAATAGACAGACCTTGGTTCTGGTGTTGGGACCTTTTTGAAAATTTCCAAACTTTAAGACACTTGCAATTTTAATCACTTATTCTTCTAAAGTTGCTTTTTATCTAATGCTCAATATCTAGTGGTCTGAAAACTGGAATAGAGACGGGAACTCTGGTTACTAATCTTCACATCCCCGAGAGCATACCAAGAGATATTTAGCAAATCACATTTTGTCTATTTTCTCTTTCTAGAAAAGTTGGTAGAGGAGTATTTACTACCTAATGGAGGAGCTGTGGCAATCAACTCATCCTTGTAAAGTGTTTTCAAAGTAAACCTAAGTGTTGTCTGGGAGGGTAAGGGAAGGGAGAAAGACAATGATTTTTCTCAAAATGGCCTACCACTTCGTGTATGGAAATTCTGAACTCAAGAGCTGTTTGATGGGGAAAGTGCCCAAGCCCACTAAGCCCCAGAGCTTGACAGAATTCACACACCCAATAAAATACTATCGTAATCAGAACACCCACCTGTTTCGCAAACACAAGGAGCAAAGCACCAGACTTCCATAGGCCTCTGTAAATTTCTGTAAAGCCCTCAGCCCTGCACCTGGCTCTGTGAATTTCTGTCTGGCTTCAGCAGCAGAGAACAGCTTTTCAGCAATCTGCTCAGGAAAGCCAATAAGGGAATCAATGTGATCAACATTGTCAGAGATGAAGCCCAGGACGAGGCTGAAGAGGGATTTGGCAGAGTACCGAAGATTCCCCTCCCGGGTGTATGTGAAGATGAAATGATCAGTCTTCTCTTTCTGTGCAGTATCATCTTCCCTGTTCATGCAAAGCTCCACCGAAAAGCCTTTGGGAAACAGTCTGAAAGGCCTTGGCTTCTGCAGGCTACTCCTGACACCATCCAAGGCCAGATTGACCATGTGCAGTTGCCCATTTTCTCGCACATAGACGGGCCCTGGGTCCAGGTGGTTTTCTGAGTTGAGGTAGTAAGACATTGCCTTGGTTGCAACTGTAAAAGCAAGGCACAAGGAAATCAAATCCAATTAAAATGCCATTTTGTAACGTGTAACTTCATCTTGCTGTGCCCAGAGCTTTATGAGCCTTCCAGGCAGGCCGTGTAGCTGCTCTGGGGAATCAAAGCTTACCAGGTGCCTGTGAACTCTGGCACTGGAGGTTACCTCTATTACCTCGACCTGGAATGCCCTTTCCTATGCTTCCCCTTTTCTTGTCTATCTGGTGAACTCTTATTCATCTTTCAAAAGGCAGCTCAAATCTCATTTCTAAAATTCACTCTAAGGGAGTTATCACAGAAGTGGTCAAAGAGTCACCTACAAGGAAAGTCATGGCAGCACAGCTGATATTAGCAAAACAACCGAAAATAACCTAAATGTTCAACAAGGGTGTCATTATATAAATGATGATACATCCACACCATGGAATGTTATGCAGCCATTAAAATGATAAAATTTTTTATTGATTTGCAAGTTATAAATTGTACACGTGGAATTTACTATTTGTTTTTTTTAAATTAATTTATTTTCATTTATTTATTTTTGGCTGCATTGGGTCTTCGTTGCAACGCGTGGCTTTCTCTAGTTGCAGCGAGCGGGGGCTACTCATCGTTGCGGTGAATGGGCTTTTCATTGCAGTGGCTTCTCTTGTTGAGGAGCATGAGCTCTAGGAGGCGAGCTTCAGTAGTTGTGGCACATGGGCTCAGTAGTTGTGGCTTGCAGGTTCTAGAGTGCAGGCTCAGTAACTGTGGCACACGGGCTCAGTTGCTCCAAGGCATGTGGGATCCTTCTGGACCAGGGCTCGAACCCGTGTCCCCTGCATTGGCAGGCAGATTCTTAACCACTGCGCCACCAGGGAAGTCCAACTATTTCTGTTTTTTAAAACATGTTTACACACAGAACAAAGGCTAGAAATGAATAACTCCCTTGCTACCTTGGCACCTTCCACACATTTCTTTATTGCACTTGGCTCACAGTTCTGCTACTGATTTATTTCTGGGCGTGTTCTGCTGATTTGAGCTCCCTGAGAGCAGGGATCATGTTTAATTCATCCACCCTAACAACATAGTGCTCTGGCATGTAATAGTCCCTGAGTAGATATTCATGGAACTAAAGTTTACTCCTTTGCTAAACCTTACACAGACCACAGCAACATGGTTTTTTGGATCCACAAATAAAGACCTCCACCACAAGAGCTAACTAAAAGCTATTAAGGTGTGATGCTTCTAAGGGCTAGAATAGCTTTTAGTTAGCTCTTGTGCCTTAACTTCTTCAGTTAGCTGGCACTTCCGAAGTAAGGCAACATATCAAAAACAGCAGGGTAAAAAAAAAAAAAAAAAAAACCAGCAGGGTATTTATGCAATCGTATGGGTGACATTTTGTGTCCAAGCGCTAACTGAAATAAACACTTGCTTTCCTGAGGAACCGTGAGGTTTCAAAATATTCGAGAAATTGCCACGTTAAATAAAATGAAAGTATATGATTATCATTGCTACAATTTTTAGGTAAAACTTAATATAATATAGGTCAAAAGCCGCTATTATCTCTAAAAGACTCTGACTGACTTTTAGAGTGAACAAACCCAGCTTCTTCTGCATCAATGCAGGACTAGGATGCAGCTCTGAAGCCACTTAAAAAGTGTCAACAGGGCTTCCCTGGTGGCGCAGTGGTTGAGAGTCTGCCTGCCGATTCAGGGGACAGGGGTTCGTGCCCCGGTCCGGGAGGATCCCACATGCCGCGGAGCGGCTGGGCCCGTGAACCATGGCCGCTGAGCCTGCGCGTCCGGAGCCTGTGCTCCGCAGCGGGAGAGGCCACAGCAGTGAGAGGCCCGCGTACCGCAAAAAAAAAAAAAAAAAGTGTCAACAATCAATCAAGTCAGTGATCAAAAATGCTGAGTCTCTGGAGATCAAACACTGATCCTGTTTGTGGGTATCAGTATGATCCATGTTTCTCCTGAGGATAATTATGTGTGTAAAAGCACATCAGAAAAGAGGGCCCTGCCACGCCCAAGAGCCTCACTCTTCCCTGCTCATCTCCTTACGCCCTACTCTCTGGCTAAGCCATACGACCCAGGTAAGGTGGCTGTGCTCTCTTGTCTCACTGGCCCTTGCACATCCTGTTCCCTTTGGCTGGAACATCCTTCTCTGCTTCCCTGACCTAGCTAACTCCTAGTTATCATTAACACTCAGCTCAACCACCATCCCTCTCCTGGGAAAACTTCCTAACCCCTGCACTAGTGCACACATCTCTCTGGTTTTCCCAGAGCGCCAATGTCTCTTTCTACATAGCACTTCGCACTGTGTACTGTCCGTTCACTTGCTCATGTTCCCAAAGCTGTGAGCTCTTTGAGTACACGGCACTTAACTTGATTCATCTCTCTTTTCTTTCCCAGGCCCATCGCAGAGCCTAGCTTGAATAAATCCTCAACAGATATTTGCTGAACCAAATGAAGAGGAAGGGTGAGACCTCAAAGGGACAGACTTAGTACTCTGAGCTGCAAGCCCTGCTGATACTGTTGCTAGGAGCCAGCTCCTCTACCAGGCAACAGCTGCAGACTCCTCCCCCACTCGCCAGACCCTTTTGCAGGTGGTAGAAGCAAAGAGGATGATGGGAGTATATTGCTACTGGTACTACCAGGGAGGGGAAAAAAAAATCTAAAAACCAGAAAAAAAAATTGGCTAGCTCTCATAACCCATACTCTCGCCAGTATTCAGTGCCTGCTGCTAAGGAGATACTTCACTTATTCTAAGCTTTTCTTCCAGGGGTAAGCACCTGGCCCCTTCAGTCTCACAGAGTTTAATCTTGATAAGGAGATAAAGCAGATCCCTTTCGGTCTTTATCTCTGGATTTGGACATTCAGAGTCCTACTCTACCTGTAGACCAGAAAGTAGATTATCAGGTATGGCCCCAAACAAGAATGACTTAATTTTAAAAGTAGAAAGACAAATTCCATGGAAGATAACATATTATAAGTAATCAGCACACTATAAACTTCCTGGCAACGAAATAGGGTCTGCCTATCTGTAGTACCCCTAACCATCACCTGCAATAGTGTCTTCCATAAACTTTGGAATAAAATGGACAAATGGATGAATGGATGAATCGATGACCACTTCCGGTGAAAATTAGAAAAACCTGATTCCATCCAGCAGAGGGCACAAGCAGCTTGGGACCAAAGTGAGGACACTTACCCAGGCTGCCCCAAATCCTGGCAGCTTCGGCTTCCATGGATCATTTTCAAAAACGGCAGAGTTCTGGCTATATTTTACTTTTAAATTACTCATCAAATGCTAGTTCTCTTTCTAAACGATGAAAAAAATCAAATATTTCCTGAAGAGTAAACCCATATCATCTGTCCAGAAACCCCAAGGGCTCTCTGTTCTTCAACTATGATACTTGAGGAACTGACCATGGTCAGGAAATCCTGGTGACCTTTGATTTCTACTACTAAATTTGTGCATCTTGCACTCTCACAATAAGGAGCTTCCTGAGAGTTTGTGAAGTACTATAAAATGATCTAAGAATTGAATTAATGTTTAAGCCTTTCAAGGTTAAGAACCATAAAGGTGAGAAAATTCTAAACAAAGCTTCTGTAACTTGACTTTGCTTGTGCCTGTCTATTATAAGGGAGCCCCTCGGGAGACAGGGCCTATTCTATACCATGGCACAAATACTACACGAACTGGAAAATTTAAGTAATTGGTATTGGTATGTGAGAGAATAACAATGTCCAGTGGAGATCTGTATTAGCTATACTTCATATTAGAGCGACAGAGTAACAGGGCATTCTGATAGCCTCTGAGCCTGTCTCCAGAGAGGCAGTTTTGTAACCCATAAAACCTCATAGAAAACTATTACAATAGTGCATGTTCTAGTATTTGGTCACCACAAATGAGCCAAAGTTACCATGAAGCATGTCATTTCATCAAATGAATAAGATGTAACCTTACTACATTAAAAACTCAGTTCTCTTCAGCCTCTCTGAATAAGAGGCAAGATAAAATAAATTGATAACTAAACTTGACAACTTTTTAGATCTTGAAGCCAGTTTGCCAAGCAAGACTCATGACTATCCAGTCAAGTGGACTGGAAGGACAGAGTCAGGGAAGCAGACAATTAAAATTGTGAGCTGAGTCTATGGTTATCTAATTTGAAAAGAAAGAGAAGAAAACGCCTAACTTTAGTAGGTAAAGTAAGTTAACAATTCCCCGGGAATATTAATCATAGTAAGACTATGATGATAACAATAGTGGGTGTGAGAGCTACCACTGAGTTGCCAAGCACTGTTAGGTCCTATATTAAATGATTCCTGTAATTCTCAACAATCCTATGAAGTCAGGGTCGCCATTTAACAGATGAAGGCGCTCAGAGACGTAAAGTAACTTACTTAAGAAACAGAACTAGTAAGTGGCAGAGCCAGAACTCAATCTCAAGGTTGTATCACTCCAAAGCTCAAGCTCTTGTCACTGCATGATGCCGTCTCTCAAGAATAAAAATATGACATCAGCCTTAAGGATAAAAAAATATTAAAAATTAATCTCACCCACCTGTTGGATCCCTCTGGTATTCACTGACTCAAGCTGGGGGGGAGCGGGTGAGAGAGGGAGGAGATAAAAAAAACAGTGGACAACTGAGAAAAGAGTTGGTGGGAACAGAGCCAGGACAGAGCTACACTGAGGCCTCCCCTCCTTCCTCTGCCAGGGCAGAAATTACCCAAATCCACACACCAGGAAAACACCTGTCAATCCATGGCCGTCATCCCAAGGCTGCAGACACCCTTGGTTTATTTGAAAATGCAGTATTCTGAAGAAAGTTTCTAACATAAAAACCTGAACAGAAACTAGTTCCAAACCACCAATAACCAACTAACAATTTCAAGTTTATTGTTCTGGGTCACCACCATTATCCAGTTTTCAACTCATTTCTGTTGTCCTATAACTTGCACTTTCCTACCTGCCTTCTCACCCATACCTAGCTCCTTACTTCCCTCTTAGAACAGGCCAATCTCTCCTACACCCTGACATTTCACAGCTTTTCTACCTGTCAACTCTAAGCTTCTCACACAAAATCCAATCTCCACACCCAAAATCCTAATCCTCCCCCTTCACCCACGCCCAGCTCCCCTGCCCCCACCTCTCAAGCCTCACGCCCTTCCAATCCTTCCATCCCTTCTGAAATGCGGCTCCCTGTCGCCCAGCTGCAAGCCCACCTCCACCTGGCTCTCCTTCCTTCCCCCCACACCATTCCACCCGCGCACTCTCTAACCCCCGTGCACTCTTCCTCTGTCCTTCACCATGTACTCTTCCCTTCCTCCCATTCTGAGATTCCCTCTCCCAGGACCCCAAACTCTCCATCTTTTTCCTTGTCTTCTGCCCTCAACCTTCAAAATCTCCTTCCTTCACGGCTCACTATGCCCAACTTCACAAACCACAGCCCCAACTTCTTCTCCATGCCCCCCAAACCCCACCCCTTCTCCTATTCCCATCCTAGATCCTTTCCTCCTTGCACTCCTCTAATCCCACTTTTCCCCCTCCTCAGTACTGCAATTCTCCCTCTCTCTCTAAATTCCCACGCATGTCCCTCCCCAAATCCACCCGAGCTAATCCTGCTCCCTTTTCCCACCCAGGCCCCGAACCCCAAGTCTCACACGCCCCCATACACTACTCCAGCACCCCAACTCCACCCTTAAACCCGTCTCTGACAACCCTAGACCCTCACACTTTTCACCCAACCACACCCCAGCCCCGTCCCTCTCGGTCTTCCCCTCCCCCATTCCACCCCTCCCTCAAACCTCACACCCGCCCCCACTCGCAGCCCCGGGCTCGGTGAGCGGCCCAGCCCGTGGCCGCCACCTACCTGTGCCCCTGCCTGGGGCAACCAGCGGCAGCTCCTCGCTGACGGCTCCCTCCTCCCGCGGCGCGGCTGAGGGGGAAAGCGGCTCCGCGCCCCCGGCACAAAGCTAGGGAGGGTGGGACAGAGAGTGTGCAGGAGAAGGGAGGGGGCTGGGGGCGACCTGCGCCTTGGGACCGCGGGGCCGGCGGGGGCGGGGGAAAGACTGGGCAGGGGAGGCGCGCTTGCGCGATACCCGGCATGAGGGGCGGGGTCGCGCTTGGAGGCGGGGCCGGACCCGGGGCTGGCGACCTGAGGGCCTAGGGCTCTGAGCAGGGAGAGGTGGGGACTGCGCGTGCGTGCTCGCGCGAGGGCGGGTCCCGTGGGTCTCAGAAGCCCCAGGGAGCCAGCTTAGCTGGGGGAGGGTAAGCAGCGCGTGCTCAGGCGCTTGCCTAGGGAAAGGCCCCTTGGGCGGGGCTGCAGAGCTCAGCCCGCGCAGTAAGGAAGAGCACGGGGGCGTGGTCTGGGGGCGGGGCCTGAGGGAGACTGGGCGCGTAGAGCCGGGAGTGCAGCTGTGCGCGACTGGGATCTCTGAGGAGGCTGGGCGGAAGGGGGGCGGAGCTGGGGACCGGCGAGCTGCGCAGGGTGGGGCGGGACGGGGCAGGGCCTGCGGGCGGGGTGGAGCGAAGAGCCGGGAGTAGGATTTGAGTGCCTGCGAACTGCGCGGAGGCCTGCGGGAAGGGAAGGGGGCGGGGCGGTAGGGAGACCTCGAGGCCCGACGATCAGCGCACGTAGAGCTAACCGGAGGCCCAGGCGAGCAGGGTGGTTCGGCGGGCTCGGCTGGCACCGGGGGAGGTGGGAGCCTGGCTGGGCGAGGCCGACGGAGGCGGGGGATGCTGGTGGAGGAGGGAGAGAGCGAGCGTGGCTGGGGTTGTGAGGAGACGTGCGGCGCGGAGGCGGACGGTGGGCGGGCGGTGAGGTGACCGGGATGGTGGAAGACTGACGCATGACGCAGGTCTGTTCACTCCCCTGAGTCCTAGAGACACTAGTGCCAGCCCACGAGCTTTCTGGAAGCCAGAAATAATGTTTTGACTCCCAAAAGGGAAAATCAGTTCCAAATAGAAATTAACAAATGTATCCAAATGTGACTTATTAACTGGAACGTAACCCATATACCTAAGAATTATATTTGATGTAGGATGTGGGTTCATAAATTTTATGTAATTTGGGCCGGGCGTCCAAAAGTATGTGTTTAGGGCCCTTGGAGCTCTTGAAATGGTCTTGAACTGAGTAGAAGGGTTTGGGACGGAGGTGAAAGGGTAGTGTCAGGGCTGGTTGCCTTTCAAGTGATACCAAGCTATAGGCCCTGGCCCTGGGGAGGCAGAGGATGGCCGTTTTCTAATTTACACAAAAGTTCCCAGTGGATGATGTTATAGGAAAGGGTTTGAGGAGTCTGGTTCTAAGAGTACCAGACGCACGGGGTACTCTTTCCTGACCACAAAAAGAAAGTGAACTGAAGGCTTGGCGCAGAAAGCTTTTTGGAAAGAAAGGTTACGTGAACTGGAGGTGAAAGGGTTGGGTAAGTGGCACTGGGTTTAGAGGAGGATAAGGCATCAGGGAAGTCCAGGGTCAGGGAGTTTTAAAAATGCAGAGGATGGCACCCCAGAGTGCACCACCTTTGATGAACTGAGGCCCTGAGTGAACACGTGTGAGTTAAGTAAGGCATCCCAGGATGGGGGGTTAGATTACATCCTGAACCTGCATTTTGGAGTTAAGGAAGCATCATATCTGTTGAGTTGTGTTACGGTTTTCTTCGGGATTGGTGTACCTCTTTTGCATTATGCGCAACAAAGGAACCTTAAAGTGAACCCAAATTCTGCCACTTCTTACTTGTTATTTAAATAATTCCACCCAACACAGGAAAAAGGAAGGGTATTGGTGGCTATAGGAGGTATGAAATGAGTTTTGTATTAAAGTACATCTTTGCTTCCTCAGACAACTTAGGTGGTAAGAATGTGACGTCAGAGAAGAACTGAACATTTGGGGAATACACGCTCTTCCTTATTTATCTACTACACATCAATGTTAGATATATTTCCCTAAAACATATTACTTTTTTAAAGCAAATTCTCTCCTTAACTCTCCAACCCCCACATTTCCACCACCAAGTAGGTTACCACAGGGTTTTTCTACCTCTGCACTATTCACATTTTCCGTCAGATAATTATTTGTTTTGGGGGACTGTCCTGTGCATTGTGGAATATTTAGCAGCATCATGAAATGCCCACTAGATGCCAATAGCATCACCCTCCCACCCCCAGTATGACAGCCAAACTGGCTCTAGACATTGACAAATGTCCCCGGGGGGCTGAATCACCCCCAGTCCAATTGAGAACTACTGGACTACAGGCTAAAGCCTACCATCTTTACCTGGCTTTCAAGTTTCTTCATTATCTGTTCCTAATCTACCTTTCCTAGAATTTCATTTAGGCTAAAAGAACGCCAGTGCAAGAGTTCTTTCTCTGGTTTCCTCCGTAGGTTATCACCTAGTCGTCTTCTTGGACACTTTCAGGGATGGAAAAGATTAAAAATCTTTACTTTGCTGGAAAGTTCTTACATCTATGATGTATTCCTGCTTACAGTTCGTATTTGTTGAGTCCAGTTCAAATCCTTTTTCCATTTGTGAAGAGTTGTGATATTAAAACTTGTAGTCACATTTCTCTCACTAAATTATCTCTTCTAGAAACAATATTCTTTCAACTCCCTCCATGTAACAGTTTATAGATCATCATGAACTTTCTGTTCTCTGAACAATATCAAGCCTGACAATGTCCTACTTAAATTATACTACCTAGAACTGAACACAGTATTCTAGATGTGGATCACACTGTTTGCACACAACAAATTATTAGTTTCGGGCTTCCCTGGTGGCGCAGTGGTTGAGAGTCTGCCTGCCAATGCAGGGGACACGGGTTTGAGCCCTGGTCTGGGAGGATCCCGCATGCCGCGGGGCAGCTGGGCCCGTGAGCCACAATTACTGAGCCTGCACGTCTGGAGCCTGTGCTCCCCAACAAGAAAGGGCGCGATAGTGGGAGGCCCGCGCACCGCAATGAAGAGTGGCCCCCGCTTGCCACAACTAGAGAAAGCCCTCGCACAGAAACAAAGACCCAACACAGCCATAAATAAATAAATAAATTAATTAAAAAAAAAATTATTAGTTTCATGTTTGTCCATTCTCCTTGACTCTGAGCTTAAAGGCAAAAACCAACTCTTAAGTCACCATCTTTGTCTTAGGTTTACATAGTCAAAGATTACTACGTAGTGTCTTTGCATTACTAGCACAGTGCCTGGCCCTTAGTTGGTTTTCAAAGATTTTGGTAGAATGTAGTTCCTTCTTAGATACATTAATGTAATTTAAAATAACATTCCTTTACCTTTGGGGGCAGATATAGTACACTCTTGCCTTATAGTGACTTTCCAGTCAACTAATCCTCTACATGTTATAGATGAAAGGTTGGCAAATTTTTTATGAACTAGATAATAAATATTTTAGGTTTTATGAGCCTTATAGTCTGTCACAGCTATTCTGCTCTGTCACTATAGCACAAAAGTAGCTATAGACAATATATAAATGAATGAGTGTGGCCATTTCTAATAAAACTATTCGTGGACACTGAACTGTGAATTTCATATAATGTTCATGTGCCACAAAATATTTTGATTTTGAAAAAATATTTTAAAATGTAAAAAACGTTCTTAGTTTATGGGCCATACAAAAACAGGTGTCAGGGTAGATTTGGCTCACAGGCAGTAGTAGTTTGCCAGTCCCTGATCTAGGCTGTTCCTTGTGTGACTGATTTTTTAAGTCTGAGTATATTAAATATCTTATTCATTGCAACCTATCTTTCTAGCTTGCTCAGATCTTTTTGTGTGCTAATTCTTTCATCCAGTATATTAGCTGACATCACAGCTTTGTGTCATCTGCAAAACTGATAAACATATTTTTTCCTTCCTTAATTAACAATAATCTTGAATGGGATAAGAATAGAGGTCTTCCACAGTTCATTTTGTTCCATTAATCACCATTCTTTGAGTATTACCATTCCAAGAATTATAAGTATCTACCTAAAGTACTGCCTATTACCCATCCCATATTTATTCATCTCATCCACAGGGTGCCCTGGGATGCTTTGTCTGAAGTTTTGTTGAAATGTTCAGAAATATCCCTAATAGGTAGTAACTCTATCAAGCAAACAAAAAGAAATATGTAGGTTTGGTATAACTTGTGAATTAATGGTACTGTTGCTTTCCAATTTTACTACTTTCTTACTTAGATTTTCAAAGCTATCCTTTTAATAATAATGAAATTTAGTAATTATAGAATTTTGTTGAAAATTCACCTCCAAGTACATCAGTCTCTATTTCCAGGAATTCACCATATTTTTTTGTCTTCAAACTAAATGTTAACAGTGTTCATATAACACCTGTTCTCTGGTATCAGTAGTATTAAAAGCTGTAGTAAGATTGGCAAGAAAAAAGGCAAAATAAAAGCATATTAGAATATATGCTTTTTTCTGAACCACTGCTTTTTTTTTTTTGCGGTACGCAGGCCTCTCACTGTTGTGGCCTCTCCCGTTGCGGAGCACAGGCTCAGCAGCCATGGCCCACGGGCCCAGCCGCTCCGCGGCATGTGGGATCTTCCTGGACCGGGGCACGAACCTGTGTCCCCTGCATCGGCAGGCGGACTGTCAACCACTGCGCCACAAGGGAAGCCCTGAACCACTGCTTTTAACACTTGACCAATCTTACCACAGCTTTTAACGCTATCAATACTAGATTTTAAAATTACAATAGAAAATGCACTTTGTGCCAATAAATATAAAAACCAGGAAGAAAGAATTTTCTCAAAATACAAATTTCAAAATGGACTCAGGAAAGTGTAGAAAGCCTGAAAAGAACTATTGAATTGAAAATAGTCAAAAATCTACATACAAACACTTAACTAGGCTTATAGGATCCAATAACCCAGCAAATAGAAAAATAAAGGAAGCTCTCCAGCTTCTTTATGTTTGGGGTACAGTCTAAAGTCCAAATCCAGACATGGACTAAATAACAAAAAAATTATAGGCCAATTTCACTTAGAAATATATTTGCAAAATTTCTAAAAGTAATAGCAAACTGAATCCAACTATGGATAAAAATACCAATACACCTTGGCTGTGTAGATAGAGTTTATGCTGTGAACTGGGGATGCTATAACATTAGAAAATCTTGATTTAATTTATCACATTAACAACCTGTAGAAACATCTATATGATCACCTTAGTAAATGTTAGAAGAGCATTTGATAAAATTCAACGTTCATTTGTGCTTAAAAAATAAAAGCTAACAAAGAGAAGGGAATTTCTATAACCCAATGAACAGTGTCTAACAAAACCTTCAGTTAGCATCACATTTAATGGTGAAATGTTAGAAATATTCCTTGTAAAGAATAAGATTCAAAAAAATGTTATTTTTTTGAAGATCTCATTTATAGTAGCAATGGAAATGATAAGGTATCTAAGAGTGAATCTAATGAAAGAGGCAAAGATATGTTCCTAGAAAACTGTAAAACAATTTAAGGACTTAAAAGAAGTCTTAAATTAATGAAAAGGTACTCCAGATCCATGGATTTGAAAACTCATTATCATAAACATGTCACTTCTCTCCCAATTAATCTGTAATGGAATTGAATTATAATTAACATCTCAGAAAATGTTTTAATATAATTTAACAAAACTATAATAAGTATAAAGCATAAACCAAAAAAATTTTGAAAAGTAGGGGAATTTACCTTGCCAGATATTAAGATTTATTCTATCTTATTCTATCCTTTTGCTTTCGTATTTAGAGTGTGTCTCTTGAAAAGAGTACTTAGTTTTGTTTTTTTTTTCTTCAGTCTTATAGTGTTTAGTTTACTAACATTTAATGGAATAATCTGTGTGTTTTTGCTTAAATCTGTCTTCTGGCTATTTATTTTCAATTTGTCCTGTCTTAATTCTTTTTTTCTTTCTTTTCTACCTTCTTTCAAATTTACCATGTATTTTATGGTATTCCATTTTTTCTTCTCTGTTGGCCTCCTCCCTATACTCTTTATGTTTTTTAGTGGTGCCTTTATCCTAAGTCTAGGATTATAACATGTATCATTAATGTCTTTTTGTTTTTAACATCTTTATTAGAGTATAATTGCTTTACAGTGGTGTGTTAGTTTCTGCTTTATAACAAAGCGAATCAGCTATACATATATAAATATCCCCATATCTCCTCCCTCTTGCGTCCCCCTCCCACCCTCCCTGTCTCACCACTCTAGGTGGTCACAGAGCACTGAGCTGATCTCCCTGTGCTATGCGGCTGCTTCCTAGTAGCTATTTTACATTTGGTAGTATATATAAGTCCATGCCACTCTCTCACTTTGTTCCAGCTTACCCTTCCCCCTCCCCGTGTCCTCAAGTGCATTCTCACGTCTGTGTCTTAATTCCTGTCCTACCCCTAGGTTCATCAGAACCATTTTTATTTTTTAGATTCCATATATACATGTTAGCATACAGTATTTGTTTTTCTGACTTACTTCACTGTATGACAGACTCTTGGTCCATTCACCTCACTACAAATAACTCAGCTTCATTTCTTTTTATGGCTGAGTAATATTCCATTGTGTATATGTGCCACATCTTCTTTATCCATTCATCTGTTGATGGACACTTAGGTTGCTTCCATGTCCTGGCTATTGTAAATAGTGCTGCAATGAACATTGTGGTACATGATTCTTTTTGAATGATGGTTTCCTCAGGGTGTATGCCCAGTAGTGGGATTGCTTGGTCATATAGTAGTTCTATTTTTAGTTTTTTTTTTTTTTTTTTTTTGGTACGCGGGCCTCTCACTGTTGTGGCCTCTCCCGTTGCGGAGCACAGGCTCCTGACACGCAGGCTCAGTGGCAATGGCTCACGGGCCCAGCCGCTCCGCGGCATGTGGGATCCTCCCGGACCGGGGAGTGAACCCGTGTCCCCTGCATCGGCAGGCAGACTCTGAACCACCGCGCCACCAGGGAAGCCGTATTTTTAGTTCTTTACGGAACCTCCATACTGTTCTCCCTAGTGGCTGTATCAATTTACATTCCCACCAACAGTGCAAGAGAGTTCCCTTTTCTCCACACCCTCTCCAGCATTTATTGTTTGTAGATTTTTTTTTTTTTTACTAATAGTAGTAGTAATTTTTTTATTAGTTTCTGCTTTATAACAAAGTGAATCAGTCATACATATACATCTGTTCCCACATCCCTTCCCTCATGCATCTCCCTCCCTCCCACCCTCCCCATCCCACCCCTCCAGGCGGTCACAAAGCACCGAGCTGACCTCCCTGTGCTCTGCGGCTGCTTCCCACTATCTATCTACCTTACGTTTGGTAGTGTATATATGTCCATGCCTCTCTTTCGCTTTGTCACAGCTTACCCTTCCCCCTCCCCATATCCTCAAGTCCATTCTCAAGTAGGTCTGTGTCTTTATTCCTGTTTTACCCCTAGGTTCTTCATGACATTTTTTTTTAATTCCATATATATGTGTTAGCATACGGTATTTGTCTTTTTCTTTCTGACTTAATTTCACTCTGTATGACAGACTCTAGGTCTATGGACCTCATTACAAATAGCTCAGTTTCGTTTCTTTTTATGGCTGAGTAATATTCCATTGTATATGTGTGCCACATCTTCTTTATCCATTCATCCGATGATGGACACTTAGGTTGTTTCCATCTCCGGGCTATTGTGAATAGTGCTGCAATGAACATTTTGGTACATGTCTCTTTTTGAATTATGGTTTTCTCAGGGTATATGCCCAGTGGGATTGCTGGGTCATATGGTAGTTCTATTTTTAGTTTTTTGAGGAACCTCCATACTGTTCTCCATAGTGGCTGTACCAATTCACATTCCCACCAGCAGTGCAAGAGTGTTCCCTTTTCTCCACACCCTTTCCAGCATTTGTTTCTAGATTTCTTGATGATGGCCATTCTGACTGGTGTGAGATGATATCTCATTGTAGTTTTGATTTGCATTTCTCTAATGATTGATGATGTTGAGCATTCTTTCATGTGTTTGTTGGCAGTCTGTATATCTTCTTTGGAGAAATGCCTATTTAAGTCTTCTGCCCATTTTTGGATTGGGTTGTTTGTTTTTTGCTATTGAGCTGCATGAGCTGCTTATAAATTTTGGAGATTAATCCTTTGTCAGTTGCTTCATTTGCAAATATTTTCTCCCATTCTGAGGGTTGTCTCTTGGTCTTGTTTATGGTTTCCTTTGCTGTGCAAAAGCTTTGAAGTTTCATTAGGTCCCATTTGTTTATCTTTGTTTTTATTTCCATTTCTCTAGGAGGTGGGTCCAAAAAGATCTTGCTGTGATTTATGTCATAGAGTTTTCTGCCTATGTTTTCCTCTAAGAGTTTGATAGTTTCTGGCCTTACATTTAGGTCTTTAATCCATTTTGAGCTTATTTTTGTGTATGGTGTTAGGGAATGATCTAATCTCATACTTGTACATGTAGCTGTCCAGTTTTCTCAGCACCACTTATTGAAGAGGCTGTCCTTTCTCCACTGTACATTCCTGCCTCCTTTATCAAAGATAAGGTGACCATATGTGCGTGGGTTTATCTCTGGGCTTTCTATCCTGTTCCATTGATCTATCTTTCTGTTTTTGTGCCAGTACCACACTGTCTTGATTACTGTAGCTTTGTAGTATATAGTCTGAAGTCAGGGAGCCTGATTCCTCCAGCTCCGTTTTTCATTCTCAAGATTGCTTTGGCTATTCGGGGTCTTTTGTTTTCCAAACAAATTGTGAAATTTTTTGTTCTAGTTCTGTGAAAAATGCCAGTGGTAGTTTGATAGGGATTGCATTGAATCTGTAGATTGCTTTGGGTAGTAGAGTCATTTTGACAATATTGATTCTTCCAATCCAGGAGCATGGTATATCTCTCCATCTATTTGTATCATCTTTAATTTCTTTCATCAGTGTCTTATAATTTTCTGCATACAGGTCTTTTGTTTCCTTAGGTAGGTTTATTCCTAGATATTTTATTCTTTTTGTTGCAATGGTAAATGGGAGTGTTTTCTTGATTTCACTTTCAGATTTTTCATCATTAGTGTACAGGAATGCCAGAGATTTCTGTGCATTAATTTTGTATCCTGCTACTTTACCAGATTCATTAATTAGCTCTAGTAGTTTTCTGGTAGCATCTTTAGGATTCTCTATGTAGAGTATCATGTCATCTGCAAACAGTGACAGCTTTACTTCTTCTTTTCCAATTTGGATTCCTTTTATTTCCTTTTCTTCTCTGATTGCTGTGGCTAAAACTTCCAAAACTAAGTTGAATAAGAGTGGTGAGGGCTTCCCTGGTGGCGCAGTGGTTGAGAGTCTGCCTGCCGATGCAGGGGACACGGGCTCGTGCCCCGGTCCGGGAAGATCCCACATGCTGCGGAGCTGCTGGGCCCGTGAGCCATGGCCGCTGAGCCTGCGCGTCCGGAGCCTGTGCTCCGCAAAGGGAGAGGCCACAACAATGAGAGGCCCGCGTACCACAAAAAAAAAAAAAAGAGTGGTGAGAGTGGGCATCCTTGTCTTGTTCCTGATCTTAGTGGAAATGGTTTCAGTTTTTCACCATTGAGGACGATGTTGGCTGTGGGTTTGTCATATATGGCCTTTATTATGTTGAGGAAAGTTCCCTCTATGCCTACTTTCTGCAGGGTTTTTATCATAAATGGGTGTTGAATTTTGTCGAAAGCTTTCTCTGCATCTATTGAGATGATCATATGGTTTTTCTCCTTCAATTTGTTAATATGGTGTATCACGTTGATTGATTTGCGTATATTGAAGAATCCTTGCATTCCTGGAATAAACCCCACTTGATCATGGTGTATGATCCTTTTAATGTGCTGTTGGATTCTGTTTGCTAGTATTTTGTTGAGGATTTTTGCATCTACGTTCATCAGTGATATTGGCCTGTAGTTTTCTTTCTTTGTGACATCCTTGCCTGGATTTGGTATCAAGGTGATGGTGGCCTTGTAGAATGAGTTTGGGAGTGTTCCTTCCTCTGCTATATTTTGGAAGAGTTTGAGAAGGATAGGTGTTAGCTCTTCTCTAAATGTTTGATAGAATTCGCCTGTGAAGCCATCTGGTCCTGGGCTTTTGTTTGTTGGAAGATTTTTAATCACAGTTTCAATTTCAGTGCTTGTGATTGGTCTATTCATATTTTCTATTTCTTCCTGAGTCAGTCTTGGCAGGTTGTGCATTTCTAAGAATTTGTCCATTTCTTCCAGGTTGTCCATTTTATTGGCATAGAGTTGCTTGTAGTAATCTCTCATGATCTTTTGTATTTCTGCAGTGTCAGTTGTTACTTCTCCTTTTTCATTTCTAATTCTATTGATTTGTCTTCTCCCTTTTTTTCTTGATGAGTCTGGCTAATGGTTTGTCAGTTTTGTTTATCTTCTCAAAGAACCAGCTTTTAGTTTTATTGATCTTTGCTATCGTTTCCTTCATTTCTTTTTTATTTATTTCTGATCTGATCTTTATGATTTCTTTCCTTCTGCTAACTTTGGGGTTTTTTTGTTCTTCTTTCTCTAATTGCTTTAGGTGCAGGGTCAGGTTGTTTACTCGAGATGTTTCCTGTTTCTTAAGGTGGGATTGTATTGCCATAAACTTTCCCCTTAGAACTGTTTTTGCTGCGTCCCATAGGTTTTGGGTCGTCGTGTCTCCATTGTCATTTGTTTCTAGGTATTTTTTGATTTCCTCTTTGATTTCTTCAGTGATCACATCGTTATTGAGTAGTGTATTGTTTAGCCTCCATGTGTTTGTATTTTTTACAGATCTTTTCCTGTAATTGGTGTCTAGTCTCATAGCATTGTGGTTGGAAAAGATACTTGATACAATTTCAATTTTCTTAAATTTACCAAGGCTTGATTTGTGACCCAAGATATGATCTATTGTGGAGAATGTTCCATGAGCACTTGAGAAAAATGTGTATTCTGTTGTTTTTGGATGGAATGTCCTATAAATATCAATTAAGTCCATCTTGTTTAATGTATCATTTAAAGCTTGTGTTTCCTTATTTATTTTCATTTTGGATGATCTGTCCATTGGTGAAAGTGGGGTGTTAAAGTCCCCTACTATGAGTGTGTTACTGTTGATTTCCCCTTTTATGGCTGTTAGTATTTGCCTTATGTATTGAGGTGCTCCTATGTTGGGTGCATAAATATTTACAATTGTTATATCTTCTTCTTGGATCGATCCCTTTATCGTTATGTAGTGTCCTTCTTTGTCTCTTCTAATAGTCTTTATTTTAAAGTCTATTTTGTCTGATATAAGAATTGCTACTCCAGCTTTCTTTTGATTTCCATTTGCATGGAATATCTTTTTCCATCCCCTTACTTTCAATCTGTATGTGTCTCTAGGTCTGAAGTGGGTCTCTTGTAGACAGCATATATATGGGTCTTGTTTTTGTATCCATTCAGCCAATCTGTGTCTTTTGGTGGGAGCATTTAGTCCATTTACATTTAAGGTAATTATTGATATGTATGTTCCTATCCCCATTTCCTTAACTGTTTTGGGTTCGTTATTGTAGGTCTTTTCCTTCTGTTGTGTTTCTTGCCTAGAGAAGTTCTTTTAGCATTTGTTGTAAAGCTGGTTTGGTGGTGCTGAACTCTCTCAGCTTTTGCTTGTCTGTAAAGGTTTTAATTTCTCCATCAAATCTGAATGAGATCCTTGCTGGGTAGAGTAATCTTGGTTGCAGGTTTTTCTCCTTCATCACTTTAATTATGTCCTGCCACTCCCTTCTGGCTTGTAGAGTTTCTGCTGAGAGATCAGCTGTTAACCTGATGGGGATTCCCTTGTGTGTTATTTGTTGTTTTTCCCTTGCTGCTTTTAATATGATTACTTTGTGTTTAATTTTTGACAGTTTGATTAATATGTGTCTTGGCATATTTCTCCTTGGATTTATTCTGTATGGGACTCTCTGTGCCTCCTGGACTTGATTAACTATTTCCTTTCCTATATTAGGGAAGTTTTCAACTATAATCTCTTCAAATATTTTCTCAGTCCTTTTCTTTTTCTCTTCTTCTACTGGAACCCTTATAATTCGAATGTTGGTGCGTTTAATGTTGTCGCAGAGGTCTCTGAGACTGTCCTCTGTTCTTTTCATTCTTTTTTCTTTATTTTGCTCTGCATCAGTTATTTCTACTATTTTATCTTCCACCTCAGTTATCCATTCTTCTGCCTCAGTTATTCTGCTATTGATCCCATCTAGAGTATTTTTCATTTCATTTATTGTGTTTTTAATTGATGCTTGATTCATCTTTAGTTCTTCTAGGTCCTTGTTAACTGTTTCTTGCATTTTGTCTATTCTATTTCCAAGATTTTGGATCTTGGAAATAGAATCTTGGATCATCTTTACTATCATTATTCTGAATTCTTTTTCAGGTAGACTGCCTATTTCCTCTTCATTTGTTAGGTCTGGTGGGTTTTTATCTTGCTCCTTCTCCTGCTGTGTGTTTTTCTGTCTTCTCATTGTGCTTATCTTACTGTGTTTGGGGTCTCCTTTTTGCAGGCTGCAGGTTCGTAGTTCCCGTTGTTTTTGGTGTCTGTCCCCAGTGGCTAAGGTTAGTTCAGTGGGTTGTGTAGGCTTCCTGGTGGAGGGGACTAGTGCCTGTGTTCTGGTGGATGAGGCTGGATCTTGTCTTTCTGGTGGACAGGTCCACGTCTGGTGGTGTATTTTGGGGTGTCTGTGGACTTTTTATGATTTTAGGCAGCCTCTCTGCTAATGGGTGGCGTTGTGTTCCTGTCTTGCTAGTTGTTTGGCATAGGGTGTCCAGCACTGTAGCTTGCTGGTCGTTGAGTGAAGCTGGGTGCTGGTGTTGAGATGGAGATCTCTGGAAGATTTTCACCATTTGATATTATGTGGAGCTGGGAGGTCTCTTGTGGACCAGTGTCCTGAAGTTGGCTCTCCCACCTCAGAGGCACAGCACTGACTCCTGGCTCCTCAATTTGGGATGATTCGTTGTCTATTCATGTATTCCACAGATGCAGGGTACATCAAGTTGATTGTGGAGCTTTAATCTGCTGCTTCTGAGGTTGCTGGGAGAGATTTCCCTTTCTCTTCTTTGTTCTCACAGCTCCCGGGTCTCAGTTTTGGATTTGGCCCCACCTCTCCGTGTAGGTCGCCGGAGGGCGTCTGTTCTTCGCTCAGACAGGACAGGGTTAAAGGAGCAGCCGCTTCGGGGACTCTGGCTCACTCAGGCCGGGGGGCAGGGAGGGGCACGGAGTGCGGGTGGAGCCTGCAGCGGCAGAGGCCGGCGTGACGTTGCACCAGCCCGAGGCGCACCGTGCGTTCTCCCAGGGAAGCCGTCCCTGGATCCCGGGACCCCGGCAGTGACGGGCTGCACAGGCTCCCTGGAAGGGGGGCGTGGACAGTGACCTGCACTCGCACACAGGCCTCGCGGCGGTGGCAGCAGCTCCAGCGTCCCACGCCCATCTCTGGGGTCCGCGCTTTCAGCCACGGCTCGTGCCCGTCTCTGGAGCTCCTCCAAGCAGCGCTCTTAATCCCCTCTCCTCTCGCACCAGGAAACAAAGAGGGAAGAAAAAGTCTCTTGTCTCTTCGGCAGGTCCAAACTTTTTCCCGGACTCCCTCCCGGCTAGCTGTGGCGCATTAGCCCCTTCAGGCTGTGTTCACGCCGCCAACCCCAGTCCTCTCCCTGTGCTCCGACTGAAGCCCGAGCCTCAGCTCCCAGCATCGCCCGCCCCGGCGGGCGAGCAGACAAGCCTCTTGGGCTGGTGAGTGCCGGTTGGCACCGATCCTCTGTGCGGGTATCTCTCCGCTTTGCCCTACCCAGGTATGTGGGGAGTTTCTTGCCTTTTGGGAGGTTTGAGGTCTTCTGCCAGCGTACAGTAGGTGTTCTGTAGGAGTTGTTCCACGTGTAGCTGTATTTCTGGTGTATCTGTGGGGAGGAAGGTGATCTCCGCGTCTTACTCTTCCGCCATCTTCCCCGGAAGTCTAAATGCTGGAGTAGGTAGACAGTTTCACTGGAGAAAGCAGCCTAGGCTCCGAACTCGCTTTTGTCTTTAGCACAAAGGCAGGACTCCAAATGACTTTATTTTAAGTTTTTAATTTTTAAAAAGTTTTTATATTTATATTTTTATTGAACTATAGTTTCTCTACAATATTATCTTAATTTCAGGTGTACAGTATAGTGATTCAGTATTTTTACAGATTATACTCCACTAAAAGTTATTAAAAGATAATGGCTATAATTCCTTGTGCTATTCAGATGTCTTTGCATGTTTGACACTGTGTTTAAAAGAACAGTAGACACTGAAGTAGATAATGTTTTTTTCCCAGAGAGAACACACCATTTTCTTTGTCTGGTAGCTAGGATAAGGGGCAGATTATTTCAGTCCAACTAAGGGTTATGCTGGGATTGTACCGAGTTGTAGTTTTATTTAAATTGTTTCAGTTTACCTCTGATTTCACATATTTGAGAGTGAGATCAGTTCCTTCCTTCATCAGGGCTTTGGGATCTAAGTGCTCAAGACCATAGAAATCTTTCTTTGCTTTTTAGCTCACACCCAGTTTCCTGTGAAACTCCACTTAGGGGTTGATTTCCTTGATCTGATTAAGTGTTGAGCTGGGTGGGGGCTGGGTTACTTAGTTGCACTTCAACTCTGCTATACATAACAAATGGCTAAATCTCAAACACATAATGATGAGTGAAAGAAGCCAGATACTAATGAGTACAAACTGTATGTCCATGCACATGAAGTTCAGGTGAAATTAATCTGTAGATTAAAAATAAGAACCACGCTACCTTTGGGAAGGAGAGAGGGGTAGTGACTAGGAGAGGGCATAAGAAGGGCTTGTCTCAAATGCTGGTGATGTTCTCTCTCTTTACCTGGGTGTTGGTTACCTGGTTGTGTTTACTTTGTGAAAATCTATTGCACCATATACTTATGATTTGTGTTCATTTCTCTATGTGTGTTATAGTTCAAAAACAAAAGAGAAAGTGTGTATGGTGGGGGAGGAACTCTTGCACAAAAAAACAAAGTTAAAAAGAAAAATCAAGCTGTAGAATAGAAGATATTTGCAATGCTATAACAAAGGACTTGTATCCAGGATATTTTGTTTTAAATTTTTCTACAAATCAAAAAGAAAAGGACAGAAGGAGAAAAAGCAACCCAATAGAAAATGAGCAAAGGATAAGAAAAAGCAAATAGGAGAAGAAGAGGCCTGAATAGCCCATAAACATGAAAAGGTATTCAGCCTCACTAGTAATCCTGGAAATACAAATTAAAACCTTATTGAGGGCTTCCCTGGTGGCACAGTGTTTAAGAATCCGCCTGTCAATGCAGGGGACACGGGTGGGACCCCTGGTGCGGGAAGATCTCACATGCTGCGGAGCAACTAAGCCCACGTGCCAGAACTACTGAGGCTGCACTCTAGAGCCCGCAAGCCACAACTACTGAGCCCATGTGCCACAACTACTGAAGCCCGTGTGCCTAGAGCTTGTGCTTCACAACAAGAGAAGCCACCGCAATGAGAAGCCCACGCACCACAATGAAGAGTAGCCCCCGCTCACCACAACTAGAGAAAGCCCGCATGCAGCAGTGAAGACCCAACACAGCCAAAAATAAATAAATAAACTAATTTTTTAAAAAAACCTTATTGCAATACTATTTCACACCAGTGAGATTGGCTAAAGCTAAAATGTCTAACAATGCCAAGTTGGTGAGAATATGAGGGAGCAGAAAGTTTCATACACTGCTAATGGTAATGTAAATTGTTATAATTTAGAGATCAAATAGATCAGTTATTGACTTGGAGATACAGTGATTCTAAATTTCTACAATTCTACTTCTACAAAGAAAGTACTCTTTATTATAAAGATCTCCCACATTTGCCAATGGATACATGCACAAGGATGTGGATTGCAAATTTGTTTATAGTAGCAAAAAATTGGGAACAGACCTAAATATCCATCATTAGAGAAATGGAGAAATACCTCACAGCAGTTAAAATGAATAAAGTAGATTTACATGTATCAACATAGTAAAATCTTGAAAACATAATATTGAATGAAAAAAGCAAGTAGCAAGGGGTATATATACTGTGAAAACATCTAAGTTTTAAAAGAACAGTACATATTGATACATATATGGTAAAAGTATAAAAATATAGTCAGGGACTTCCCTGGCGGTCCAGTGGTTAAGACTCTGCACTTCCGCTGCAGCGGGCGGGTTCGATCTCTGGTTGGGGAACTAAGATCCCGCATTCTGCGTGACTTGGCCAATAAATAAATAAATAAATAAATAAAAATATAGGAAGGTTATTCACCAATTTCAGAATAGCTGTTACCACTGGACAAGGAAGTGAATAAGGACAGTAAGGGTCTACTTATTTCTTTAAAAAAGAAAGTACCTATGGAAAAATGTTAACATCAAATCTGGGAAGTCAGTACATAGCTGTTTAATAAGTGTAATATTCGCTCTACCTTGTTTATTTGAAATAGTTCTTTTTTTTTTTTTTTAAGTTAGACTGGGGCTAGGCTGTGAGGTGTATTGGAAGCCTTTCTTCCTTTTCCAAACACTCTTCATCTTTTAATTCTTTATAGATACAGCTTTCCCCATCACTTTGCATCTATATATTGGTTTGTGCCTTACCACCAGTAGATCAAGGAGAACGGTGAGTTCTGATATAATCTTCTATGGTCTTCCTTGTGTCTTACCCTCCAGGGTTCATAGTAGAGCTCAACAATATCTTTTCACTGTGCTTTTTATCAGACTTAAAATATTACTCTCAAACAGAAATGTATTTAAGTTCATGAACCAAGTAACTGATTTAGAATTTAAAAATAAGTGAAAAGTTATCTTCTCTCATTTCACATTTCTGCTCAAAAAAAAATACCGATCGTAAAGTATTTTTTAAGATGTAAATAATATTGCTTACTATTTCAGTTGATAAGTGTATGGATAAATAGTTACAAAGCGTCTGTTTTTATACTCTTCATTTTTTTAAATTTCTGAATTATAACTATATAAACACTTTTTAAAATCTTACCTACTAAGTCGTCTCACTCTAGCGTATTAACTGTTTCCATATAATTATTGAGGGTTTTTAATTTTAGAAACAGAAAAATTATGTTGGTGTCAGGGACTTCTTTTGTGGAGTAGAGTAGTGCAAATACTCATATCTCACAGGTTATCACTGGGAGAGGTCAGAAGTTTACATAAGTAAATAAACATGTTAAGAGTCCCTCCCGGGCTTCCCTGGTGGCACAGTGGTTGAGAATCTGCCTGCCAATGCAGGGGACACGGGTTCGAGCCCTGGTCTGGGAAGATCCCACATGCCGCGGAGCAACTAGCCCCGTGAGCCACAAATACTGAGCCTGCGCGTCTGGAGCCTGTGCTCCGCAACGAGAGGCCGCGATAGTGAGAGGCCCGCGCACCGCGATGAGGAGTGGCCCCCACTTGCCGCAACTGGAGAAAGCCCTCGCACAGAAACGAAGACCCAACACAGCCATAAATAAATGAATAAATTAAAAAAAAAAAAAGAGTCCCTCCCACTTGTTGAATAACTTGGTTGGTAAGCTTTGTGCTAGGCAACAGGCTTTCTCTCTCTTCCTTTGCTCAAGATAAAATTCAGAGAATAAAAAGGTTGCTTTTGTTGTTTTGTTTTGTTTTCCTTGCAGGTTAAATACTTTTAAGATGAGAAACACTGATGTTTGTTTGAGCTCTGAAGGGACTGAAGTGATTTTAGCTACATCAAATGATGAAAAACACCCACCTGAAAATATAATTGATGGGTAAGAGTTACTGTTCTTTCTTCCTTAAAGTCTTAATATTAGGTCAGTGAACCCCCTGAGTACTGAGATTATGTGTTTTACAACAACTAGCACTGTTAAACATAGTTTAATAAGTGTCTGGTGAACTAAATTACCTGACTACCCACTTTAGTACCATCCCTGGAGCTAATTCAGTTGTGTATATTTAGGGTCTTGATCCTTTTTTTTTTTAATTTCTTTATTTAATTTCTTTATTTTTGGCTGTGTTGGGTCTTCATTGCTGCATGTGGGCTTTCCCTAGTTGTGACGAGCAGGGGCTACTCTTAGTTGCGGTGCATGGGCTTCTCATTGCGGTGGCTCCTCTCATTGTGGAGCACAGGCTCTAGGTGTGTGGGCTTCAGTAGTTGTAGCACGTGGGTTCAGTAGTTATGGTGTGTGGACTCTAGAGCACAGGCTCAGTAGTTGTGGTGCACGGGCTTAGTTGCTCCGCGGCATGTGGGATCTTCCCTGACCAGGGCTCGAGCCCATGTACCCTGCCTTGGCAGGTGGATTCTTAACCACTGTGCCACCAAGGAAGTCCCTGATCCTTTTCTTTATGAATTCCTAAACTGAACTTTTTATAAAAATAGTTTTTAAAGATGTAGTCTAACAAGGCAAAACTTCAAACAACAGCTACCTCATTTTATGGAAGTATACATTTTAATATCTGGTTATGGTTTTATTCCAAGTTTTTCTTGGTAAATAGGAATATAAACAGTATGACTTACTATCTACTGCCTATTTTCTTTCTATTTTTTTTTCAGCAACATCTTTGCTGAACTGAATGCTTCACTTCTTGCTATCCACCTGCATTGTTTGGTTCTCAGCCTCTTGATATCATTCCAGTTACCACTCTTCACTGTTCTAGGTAGGGATAGATATCATTCTCAGACTTTTAAATTCCAGGAAAAAAGTAGTTAATAGAAGAACTTCTTTTTTTTAAAAATTGAGGTATATGGGACTTACCTGGTGGTCCAGTGGTTAAGGCTCTACACTTCCATTACAGGGGGGTGTGGGTTCAATCCCTGGTTGGGGAAGTAAGTTCCCGCATGCCGCAGCCAAAAATTTTTTTTAAAAAATTGAAGTATAGTTGCTTTACAATATTATGTAAGTTTCTGGTGTACACTGTAGCAATACACAATTTTTAAAGGTTATACTCCATTTATAGGTATTATAAAATATTGGCTATAATTCCTGTGTTGTACAATATATCCTTGTAGCTTAATTATTTTATACATAGTAGTTTGTACCTCTTAGTCCCCCAGCCCTATCTTGCCCCTCTCCACTTCCCTCTCCCCACTAGTTTGTTCCCTTTATCTGTAAGTTTCTTTCTTTTTTATTATATTCAGTAGTTTGTTTTATTTTTTAGATTCTGCATATAAGTGGTATACAGTATTTGTCTTTCTCTGTCTGACTTACTTCATTAAGCAAATACCCTCCAATTCCATCCAAGAAAAACTCCTTTTCTAATAGTTCTGGCAATTTTATTACCCTCTTGAGTTCTCTTTCTTGGTATTTGTACAGTGATCTGAGTTTGACTTATGGAATCATATAATTTTAGAGCTGGAAGGACTTATGAGTTCATCTTATCGAAACCTTTCATTTAGACTTGTGGTAAGAGAGATCTAAAGAGGTCAGGTACTAGTTTTAACTACTGAAGGCAGAGCCAGTTGTAACATAGATCTCACGGCTCTTTGCGTTCTATTGTGAGGTCCATGTATCTGTATAAAATTCTAGCAATTGGACCTTTTCCTTTAAGCCCAGTTCTTACCTCCTCTCTGACTGACATCTGTCCCTTTCCCTCAGGTAGGATAGTTTCCCTTTTTGGTGGGCTCCAGTAGAATTTGATATATACCTCTATTATCTTATTTATTCCTTTATTATATAGTTATTTATTTTTAATGTATGTCTCCCCTCTCAACTGGAAATTTCTAGAAGTCAGAGACTATGACTTCATCTTTGGCTCCACAGTGTCTTAAAATATTTGTGGAGTAGCTTGTGAATTAGACCATCAAAGATTAGTCATACATACACTCACACTTATACACATATACATACACACATACTTACATATATGCATCTGTTAATATATATTTGCATAGGGCTTTATAGTTTTATAGGTGTTATGCCATTTAACCCTCACAGTAAGCTTGAGGAGTAAGAGGCCAAAAAAAAAGTGTTTTCAACCTCATTATAAAGATGATGAAAAAAATGATTAGAGGTAAAATGACTTACTCAAAATCATACAGATAAGCAAGTGTCAGAATCAAAACTAACACTCATGTCTTCTAACTCCCAGTTTCTAAAACTTAAGGTTTGAATAAAAAACTTAATATATGTGCCTCTTAATCCTTCTTAGTTTTTTATTTCCTGAAATTCAGGTAATAGTTATTTATCTCACTCTGCCTTAGAGTAGAGATATAAATGTGGGAACTGCTATGAGGATCACAGACCTATAGAGATTTACCTTAAATCGTTTGCCAGAAATAGAGATCTTTCCAAAAATACTCCTTGTCTTTGATTGGAGATAAATCAAATTTTCAAGGCAAGATCAATTTACCTTACACCCTTTTGGTGACCTTTCTTTCAAGGGAATATGTTTATAGATCATTAAAATTGGCTGTTATATGTAACATAATATTTTAGACTTTATCAGTCCATACTAATGAATAAGTGCATAATATTTTTTAGATTAGACAAAGACCCTTAATACAGAAAACTATATGGAGTAAAGTAGTTACTGACCCGATAACTGAACAGAGCACATCAGAGACTTTTAATTCATATGCATTTCCAACAAATACAATTAGATTTTATATAGTAGATAGTAAAATTTATTCTTTGCTCATAAGTTGATTTATCTAAATGGAAGTAACAATAGAATTATTTGGAGAAAACAGTGCTATAAATTTGCCCCTAATGGATAGTGCTCCCAATTCTCAATTTCCTCAGAAATAGAGTTTTAAAAAGTGATTATATTTCTACTTCCTCTTGACTCTACTTTTGACCACTGGTATTTAACATGTCAATGAAAAAGGAGAAAAATTCTACATAAAAAAATGATTTAGAAAAAGTAGAAGAGAGAGAGAATTGGTTCCTTTGGCATAATGTAAAAGAATGAGAGATTTACAGTTAAAATTCCTGGGTAAGTGAACTATGTGTGTTACTTTGGGCTAAGAACATATGTGTTATTCTTTGAGCCTCAGTTTCCTGGTCTGAAAAATGGGGATAATACCACCTTCCCTGACTACCTCAGAGTTGTGAAAAAATTACAGGACTTTTTTTATTATCACATGAGATGATAGATGTTGAACAGTCAATGGCTATAAGGCCTTGTTTTAAAGGAAACTAGTATTTTGATGACTTCATTTTACTTAATTACAGGAATTCAGTTATGTTATTTTAAAATCCAAGTGCATCTCTACATATCTTTATGTTATTACTTTGATCATGTTCATTAAAAGCACCCAAGAAAAAACAGGGCAAGTAAAAATTGTTTAATTTATTTAAATAAATAAAATTTTAAACCATATAAATATAAATAAAAAGAAATTGTGAAATAGTAAACATAGTATAAAAAAATCAAGAATTGTGAGTTAGAGACCTGGATTCTGTTTTTTTCTTTTTTGTAACACCTTTATTGACATATTATTCTCATACCATAAAATTCAACCATTTAAGATATACAATTCAGTGGCTTCCAGCATATTCAGAGTTATGCAGCCATCTGCACAATCCATTTCAGCACCCCAAAAAGAAACCTCACACACTTTCATTGTCATCCCCTATCCCCATGAGCCCTAGACAACCACAGATCTACTTTCTGTCCCTACAGATTTGCTTATCCAGACATTCATATCAATAGAATAATACATATGTTGTCTTTGGACTGCCTTCTTTCACTTACGTGTTTTCAAGGCTCATCCATGTTGTAGTATGTATCAGTGCTTCATTTTTATTGCCAAATAATTCCATTGTATGTATATGGCAAATTTTATTTACCCATTCATCAGTTGATGGATATCAGAATTGTTTCTAGTTTTTGGCTGAATTTTCCCCAGTTTTATTAAAGAATACCAACTCACAGATCCAAGGAACTCAGCAAACCCCAAGCAGGATGAATAAGAGACCATATCATAGCCAAACCACTGAAAAACAAAGATAGAAAAATATTTTTAAACAAATGGAGCAAAAAAATACATTACATACAGGGGTACAGTGGTACCAGTGACATCCAACTTTGCATCACAAGCAATGGAATTCAGGTGACAATGGAACCGTATCTTTAAAATGCTGGGGAAAAAGGAGAAACAAATAAGAAACCTGTCAACCCAGAATTCTGTGTCTAGTTGAAATATCACTAAAAAATATAGGATATAAGAAAGACTTTTCAGTTACCACAAACAGACTTGCATCACAGGAAATGCTAAAGAAGGTTCCGCAGGTTGAAATGATAAAATACTAGATGGAAATTCAAACATTCAGGAAGAAAGTAAGTGCATTGGAAATGGTAAATATTTCAGTAAATATAAAAGACTATCTTTTAATAATTTTGAAAGACAACTAACCACTTAATGGGAAAAAACATTTTGTATTGTGGGATTTATTATATATGTGTGTATAAAATATATTAAAACAATGGCACAAAAGTGGAGTTCAGTGCAAATTGACTGTCATGAGGTTTGATAACCTTGAGAGCAGCCACTAAAAATAAGAGGTATAGTTAAATAATTAATAAAGGAATTAAGCAGCATTAAAACTTTTTTTGATTCACTCAAAAGTAGATAGGAAAGGAGGGAATTCCCTGGTGGTCCAGTGGGTAAGACCCCACGCTCCCAATGCAGGGGGCCTGGGTTCGATCCCTGGTTGGGGAACTAGATCCCGCATGTGCTGCAACTAAGAGTTCACATGCCGCAACAAAGAATTCTGCATGCCGCACCTAAGAAGTCTACATGCTGCAACTGTAAGCCCACGTGCTGCAACTAAGAGCCGGCGCAGCCAAATAAATAAATAAATAAATATATTTTTTAAGTACTACATACAAAATAGATAAGCAACAAAGATATATTGTACAGCAGCGGTCCCCAGCCTTTTTGGCACCAGGGACCAGTTTTGTGGAAGACAATTTTTCCACGGACCAGGGGTTGGGGGTGGGGGTTCAGGCAGTAACACAAGCGATGGGGAGCGGCAGATGAAGCTCCACTCACTTGAGCATCGCTCACCTCCTGCTGGGCGGCCTGGTTCCTAAAAGGCTGCAGACCAGTACTGGTCCGTGGTCCAGGGGTTGGGGACCCCTGTTGTACAACACAGGGAAATATAACCATTATTTTGTAATAACCTTAAATGGAGTATAATCTATAAAAATAGTGAATCACTGTGCCGTACACCTGAAACGAATATAATATTGTAAATCAACTATGTTTGGTTAAAAAAAAATGCTTCCCCCCCAGTATTGGAAACAAATCAAGGATGTTTGTTCTCACAGTTTCTATTCAGTATTGTCCTGGAGGTCTTAAACAATGCAATAAGGCAAGAAAAGATATAGACGTTATAAAGATTGGAAAGAGAGCAAAATTATCTTTGTTCAGTATAGTATGATATCACTTACACATGGAATCTAAAAGACACAACAAACTAATGAATATAACAAAAAATGAAGCAGACTTACAGATCTAGGGAACAAACTAGTGTTTACCAGTGGAGAGAGGAGAGGGGGAAACTGTTGGGTGTAAGATAGGCTCAAGGATGTGTTGTACAACATGGGGAATATAGCCAATATTTTGTAATAACTGTAAATGCAAAGTAACCTTTAAAATTGTATAAAATTAAAAAAAAATTTTTAAGAAAATTATTAGACATATTATAATGAGGATAATGATCACAATGCACCCTTGTGGTATTTCCCCAAAGAGCCTTCCTCTTCCAGATGGCAACAAGGAAAAATAAGCTTTGGAATGAGTCCTCTTTACGTATCTTGTAACCAAGTAGCCTTTTGAACTATTCATAATATTTATTTGAGTTTCAGTTTCTCCACGTGTGTGTGTATGTGTGTGTGTGTGTATAAAGCAAGAGCTATTGGCCACTAAAAAAAAAATTGCCTTTGTTCGCAGATTATGTGAATCTACATAACCCTAAGGAATCTGCAAAAAACTGCTAGAGCTAATAAGTAAATTTAGTGAGGTCAATACACAAAAATCAATTGTATTACTATATACTAGTAGGAAACATTTAGAAAATGAAATTTTAAAAAATTCCAATTACATTAACATTTAAGACATGAAATAGTTAAAAATAAATTTAATAAGACATGCAAGACCTTTACACTAAAAACTGTAAAACGTTGCTGAGAGAAATTAAAGAACTAAGTAAATGAAAAGATATACTACATTCATGATTGGAAAACTCAATATTGTTACAGTGGCTGTTTCTCCCTTAAATGACCTATAGATTCAGTAAATCTCAATAGACTTTTACATAGAAATTAACAAGTTGATTCTGAAATGTGTATGGAAATGCAAACTAATCTTGTCAAACTAATTTTGAAAAGAAGAAATCTTAAATTATCTGATTACAAGATTTAAAATAAATACACAGTAATCAAAATAGCATGGCATTTTTGTAAAGATAGATCTATATAGATCAGTGGAACAGACTATAGAGCCCAGAAATAGACCCACACATATAAAGTCAATTGCTTTTTGACAAAAGGCTAAGGATACAGAAACAGATCAATGGAATAAAATGGAGGGGCAGAAGTACATACACCCATAGACAGTCCATTAATTTTAGGAAAAGACACTAAGGTGATTCAATAGGAAAAGGAAAGTCTTTTTTTTTTTTTTCGGCTGCACTGGATCTCCATTGCTGTGTGCAGGCTTTCTCTAGCTGTGGTGAGCAGGGGCTACCCTTCATTGTGGTGCACTGTCTTCGCATTGTGGTGGCTTCTCTTGTTGTGGGGCACGGACTTTAGGTGCACAGGCTTCAGTAGTTGCAGCACACGGGCTCAGTAGTTATGGCATGTGGGCTCTAGGGCGCACGGGCTTCAATAGTTGTGGTGCGCAGGCTCAGTAGTTGTGGTGCATGGGCTTAGTTGCTCCGTGGCATGTGGGATCTTCCTGGACCAGGGATCAAACCCGTGTCCCCTGCATTGGCAGGTGGATTCTTAACCACTGCGCCACCAGGGAAGTCCAAGGAAAGTCTTTTTAATGTGGTGCTGGAATGACTGAATAAACATGTGGATTAAAAAAACCCTCAACCCCTGCCTCATACTAAACACAAAAATTAATTCAATATGGATAATAGAACTCAATTCAAAGCTAAAATAAGTTTCTAAAAGAAAATACAAGAAAGTACTTTTGTGACAATAAAGTAGGCAAAGATTTCTTAATAAAGACACAGGGCTTCCCTGATGGTGCAGTGGTTAAGCATCCTCCTGCCAATGCAGGGGACATGGGTTCAAGCCCTGGTCCGGGAAGATCCCACATGCTGTGGACCAACTAAGCCCGTGCACCACAACTGCTGAGCCTGCACTCTAGAGCCCGCGAGCCACAACTACTGAAGCCCGCACACCTAGAGCCCATGCTCGGCAACAAGAGAAGCCACTACAGTGAGAAGCCCATGCACTGCAACGAAGAGTACCCCCCACTTGTCGCATTTAGAGGAAGACCACGCGCAGCAACGAAGACCCAACACAGCCAAAAATAAAGAGAGGGAGGGAGGGAGGAAGGAAGGAAGGCAGGCACAAAAATTACTAAGCATAAAAGAAAAGAGTAATAAAACTGGACTTCACCAAAAATAAAACTAATACTCATCGAAAGACACAATTAAGGGCTTCCCTGGTGGTGCAGTGGTTGGGAGTCCGCCTGCCGATGCAGGGGACATGGGTTTGTGCCTTGGTCCGGGAAGATCCCACGTGCCGCGGAGCGGCTGGGCCCATGAGCCATGGCCGCTGAGCTCGCGCGTCCGGAGCCTGTGCTCCGCAACGGGAGAGGCCACAACGGTGAGAGGCCTGCGTACTGCAAAAAAAAATTAAATAAATAAACAAACAAATAAATAAATAAAATAGAAGTGATTATTTCTGTAGTCAATACTATATATGTGTGTGTGTGTCTAGGTATATATGTAATTTTACATAGTATATGACCAACATTGAGTGCATGTTTTAATTTTATTCAACAAACATCTATTGTGTATCTGCTGTGGGTCAGCCATTGTGATAGTTGCTGGGGATATAAAGGTGACTAAGAGAAAGTGACTGGACTTAAAGAGGGTGTAGCTGGAGCGATAAAAACACAAGAGGAAAGTGCTAATGTAAAAATGGATGCTGTGTGTGAGGTGAGTGCAAAGGAGGGAGAAAGTTATTGTGATTTGTTGGGGTTGGAGAGATGTGACCAAAAAGTGAATAAACTTTTGCACGGGAAGAAGGGCTTTTTAGGTTCAAGAGAACCTCATGAACTAAGGCACAGAGGCATGAGCCTACATGACGTGTTTGCAGAATTTTAATTGGTCCAACGTGACTACAATAATGGGAGATGATATCACGATGGGGGACGATATACTTAACGATGGGACCAGATTGTACAGGGTCATAAAATGCCATACTAAGGAGTTTAGATTCATAGGCAGTAAGGGGTCACTGCTTTTAGACAAGAGTGACATCAGTTCCATTTTTTAAAAAATGTATCTGGTAGTAGTAAAGAATTATTAAAGGTGAAGAGAGATTAGAGGCAGAATGAACAGTTAGAAAGGGGTTGTGGGACTTCCTTGGTGGTCCAGTGGTCAAGACTCTGTGCTCCCAACGCAGGAGGCCCAGGTTCGATCCCTGGTCAGGGAACTAGATCCCGCATGCCACAAGTAAAGATCCCATGTGCCACAACTAGGACCCAGTGCAGCCAAATAAATAAATAAATATTAAAAGAAAGAAAGAAAGGGGTTGCAAGAATCCCAGTGGTCGGGCCTCCCTGGTGGCGCAGTGGTTGAGAGTCCGCCTGCCGATGCAGGGGATACGGGTTCGTGCCCCGGTCCGGGAGGATCCCATGTGCCGCGGAGCGGCTGGGCCCGTGAGCCATGGCCGCTGGGCCTGCGCGTCCGGAGCCTGTGCTCCGCAACGGGAGAGGCCACAGCAGTGAGAGGCCCGCGTACCGCAAAAAAAAAAAAAAAAAAAAAAGAATCCCAGTGGTCGTTTATTTTTTTTAAATAGTTATTCACTAGAATTTTGTGATTAAACATTTCTAAACATTTGGCTATTCTTTTCTCTTTTTCTTTAAAATTAACAATAGAAATCCAGAAACATTTTGGACCACCACAGGAATGTTTCCCCAAGAGTTCATTATTTGTTTTCACAAACATGTAAGGATTGAAAGGCTTTTAATCCAGAGTTACTTTGGTAAGCATGATATTTTCATTTCACTTCATTTCATTAATTTTCATCATCTTTCAGTTTTTCCATAGGCAGAAGGCACATATGTAAACTTTTGGCAAAACACTGATTTTTTTTTACCGCATGGAATCCAGTTTTATCGCTGGGGTTGGTGGGTGGGGAGTATGGTTTAACTGCCTTGAGCACAGTTAGCCTCTCTGAAACTGCAAATTTGAAAGCCTTCCAAAGCACATAATAATTTCCATGCAATTTACTACGTGAAAGCCTTTGGCAAAAGACCATGTTATGAATATAAGAAGCCAGCTTGCCAGAACACTAGGTTTCTTGACATCTTTATTCCAGATTCTTTTGGCTAGGGGTTCTCTGTCAAATTCTTTCTGAAAATCTGATAACCATGATTATTTGCATTTGGTAATTTTGATTCTTTTATTAATAATGGCATTTTCTGAGGGATTTAGGAAGAATATCTCCCACTGGAACATCATCCTAATCCTGTCTTATGTTTATTTAAGGATAAAGTATGTCAGACAAAATCATGGCAGGAAACAGGATATATCCCAGATGACTCAAATGAAGAGACATTATTGATGGGACTACTTACAGAATTATGGCCTGGGTTAAGGGAACAAACTAGGGATGGTGAGACACCCAGAAAGTGGCTGCAGCAGTAAGCCATTACCTCCCCTGGACCAAGGGAAGGAAATAGTATTGCTGGAGCCCAGTGAGTGCTGGAGCCCATGCAGAAGAGCCTGCCCAACAGGAGCTGTAACCATGAACGGACATAACAACTGTCAGACACGGCACTGAAATGGGAAGGGCGCAGAGAAAATACAACCTGATGTCACTTCCCCACTGCTCTTCAGTTTCCTTCCAGTGCCTCCAGTTGGCCAAATCCAACCAGTAGTCAGTGGGCAAGTGAGTCCAGGTGATGCAGTCCCCAGGGGTCCTCCCCACAGGGCACAGAACAGAGAAGGGGAAGAATGGATGTAGGGTGAAGGGAACTGATTTAGGGGTAAAGGAAAAAACCAGTGCAGAAGGAAGATGACTGCATTTTCTCTTCTGTCATTAATTGTGAAGGCTCTGGAGTCAGACCTAAAGTCTGAATTCCAGTTCTAGCACTTACTAGCTCTATATCATTGAACATTTCACCTGGCTTCTCTCAGTTGCCTGATTTCTTTAAGCCTGTTTCCTCTTCAGTAAAGTAAGTTAATAATACCTTTCTCCTAAGATTGAAGTCAAGAGTCAACGAATATGTCTGACTCATAGTAGTTTCTCCATAAAGTTTTATGATCAAGACCACAGATGGTATTATTTACCAGTGTACAAAAAAACAAAAGCACAAAACAAAAAACTAGATGATTCCAAATGCAGAAAGGCCCTACTAGCTTTGTGTTGTATGCTTGCAAACACTTGTAAGATTACAGTTACACAGTCTGCATTTTACCGTAGGGACTTATGGAAAAACAGTGAGTGAGTGATTTTCAGAACATGTTGTTCCTGATCCCAGTACTTTGTGCAGTCCCACCAATGCCTGACGGTCTCAGACAAAGGAAAAAAGGAATACAGGGACAGCAACATAGAATTAGGTAGATAATTAACACTTTATTTTGTTTATTTACAATGTCAGTACGGACCCTGAAGATTGAAAAGAGCACTTCTGAAGAGCCAGTTGATTTTGAGCAGTGGATTGAAAGAGGTATGTGCTGTTTCACCAACATTGTTCTGATCATGAGGAAGTAGAGAATTGTTCTTTACTCTGTATTTACAACTGGACTGCATTTTGGTGAAAAAAGATGACTTGAATGATTCTTGTGACATATTTAGAGCCTAGAAAACCCAGGTTTGAATGCAAAGATACTTCTTCACTTACTGGTTATGTAATTGTTAACATGTTACTTAATTTTTCTGAGTTTCAGTATCCTTATCTGAAAAATGGAGATGATACCTACTATTTAAAGTTTTTGAGAACACAGTGTCTGGCATATGGTAGACAAACAATAAATATTAGTTTTTCATCTTTCTCTTCTTCCTGATTAATGGTAGGTACTATTTAAATATCATCAACAGAATCGGTAGCCTCTAGTTAAAAACAGCACATTGCCTTTATATGTCTATCTCCGTTCCTTCCCAAAATACCATGAAAATAATAATAAAGGAATAAAAAGAAGCATAAACCTACAAGGGCAAAAAATAAAAACAAACAAAAAGCCAGGAAACCAAAACAGATGGGAGAGATCAATATATATTATAGAAGAGAGGGGGCAGATGAAGGAGTAGTAACTTCTGTAGCAGAATGGAGTAGAGTATAGCCTAAGTACCTGCCGAGGAGAATATCAACTGAGAAGCAAACCAGTTTATCCAGCATAATCCCAGAAAGGTCTAGAACTTGAAGGCAAAGGTACCGTGGAAAGTGTGAGTGAGGCATGGGCCAGAAGACAAAGGTGATTAGTTGAACATCTATATACAAAGTATATATATGTGTGTGTATATATATACATATATACACACACACACACACGTATATATATATATTAAAAAGGACCCTAGGTACCTTCTCCTACCCTATAAAGCTAGTGACCAGTCTTTCCTCCCACAAACCACCCCCAAGAGGTGACTAGGAACATTGAATGTTGAGGCTCAGGACTCAGGGAGACGAGGCATAGTAAAGAGAGTGAGTGAAACACGGAATAGAAAACGGGATTTAAGTGGAAGCGTACATATTGAGTGGTGGGAACTCCAGCCTCCTTGCTGTGCTCTGGTCAGCAACCAGGAATATAGCCCCAGCCAGGAGATTGGAGGATTCATCTTTGGAGAAACTGAATGGTCCCAGAAGATCTATGGATACTGACACAGGCTAGCTCATTCCTGGTCACCCTATCAAAGTCCAGTAGTCAACGAACCTGGCTTATGCACATTTTTCAAATGATCTATTCATGAGTAACAGAAGCCAAAAATCACCAGACATATGATGAAGGCCTTAAAGCCTCAATATAATCAAGCCTTTAGCTCTAATTCCAATCTATAGGAAAAGGGGTTAGAGAACAAATTAAATGAAACCACGAGGAGGCAATATGAGAAAATGAGGGACATTTACAGGCCAACTGACCTGCTCTCTTCAATAAGTCAATGGTGTGGGAAAAAAATGTGTATGTGGGAGAAAAAGCAGTTCAAGATTAAAAGAGACTTAATTCTGATTTGAATAAACCAACTATAAAAAGACATTTAGGGGGACAATGGGGAAATGGACTGGATATTATGAGTATGGACTGGATATTATATTAAAGCATTTTTTAATTGTAATATGATAATGACATTGTAGTTATATAAGAAAATATTCTTATTTAGAGATAGATAACCAAATATTTAAAGGTGAAATGTAATTATGTCTTAGACTTTCTTTAAAATACTTTAGCAAAAAAAATTAGATAAATCAAGTATGGTGAAATGTTAGTAATTGCAAATTCAAGATTATGGGTATATATAAGAGTTATATCCTGTCTTTTTTATGTATGTTTGAGATTTTCCAATTTTTCATCATTTAAAAAAATGAAGCAAATGAGAGAAGAGGTTATTATTAACTTCTAGTAGAGGAGGAGTTGTCCAAGAAAGAAAATGTGTCACAATTTATTACTTATTTCAACAGTAAATAATGTTTATATAGGTAATAGTATAACCATCAAGTTTTGATTTCAAAATTTAGAGGATGGCAGGAGGGAACATTTGCAGGAGGAGGAGGAAGAGGATATTGGTCCAATAGACATAAATTTTACCTACCATAATATAAAGTCAGTAAAAAATTGATAAGAAAAGGAGTATAAAACATAATTCCAGGAAAAACAGCTTAAAGTGTTGAAAACATTTACATTTAGGGAGCAGGACTGGAGGAAAAGGGGTCAAGCAGGGAATTACTATTTTTCATTACCTCAGAGAAAGGTTAGGAAACAGAAAGAAAGTCATACATAATCTTACTTCCCAGAAACTTCCCTTTTTGTACTACATGCCTTTTAAAATTATGTACACTATTTTGATACAAACAAAATTAATTTCTAAATAATGTCGACATTAGTATATCAATTAAATATTTCATGTTTCCAAAAGAATGTTTGATGTGATTAACTCATGACCAAATAAGTTAATCTGTCCTAAAATTACACAAGTAAAGGTTTTCTAAAGCTGGACACCAGAAAAGATCAATTCATGGGTGGCGTAACTCAGCATCATAGTGAAAATTCATTGTGAGAAACTGAGCCCTAGTCAGTACCCATGAGAATGGTAAGATGGCTCCTTTCAGGCCTGCAATTACTCTTAGTAACTTGATCCTTAAAAAGGACTTTCACATTTTATCAATTCTTCACTTTATATTCCTTTGCTGTAATTTACATTTACATTTACTTGTATTTATACTCACTAGAGATATTTTATAGCTCATAGTTTATCTTTCATACCTTTTATATCAAATATCTCTATTTTTATATTGAATTTTAACCCCAAAACACTGGTAAATCTGGTCTGACTATAGTTTACCAGATATCATGTGTTGCTGAATATAAATTTCAATATGTCCTCATGCATTTTGAGCCCTACCTCAATTCTGTTGAATTTTTGTTTTAGATCTGGTACATACAGAGGGGCAGCTTCAAAATGAAGAAATTATGGTAAGTAAATATACTTTGAAGAGATAAACATTATCTTTAGCCCGCACAATATATTTAAATTTTAAACCTATCTCCATAGTCATAAAGTTAATAAATACCCTCATAATATTATAGGTTCTGTGTCTCATCAACCAATAGAGAAGGTTATTCTCAATAATATATGACAGCATAATAATAATATGACAGCAAGGATAGAACAGAATTCACTTGTTTTTGTTTTATTTTGTTTATTTATTTATTTTGAAGTATGTACTTGCTTTCCTGTCATTTGATTCTGTAGGCATTATAGAATAGGAATCAAAAAAGGTTGAGATGCCAAAATCGGATGTTAATTTAAGCATGAAAGGACAAGGGAGATTCAGATAAGGGAACTGGAGCATAGGATCAGCAACAAATAAGCCAAAGAGAGATGAGGTGAAAAGAGAACCAGCAGTTTCCAACAACATTCCATTGGGCTTTGCTTGTCAAGTGGAATGAATGCCCGTTGATGAGGAAGCTGCTGCCTCATCAGGAGTTTCTCTGTTCCTGCTAGTTTGTCAGGCCCTGGTTTTAGACAAACACAAAAAGCCAAACAACTGTGAATATGTGTTTTTTAGGTGGTAGTGTTTATTTAACTAAGGTGTCTCTAAATAAGGGTTAAAGAGGTATCTTGTCCATTAGGTTTCGTTCTTCACAACTTACTGGAAGCTGCTATGAAATCGGTGTTTCAAATGATTCTGTAGGAGTTTTTGAATCTTGTTAATTATCTTCTCTACCACCTAAGTGTGCCCAATGACTGGGGAGGCCAGTGGGGACCAGAAAAATGATTAATTAGACTGAATTTTATCTTCCTATTTTTCTCCATCTTTATTAATGGGTTATGGTTAGTAAGCCACTGCTGAGTATTTTGTTTCAGGACTCACTGTGGATCAGGGAGGGTTGCAGCATCATAGAGCATTTGGAGAAAAGTAAGGGGGAATGGAAGGCTGTAAATCACCCAAAGTTTAGTACCCTGTCACAACAACTTTTACTATACTTATTTTCTTCTAGTTGTTAACCAAATGCATTACATAGTTATAATAGTATGTATGAAAAAATTTGTATCTTTTAAAAATTTAATATTGTATCAAAAGCTTCATAATTATAATTTTAAAATTAGTGTATGCAGAGAGACAGATGTTAACTGATTTCCTTTTTCCTCTCTCTGTCATTATAACTAATACTACAGGGGACATCTTATGCCTGTTCCTGCTACCACAATGTTCACCTTTTTAATTATTTTCTAAAATTAAATTTCAAGGAATGGAATTACTGGGTCCATGGGTATAGACATACTTATAGCTTCTTATATATACTGCCAAATTGCTTTTCAGAGACTTTTTTTACATTTTTTTTTTTTTTTTTTTTTTTTGCGGTATGCGGGCCTCTCACTGTTGTGGCCTCTCCCGTTGCGGAGCACAGGCTCCGGATGCGCAGGCCCAGCGGCCATGGCTCACGGGCCCAGCCGCTCCGCGGCATATGGGATCCTCCCAGACCAGGGCACGAACCCGTATCCCCTGCATCGGCAGGCGGACTCTCAACCACTGCGCCACCAGGGAGGCCCTTTACATTTTTATATAAATGTAAAAGTATAGTAATATTCAGGGTAGTGTATTCTGAGGCATCATCCAACAAATGAAATCTCTTATTATGAAAAATACTTCAGAAGAACACTTTAAAAAAATTAATCAGGGCTTCCCTGGTGGCACAGTGGTTAAGATCCACCTGCCAGTGCAGGGGACACAGTTTCGAGCCGTGGTCCGGGAAGATCCCACATGCCGCGGAACAGCTAAGCCCGTGTGCCACAATTATTGAGCCTGCACTCTAGAGCCCGTGAGCCACAACTACTGAGCCCTTGTGCCACAACTACTGAAGCCCATGTGCCTAGAGCCCGTGTTCCGCAACAAGAGAAGCCACAGCAATGAGAAGCCTGCGCGCCGCAACAAAGAGGAGCCCCCACTCGCCGCAACTAGAGAAAGCCCATGCTCAGCAACAGAGACCCAATGCAGCCAAAAATAAATAAATAAAATAAATTAATTTAAAAAAATTAATCAGAATTGTACAGTGCAATTTTTAGCTCCCCCTGCTATTCTTCCTCAAACTAAGGCTGATATTTGGCTGCTACATATCAGAATAACTGTACTGTTACATGTGGCTGGCTTCTCTTCTGAACATTATATCTTAAAAATCATTATATATTTAGAATATTATTCTTGTATCAAACACTTTCTTCTGCTAACTGCTTGTTTAACAGTTAACTAGAATTCTAAATCATCTATATTGATTTTTCCCCTACAGGTACGTGATGGCCACGCCACTTACTTGAGATTCATTATTGTATCAGCCTTTGATCATTTTGCATCTGTGCATAGTGTTTCTGCAGAGGGAACAGCAGTCTCAAATCTTCCTTAATAATTATAACAAAATACTCTTGCACTATTTTTTAACAATATATTTATTTAAACATGAAGTTGTTATTATTAAAGGTATTTGTATCAGTCTGTTTCAGTTTTTATTTATTTTCTCTTCAACATTTTGTAGGAATTTTGTTCATCAGACAGCAATGACGGCCACCGTGTAGGTCATAAGAAAGCTTTTGCTTCGGTATACAGCTTAATCAAGGACGTGACTATACATGAAAACAACTGATAATACATTGTTGTGTCCCCACAGTATCTAACATAGTACCCTTCAGATATCAGTGCATTAATTTTTAAATTTATTGATTGATTGATGCAAAGGGCTAAGGGAGCAATATGAAAAGTAAACAATGTACAAGTTCAAAAAAGAGAAAGTATTTATGGGATGGTTTCTTTGAGGTCATGGAACTTGAACTGGGCCCTGTAGGACAAATCATTTTTATGTTTTTCTCTTCATTTTATTTTGTTTTGATTTCAAGACCTCAGAGAAGAGTTAGGAAACATATAATCTTACTTCCCAGAGACAACCATTATTGATATTATTTGATTATTATTATTTTTTTTTGCGATACATGGGCCTCTCACCGTTGTGGCCTCTCCCATTGTGGAGCACAGGCTCCGGACGCACAGGCTCAGCGGCCATGGCTCACGGGCCCAGCCGCTCCGCAGCATATGGGATCTTCCCAGACCGGGGCACAAACCCGTGTCCCCTGCATCAGCAGGCGGACTCTCAACCACTGCGCCACCAGGGAAGCCCTGATTTTTTTTATATTTGGGGAAGGTAAGGAACAGGATAGGACAGATTCGGCTGGGGATATAAGACTTCTCTGAATATATCTTATTATACAACTTGAATTTGAAGACATAAATAACTAATATGACCAAAAGTTAAAAAGCAATTCCAAAATGTTGAAAACAACAGAAATGCATGAACCTAACTCTGTTACGATTGATAAACCCACAGGAAAAAAAAATGGCATTAGAATATAGTATTTTATCTATGCAGTCTATGTTTCTTTTTTTTTTAAATTAATTTATTTATTTTTGGCTGTGTTGGGTCCTCGTTTCTGTGCGAGGGCTTTCTCTAGTTGCGGCAAGTGGGGGCCACTCTTCATCGCGGTGCTTGGGTATGTTAGTTTCTTACAGCTGCTGTAATAAAGTACCACAAACTTGGTAGCTTAAAACAAGAGAAATCTATTCTCTCAGTTCTGGAGGCTAGAAGTTGGAAATCAAGGTATTGGCAGGGTTTGTTCCTACCAGAGTTCTGAGGGAGAATATGTTCCATGCCTTTCTTTTAGCTTCTGGTGTTTGCGGCAGTCCTTGGCATTCTGTGACTTGTGGCACCGTAGCCCCAGTTTCTGCCTCCATCGTCATATGGCATTCTTTCTGTGTTTCTCCACATCATCTTCCCTCAGTGCATATTCTGTGTCTTCTCTTCTTATAAGGACACTGTCATATTGAATTAAAGGTGCACCCTACTCCAGTATTATCTCATCTTAACTAATTACATCTGCAATGATCCTGTTTCCAAGTAAGGTTGCATTCACAGGTACCAGGGGTTAAGATTTCATCATATCTTTTGGGAGACGCAGTTCAAGCCACAACACAGTCTTAGTGAAACATATATGTGATAGTTAATTTTATGTATCATATTGACTGGGTCACAGTGCCCAGATATTTGTTCAGACATTATTCTGGATGTTTCTGTGTAGGTATCTTTTAGATGACAGTAACATTGGTGGACATTGAGTAAAGCAGACTGCCCTCCATAATGTGGGTGAGCCTCATCCATCAGTTGAAGACCTTAGTAGAGCAAAGACTGACCTCCCCTGGGCAAGAAAGAATTCTGCTTCTGCCAGCAGATGGGCCTTCAGACTTGTATTGCAACATCAGCTCTTCCCTGGGTCACTGAACAACCCTACAAATTTTGGATTTGCCAGCTTTCTTGTTATCACATGATACTTTCTTACTAGTCTCAGCATTCTAAAAAAGTAGCAAAAGAGGGACAGCCACAAAGTGCCAACACTTTGAGTCTCTGCTTGTATCATATTTGCTATTGTCCTATTTCCCAAATCATGTTATATGGCCAAGCCCAGAGTCAGAAGAAGAGGGGTCTACCCAAGGGCATGGATATAAGGAGGTGTGACTAAATTGGGAGTGGGGAGGAAGTGGTGGCCACTACTGCTAGAATCTACTACAATTAAACATGGTGCCTCCTGATATGATGCAATATGAAGCACGTAGACCAACCTATGAAGTGATCTTGCCAAAATTACTGATCCTGAATCAAATCAAGTACTAGAGTTATCTTTCACTTTCAGGAAGTTCAAGAGAGAGAGGAACAAGTAAAATGACACCACAAGGAAGCAAATAGACTTGTAGCCATTAATGCAGCTCACTGAAATGCCTAGATCTGTGCCTTCTCTGCCCATGGTAGGATATACTTCCTGGCCTTCTTTGGGTAGGGCCATGTGACCAATTCTGGCCAATGAGATGAAGGGTAGTTGAATTCTAGGCTGAGCATTTAATTTCCTTCAAGAGACACTTCAAAGCTCTTTTCTCTCTCCCACAATGACCAGCAGTGTTATTCTCCACAGTAACTACATCATTCTAGGTCTGGGAGTGAGACTGGTGATAACAGGTAGCAGAGGTCCCAGTCAATCTGAGGTACACATAGAAGGATAAATAAAGCTCCATTTTTTGTTTGTTTGTTTTTTGTGTTTGTTTTGGCCATGTGCAGGATCTTAGTTCCCCAACCAGGGATCAAACCTGGGCCCCCTGCAGTGGAAGTGCAGAGTCCTAACCACTGGACCACTGGGGAATTCCCAAGTCACTGATACTTTGAAGCTGCTTGTTACCTCAGCATAACCTGGCCTATCCTGGCTGATATACAGACAAATCTAGAATATGGCTTATCCTACAGGACAAATGACCTGGTTTCTTCAACAAGTCAGTGGCATGAAAAATGCTAATTAATTAAGGAAGGGGATCCACTCTAGATTCAGAGAGATGTAAGAGCCCCAAAAAACACATGCCATGTGTGGATTTTATTTGGGTGCTGATTTGAGCAAACCAACTGAGAAAAGACTTTTTAAAGATAATTGGGGAAATCTGCTTATGGACTGGGTTTTATTCATTTTGCTAGGTGTGAAACTGGCATTAAGCTTATCTAAGAAAAGGCTCATATTTTTCAGAGGTGCATTTAGAAGTATGTAGGGTAAAATAACATGGTATTTGGGATTTGCTTTAAAATAGTTGAACATATTTTTTAAAGGAAAAAGTGTTCGTTGAAGTAAATATAACAAATTGTTGGATCCAGGTTATGGATATATGGGGCTTCATTGTACTAGTCTTTCTACTTTAATGTATGCTTGAAATTCTTCATAACAGACAAATAACAATAAATAATACTATGGAGGATATCTCAGTGCATAAATCTTTGCCTACCCCTCAGATGATTTTTTTTTTTTTTGGCCGTGCTGCGGCATGCGGGATCTTAGTTCCCCAACCAGGAATCGAACCCATGCCCCCTGCAATGGAAGCACAGAGCCTTAACCACTGAACCACCAGGGAAGTCCCTCCAATGATTTTTTTAGAAGAGATTCCCAGAAGGGAATTAGACAAAGTTAGGAACAGTTTTAAGGCTTTTGATACTTTCTGATAATTTGCTTAACAAGATTTGTTGCACAAATTTACTTACTCTCAGAAAGGTAAGTTTTAAATAAATGGAGGAGAGTAGAAAAGTTACTTCAAGAGTAACGTTGGTGCCATCAAAGATATGAAGGTGAGTACTCTCATAAAACGTATTTAGGGAGTGATGAATACATACGTCTGACTAGGGCAAAGGAGAAGACTAAAACCAGACACTGCAGCCAGATCAGAAAGACTAATGCTTTCAGATATTTTCCCGTAACGCTGGAGCCATTTAAGGTTTTTGAAAAGGAAGGCGACTTAGAGCAATTGTATTCATGTTCAATAAAATCAAACACTGAGGATTTTCCTTTCGCCCTTCCTAAACTGGAATGTCAGTAATTCTTTGTTTAAGAAACACTGTGTTAATTTGTATGGAAACACAAAAGACCACGAATAGCCAAAGCAATCTTGAGAAAGGAAAACGGTGCTGGAGGAATCAGGCTCCTGGACTTCAGACTATACTACAAAGCTACAGTAATCAAGACAGTATGGTACTTGCACAAAAACAGAAGTATAGATCAATAGAAGAGGATAGAAAGCCCAGAGATAAATCCACGCACATATGGTCACCTTATCTTTGATAAAGGAGGCAAGAATATACAGTGGAGAAAGGACAGCCTCTTCAATAAGTGGTGCTGGGAAAACTGGACAGCTACAGATAAAAGAATGAAATTAGAGCAATCCCTAACACCATACACAAAAATAAACTCAAAATGGATTAAAGACCTAAATGTAAGGCCAGACACTATAAAACTCTTAGAGGAAAACATAGGCAGAACACTCTGTGACATAAATCACAGCAAGATCCTTTTTGACCCAGCTCCTAGAGAAATGGAAATAACAAAAAATAAACAAATAGGACCTAATGAAACTTAAAAGCTTTTGCACAGCAAAGGAAAACATAAATAAGACAAAAAGACAACGCTCAGAATGGGAGAAAATACTTGCAAATGAAGCAACTGATAAAGAATTAATCTCCAAAATTTACAAGCACCTCATGAAGCTCAATATCAAAAAAACGAACAACCCAATCCAAAAATGGGTGGAAGACCTAAATAGACATTTCTCCAAAGAAGATATCCAGATTGCCAACAAACACATGAAAGAATGCTCAACATCACTAATCATTAGAGAAATGCAGATCAAAACTATAGTGAGGCATCACCTCACACCAGTCAGAATGTCCATATCAAAAAATGTACAAATAATAAATGATGGAGAGGGTGTGGAGAAAAGGGAACCCTCTTGCACTGTTGGTGGGAATGTAAATTGATACAGCCACTGTGGAGAACAGTATGGAGGTTTCTTAAAAAACTAAACATAGAACTACCATATGACCCAGCAATCCCACTACTAGGCATATACCCTGAGAAAACCATAATTCAGAAAGAGTCGTGTACATGTACATGTACCTGTACACAATGTTCATTGCAGCTCTATTTACAATAGCCAGGACATAGAAGCAATCTAAGTGTCCATCGACAGATGAATGGATAAAGAAGATGTGGCACATATATACAATGGAATATTAGCCGTAAAAAACAAAATTGAGTGATTTGTAGTGAAGTGGATGGACCTAGAGCCTGTCATACAGAGTGAAGTAAGTGAAGTCAGAAAGAGAAAAACAAATACCGTATACTAACACATACATATGGAATCTAAAAAAAAAAAAATGGTTATGAAGAACCTAGGGGCAGGACAGGAATAAAGATGCAGACATAGAGAGTGGACTTGAGGACACGGGGAGGGGGAAGGGTAAGCTGGGACGAAGTAAGAGAGTGGCATGGACTTATATATACTTCCAAATGTAAAATAGATAACTAGTGGGAAGCAACCGCACAGCACAGGGAGATCAGCTCAGTGCTCTGTGACCACCTAGAGTGGTGAGATAGGGAGGAGATATGGGGAATATAGATAGATAGATAGATAGATAGATAGATGTGTGTGTGTGTGTATAGCTGATTCAGTTTGTTATAAAGCAGAAACTAACACACCACTGTAAAGCAATTATACTCCAATAAAGATGTTAAAAAATAGATAACAACAAAAAAAAGAAACACTGTGTTAAACTGTGTTAGGCTTAAAGATTGCTGGAAGGGATTTCCAGAGGTTATCTGATTGATCTCTTTGGCACAAGCCTAGTAAATTATCTTTAAGTCTTTTTCTCTGTCTCTCTCTTCTGTGAATGCAGAGAAGAAGTTCTCAGTGCAGTGCTTGTAATACCACATTATGATATTTGAAAACAGCATCCTTTCACCTTCATTTTCCTAGGCTTTAAAAACTCATTTTCACTTGATAAAACCACTCTAAGTCTCAAGCAATAGATACAATAATATGTGGCTTTACCTTTTGTTTTTCACTGCTGAACCCATCATCTTTTTAAAGTCTCATTTGTCCCCAGTTGGCTGGCTTCTATCCCCCTCATTTGGCCTTGTCTCCACCTTCCCACCAACTCCTGACTGCCATTCAGACCTTTGTGTTTTGCAGGGGTTTTTTTATTATTTTTTTTGGCTGAGTCAGGTCTTAGTTGTGGCATGCGGGATCATTGTTGCGGCGCGCGGGCTTCTCTCTAGTTTTGACATGTGGGTTTTCTCTCTCTAGTTGTGGCGCACAGGCTCCAGAGCTAGTGGGCTCTGTAGTTTGAGGCGTGGGGCTCTCTGGCTGAGGCGCGCAAGCTCAGTAGTTGTGGCGCACGGGCTTAGTTGCCCCACAGCATGTGGGATCTTAGTTCCCTGACCAGGGATCGAACCTGCTTCCCCTGCATTGGAAGGCGGATTCTTTACCACTGGACCATCAGGGAACTCCTGATTCAGGCCTTTGAATTTGCTGTTTCCTCTGCCTGGAAAGCTCTTTCCTTAGGTATCTATACAGTTAGCTTCCTCATTTATTTCAGATCCTTACTCAAAATCTTCTCAGTGAGGCCTTCCTCACAAATTACGGAGCCTCCCTACCCTCACCACCAGACTCCCACCCCCAACCCTGCCCCCCTGCCCATGGGTTTAGGCAGCTGAGGTAGCCAGCCTGTGTCCTGTGCTTCAAGGGTTCTTGTACCTTATTCCTCTTTCTCACTACCTCTAAAATTCAACTTAGATTCTTTTTCCTTTAATGATATCCCAAGCATACTATGAAAAAGGGCAGTGCAGCCTCCTTTCAAGTGTGAATATCTTGGGTCGGGGGCTCAACTGAATGAATTGCCCTTGGCTTCCATACCCTTTTAGAGACAGCCCTGCTCGTCACTATCTATTTTGTCTTACTTATCCTGTATATCATGTTTATTGTCTCTCTACTTCACTAAAATGTAAGTTCCACAGGGCAGGGAGTTTTGTTGCTTTTGATCATGACTGTATCCTCAGGATGTAGAAAAGTGCCTGGCACATAGCAGATTTTCAATAAATATTTGTTGACTAAATGAACATTGTTCATTTGTTTGCATGTCTATATCTCTCTCTTTTTTTTTTTTTTTTTGCGGTACGCGGGCCTCTCACTGCTGTGGCCTCTCCCATTGCGGAGCACAGGCTCCGGATGCGCAGGCTCAGCAGCCATGGCCCACGGGCCCAGCCGCTCTGCGGCACGTGGGATCCTCCCGGACCAGGGCACGAACCCGTGTCCCCTGCATTGGCAGGTGGACTCTCAACCACTGCGCCACCAGGGAAGCCCTCTATATCTCTTTATACTTTAAAATCCTTGAGGAGTTTTTAATAAGCTAGCTAATAATATATACATGTTTGGATCACTTACTGTGGGCCAGTGCCTGTCACAATGCCTTGCATAAAGTTAAACAACCAATCAGTATTTATTTAAAGGATTGGATAAAAAAGTAAAAATCTAATAACTTTTTAACCATGTACTCAAGCAAGGCAAAGAAATATTATATAGATGAAAATTGTGTTTATCACTTACTTATACACACTTTAAAAAAGCACTGTGCTGTGAGTTATATCTCAGGAATGCCTCTCTGTGTGAGGCATCTTTTGGGACCTTCCCCTTCTAGGTGATGTTCCAACAGTCCTTTGTAGCTTGACCCTGGTAACAAGCCTTCTAAAAACTAATATGTGGCAGAGTGCATCAAAGTTTTAAACGTGTATAGTCTTTGACACAAATTCCATTTCTAGGAATCTATTCTAATAAAATAATCAGATAAGTGACAAATGGACAAAGATGTCTAGCAATGCTGTTTATAAAATGGGAATCTGGAAACGACTCTGCATCCATACATTAGTAAGTATGATATGTACAGACATCATATATCATACTTTATAATGGGATATAAATCATATATAAATATAGAATGGTTACTTCTGGTTAAAGATGGTAGAGTAAAGGGATTTTTACTCCACTCTCTTCCTCAAAAGTCATTCACAACAAAAAAAGATTATAAAGAGGAAGAAAAAAGTTTTCTTTTCAAGGAAGTAGTTACAACCTCTAACTGGGAAGCATACTCGCTAAGTACTGTGAAATCAGGATTCAGTGAAGGAGGAAGATGAGACTTGACATGCTCTCCCAGAGCTAGACACTTTCTTAAACGTGTCACAATTCTGAAAGGTTTATCCAACAATCCTTTGATTAGATTGAAGTGATCTTGGTCTGTAGGCAGCTTCAGGAGGATGGAGAATGTCCCCACAGGGCTCAGGTTAATCATTCAAAATGGCGGAGGAGGGCTTCCCTGGTGGCGCAGTGGTTGGGAGTCCGCCTGCCGATGCAGGAGACACGGGTTCGTGTCCCGGTCCGGGAAGATCCCACATGGGGCGGAGCGGCTGGGCCCGTGAGCCATGGTCGCTGAGCCTGCGCGTCCGGAGCCTGTGCTCCGCAACGGGAGAAGCCCGCGTACCGCAAAAAAAAAAAAAAAAAAGGCGGAGGAGGTGGAGCTGAAGGAGGAGCCAGGCAAGATACACCAGCGGAGGCTGCTGGAGGTACCGCATGGTGAAAGAAGGCGTCTTAGATAGCTCGTGCTGCCGTAAAAAATACCATAGACTGAGCAGCTTAACACACCTTTATTTTCTCACAGTTCTGGAGTCTGAAAGTCTAAGATCAGGGTGTCAGCATGGTGGATTTCTCGTGAGATGTCTCTTCCTGGCTTGTAGACGGCCACTATCTTGCCGTGTGCTCATATGACCTCTTCTTGGAGCAAATGCAGAGGGAGGGAGGGAGGGAAGGAGGGAGGGAGAGAGAGGGAAAGAGCACTTTCTGGTATCATTTTTTTTTGCATTATGCGGGCCTCTCACTGTTGTGGCCTCTCCCGTTGCGGAGCACGGGCTCCGGACGCACAGGCTCAGCGGCCATGGCTCACGGGCCCAGCCGCTCCGCGGCATGTGGGATCTTCCCAGACCAGGGCACGAACCCGTGTCCCCCGCATCGGCAGGCGGACTCGCAACCCCTGCGCCACCAGGGAAGCCCTCTGGTATCATTTTTAATGTTTATTTTATATTTGGCTGCATCTAGTCTCAGTTGCGGCACGTGGGATCTTTAATTGTGGCATGCGGGCTTCTCTCCTGTTGTGGCGCAGGCTCAGTAGTTGCGGTGCACAGCCTCTCTAGGTGTGACGTGCAGGCTCCAGAGCACGTGGGCTCTGTAGTTTTGGTGCCCAGGCTCCAGAGCATGTGGGCTCCGTAGTTGCAGCACGTGGGTTCTCCAGTTGTGACCCACGTGCTCAGTGGTTGCGGCATGTGGGATCTTAGTTCCCAGACCAGGAATCAAACCTGCGTCCCCTGCATTGGAAGGTGGATTCTCAACTACTAGACCACCAGGGAAGTCCCTCTGGTGTCTCTTCTTATAATGACTAATCCTATCATATCAGCCTCCCCCCACCACCCCATGAACTCATTTAACCTTGAATGAGTCCTGTCTCCAAATACAGTCACATTGGGGCTTAGGGCTTCAACGTATGAATGGGGGTCGGGGGAGGGCACAATTAAGTCCAGAGCAGGTGGTGAGAAGGCAGCTCACCTTGGCTCTATGAGCCCCATTGCAAAGGAAATAACGAGAGTTTTCAAGACAACCAATCTAAATCAAAGTTGCAGATTGCCCTAGCTTACATTTACTCTTTCTATATTATGTTTCAGCAAATAACAAGCCCTATTAAAAAAGAGCAATCAGAAAAGATCCAGAAGAGGATTGGTTTAGCTCAGGGTCTGTAGAAACAGAGCTTTAGAGAGGAATGGTTGTAAGAGTGATTTACTGAGGGAGTGCTCTCCAGAAGCAGAATAGGTCAGGGAAGAAAGTTAATCAAAGATGGCTTCAGCTGAAGTCTGGCCTCAGCCTGATGCCATAGGGAGCTCTGGAACATGAATGACACCAGAGAGGTATGCTCTCCAACTTGGAGGCAAGGGACCAGGCCTTTGTGCTCTCAAATCCATCAGTCATTGGCCATGGGCCACCCTCAGGGGAACATAGCCTCTCAGGCATTGTAGCTCCTGTCACTTAGAGCAATTCTCAGGAGAAAAGACACTTGTGAACCATTAGCGGCCAACACTCACAGCAGCTGGCAGATGGATGCACTGATGTGGAAAAGGGATCTGGGCAGAACACCAACAGCATCAATAGTAACAATAGTTCTCAAAGTGTGGTCCCTGGAACAGCAACCTCCTCCTCATCTGAGAACTTGTTAGAAATGCAAATTCCCTAGCCCAACGCCAGATCTATTGAATCAGAAACTCTAGGGGGGCGTGGGGGGAAACCCATGAATCCGTTTTAACAATCCCTCCAGGTGATTTTGGTGCATGTCAAAGTTTGAGAACCATTGTGCTATAGGGACCTATGACTAGAAACTATAAAACAAAAAGATGGGAGGGGGGCCCAGAAAAATAAGGCAGTTACAGGACACTTGTTGCAACAGAAATTACACAAAGAACACATCAAGAATGGAGACCCAATAGTTATCTCTCAAAAAGTCAAAAAGAGGGACGTCCCTGGTGGTCCAGTGTTAAGAATCCACCTTCCAGTTCAGGGGATGAGAGTTCAATCCCTGGTCAGGGAACTAAGATCCCACATGCTGCAGGGCAACTAAGCCCACGTGCTGCAAGTACTGAACCTGCCCGCTCTGGAGCCCATTCACCACAACTAGAGAGCCTACGTGCCACAACTACTGAGCCCGCATTCTCTAGAGCCCACGTGCCACAACTAGAGAGAAGCCTGCCCGCCACAACAAACAGCCGTGAGCCGCAACGAAAGATCCCGCATGATGCAACTAAGACCCAACACAGCCAAATAAATAAAGTAATTTTTTAAAAAAGACAGAGAGCTCAAAGAGGTGTGAAGATTTAAAGAAAAAGAAGACACAGAAGATGAAAATGGAGCTGGCAGAGCTGAGAAAAGAAATGAAAGAGAAAAATAAACTGTTTCAGAGGTGAAAGCCACATAAGAAGCAAAGGGATGATGATAATTGTAGCAGTCAGCATTGAGTTAGGAAAACTGAAATCAATCTAGATATATAGCTAAAGCTGGGAAGGAAATAATGCAGGCAATTTGTTGCAAAGTGTTGAAAAGGCTGGAAAAACAAACAGAAGATGAGAATGTAACCCAGAGCTGGAGCCCATGGGCCACACTCACTGTTGATCAGTGGAAGCACCATTACTGCCTCTGAACAGAAGCCACTCCACCACCATGGCTGGTGATCCCAAAGCAGCTACCATGCACAGTCTCCTGCAATCCCTACAGCCAGAGGTGGAGAAAATGACTTCTGCCTTCTGCCCACCTTTAATCTCCACCAGTGCTTCCCATTGGCAGAACCTAACCAGAATGCAGTGTTCAGGCTTCTACCTCCTGAAACCCAGAGGAGAGTGTGGAAGAGTAGGCAAGAGTGAGAACCAACAAGCCGTATCTGGAACAATAACAAACCCAACTTAAGAAGAATCGGATCAGAGGAAAAATTTTGAGAAAAATCACAACATGGAATTGAAAAGAACAAAGATTTTAAAAGTTATGGAGAAGATAATAGTTATGGAAGAAGAAAGGATACAACATACCCATAATTATAGTCCATGAGTAAGATAATAGGACAAAAGCAACAGAGGTGTTCAAGGCAACAAAAAATGTCCTTGAAATTAAAAAAAAAAAAGAAATCTTAAGATCAAAAGAGAATATTGTATTTACCTGAGTCCTTTAGGTCTACTATAACAAAAATAACATAGACTGGGTGGCCTATAGATGACAGAAACATTTCCTACAGTTCTGGCAGCTGGAAATCTGAGATCAGGGTGTCAGCAAGGTCAGGTGAGGGCCCTTTTACAGGGTTACAGACTTCTTGTATCCTCAGATGGTGGAAGAGGGCAAGCCAGCTCTAATCCCATTCCTGAAGACTCCAGCCTCATGACCTAATCACCTCCCAAAGGCCCCACCCCCTGACACTATCACATTGGGCTTTAAGATTTAGCATATGAATTCGGAGGGGACACAAACATTCAGACCACAGCAGTAAATTTTCACATAGAACAACCAACACTAGACTACGTCTTGGTGAAGTTACTGAACTTCAAATATGAAGAAAGAATCTGACAAGTTTCCAGGCAGAATAAAAGCAAGTAAGTGCCAGGGGATATAAATTAGGCTGGCCTCAGACTTTTCCTCTCATGACAGCTAAACAACAGTGGAACAATGTCCACAAATCTCTGAGGTAGAGACTGAAACATAAGAATCTGAAACCCAGCCAGATATCCTTCAGGCTTAAGGACAACAGCTGGTCGTTAGAAGCATGTAATACTTCAGGGAATACAGGATCCATGTGCCCTTCTTCAAAAAACTGCATACTTGAGACTTTCAATGATGTAATCTATATGGCCAATTGGATATCCTGGAATCGAACATCTAACAATGCTGGATAAAATATTTTAATACACCTTTTGAAGTTAATGGCTGAACTTAGCAGAAATAAAGTTTTCTGTGGCCAGGAACCAATTGAGAGCCTGACTCTGGGGAGTTGAACAAGCATTAAAGTCACTGGGTCACTCCGAGGGCATCTGCCAATTTCTGAGAGTCAGAGCCTGAGTTTCCTGGGCCTCCTGCCAGACACATAAGGCAATGTCTTGCATCAGCTAGAATGGGGTGTAGGCTCAGAGTCCCACATAAAGCCAGGTACCACAAAGGTCATCACCCTTAGAGAACAAGTGAACTAAAAAGGTAAACGCTCCCACTGAAAGCAGACCGGTATGGTATTTTGAAGAAGATTCTTCAAATCAGTTGAAGTTCTGAATGCAAACTGTACTCAGAGTGGGACAAGACATTTTAACAAGCTTCTTTTACTTCCTCTGGATAACAAGATCATTCTTGTTATCCAGACCCAGAGAGGTCACCTTCAAATAGAAAAGCCCTTTCTTGATCATGGATGAGAACTGAATTCAAACCTCTTGCAGTCTCCTGGGCAGGTTTTTTTCCCACCTTTGCCCATGTTGTTTAGCCCACTTGAATGCTCTTCTCCCTTCCCATACTCTTCAGGCTCCCATCCCAGATTATAGAAGTCCTAGGGATCCTTGAAGGCCAAGCCCAGAGGCTCCCACCCCCAAAAAGCTTTCCTAGACGCACCCAGCTCAGAGGGGTTGCTCTCTCCTCTGTGCTCTCTGAGCTTTAGTCTTCACTCTAACCCATCATAGTCCACCTTGAATTATGGTTATTGCAATGCATGTCCACTCCCATCCCCCCTGCCCTAGGAGGTTAAGCTGCTGGAGGACCAAAGCTGGACTTTGTCATCTTTGCATCATCACTCAGCACCCAGAAAAGAATCCGTGCTCAATTAATGTCTGAAGCATTACATTGAAGAGAATTGAATTGGAATGTTTGGGATCTATTTTAGCTTTCTGAAAACTTCTCAGTTCCAGCTACTATTATTTGTTTAAAACTGGGATATTTCTATGCACTTATAGACATGTATTGAAGGGGGCCCAAGGAGGCAGTTGTGGAACAATAATGATGGTGTTTTCTCCAAGTCAGGCACAGTTCTGAGTGCTTTACTTATGAATCCTCTGTGGGGTAGGCCCTATTGATACCCTGTTTTGTAACAGTTCAAGATACAAAAGCAGCTTAACCAAAGTCACACAGCCAGCAGGGAGCACAGCTAGGACTCTGGTTTGAAGTTAGAGATGGGGTTTGAATCTCAGCTTGTTACTTACTGGTTCTGAGACCTTCCACAAGTTACTTAACTCTGAGCCTTGGTTTCCTTATCTGTAAAACGGGGCTAATAATCTCCTCTTTGCAATATATAGAGATTAAATAAGACTACATATCTGAAAGTGCCTGTGCCTGATAGATGATTAACAACTATTTTTTAAGAAGTAAAATAATGACATTAATAATAACATGTAGCAACTAAGGCAGAGCCAAGGAGAATGTGTTTTCATGTTAGAAAAAATGCTTCCCAAGTCCATTCTATTATGTCATGTTGTGAACGTAATGTGACTCCAATATGGACATTCTCTGGCAAGGAGTTCACAAGACAAAACCATGTTAGACAGGTAACACATAGAGACTGAGTGTTCTTCCCTCCAAAGGAGGGCCTTCCAACATATGTTATTTTTGCTGATCAGATTACATTGGTCTATAATAAAAGCTAGAACAAGCTGACACACATTAGGAAAGACAGTGTAAAGATCACACTGAAGCCATCTAAAATAGCCTGATATTTTTTAATCATTCTGTATTAGCCTGCTGCATCTTAAAACATTTTCTTTCAAATCAAGTCACAGCTGTGTGTACTTTAGGCTGTGGCCATCATAAACAAATATGAGAAGAGGCAGAGTTAAAACAGATCAATATCAATGGTTCTCCATTAGTCTGATGTAATCGAACACAAATGACCATTAGGAGACTTGTGAAGAAATCAGAGAAGCAGAATTTCAGATACGAGCTTCTGCATAACTGAATGACAGCTCTGTAGTGCCTATGGTCTAGTTTGGTCAAGGTTATAATGTTTTCAGGAAGTCAGTCCTCCCCACAAGGGGCTCTTGGTAAGTGAAGATAGTAGAAGATTCCCGGGTATGGAGAGCCAGACTTCTATGAAATATATTCAAAGATGGTAAAGTGAGTACCCGCCTCTGCTACAGTAGAATTAAAGACATATTACCAGGGAAACTCACCTCTCATCACCCCCACCACTTTCTGGTTTAAATCTTTTGGCAAGGGAAGGGTTACCTTTTTTACTGTCTGCTCCCATTCCTACTCCTTTCTCTTTAAATTCCTCATCTCTCTCTAAACACCTGGAGTTATCCCCATGCTTAGTTCTAAAAACCAATTTAGTTATTAAATTACCAATTCCATAAATGGCAAATTTGGTAAAATGAAGTTACTTCATTTAAGGAATGCCATAGTGGAGTGGCTGGATGTTCAGAAGGAAGCCCAGGGAGCGCGCCTGCTCTCACGCTGAGACGTTGTGCAATGAACAAGGTCTCCACGGTGGGGGCAGTGTGGAGTTGTACCTTCTTTAACACTCAGCTCGCTTGCAGCTTCATTTTCTCATTGTAACCGTTGTTTGCTTGGATAAGAAAAATCTGGGCTAGTGATTCAGTTGGGGACACAGGTCAAGAGGTAAATGTCAGCTGGGATGGGGGGCAAGCCAAGCCTTGAGAAGACCTCTTGTTGAGCACCTAGAACTGGGGGATCTGTCCAGATTAACTGTGGAGCTTTTCCAGAACAGCACGAACTTCTTCTGGATGGTAGTTCCAAGGGCCAGGTTTACCCTGCAAGAAAAATGAGTCAGCATTTTCAGATTTCCACCTTGCAGGAATATGTAGGTCTGGAGCTTAACTGAGAAATCTGGGCCGGTGATATACATGTGGGAGTCGTCAGGATGGTGTAGTCAAGGCAGGCACCCATGAGGTGGTTGAGATCACCCATGTGGAGTGGCACCAACACTTAGTGGGAAGACTGGACAGAGAAGCAGGAGGAAAACCAGAGCAGGTAAAGTGAATAGTTTTAAAAGGAGAAAGGGGTCAATACAAATAAGCTTCTCTTCCACAGTCAGACCTTCAGACCAGCCTTATCTTCTTCTCCACCTCTCACATCAAGTTCTGCCCACTCTACATCAAACTACCTCTGCCTCTCCAGTCCCACAGCCCCAGTTCAGCCCTCTTCATCTTCTGTTTGGGCAGCTGCCACACCTCCCCCCACCCCCAGTCCTCAGCCCCTGCTCTCTCCAGTCCATTCTTCACCCAATAGGCCATGACCTTTCTAAAGTACGGATCTGATTGTGCCTCTCCCCTGCTCAAAACTCTTCAGTGGCTCTCTTTTGCCCTAAGATGTAGGCCAAACTCCTTGGTCCAGAATGAACCCTTTGTAACAGAAGTGCCCCCGATTCTCCATTCACACCCTTCCCTAACGTGTCTCAGTGCCTCTCCCCACCCTCTCCCCTATATTTGCAATGGTTTTCACTCACCATGTTCACGTGGCTGGCTTCAGTTGTCATCTCCTCTGAAAGGCCTACCTTTCCCCGACATTCAGAAAATTCATAGTCTGAGAGCCAAATCTGTCCTGATGTCTCACACCCTTTCATTTACATATTGTCTGTGCTGATTTTGTGCTATAACAGCAGAACTGAATCATTTCGACAGGGATTATTTGGCCCACAAAGTTGAAAATATTTACTATCTGATCCTTTACAGAAAAGCTTTGCTGATCCCTGTTCTGGAGTCTCACAGCGCTCGGGCCAAGTTAACGTTCTATTTGTGTCTTCCTTATCACCTCAACTGTGAGCAACTTGAAGTAAGATGTGGGCTATTTTAAATTTGTGTTAGTGTTTCCAGCGCTTTCCAGGGTAGGGACTTGGTACCTAGCTTGCCTCAATCGTGCCACTTTACTACCATGTCACAGGAGAGAGGAAAGGAAGGACCTGAATCCTCGTGCTGTGACCCTTAGCACCCTGAGGATTCATCTGCAGGTTGTTGCTTGTTTCACCTGTGTGAGTAGGGCCTGCCTGACCACGTGAACATGGTGAGTGAAAACAGTTGCACTGCGGCACGTTAGCGAAGCATGTGAATGGAGAATCGGGGGCGCTTCCATGACAAAGGGCAGAGGAGCATCCACATGGCTGGGCTTCATGTGCTTGCCAAGGCTTGAATCCCTTCAGCAGCTATAAAACTTAATTTCCATCCTCTCAGGGGAGGCTACCAGTGCCCACAGGGTTGGAGGCTGTGCTTACTCCGCTCACCCTCGCCAGGCTGGAAACATTGAAGGGTGGTGACACGATCACCAGAAAAGAAGCCTGGACGTAATGCCTGTCTAATTCCTGCTTCAGCATTTCCAGCTCCGAACTGCAGAGCTGGTTCTCTTCTGGCCTCTACACCCCCTTCCATATTCAGGCCTGTCTCAGGGATTAGCAGCTTCAAACCCCGCCACTCCTATCCCATCCCAGAGGATTTGGAATTGAAATCAGAGCCTGGGCAGTGTGGCCTTGGGCAAGGCAGTTTCCTTCTCTGAGCCCTGTCTTTGTCCTCGCCCTCCCTGGCGCCCTGCCCCAGGTCACCACCTTGTACAGGACCCTGCCGTCCTGGAGCACGTACAGCCTCTCAGGCAGCGCTGCGTAGAGCTGACTGCTCTGGTTTTTCATTGTGTCCACCACCACGGGGCACTGGGGGCTCCTGTCCAGCAGCAGGCGGGCTGCCCGCAGGCGGTCCTGGAGATGCTGGTGATTCTTGATGTCCACGTTGTTCTTAAAAGCCCAGCCATCTGTAAGAGAAAGGCCGGATAGCAGCCCCACAGGCATGGCAACTACTTCCTGCCGGCCAAATACACCCCCGCCACACACACTTTTAACTGAGGGTTGCAGATGGAGGACTTCTCGACTTTGGCACTATTGACAACTTGGGCTAGATAATTCTTTGATACGGGGGCTGTCCTGTGTGTTGTAAGGCATTGAGCATCATCTCTGGCCTCTACTCACTAGATGTCAGTAGCGTCCCCCTGCCTTCAATTGGTGACAACCAAAAATGTCTCATACATTACCAAATATCCCCTGCGGGATAAATATTACCCTCAGTTGAGAACCACTGCTGTAACACCACCTCCTCCAGGAAGCCTTCCCTGACACACCCAGCTGTGTGATATTGGGCAAGCTCTTTAAATTCTCAGTTTTCCCATCTGTTAATGGGATTAACAGAACCTACATTGCAGATGGCTGTGAGGCTTACATGAGAGAACAGTAAAGAATTCCCAGTACTCTGCCTGGTTCATAGTAGATGCTTGAAAGATATTGGTTTGTTTTGCCTGACTGCCCCCAAATAGCAGACAGGTGGGAAAGAAGCCAGTTTTCTTTTCTTTTCTTTTCTTTTTTTTTTTGCAGTTTTCATTCTATACTGCAGGTATTCTACTACTTTGCTCTGGAGATGCCCCATCCCCACCCCAAAACCAAACCCATTTAAGCTGCTTCACTTTAAATGGAAGGGGATTTTCAATTGGCCTAGTTTGCCGAGGTGCCCATCTGCCTACTTAAAGAGATGGTACTCATTAGCTAATGGGCCCACAGGTTGAAAAAATAACCATAAACTGCTACTGGCCTTGCCCTTCTACTTGGGTAGAAGGTTCTTTCAGAAGCCACGTGGCTTGCATTTATACTAATAGTTGCCTCCCAGGGTAATATAGGTTGCTGAAGTCCATCAGCAGAACTGGGCCCACCTGCTCCATGCTTCAGAGTCCTCTCTGCTCAGTACCCTTCCCCTAGGAAGCCCAGCTTTCAGGAGAAATTTCTCAGTGGCTTGAGGTAGACAGCCCTGGGTCCAGGAAAGGGTTAAACCTCCTCAGTCTGATTCCAGGACAATGGGGGAGGAGACAGATATCAGGACCAGAAACAATTTCTGGGAGAATCCAACCCCTTTTGTTGCAGTGGGCAATGTGTACTTTTAGAGATCAAAGCGGGATCCTCTACCATCTTATTACTCCAAGTGTGGTCCCTGGGCTAGCAGCCTCAGCACCACCTGGGGAGCTGAGTAAAAATGTCAAGTCTCAGGCCCCTCCGCAGCCCCACTGAGCCAGAATCTGCATCTTTATAAGATCACCAGGTGACTTAAGTGCACTTTAAAGACTGAGCAGTTCTGAGCCCACAGGTAAATCAGCTTTGGCAGCGCTTTGGCTATCAGCTATGAGAACATCAAGGCATCTCCTCTTCTCAACTGTGGAGACCACAGACACCTGTAGGTGCCCAAGTTCTCTTTCTTTAATTGATGGCAGCTGCTCTCCCAAAGGGTATTTAACAAAGAGACACATTGTGCTTGCCTTTGCTCTCCTGATACCTATGCTGTTTGTTTCGAATTTTATTTTGGAAATGTTCCAATATACATAAAAGTAGAGAGAACAGTTTAATGAACCTCCATGTACCTGTTACCCTATGCTAATATTTTAAGTTGCCCCAAAGCCTTACATGAGGATAGAAACGGCCAGCTAAATGAACACAGTATTAGGTTGAAAGCAGTTCTCCAACCTCTGGGTGCATATGAATTAAGATGCAGTGGGCCTAGGGTGGGGCCCTGCAATATGCATTTTCAACAAGCAACCCAGATGGATCAGACATGAGGGATGTAAGGACCACACAGGGGAAAGGGCTGCTGGACCAGCTTTGCTGAAAACTAATCAATAGCAATCTCTACACTTACAACACATGGATAAGCCAGCAAGGCTAATACTGGCCTAAATGCTCACTTATTCACCAACTTTTACTGAGCACTGACTCTGTGACTTTTACTGTGCCAGGTGCTGGGTGACAGATGATCAAAACAGCCTCTGATCTGGTGGGGAGATGGGTGAGTAAATGACTCGTCCCACTCAGCCACATGAGCCTTCTTGCCTTCTCCCATCTCTGGGTTTGAGACTTGGGCCAAACTCATGTGTTCAGTCCCCATGAAAATCAGGGAGACAGGGATGTGTCTGACCATCTTATAAAGTTCAAGGGGCTTAGACCAAGCTGTAGAAGTTTCAGGAAGGGACATGTCTGCCCATTGTAAGGAAGGACTTTCTCACAAACAGAGCTGTGCAGCAAAGGAACAAGATTTCCCATGAGGTAATGAAGATGAGTCATCACCTATTAGGGGCTGAAGAAAGGATCCCAGCCCCAGGTAAAAGCTGGCCCAGAGCAGTGGTTCTCAAAGTGAGGTCCCCAATCCACAGCTTCAGTGTCACCCGGAGCTGGTTAGAAATGGAAATTCCCAGGCCCCACCCCAGATCTAACTCAAACTCTGGGGTGGGGTCCAGAAGTCTGCTTTAACAAGCCCTCCAGGTGCTTCTGGTGCTCACTAACACTTGGGAACCACTGTCTGAGATAAACCACAAAGTCTCTTTGAGCTTGGAGAGTCTTGGAATGGATTTCACAGATTGCTATAGAGCCGCCATTTCACTTGTGACATTTCAGGTCTAAATTCCTTGTGATTGTGCTCATAGTAGCTCCTCTCCCTTGATTTCCCTATCTATCCATTCAGAATGTTAGATGCTCTCCCAGCTAGACCTGTCACTCCAGGTTTTCTGCTCTGCGTGCCTAGTTGAGAGCACAGACTGTGGAGTTAGCGAGTGGTGCGTAAACCTAGCAGGGACTGGGAGATGGTAGGTCCTCAACAAATAGCGGCTCTTTCTCTCTCTCCTCCTCTTCTCCCTACCCCCAACCTTGAGCAAAGGGGGGAGAGACAGAGGAAAGAGGTAGAGGCAGGAAATCTTTTTTTTACCTGATGCATGTGCTTCTTCAATGTAAATGATGAGAAAATCTGCTATGGAACTAAAATCTTCAATAAGTCTCTTGAATTGGTCAAACTTGAAAATAAATGAAGGTCAGGTGCAACTTCCAAAATTCAGCACCAATGGCCTGTTGCCTGAAACAAATAGAACCATGATCAACCAATAATCGACACAGCATTTCTTTTGCAAGCACCATCTTCACTCCTGCTTTCATTCTATTCCCTTTATTTCCCCTCTAAGATGGAGCCAGGGCACAGTGCAGGATGGAAGCCTAGGGTGCGTGATTTAGCAGAGGCTGGAGCCAGTTTCCTCCTCTCCAAAATGAGGGGATTCTATCAGGTGGTCTCAGCAGACCACCTGCACTCACTGGGTGGTAATTAAAATAATGACAAGGACAGTCCCCTTCATGCAGTTTATAAGGCAGGCACACATCTATTCTCTCATTGATGTAATTAGTGTACTACAAGGTGGGTGATTTTTTCCCCCTGGTTTGTAGGCTGGCTCCATGTCACACAGCAGGTCAATGATGGAGTTAAAATTAACATTGTGGCTTCTAGATTCTCAATTTGGCGCTCTTTCCATTCAAAGCACCTCAGTTTCCTCACCCACAAATGGATATAATACCAATACTTAACCTTATAGGATTGTTCTAAGGATTAAATAAGTTAAAACAGAAAAGGGCTTAAAATGATGCCTGCCCATAGTAGGTGCTCAATAAATGTAAGCTCTTATGTTCTTAGCTCTCATCTCCTCCCTGTGAAGTGGGGAGCAGTGGAGGAGACTCCACAAAGGGGAGTGAAGCGTGGGGACTGGCCACATTAATTGGCTGGGCCAGGGCAAAATGAAAATGCAGAGTCCCTTATTCAAAAAGTGGGAGAAAGTGCCATTAAATACATTAAAATATAAAGTTTTCTTGTGCAGTATCTTTCTTGCCCTGGCATGCTGCTTTTTAGTTGCTGTTTAATGTCATGCTCCCCTGGACACAGGGATATTCATAGGGCGAATGCAGACTCTCACAGTCACCCAGGTGCCCCCAAACTCTGTGCACATGTGTATGTGTGCTTGTGGCTGCTGGCTACCAGCTTTCCTTTCTCTCCGGCCACCAGACCAATACACCATGCCCCAGCCAGGAGCACAGAAACTGAGCCAGACATATCATCTTCCTACCTGCCATCACCCCAACCCACAGACTATTGCAGCCTCCATGCAGGGACATGCTAGGTACCTTGATGAGGGGAGAGGGGGCAAAAAGCTTCTCCCACCAAGTCACCCCCAGTCACTTGCCAAGTTGCTTCATGGCACTGTCAGCCCAGGCTGGGGATGACCACCTCCACGCCCTAGTATGAGATGTGGTGGGATGCCCACACCTGACCCTAACCTTTCCCATACCTTGGCCCAGGCCCTCTCTGGGGCCAGAAGGTGGTAGCAGTCACTGGGTGGGAGCAGGAATGAGGCCGGATAGGCTGGGGCACTGGGAGTGGAGGAGTGGGCCTTAGAGAACATGTTGGGGGCAGGGAGGCTGTGGGAAGCAGGAACCTGTGTGAGCCAAGGCTCCAAGTCCCCAGGGCGTGTTCCACTGCGGAAAAGTCTTCTCTTACAAAATGCAAATTAAAGATAAAGCTATTGGACTTCCCTGGTGGCGCAGTCGTTAAGAATCCGCCTGCCAATGCAGGGGACACGGGTTTGAGCCCTGGTCCGGGAAGATCCCACATGCTGCGGAGCAACTAAGCCCGTGCGCCACAACTACTGAGCCCGTGGGCCACAACTACTGAGCCCATGAGCCACAACTACTGAAGCCTGCGCACCTAGATCCCCTGCTCCGCAACGAGAGAAGCCACCGCAATGAGAAGCCTGTGTACCGCAACGAAGAGCAGCCCCCACTCGCCGCAACTAGAGAAAGCCCGCACACAGCAACAAAGACCCCACACAGCCAAAAATAAATGAATAATAAATACATACATACATACATACATACATACATTAAAAAAAAAAAAAGAAAAGATAAAGCTATTAAGAATTTCGAGCCAGCTACCGCAGAGCATTCAGCCCAAGCTCAGGGCCCTTCTGAACATGGCACCTTGTATGATTCACTGGTCCCGCGCCCATGACGTCAGCCCTGGCGGGAGTCTTCTGTAACTCCCCCAGCCTAGACTGGGGGTGACTCTAGGGAGCTGGTAGCACCCTGTGGCTCCTTACGGCCAGAGCTGACATCGCTGAGCCCTTACCGTGCACCTGTTAGATAGAGCATGGCAGGGCCCGCACTGTGACACGGCCGGTTTGTGTCTGTGTCCCCCAGGCTACTCACTGCACCTGAGGGTAGGGCCTGTTCCTCATCTTCCTCCTATCCCCAACATCAAGCACACTCTCGTTCCATTACAAGCATTTATTCAGGGCCCATAATGTGCAAGGTTCTCTGCCACACACCGGGGATTCAGCAGAGAGCAAGAGCAGCAGGTCTCTGCCTGCATGCAGCTGGAGTTCTGTTTAATGGGGAGACAGGCAGGAAGCAAGCAAATGCGTCAATGAAGTAATTTCAAGTTGTGACAAGTGTCACAAAACAGACTATAAAGGAGTGACCTCCTTGAAGACAGGTGGGTCGGGGGAGGCCTCTGAGGAGATGCCATTTATCCTGAGAAACAGGAAAGAGCCAGCTACACATGGGCAAAGGGAGGAGAAGAGCATTCCAGGCAAAGGGGCTCCACGTCCAAAGGCCCAAAGAGGGACAGAGCTTGGTGTGTTCAAGGGCCTGCGAGGCCACTGTGACTGGAACCAGGCCAGGGGCGATGAGAGACAAGACTGGAGAGGTAGGTATGGGCCAAAGCAGGCAGGCTCTCCTATGCCTTGTATAGAATCTGGATTTTCTTCCAGGTACAAGGGGACATCATGGAGATAAAGCAAGGATGGTGGATATTTGTTGCAATTTTGGCTGCTCAGTCTCTAGCCCTCCTTCCTCCTTGGAATTCCCTATTTTGTGTACTATTGTTGGGGGAGTGTGCCCAGCCTTGCTCTGTAGAAGGCAGGGGGGCCAGGTCCATTCTCGCTCCCAGCAGTCACGGCACAGGCAGTGACCCAGGCTGATTGGACTCTCTCACATAGCTCTTTGATTCTGGAGTTATTGAGGTGGTAGAATTCATCCACGGCCCAGTGGTAGTGCCCTGTCAGGGATGGCGCAGTCCTATAGTGGTGACGAATTCCCATGGCAATCACAGTGACAGCAGGTTCCAGGCCCGACTGTTGATGCTAAAGGATGGTCCAGGCCCAGTGCTCCAGCTGTGGTTGATTCTGGGGAGCCTGCAACGTCTTTCTAATACACTTTGTACGTGTGTAAACGTGTATGGCTAAGAAAATCAGAGTGAGCTTCTGTTGCTTGCAAGGCAGAACTCTGACTGCTACAGTAGGCTGTGAGATGAAAAATGATCAGCTTACACTTGAAGATCACTCTGGTTGCTCAGTGGCAAAAGGACTGAGGGTGAGAATGGAGGCAGTTAAGGGGAGTTGGTGGAATCCACATGAGAAATAATGGGAGTCTGGGCTAGTTTGTGTGCAGTGGGGAAGGGGAAAAGGTAGAAGTGACAGGACTTGTTGATGGATGGGGAGTAGAGGGCATCTTAACTTACTTGTGGTTTATTGGGTTAGTTATTCCCTCACCTCGTTCTGCAAAGGATTTGAAGCAGCTTATACATATAATAAATAAAATTAGTTATTTATACATATGATAATAAAATATCAAATAAAAATTTTAAAAAACCATGGCCCCCTGGGAGGCACAGAACAGGTCTCATGCATTCATTATAACTGAGCTAATATTTGACTCTGAGTTTCCAGGTGGCCAAGGAAAAGGAGAAACATGATTGCTTATATATTCCTCATTTTTCAGTACCTGAGGAGGAAGCAGGCCAGTTTCTCTGGAGATACAAAGTTCTCCTTGTCCTTGTCTCACAGATTTCCTCATAGGAGGCCCTAGGAGGCATTGAGAGGGCCTCAGTTGGTTGCATCCTCACCCATGTGAAGGGTTTGCCCAGGTCACAGCAGGAGAGGCTCAGAGGCCAGTCATGGCCAAGTGGCTGGCCACTGGCCTCCAGTGACCCCAGGGAGTCACCCTTCAGATAAGAACAGAGGAGATTTAAGGTCAGGACCAGTGCAAAATATGAGCTGTCTGGAATTTTGTTCTTAATTGGATAAAAAAATTTCAACATCCACTGGTTAGGACACTGGAAGAAACAGAGCCATTTGTTTAATTATTTATAGTGTGTCTGGGTGCAGTGACCAGTATTGAGGGCAAAGTTTAAACTTAGTTCCCTGCTTTCCTGGTAGCAGAGAGAGGAAGGATGGGCACAAGTGGGTGGCTGTACAGGGGGCTGGCACCCTGCCCATGTCCACAGGCCACAGTGCAGAGGACACCAGTTCAAGAACATCAGGCAAGACTGTCAAGTCCAGCTTGTTTGTATAAGTGGGACAACAGCTCTGTGGTAGCACTAGACTCGAACCCACCATTGGTTAACTTACTGGTTGACCCCCAAACCAGTAAATCAACTCTCTACGCCAGGCTCTCTCAGCAGAGAAAGCTAGTTTATAGTTGACCCCTCATAAGTATACCTGGAGAGATTTTAGAAGATTTTAAATGGGGGCTGAAATAAGTCCTGTCTTGGAACTGCTAGGTTCCAAGAAAAGGAATCATCCGGACTTGCCTTCTACCCCAACATGCCAGTTAATCAATGTTTTGCGGTACATGTGTGTCTGAGAGTGTGTGTATATCTTGTGTGTGCACGTACATGCAGAGGATAAGAGGTGGCTGGGAGTTTCTCTGAGCCTCTGTTGGTTTATCCAACCACAGAACGTACACTAGCTGAGAGTCATAAGGTTCAAGTCTGGTTCTCACTCTACAAGAACTCTCTGTGTGACTCTGAGCAAGTCCTTTACCTTCCTGGGCCTTTGCATCTGAAAAATGTAAAGGTTGCTTTAGATTATCTGTAAAGAGTTTTCCAGACTTTCCAGTCTGTGGCTCTAAAATGAGTTCATATTCATACCTAAAGCATACAACAGAGCTTTTTAGTGAACTGGTGGGTTTCCAAAACACTTACAGAATGTCTTTCTAATAAGCAGAACTGATCATGTTAACTTCCTGCTTGAAAATCTTTCTAGAACTCACCAATACAGGATAAAGGATACCCTCTCTGCTAAGACACATGAGGTCCCACAAGCTCTGATCCCTGATGATGTCTCCAGCTTCATTCTTCACCCCTTCATACCTCACACACCCCACTTCTGCCAAACTGACTGAAGCCCCTCCACATGTCAGACCTCTGCTGCTCCTCCCCTCTGTGCTGCTCTGGTCACCACTCTCCTCTTCCTCACCCACCTCAAGGCTTCGGTCCCTAGACCATCAGCTCACCATCCTCTTCTCCAGGAAAACTTCCCCTGGCCACCTTCCTACCCCACCCGACTCCTCCCAGAACTGCTGGGTTCCCTCTCCCACTCCATCATCTCCCTCTGTGAGTTATGAGATCTTCCAGTTGTGTTGATTTCTGTGTCGTCAGTATCTATTATTTCAGGGGACTCTGGGCCAATGTGCTGAAAGCCAACTCTATTTTATAAATAGAGTTTTCTTTTGTCTCTCAGACTCCTTCTCTCTCCATCTTCAGTTTCATGTGTAGCAGCAGGGAGCAGAGACAAATAGAACAGTCTTTAAAACGTACACTGGCTCACTGGAAAGTAAACAGTTAAAATAAGCAAGTGACTGCTGTGAATTGGCCGTGAGGCAAGTTGGCTTTCAAGGAACTGACCACTAGACCATCAAAAGTCAGCAAATCGGCCTGGTTCTATCACAGTGCTTGGCACGAGGTAGACGCACAGTAAAGATTAGCTATGATTCTCATTGCTCTTATTATCAGCGGTCACTTAGTGGATGTTTATTGAATAAATAGAGGTCATTTCAGCACAATGGTTTAAAGTCATGAGCAAAAAACTCTTCCCCTTCCGTCTGATGGAAACACTCTTTTCAAGCTATAAAAATCGTACTCATTCTTCAAGGCCTAACTCCAAAGCCACTTCCTCCAGGAAATCTTCCAAGCCCTGTAGGCAAAGATCATACCTTTGTCTGCCCGCCTCATGGAACTGTACGGATTTGTTTATTACATCTGTCTGTTCCATGGAACTATACATTCCTCAAGCAAATCAGCAAGCTCTTTCCTAGCTCTGAGTCCCTGGCATCTAGCTAAGGGTCTGGCTCATAGGGAGTACTCACAAATGTCTGTTGAGGTGTATTGAAAAAACAGGGTGAAGAAGCCCTGATTCTGGGTCTGACTTGGTCTCTCACTGGCCCTGCTTTGCTCTCAGTTTCCTCCATTTCCGTTTTAAAATGAAAACATTGGATCAGATCAGCATTTCCCAGAGGTTGTTCTCTGGAACCAATAGGATGATGATAAGATTTTCCTCTGGTGGAGAGTGGGGAGTTGTATGTGTATGTTAGGAAATTTAGTCAGTGCTGTGTTAAAGTTTTTTCAAGTTTTGTTTGTTTTTAAGCTTCAGGGTGCCTTGGAGCCTTTTATATGTTCATGTGCACGATGAACTTCCAGGAGGAGAGTATAGTATGCATTGTTTCCCAAACTGTTTTGACCAGGGAACTCTATGTAGTAAAGCACATGTGTGGGATTTGGGTTCCAAAACACACGCTTTGAAAATCACTAGATTAGCCAGCTGCCTCAGGGACCTTCTCTACTCTGCTGTGTCTATACCCTGGGAATTCAGAGATGAATCAGACACAGCCCTGTCCCAAGCCTCCCCACTGGGCAGAAGGATGACACTTGAGCTTCGGTAGCCAGGTGCTGGGTAGGAAGGATCGATGTCCAGGAGAGGTGCAGGCAGAGATCCATGAGTTCAGAAGGGAGGGAGAGCGGGCCTCAGTGTAGGGATCTGAGCTGGCTTCACAGAGGGAGGCACGAGAGCAGGACCCTGATGATGAGGAATGTTGGTGACAGAGGGGAAGGGCCAACAACATCAGCAAAGGCAAAGAGAAGGGAAACACGAGGGATGTACAAGAACCAGCAGTTCATCTGGAGGCAGTGGGCCTGAGGGGAAGCCTGCAGGTGAAGTTGGGAAGAAAAACTGGAGTCAGATCAGGGAGGACCTTCAGCACAGGGCTGAGCCTGGGTTTCATCCCAAATGCAGATTGGGTTGGTGAGCTGGGGTACCAGTCATCCAGGGATGCGCTTGTGGAAGGGGAATCTGGCAGCCATCCACATGTTCGGCGGGAAGAGAGGGCAAGACGGGGAGGAGGAAGGACAAAAAGAGAAAACTGACCAGAGAGGCCTTTAAGAACCCAAATAGAGCTGGTTTGCCTGGAAGAGAGAGAGAGAGAGAGAGAGAGAGAGAGAGAGAATCTTCAACAAATATTTACTGAGCGACTACCATGAGCCAGCAGCAGCCAGGGGGACCCAATAGTGAGTGAGAGGCATGATCTCCACCTGCACAGAGCTTGCAGGCTAGTGAAGGGGACAGACATTAATCAGATACCCACACATAATTACAAACCACAATGAGTGTGATAAAGAAAAGTTTAGAATGTTAAACATAGAAGAGGGAGTAACCTAGTCCAGGGGACCGGGGTTTGGCTTGTCTCAGGAAGTGTCACTGAGCAAGAGTAGGAAGGATGAACAGGAGTGGACCAGGTGTGGGGGTGGGGGTAGGGTGGGGCGGCAGTGAAGAGCATCCCAGGCAGAGTGACTGTGCAGTAAGAGAGGTGCTGAAGGAGCTGACAGCCAGTGTGGCTGGTTTGCGGTTTGATTGCCTGGGAAGGGGACGATGCCACTTAGAAGAACAGAACCCAGGAGAGGTGCTAGTTTCAGGAAGTGGGAAGAGGACAAGAAGCCAAAAAAGGAGCAGCTGGATTAGTAGCATTCAGACTTTCCAACCCACCTGCCCACCCCCATCAAGCACCCCCATCCAAGCACCTCTCAAGCTTGGACCAGCCTCCTGACCTTGCATGAAGTCCCAGATGTTGCACCTCTGTCCTGACAGGCGGACCACGGGGCAGTTTGGGGCTAGACCCCCTTGCTCTGTCATGTCCTCCAGTCGCTGCCAACGGACCTTCAGGATGAACCAGAAATACTGGGCACTGAAGAAAGTGGGGATCCAGTTTTCATAGGAGAAGTGGGGATTCTTGGCCATGCCAGTCTTCTCACTCATGGCCAGGATGTTCTGCTTGACTCTCCCGGGAAACAGTGTCAGCAGCACTTTGCCCATGGCCACGTGCAGGCCCACCTGAAAGAGCACCCAGAGCCTCTTCAGCCACAGCCCTGGCGGGGGCAGCCCCATTATGGCAGAGCCAGAGCCGGCTCTGAGGCCGGTGGGCAGAGTGGAAACCGCCGGGCCACAAGGGGTGGAGCTGAACAAAGGTGCAGGGTAGCAGCAGCCAACCCGGACATGAAGAAGGTGCCAGGACAGAAGGTGTTTGCCTTCCTGTCAGTGGAATGGAAAATTCCTAGCCAGGTGCTAAAGGTCTGTTCTAATGATCATTTCTGATTCTTTGCCTTAGGCTTTGAGAGATACTTGGACTGGGAAACTTCAGATCTTAAATTCTCCCTCTGATAAATTTTAAAAACAAAAACTTTAAAAGGTCACACTTAGAGGGACTTTGTGTTTCTTTAGAAAACTCTGCTGTAAGTAAGTTCTAATGTTAAGTAGTCTTTTAATAACGTAAATTGTTCTTTCCTACTGAAGGATGCTTTTCCCACTCACAGCTTCTAGCTGGTGGTTGAGTGTTTCTGGAGGCATAGGCCTTCCCAGAGGATCTGGGTCTGGAAGCTCTCCAGGTGGACAGAACTGGGAAATCTGGAACTGCGCCTCCACTTAGCACTGGGGGTAGAGTAATAAATACAACACTCTGTTCTCGGCAGGGTGCAGTATAGAGCAGGGAAGGGTCAAGTAGACAGAAAATTACCATTTAGTGTATTAAGTACAGAGAGGGAGGTTGAGTGGGGGCTATGGGAGCATGGGGAAGGGGCAGCTTATTCTGTTTAGAGAGGTCAAGAGGAATTCCCCAAGGAAGTGATGTCTATGCTGAAACCAGAAAGACAGAAGAGCAAGCAGTAAACCAGGCAAGTGGGGTCAGTGGTCCTGGTGGAAGGAGCCACACGTCCAAAGAACTACAAGCTAGAGAGAGCCTGGCTCATTGGAGAAACTGAGAGAAGAATCACAGAAGCTCAGAGAGGGAAAGTGTCTTAGAAAACATCGAAAACCACTTCCTTTTTTAAGCAGGGAAACTGAGGCCCAGAGAGGGGAAGTGGCCTCAGGCCAGTTCTGCCATTAATAATTTCTAAGGAGTTAATTCACAAAGCTTAAGTTTACCCCTCCTGAGACATTTACATACCTGTGTGTTAGGGCAGAAGGAAGAATGACAGGAAAGTGGCTGTCACCTCTAAAAAGTGTCAACCTTGGCCTCTAGCACACAAACTTTATTTAGAGAAAGAAAAACCAGCTCCAAAAGATGTTCTCTTTCTGAGCATATCAATGCAAATGCCACATGCTGTGCCCACAAAGCGCAGGTACCTGCCTCTTCAAGCCATAATAACCCTTATGTGTATGTAGCATTTTGCCAGGTACAAAGCAATCTTATATCCCTGGTGTCACTTGTTTTTTCCTGTTTTTGTTTGTTTTTAAATAGGCTATTTTTTGAGCAGTTTTAGATTCACAGCAAATTAAACAGAAAGTTCAGTGAGTTCCCATATACCTCGTGCCCCCGCACATGCACAGCCTCCCGCACTATCCATATCCCACCAGAGTATTACATCTGCTACAACTGATGAACCTACGTTAACAAATCATTATCATCCAAAGTCCATAGCTTACATTAGAGTTCACTCTTGGTGGTGTACAACCTATGGGTTTTGGCAAATATGTGATATATACGTATCCACCATTACGGTATCATAAAAAATAGTTTTGCTGCCCTGAAATCCTCTATGCTCCACCTGTTCATCCCTCCCTCTCCCCTGGCAACCATTCATCTTTTCAGTGTTCCCATAGTTTTACCTTTTCTGGAATGTCATATTGTTGGAATCATACAGTATGTAGCCTTTTCAGACTGGTTTCTTACACTTAGTAATATGCATTTAAGAAACCTCCATGTTTTTTCATGACTTGACAGCTCATTTCTTTTTATCATTGAATAATATTCCATTGTCTGGATGTACCACAGTTCATCTATTCACCTAATAAAGGACATCTTGGTTGTTTCCAAATTTGGGCAATTATGAATAAAGCTGCTGCTATAGCCTGAATGTTTGTATCTCCCCAAAATTCATATGTTGAAACCTAATCCCTAAAGATGGTATTTGGAGGTGGGGTCTTTGTGAGGTGACTAGGTAATTAGAGTAGAGCCCTAGTGAATGGCATTAGTGCCCTTATAAGAGAGACCCCAGAGAGCTCCCTTGCCCCTTCACCATGTGAGGATGCAACAAGAAGGTGGCTGTCTAGGAACCAGGAAGTGGACACTCACTAGATACCAAATCTACTGATCCCTTGATTTTGGACTTCCCAGCCTCCAAAGCTGTGAGAAATAAATTTCTGTTGTTTATAATCTAAGCTGGACTAAGACAGCTGCCATAAATATCTGTGTGAGGTTTTTTCGTGGACATAAGTTTTCAACTCATGTGGGTAAATAGCAAGGAACGCAACTGCTGGATCTTATGGTAAGAGTATGGTTAGTTTTGTAAGAAATTGCCAAACTGTCTTCTGAAGTGGATGCACCATTCTATATTCCCACCATCAATGAATGAGAGTTCCTGTTGTTCCACATCCTCACCAGCATTTGATGGTGTCTGTGTTCTGAAATTTGGCCATTCTAAGAGGTACGTAATGGTATCTCACTTGTTTTAATTTGCAATTCCCTAATGGCATATGATGTTAAGCATCTTTTTATTTATTTATTTGCCATCTGTATATCTTCTTTGGTGAAGTGTCTGTTCCAATCTTTTGCTCATTTTTAAATCAGATTGTTCTTTTTTTAATCATTGAGGTTTTTTTTGTTTTGTTTTGTTTGTTTTTTTCTTTGCAGTATGCGGCCCTGTCACTGTTGTGGCCTCTCCCGTTGCAGAGCACAGGCTCCGGACGCGCAGGCTCAGCGGCCACGGCTCACGGGCCTAGGCGCTCCGCGGCATGTGGGATCTTCGCAGATCGGGGCACGAACCTGTGTCCCCTGCATCGGCAGGCAGACTCTCAACCACTGTGCCACCAGGGAAGCCCAATCTTTGAGTTTTAAGAGTTCTTCGTTTACTTTAGATAACAGTCCTTTATCAGCTATGTCTTTTGCAAATATTTTCTCTCAGTCTGTAGCTTGTCTTCTCAGTCTCTTGACAGTGTCTTTTTCAGAGCAGATGTTTTTAATTTTAATGAAGTCCAACTTATCAATTCTTTTTGCATGAATTGTGACTTTGGTGTTGTATCTAAAAGTCATCACGAAACTCAAGGTCATCTAGTTTTTCTCCTATGTTATCTGCAAATTTTATGGTTTTGTGTTTTATCTTTAGGTCTAAGATCCATTTCAAGTTAATATTTGTGAAAGGTGTAAGGTCTGTGCCTAGATTCATTTTTCTTGCATGTGGCTGTCTGGTTGTTCCAGAACCATTTGTCAAAGAGACTTTCTTTCTCCTTTGTATTGCCTTTGTTCCTTTGTCAAAGATTACATGGCTATATTTGTGTGGGTCTGTTTCTGGACTCTCTCTTCTTTCCATTGATCTATTTGTCTATTCTTTTGCCAATATCATACTCTCTTGATTACTATACCTTTAAATTAAGTCTTGAAGTCAAGTAGTGTCAGTCTTTCAGCTTTGTTCTTCTCCTTCAATGTTGTGCTAGCTATTCTGGGTCTTTTGTCTCTTTGTATAAACTTTGAAATCAGTTTGTCAATATCCACAAAATAACTTGCTCGGATTTCGGTCGGTATTGTGTTGACTCTATAGATTAAGTTAGGAAGAACTGGCACCTTGACAATATTGAGTCTTCCTATTCATGAACATGGAATACCTCTCCATTTATTTAGCTCTTCCTAGATTTCTTTTATCAGAGTTTTATAGGTGTCCTTGTATAGATCTTCTACATATTTTGTTAGATTTATACCTAAGTATTTCATTTTGGGGGGTGCTAATGTAAATGGTATTATGATTTTTAATTTCGGTTTCCAATTGTTCATTGCTGGTATATAGGAAAGCAATTGACTTTTGTGCATTAGCCTTGTATCATGCAAACTTGCTATAATCACTTATTAGTTCCAGTAGTTTTTTGGTCAATTCATTCAGATTTTCTTTTTTCTTTTTCTAAAATTTATTTATTTTATTTATTTATTTTTGGCTGTGTTGGGTCTTCGTTGCTGCGCGTGGGCTTTCTCTAATTGTGGCGAGTGGGGGCTACTCTTCGTTGCGGTGCGCAGGCTTTTCATTGTGGTGGTTTCTCTTGTTGCAGAGCACGGGTTCTAGGCACGCCGGCTTCAGTAGTTGCAGCATGCAGGCACAGTAGTTGTGGCTCGCCAGTTCTAGAGCACAGGCTCAGTAGTTGTGGCGCAGGGGGTTAGTTGCTCCGCGGCATGTGGGATCTTCCTGGACCAGGGCTCAAACTTGTGTCCCCTGCATTGGCAGGTGGATTCTCAACCACTGCGCCACCAGGGAAACCCCATTCAGATTTTCTACATAAACAATTGTGTAATCTATGAGCAAAGAAAGCTTTATTTATTTCTTCCTGATCTGTATACACTTATTTCCTTTTCTTTTATTGCATTAGCTAGGACTTCCAGTATGATGTTGAGAGAGTGGTGAGAGAAGACATTGGAAGAGATTACTGAGAGGACATGACCACTGGTTAACCTGTAAGCTGGACTTGGGCAATCAGAAGCTCCTCACCTCCTCCCCTGTCTTTGGAATGTATGTTCTGCTTGCCTTCCCCATGCTAGAAGCTACCCAAGTATGCAGCCTGAGATAGTAATGTGATGTTGAGACCATCTGGATGGTTTATATGACTGAACCCAGTTAAGTCCTCTGTATAAACTTTTAAGATAATGGTGGGTGTGTTCAGAGATCTACTTGTCTTGTGGCTGCCGAAGACAAGCCTCGTAAGTCCCCTTGCTTATTTAAAATGCCATCCTGCCACCTACCAATCTGGAGTGATCTGCCTCTTTCTTTGGTCTCTCCCTGCCTTCCATGTAAGGGGGCCAGTTTCCAAACCATCAGGGTATATTCTTGCCTTATTCCTGATCTTAGCAGGAGAGCTTCTAGTTGTAACATCATTAAGTATGATGTTAGCTGTAGGTTTTTTGTAGACGTTCTTTATCAACTTGAGGAAGTTCCCCCTTTATTCCTAGTTTGCTGAGAATTTTTATAATTAAGGGGTGTTGAATTTTGTCAAATGCTTTTTCTGCATGTATTGATATGATCATGTGATTCTTATTCTTTAGGCTTTTTATGTAATGGATTACAGTAATTGATTTTTTAATGTTGAACCAGCTTTATATATCTGGAATAAATCTCACTTGGTCATGATGTATAATTTTTTTATCATTGTTGGATTCAATTTGCTAATATTTTGTTGAGGATGTTTGCATCTATATTCATGAAAGTTATTGGCCTCTAATTTTCTTTTCTTGTAATGTCTTTGTCTGGTTTTGGTATTAGGGTAATGCTGGCTTCATAGAATGAGTTAGGAAGTATTCCCTCTCCTTCTAATTTCTGGATGAGATTGTAGAAAATTGGTATAATTTCTTCCTTAATTGTTTGGTAGAATTCACCAGTGAACCTATCTGAGCCTGTACTTTTTCTGTTTTGGAAGGTTATTAATTATTTATTCAAATTCTTTAATAAGATACAGGCTTATTCAGATTGTTTATTTCTTCTGGTGTAAGTTTACACAGATTGTGTCTTTCAAAGAATTGGTCCATTTTACTATGTTATCACATGTGTGGGTATAGAATTATTAGTATCCCTTTATTATCCTTTTAATATCCATGGGATCGGTAGTGATGTCCCTTCTTTCATTTCTGACACTAGAAACTTGCATCTTCTTTCTTTTTTTCTTACTTAGCCTGGTTTATCAATTTTATTGATCTTTTCAAAGAACCAGCTTTTGGTTCATGGATCTTCCCTATTGATTTCCTGTTTTCAGTTTCATTGATTTCTGCTCTAATTTTAATTTATTTTCTTCTGACTACTTTGAATTTAATTTTCTCTTCTTTTTCCAAATTGCTAAGGTGGAAGCTTAGATTATTGATTTTAGATTTCTCTCCCTTTCTTCTTTTTCTTTTTTTTTTTTTTTTTTTTTTGGTCCCACTGCACTGTTCGTGGGATCTCAGTTCCCCGAACAGGGATTGAACCCAGGCCTTTCTTTTCTAATATATGCTTTCAATGCTATTAATTTCCTTGTAGGTACTACTTCTGCTGCATCTCACAAATGTTGTTAAGTTGTATTTTCATTTTCACTTAGTTCAAAATATTTCTTAATTTCTCTTGAGGTTTCTTATTTGGCCCTGTGTTATTTAGAAGTGTTTTGTTTAATCTACAAGTATTCTGGAGTTTTCCAAGTATTTTTCTGTTATTGATTTCTAGTTTGATTCCACTGTGGTCTGACAGCATATATTGTATGATTTCTGTTTTTTGTTTGTTTTGTTAAGGTATGTTTTATGGCTTCAAATGTTGTCTATCTTGGTGAATGTTCCATGTAAGCTCGAGAAGAATGTGTATTCCACTGTTGTTGGGTGAAGTGGTCTATAGATGTTAATTACATCCAGTTGACCAATGGTGCTGTTGAATTCTCCTATGTCCTTTCTGATTTTCTGCCTGCTAGATCCATCCATTTCTGACAGAGGGGTATTAAAGTCTCCAACTATAAGAGTGGATTTGTCTATTTCTCCTTTCAGTTCTATCACTTTTTGCCTCATGTATTTTGATGCTCTGTTGTTAGGCACATACACATTAAAGCTTATGCCTTCTTGGAGAATTGACCCCTTTATCATTATAAAATGTCTTTATCCCTGATAATTTTCCTTGCTCTGAAGTTTGCTCTGACTGAAAGTAATATAGTCATTCCAGCTCTCTTTTGATTAGTGTTATCATAGTGTATCTTTTTCTATTCCCTTACCTTTTTTTTTGGAAAGAGTTGTTATGTAAAGTTATTAGAACTATATGATCTACATCTACAATCACTGGCCCTATTACTTTTTTATTTTTGTTTTTTTTATTGTGATAAAATACACATAACATAAAATTTACCATTATAACCATTTTTAAGTGTATAGTTCAGTGGCATTAAGAGCATCCACATTGTTGTTCAGCCATCACCATAACTCTTTTCATCTTGTAAAACTGAAATGATACTCATTAAACAATAATCCTCCATTCCCTCCTCCTGCTAGCTCCTAGAAACCACCATTACATTTTCTGTCTTTATGATTTTTGACTATTGTAAATACTTAATATAAGTGGAATTATACAGTACTTGTCTGTTTATGACTGTCTTATTTCACTTAGCATAGTCCTCAAGTTTCTTCCATGTGGTAGCATACTGTGAAATTTCCTTCTTTCTTAAGGATGAATAATATTCCATTGTATGTATATAAAACATTTTGCTATCCCTTCATCTGTTGATGGACATTTGGGTTCCTTTCACATTTTAGCTACTGTGAAAACCTGCTTTCCTTCTGGGAATTTGGAATTTAGGTACATGCTAGATAGAGGATGACTATGTGACTAGCCCCCAGTAGAAACCTTGGGCATTGTCCTCTGATGAGATTCCCTGGTAGACGATATTTCACCTATGTTGTCACAGCTTGTTGCTGGAAGAGTTAAGTGTATCCTATGTGACTCCATTGGGAGAGAACTCTTGGAAGCTTATGCCAGGTTTTCCCTGGACTTTGGCCCCATGTGCCTTTTCCCTTTGCTGATTTTCTCTTGTATCCTTTCACTGTTAAAGCATAGCTATGAGTATGACTATATGATAAGTTCTCTAAGACCTCCTACAAATCATTGGACCTTGGGGTGGACCTCTGATACACCATGTTACATAGGCTGCCCATAAATATTTCAAAACTCCAGTAATTCTGTTATTTGCAGCAGTACATCAACCAGCACTTTGGAAACTGACAATTGTTTAGAATACAAAGTAGTTATAAATATGTATAACTGAAATCTAAAAAGTGGTTAAATATGTTTTGCCCTTCCTTTCCAATTGCAGATATGTGTTGGGAGTTGGGATTCTTGGTGCTATAACATCAAAACCAAAAGACAGAATCATTGTATTATTCTAGAAACTAATCCTTATTTTAAATGAAGAGGCAATGAGTTTAATATACATATCTTCATTACTGATTGATCATAAGTTATTCCTTTATTTTCACTGAAAAACTTTTCAGGTATATATTTGTATAAATCAATTCATTATTACTTTTATATCTTATTGTTTATTTTCTTAATTTTTAATAACTTTGATTTTCATTTTATTTATTATTATGGTTACATTCTATTACTGGCAAGAGATCATGGTTTTCCATTTCATGGAGTCAATAGAAGTTTCTCTTCAAAACAAATGTGTTTAAGTTTTAAAAGTGACCTCACAAAACCATAAAAAGAAAGAAGGAAAAGGGGAGTCAATAGCAAAATTGCAATAAGTAAATATAGATGATGGTATACGGGATTTCATTATATTGTTCGTTACTTTTTTGTGCATGTTTGGAATTCTGAGTAACAGAAAGATTAGTTGAGAATTTCATTTCTGGCAGTACGTCAAACTTTTGCTCACGAAACAGTTAGCTTTTTCATGAAATAACTATTTAATGTACTACTTTCATAAGAGTTAAGGGAATACCTCCAAGCATTCACACATATGTATATACATAAACATAAATAATATCATTGGGTAAAACCAAAATAGGGAACTGGGCAAAATAGTCCTGGGCAAATAGAAGAGTTAGAGCAGCCCTGAGAAGCGCCAATATCAGCTCTGTGGTTGTGAAACTAAGCCCTGAATCAGCTGTAGAATAGGAGAGCTGACTCTGAGATTCCTGTATTAAGATGGAAACTCCTCAAAGGATATGGAAGTGGTCCCCTATCAGCAGTGACTCCTGGCTTCTGGAAGATGCAATAGCAACTCCTCTCTGAAGAGGTATCGCCTGTATCTTGGTGTCAAAAATGACCATGTACTTTTGATAAAAGAGCCAAATAGGACTTTTTAGAAAAGACAAAATATTTAGATATTGAGGATTCACATAGATTAGGATGAAACTAATATGAACTCACAAAGATTATCAACACACAAAGAAACAAACCACCACGAGTGAGAATCAGCAGAAACAACAACATTTAGATCCTCAAGAATTTCAGACATTGGAATTATCAATAAGACTATTTAAATAGCTATAACTATGTATTAAAGGTTTAAAGCACTCATAGGCGCCAGGGCACCCTGACAGCAAAGATCAGCTTCCACCAGTAAGCTATTAAATCATTTGCCTTCCTGGATTAAAAAAAAAAAAGCATTAATAGGCTACCCAAAATGATTTTTAAAAGAGTCAAATAGAAGTTTTAGGAAACAAATACACAATTGTTGAATTAAGGACTGGGGGGAGCGCGTCCCTGGTGGCACAGTGGTTAAGAATCCGCCTGCCAATGCAGGGGACACAGGTTCGAGTCCTGGTCCGGGAAGATCCCACATGCCACCGGGCAGCTGAGCCCATGTGCCACAACTACTGAGCCTGCGCTCTAGAGCCTGCAAGCCACAACTACTGAGCCTGCGTGCCACAACTACTGAAACCTGCATGCCTAGAGCCTGTGCTCCACAACAAGAGGAGCCACAGCAATGAGAAGCCCGCACACCACAATGAAAAGTAGCTCACTGCAACTAGAGAAAGCCCGCGTGCAGCAACGAAGACCCAACGCAGCCAAAAATAAATTTTAAAAATTAAAAAAAAATAAAATAGGGGCTTCCCTGGTGGCGCAGTGGTTGAGCGTCTGTTTGCTGATGCAGAGGACACAGGTTCGCGCCCCGGTCCGGGAAGATCCCACATGCTGCGGAATGGCTGGGCTCCTGAGCTATGGCCGCTGAGCCTGCGTGTCCGGCGCCTGTGCTCCGCAACAAGAGAGGCCACAGCAGTGAGAGGCCCGCATACCGCAAAAAAATAAAAAATAAAAAAAATAAATAAAATAAAATAAAATAAAATAAAATAAATAAAGACTGGGGGAATGTGTTAAATAACAGATTAGGAGCCACTTGTTCAATAGAGTAATTTTTTTTTTTTTTTTTTTTGCGGTACACGGGCCTCTCACCGTTGTGGCCTCTCCCGTTGCGGAGCACAGGCTCCGGACGCGCAGGCTCAGCGGCCATGGCTCACGGGCCCAGCTGCTCTGCAGCATGTGGGATCTTCCCGGACCGGGGCACGAACCCGTGTCCCCTGCATCGGCAGGCGGACTCTCAACGACTGCGCCATCAGGGAAGCCCCAATAGGGTATTTTATATATATATATATATATATGCTTAAAAAGCAGACAGGAAAAAATAAATAAAATGAGTTAAAAGCAACAACCAAAATAAAATAAAATGGATGTATAACTTTGAGCTAGCAAGAAAAAAATAGATAGTGAAAGAAGGGAAAGAACATGAAAAGATGCTCAACATCACTAATCATTAGAGAAATGCAAATCAAAACCACAATGAGATATCACCTCACACCAGTCAGAATGGCCATCATCCAAAAATCTAGAAACAATAAATGCTGGAGAGGGTGTGGAGAAAAGGGAATCCTCTTGCACTGTTGGTGGGAATGTAAATTGATACAGCCACTATGGAGAACAGTATGGAGGTTCCTTAAAAAACTAAAAATAGAACTACCATATGACCCAGCAATCCCACTACTGGGCATATACCCTGAGAAAACCATAATTCAAAAAGATACATGTACCACAATGTTCATTGCAGCACTATTTACAATAGCCAGGACATGGAAGCAACCTAAATGTCCATTGACAGATGAATGGATAAAGAAGATGTGGCACATATATACAATGGAATATTACTCAGCCATAAAAAGAAACAAAATTGAGTTATTTGTAGTGAGGTAGATGGACCTACAGTCTGTCATACAGAGTGAAGTAAGTCAGAAAGAAAAACAAATACCATATGCTAACACATATATATGGATTCTAAAAAAGTAGTACTGGTGAACCTAGTGGCGGCGCAGGAATAAAGACGCAGACGTAGAGAATGGACTTGAGGATGGGTGTGGGGGGAGAAGGGAAGCTGGGACGAAGTGAGAGAGTAGCACTGATATATATACGCTTCCAAGTGTAAAATGGATGGCTAGTGGGAAGCTGCTGCATAGCACAAGGAGATCAGCTCAGTGCTTTGTGACAACCTAGAGGGGTGGGATAAAGGAGGCTCAAGAGGGAGGGGATATGGGGATATATGTATACATATAGTTGATTCACTTTGTTGTACAGCAGAAACTAACACAACAATGTAAAGCAATTATACTCCAATAAAGATACACAAAAAAGGTAAAGAAGATATAAAGAAGTAATAGAAGTAATTAATGTGAAAAAGATGACTGAAATATCTACATATAAAAATAAATGCATTTAATGTAAATGAATTAGCAGCACTTCTGGAATGGAAGAATAAGAATCTCTGAAAACCCACTCCTTCATAAAAGCATGAGAACACTGGCAAAAATTGTCAAAATCGACTTCTTTCAGTATTCTGTAAATTAATCAGAGAAAGCTTTGTGATCATCAGAGAAGTGTCTATTCAGTAAAAACAGCTGAATCTTAGTAAGAACAGTGAGCTTTGTGGTGTTTTAACTTGCTCTAGCCCCATTCCCCTCTCCCCGCTCCAAGGTAGCCTTGAAAAACAACAGCTTCACAACCATGTTTGTTGCGAAAATTAGCAATTTAGTAACCACTGGAAGGGGAAGAATAGGTTTGGAGCTCTTCAAAAAGTCCCATCCACAGACAATTGTCATTATGTAACTTGTCTGACATCTCCTTTGGAAAGCTCCATTCTCAGGTCTTGGTTTTATTTGACCTGACTCAGAGCTCACGCTATAAAAACAGGGCATTTGCCAAAATAATCAGTGGTAGTTCTCTAACATTGCACCCGAGACGATGATGCAAAGGCCAGCAGCCTTCTCCCTGGGATGGGTAACACTCAGCAGGTGTTGGAGACACTTTCTGGAGCATGGCTCAGCTGTGGGGTCACCAGCTTTCCCCTGCGGAAAGCCAGGGGGCTCTGTCAGGATCACATGCAGCATCTAACAAGGCTCATACTTTTCAGACCGTCCCCTCCACCCCCATCCCTGTCCATCAAAGTAAGGCTTGCTCCTCTGCTTCTCTTCCTCCCGCATTCTTCCCCCCATTCTGTCTAGGTGAGGGTGGGGTGGGTTCTCTCTCACTGGTTCATTTCCCTCGGAGAGCAGTTAGAGCTCTAATTAGTATCATCAGCTGGGCTCACCTTCCTTACCATAGTTGGACAGATGAGTTAAAGAAATATGAACATTTTGAGCTCAGAGTTTTTCAACCTTGACACCATCGACATTTTGAACTAGATAATTCTTTGTTGAGAAGGGCTATCCTGTGCATTGTAGGACGTTTAGAAGCACCCTGGCCAGTAGCACCTCACAAGTCATGACAATCAAAAATGCCTTCATAAGTCAGGCAGAGGAAGACAAATATCATGATCACTCATCTGTGGACTCTAAAAAAATGGTATAAACAAACTTATTTACAAAACAGAAACAGACTCACAGATTTTGAAAACAACCTTATGGTTACCAAAGGGGAAATGTGCAGGGGAGGGATAAATTAGGAGCTTGGGATTAACATACACACACTACTATATATAAAATAGATAACCAACAAGGACCTACTGTATAGCACAGGGAACTCTACTCAATGTTCTGTAATAACCTATATGGGAAAAGAATCTGAAAAAGATGAATATATATATATATATATATATATATATATATATATATATATATGTAGCTGAATCACTTTGCTGTACACCTGAAACTAACACAACATTGTAAATCAACTATACGCCAATAAAATTATTTTTTTAGAGTGAATGATGGTTTTTATTTTTTAATTTTTTTTGCTGCTTTGGGTCTTCACTGATGCGCGCGGGCCTTCTCTAGTTGCCTCGAGCGGGGGCTACTCGTCGCTGCAGTGCGTGGGCTTCTCATCCTGCAGAGCGTGGGCCCTAGAGGGTACAGGCATCAGCAGTTGCGGCGTGTGGGCTCTAGAGCGCAGGCTCAGTAGTTGTGGCGTACGGGCTTAGTTGCTCCACAGTATGTGGGATCTTCCCCGACCAGGGATCGAACCCGTGTCCCCTGCATTGGCAGGCGGATTCCTAACCACTGCGCCACCAGAGAAATCCCAATAAAATTCTTTAAAAAAAAAAAAAAATGTCTTCACATATTGCCAAATATCCCTGGGAGCAAAAGAGTCCCCAGTTGAGAATTGCTGTTCTAGTTAAACTGGTATAGTGATCTTTGATTCTTGTCTTGTTTGGGGCCAAAACTTACATATCATTATAATTAATATATCAATAAAACTTTTACTTCTGTTTCCAAGAGAAGAAATATGTAGTCTAGGTGTTATCACTGCCCCCCCGCCCGACACACACACACTTATCACTAGCAATGGGGTTGTTGTTGCCATCTGACTGGTGAGCAGTCCAGTTCCAAAATTCCATCCTGAGGGCTGCTTTCTGGGGCCACTCTTGGTACCAACATGCCTTAGCGTGGGTTCCTCATCTCATGTGAGTACTTTATTGGCAAGTGTGAGTCCAAGGATCAGGAGTGAAGGACAGGAGTTGTAAAACAGAGGAGAAAGGAGAGCCATTGCAAGGGTGAATTGCAATGCAATGGCGGAGGGGAGGAAGGAGAGCCAGTGCAAGGGTGGAATTCTTTGTTGAGGGTGCTCTACAAAGAATTATCTAGTCAAATTGGCCACTTCCAAAGGCATCTGATTGTTTGATCCTGCAAGACAGTTTGAAAGCTGTATGAAATATCTGAAGAGAGTCTGAGGGGAAAAAGAGAGAAGCATGTATTCATCAGTTACTGACTCCATCGGTCAAAGATTTGTCCCATAAGGCACTGACCACTCCCCACTCCCCCACTTCTGGCTTGCACCTGTCCCAGTGCTGAACGGTTCAAGCAGTCCCATAATCCCAAGGTATCAAGACACAAGCCCTGATGCAGAAAGCGAGAAGCCTGAGTTATGGACTTGAGGTGAAGCTCACTTAGGTTATAGCTGCTGAAGCTGGAATAAGATCAGTGGTGGTGAAATAAGCAGTTGATGAAGCCAAGAGGATCTGCCTTGGGGCATGAGAAGTGTTTGATACATTTGCACACCGAATTTGTGCATTGCAATTCATTCTTGGTACACAATCAACCAAAGTACCCTGCACATACATACGCTAACCTCAGCTTTCTTTTTATAAAATGAGGATAATCACCTCAAGCTTGCTGGATTGTTCTGAGAATTACGGATCTGCATGTATAAACTGATCACAATGTCAGTTCAATAAATACGCTCCATATGTGTGTAACTATTTTATTAGTCAGATGTAATAAGCCATTCCCATTGACCATAAGGGCCCAGTGTAGTGAGGCCAAAGTCAAAGGTTCCACCTTGTGTAGGCAGTGAATTTGGCTTATGCTGCTCAGACAGCCAGAACTTGATCGCTCTACAATTAACCTTCAGTGAACAACTATCGTGTCCCTGGTTCTGGGCTGCCTTGAGGACCTGGAGGCCAGAGTCATTCCTGATCCTTCCCCCCAAAGCACTCCCACGCCGGCAAAGATGGGCAAACAATAACAACTGCCACGGTTTAAGCAAGCACAGGGGACTATGGGCGCAAAAGAAGTCCTGGGAGGCGAAGGCAGGCTTTCCCTAGGAGGAGGAAAGGGTACCGACATCTGGAGGGATGTGTAGGTGATAACCAAGCAAAGACTGGCGGCGGGGCAAAATGTTTCTCACCGGCTCACTCAGTGCAACTTCACCGTCGTTTACTGGGCCCCTGCTGTAGTCAAGGTGGTGGTCAGATGCTGAGGCGGGGACAGAGCGGGGAGTGAGGCCAATCTCCAGTCACCCCTCACTGCCCCAAGAACATAAGGTAGACCGTCGCAGGAGCGAAGGAACAAATTACCACACTTACGGGGGTGTCCCTAGGAACAGACATCATCCTTCCCTAGATCACTGATTCAACACTCAAAAACTAATTGACTCGTTCTCCTTCACTGGTTAATTAAATTTTTATGGCCAAAAAAGAATGGGGGGATTGATGACATTTTTTCCTTTTCACAATCGTCTTCCGTTACGCTACTTTATATTTCAATAAGAAAAGAGGTATAACCAAACATAAAGTAAACCCCACTCTCCAGAGAATTCTCTGCGCCCCTCGTCCCCGGAGCGAGGTGAGCCGAGGCGGACGCTCTCCACGTCCCCACCGGTCCGCCCGACGCCACCTGCCTCTTTAAGAGCCGAAGCCTCGCCCTTCGAGGGGCCGCGGAGGGAGCGAGCTTTGGTGCAGTTGCCCGCTGAGGTCTCGGGAAGCGGCGTCTCCGGGAGCTGCTGTCTTTTTAAGGAGGCGGGGCTCTGCCCGGAGGAGGTGGAGAAGGTCTGCCCCCCGGATCTCCGGTTTCCGGCAACTCGGCGGGACCAGAGCCTGCGCGCAGAATCTGAGGCCCGAGGATTCCTGGCACCAGCTGGACGCCGAGCCCCGCGAGGTGAGGTGGCGGGGTCTGTGGGACCGGCCCGGGACTGAGGGAGCTCGGGATCTCCTGCTCACCCGGGCCGCTGCGGCCCAGCTTCTCCTCCTAAAACACTGTCAGTGCTTCTTGGGCAGCGCTTTCCCAGACCGTCCTGGACTCACGGTGCCCCAGGCTGTAGGGTCCCCATCACTCCAGCGCCTACTAATTGCTTCGCTGTGCACTAAGCGCCTTACACTTACTTGCCTCAGTTAATGGCACCCAACAATGTGTGAGTAGGTACAATTATGAACCCATTTTACAGATGAGGAAATTGAGGCCCCCAGGAGCCCACAGTCTTACGGCCAGAAGCAGCAGAATCGGGAATCAAACCCAGGTCTGTGACTCCAGAGCCTGTGCCCTTAACCACTGGCTAGGCTGACTTCCTTTGCTCTCCACTGCCCTCATAGCCACCTCTCTCAAACCCCAGCCTCCCCTTCCTCATCCTTCCATCTCCAGACTGCACCTGGCCCTTAAAAACCCACACAGTGAGATTGCATGGAACCAATGGAGCCCCCCACCATTAGTTTTTTTATAACCGTTTTAATAGTATCTGATGCTAAATGGTTATCTTTATATAAACCTATCGGATCCCACTAAAAAAGGACGCAAGGAAAAGCAATACCATTTCTAATGCTGAAATAAGATTCGTTTGTAGATTTTTTTTTATGTTATCGTATGAAATTTATTTATTTTTCCTTTTTAGACCTCTGTAAATTATCTTCCTAATAATTGGGAGAAGACCCTTGGCTGAATGGCAGCTGTAGATGACTTGCAGTTTGAAGGTACATCCGTTGGGTGCCCACCTTTTATGATCAGTATTTCTGCAGTCACAGCAGAATTTCCGTTGCTATGCTGGTGCATATATTAAAGAAGATTACTTCAGATATCTTGGTAAAAGAATGTTTGCCACACTCAGGTTATTCTGTTTGTTCACACCAGCTGTTCTTTTTTGCCAAACGGCCCTTCAGATTGGTAATATAAATTTAGTGCAGTGATTACAGAAAATGGTTATAGAGTTCTTGCTTTAGTTCAACACGCATTTATTGAGCACCTATTTTGTGCTTAGAATTCTACTAGATACAGGAGATCAAAAGATAAAGGAGAAGTTTTTTTACACTGGTAGAGTAGATAAAAGTGTAAAAAGATAATTATAATGAAATGTGATCAGGTCATTCCTTCACTGACTCAGTAAATCTCTCATGAGTGTGACCATGAACCAGGCAATTGTTCTAGTTACCAGGGTAGAAGAGTGAACAGTTTCTTCCCTTATGAAGCTCTCAGTCTAGTGAGGGAGACATTTATTTGTTAAATGATCATTTAAATATATATCTATAAACTATGAAAGTGCTGGAGGAAAAGTTCATAACTCATAACCCAGAGCCTGACTTAAGCTGGGGATTGACGAATGCTCATTTGCCTTGTAAACACTTGTATAGTATTTCCTAAATGGCAGGCAGTGTTCTAAGTGCTTTACAAGTATTTACTCATTTACTCCTTATGTCAACTTTATGAAATAGCTTTTATGTTTTTTGTTTTTTGGGTTTTTTTTTGCGGTATGTGGGCCTCTCACTGTTGTGGCCTCTCCCGTTGCGGAGCACAGGCTCCGGACGCGCAGGCTCAGCGGCCATGGCTCACGGGCCCAGCTGCTCCGCAGCATGTGGGATCTTCCCGGACCGGGGCTCGAACCTGTGTCCCCTGTATTGGCAGGCGGACTCTCAATCACTGCGCCACCAGGGAAGCCCTGAAATAGTTATTTTATTCTCCCTATTTTACCAATGAGGAAACTGAAACACAGGAAAATTAAGTCATTTGCTTAAAGGTTATAGTAAGTGGTAAAGCAGGGTTTGAACCCAGGCATCACCACCTACGCTATCTTACTACTATCTAAGGAAGCGATACGATGTTTAAAGAGATATCCACTTCATCAGCCAATTCTATCAGTTTCATCTGCAAAATACAACCAATATCTGACCACTTCTCGCCACCTCGTCCACTATCCCACCGTGCTCAAGGTCACCATCACCTCATGTCTGGATTATAGCCCTTACCTTCCTTCAGGTCTTCCTGCATCCTCCCTTACCCCCTACAGTCTGTATTTTGCAGCCAGAGTAGACCTTTAAAACCAAGTCAGATTATGTCATTCCTTCTGAACCTTCCAGTGGCTCCCATCTCACTAGGAGTGGAAGACAGAGCCCTTTCTGTGCTTAGGAGGCCCTACATGATCCAGGCCTCCGCTGCCTCTGATTTCATCTCCTGCTACTCTAGCCCTTTCTGTCTGCCTACCCACATGGGCCTCATCACTGTCCCTCCTAGACGCCAGGTACACTAACAGCTTAGGGCTTTTGAGCCATCCTTCTGTTTGGGACATTTTTAGTCCAGATAGCCACATGGCTTGTTCCCTTGCTCTGCTCAAATCTCACTTCATTCCAGAGGCCTTCCTTGGTCATCCTATCTGGGAGTACAGTGCAAGAAAGTTCAAGGGTAAAGAACAGCACGTGCGGAGTACTTGAGAAGGGAGGAAGTCTGTTTCATTTTCTTTCCCAAGGAATTAAAAGAAGGCCAGTGTACCAGAGCACAGATGGTGGGGGAGGCCTGTCACAAGGTGAGGTTTGAGAGGAAGCAGGAGCCAAGTCACACAGGACTTTATACACCATGTTAAAGACTTGGCTCTTTAGAAAAGAAGAACACAGGATGCTGTGGGGGTCATGGAAAGCTTCTCCGAGGAAAAATGGTAGTGTTAAATGAAAAAGTGAAGGTCAGGGCCCTGCAGGTGGGAGACATTATGTCAGGAAAGGAATAGAGGCAAAACATAGCATAGGATGTAGAAGCAGATAATGTTGGTGGCAGAAATAAGAAGCATACCAATCTTGCCCTCAAGGCACTGAGATGGACAAGAATAACTAATACAGAGCAGAACATGTGAATAGTCATCATGTGTGAGGTACACACATCCTACATCAAAATCAGACTTTCCATCTGCTGTTCTTCACACACGGAACACATTTTCTGTCTTCTGGGTCTTGCTCATCCCATACCCTTTGCCTGAGATGCCATCCCTACTGCTTCTGGCCATCCTTCTCATACGGCAGCTTCTTCAAGTAGCCTTTCCTAATCCCATCAACTAGATGAGTTATCATCTCTTGAACCTCTTTGGACTTGGTACGTCTAAAGTGACACTCTCTGTTCCTCCTTCTGGCATGTCCTTTCCCCTGGTAAACTACTGTTTTAAAAATATGAAACTTAAATATGTCTTCCTTGGACTGATTCCTTCAGGCAAAGTTATAACCATCTTTTTAAATGTCAGTGCCTTGTCCAGTCAGTAAATGATAGCGATAACAGTATTTATTATTATCTCATATCATCCTCAGAATCTCTCTGCGAGATAAGTATTTTCTACTTTTTAGAGAAACAGAGACTCAGAGGTATGGGGTGATTTGCCCAAGGTCATGGAGTGCTAGAGTCTTATCTTAAACAGAGGACCCTCTCATTCCAGAGCCTCATGCTGCCAAAACATGGGAGACTGAAGCTTGAGTAGTTGTTACGGATCAGCCACCTTATTAATTTCAGTCACTTTAATTATCTCCATAAAACTATTTGCGTAGCTGAAAGGCAGTAAGATTGGGCTCGATTATCCAAGAGCCCCATCCTACTGCCATGATTGTAGTGTCACAGTGGTGCCCTGCTGGCATCCTTGCTGAGTCCTGCCAAATTCCACAGCTGCCCTAAATTTTATCTAAGAGTGGCTAAATAAAGTTTGTTAGGATGCCCAGAGACAGGAAGTCACAATCATTGCTGGTGGACATGAATAGGTGAGGTTCTTTTGGAGAACAGTTTAGCAGTATGGCTCAAGAGCCTTAAAAATGGTCTGTGCCCTTTGACCTGGTGATCGCACTGATAGTGCTCATACTAAGGCAATAACCCCAAGAGCTTTCTCCTCAAAGATGCTCCCTGCAGTGTTATCTGTACTAATGAAAAACGAGAAGCACCCAAACATCCAATAACAGTGGAATAATTGTGTTAACTTGTGGTGTCTCTCTCCCACTGTTCCCACCTCCAGCTGATGAACTGTTATGTAGCCACGTAACTGATCTTTTTTTTTTTTTTTTTTTGCGGTACGCGGGCCTCTCTCACTGTTGTGGCCTCTCCGTTGCGGAGCACAGGCTCCGGACGCGCAGGCTCAGCGGCCATGGCTCACGGGCCCAGCCGCTCCGCGGCATGTGGGATCTTCCCGGACCGGGGCACGAACCCGTGTCCCCTGCATCGGCAGGTGGACTCTCAACCACTGTGCCACCGGGGAAGCCCAACTGATCATTTTAAAGACTGATATAATATGAAACAAATAATTTCTTCTATAATCCCTGGCCGATGGAGCAGGGTACAGCATTGTTTACATAGTACCGTCACACCCTAATTCAGCACTTGGTACACTGTAGGCACGCAGGAAATATTTGTTGAGTGAATGGTCATCCCTAGCATGAATCTACTCTATAGAGAAAAGGAAAGATACCAGAAGTTAATAGTGTTTGCTTTTATGTGGATGGGACTAAGAGTGATTTTTATTCTGTTGTTTCTACTTTCATTTTTGTCCTCGTGTGTTCTGTAGTGATTACATAGGACTTATTGGAAAAAATAACTTCCATTAAGTTGTTTTGAACTTGAATCAAAGAAGAGAGGGTTAGATTGGTTACTTGCTACGGGCCAGGCACTCTGCTAAGGGCTTTACTTAAGTAATATTCCTAACTTTCCCAAAATTCCTGAAAACAAATATTATTCTCCCCATTGTATAGATGAGAACACTGAAGCTTATAGAGGTTAAGTTACTTACTCAGGCTTGAATACTTAGTAAGTAACTGAGCCAGGACTAAAATTCTGGTCTGACTTCAAATTCTGTTGTTTTCATAATCATTTTTCTTTGTCAGCTTGATTTCTAGATGAGATTTTTTTCAGAGCCTTTTGCCACTTGTCTCAGATAGGGTCTGTAGCAAAGCTGAGGTTGTAACAGCTTGTCTTTAAATTAAAAGTATGGCATTTCCAGTGTGGGTAAGGTCACTGATACCCTTGTACTCTAATGGATTTCAGAATTTGGTGATGCAGCCACTCCTCTAGCAGCAAACCCAGATGCCACCACAATAAGCATTGAGGATCCTGGTGAAACCCCAAAACACCAGCCAGGAGCCCCAGGAGGCTCAGGGAGAGAAGAGGATGATGAGTTACTAGGAAATGATGACTCTGACAAAACTGAGGTTTGAACTTGTCTTTTAAATTGTTTTTTCTTTTAATTTTTTTAACATCTTTATTGGAGTATAATTGCTTTACAATGGTGTGTTCATTTCTGCTTTATAACAAAGTGAATCAGCTCTACACATACATATATCCCCATATCTCCTCCCTCTTGCGTCTCCCTCCCACCCGCCCTATCCCATCCCTCTAGGCAGTCACAAAGCACCGAGCTGATCTCCCTGTGCTATGCAGCTGCTTCCCACTAGCTATCGATTTTACCTTTGGTAGTGTATATAAGTCTATGCCACTATCTCACTTTGTCCCAGCTTACTCTTTTAACTTTTAAAAACCTCACTCATGCATTTATCTGTCTCCTGTGTGCCAGGTAGAATGCCAAGCAGTGGCGACACGAAGGTAAATCATGTAAATCAAGGTAAATCTGCCTTGGGGGAGAAACAGACAAGCAAACAGACCATTGTTACCCATGGGAAACACGCTGGGGTTGTGGGAGCAGACAGAAGGGGGTTACAGAAGGCTTCCTGGAGGCAGTGACACTTAAACTGAATCTTGTTGAAAGAATAGGCGAACCCGGGAAGAAGGTGTGGAAGGGTGATCTGGGCAAAGGGAACAGTTTTGGTGAAGTCACAGAGGCATGAAAGAACATGGTACAGAAAGCACATCTTCCATCTTCATGTACGTTGGGAGCAAAATATAAGTGAAGACAGGAGATGAGGCTCACAGATAGGCAAGGACTCAACCCTCTGAGTATGAATTGTATTCTGAAAACCATTGGGAGCCATTGAAAGATTTTAAACAATATGACCAGATACGTTTAAAGATATTTAAGATACAGGGCCCTGTGGAGTATGAATTGGTGGGAGACGGACCAGAGGCCAGAAAACCGGGTAGGAGACTGGTGAAGTGGCCTGAGCTAGAACTGGATACAGATGTTTAGCAGATGGGCTCACTAGGACTTGGTGGAAAAGGGGTGAGGAAGAGAGGGAGGATTCTATTGAGAGTTCTAGGTTTCTGCATCTGGTTGAATTTTGAATATCAGAGCTGTTTTTGATCACAAAAATTTACTTCCATGTACACTGTTGGTGCATTCCAGAAAAACAGTATTTCTAGTAATATTTTATAAATAGATCATGATTGTGATTCACTAGAGGAGTACTCAGTTTATAGCAGTGTGTTCACAGGCTCATGAAATAGTGGAGGGGCAAGTGCTCTTCGTGGAACTCCATGAAATATCAAAATAAGTACCAAAGTGTATGTCAAATTAAATAGCATTGTATACTAGATATTGTGGCAAGAGCTCAGACTTAGGAGCCTGAGTTTGAATCCAGGTCTGGCCAGTAGTAGTAGCTCTGTGGTCTTGGATAAGGTACTTTAATTTCCCTAAACCTGGATTTCCTCATTGGAAATATAAGAAAATAGTATACTGACTATTGTCATCATTATCATCACAACAGCTAATATTTACTCAGTTTTTAATAGCTGCCAGGTACCGTTTAAAGTTCCTTACTTGGATCATCTCATTTAATCCTTAAAACAACCCTATATGCAAGGAACTATTCTTAGCTTCATTTTGTAAATGAGAAACCTGAGGCACAGATTTTAAGTGACTTGCCCCAGGACACACAGCTGGCAGGTGCAGATGGAACTTTAAACCAAGGTACTCTGAGTCCCTCTGTATTAGAGTAGTGTATGTTAAGTGCTTATCAAAGTTGTTGGCACCCTCAGGATATAGGAATGATTTTTAGTATAACTGAGTGTATTAATTAGTTACGGTTCTCCAGAGAAATAGATCAATAGGATATGTATATGTAGAGAAAGAGATTTACTTTTTTTTGAATTGGTTCACATGATTGTGGATGCTTGGTGAGTCCAAAATCTGATGGAGGATGCTGGCAGGCTGGAGACTCAGGAAAGAGAATTTGAATCCAAAGGCATTGTGCTGGAGAAGTAGGAAGAGCTGATATTGCAGATGAAGTCTGAGGGCATCTGCTGGAGGAGTCCCTCTTGCTCAGGGGGTCAGCCGTTGGTTCTATTCAGGCCTTCACCTGATTGGCTGTGGTTCACCCACATTATGGAGGGCAATCTGCTTTATTCAAAAAGTCCACCAATTTAAATGTAAAGCTCATCCAAAAACACCCTTACAGAAACATCCAGAACAATGTTTGATCAACTATCTGGGCATCATGGCCCAGCCAAGTTGACACATAAAATTTACCATCACACTGAACAACAGCAGCCATCAAAAGTTTAAGAAGCATTGTATAGGGGAAAAAAATCTTAAAACTGAAAACATTTTATTCGTTATCTTAATTTCGTCAGGGAATCGGGGAGAGGTTACCAATATTCTATGATAGTGACAGAATTTCTTGACCTAGCTTATGGAACATGGGTCTCTGGTGTTCAGTATCTTGCAATATTAGAGTTGGAAAGAATCTACAGTTTCCTCTACAGTAAGTCCCCTACATATGAACCTTCAAGTTGCGAACTTTCAAAGATTCGAACGTGTGTCCGCATGTCCAGTCATGTAAGTTCATGTGTCTGGCGTACATTGTCACATGCGTGCATCCTCTACAAGTGTTTGTGCTTTTGTGAACTTTACTGTACAGTACTGTATAGAGTACAGTATCTTTATTTCAAGCCCAGGATGTCCAGAAGCAAGCGTAAAAGCAGCGGTGATATAGCTGGTACAGTACTACCCAGACATCACTGGATCATTTTTTTAAGAGGGTAGATAGAATTGAATCCAGCAAGGAACCAGAACCTGTGCCATCAGTGGCAGGAGTGAGTGAAATTGCACCTTGCCCTCCGTGTCCTATTGCTGAAGATCCTTCAGCTCTACCATCTCCCACCTCCTCTCCCTCCTCCAGTCAGTAACTCTTCTTGCCTGTTCACTCGATGCCAGCCCCTGTATGCCAGCTGTTATACTGTACTACTGTACTTTTCAAGGTATTGTACTGTAAGATTAAAAATGTTTTCTTGGGCTTCCCTGGTGGTGCAGTGGTTGAGAGTCCGCCTGCCGATGCAGGGGACACAGGTTCGTGCCCCGGTCTGCGAAGATCCCACATGCTGCAGAGCGGCTGGGCCCGTGAGCCATGGCTGCTGAGCCTGTGCGTCCGTCCAGAGCCTGTGCTCCACAACAGTGAGAGGCCCGCGTACTGCAAAAAAAATGTTTTCTTTATTTTTTGTGTTTGTTTTTCGTGTATTATTTGTGTGAAAAGTATTATAAACCTACTACAGTGCAGTACTATATAGCTGATTGTGTTTGTTGGGCACCTAGGCTAACTTTGTTGGACTTAGGAACAAATTGGATTTCCAAACGCACTCTCGGCATGGAACTTGTTCGTATATAGGGGACTTACTGTATTTCAGCTTCCCTCTCAAGATATTAATGCTGTCCGTGGTATGTCAGAAAGACAGCACTTGAATACCTCTAGGAGCAGGCTGCTCATGACCATGTAAAGCAGCCCCTACCACTTTTGGAAAACTTTAATGGGGAAAATTTTCCTTTATAGTGAACAAAAAATATCTGCCTATAGTACCTTCCCTCATCTTGCAAAGGTCCTTAGAGTGCATCTGTACTTTTTGCTGTATGAATCCTCTTCAGATATCTGAGGATGGCAGTCACACTTCCTGGCATGGGGCGTGCATTCTTCTGTAGACAGCTGTGCTCTTGGTGCAGGCATGGCCTTCCTAGTGCCCCTCTTCTAAATAGGAATTTTGGTTTTCTGTTAGAGCAGTATATTTTAAGTTTTTAATTCTTTAGAGTGAGTCAGTATATCAGATTTTTGAGAATTCAGGTGGTGATAGTAGTGAGGATGTTGAAGTGGAGGAAGGGGAAAAGATATTTACACTGACTGCCTTCTGTAGGTACATGTTTGTGTGTGTGTATATACATATGTATGTTGTTTTGCATAGTAATTAAGCTAATCCTTCCTATTATCCTATAAGGTAGATCTTGTTACCTGCACTTTTTTTTTTTAATTTTTTTCTTTTTTTTTTTGCGGTACACGGGCCTCTCACTGTTGTGGCCTCTCCCGTTGCAGAGCACAGGCTCTGGACGCGCAGGCTCAGCGGCCATGGCTCACGGGTCCAGCCGCTCCGCGGCATGTGGGATCTTCCCGGACCGGGGCACGAACCCGCGTCCCCTGCATCGGCAGGCGGACTCTCAACCACTGCGCCACCAGGGAAGCCCACCTGTACTTTTTAGATAAGGAAGACTGAGATGAGTCTAGTGATTTGACGAAGCCATCCCCTGGTGGAGGGACCAGGATTTGAAACCTTTTGGTGTGTCTTCAGAGCTGATGCTTTTATGTCAGGCTGAGAATTGGGCATGGCTGTGGTAAAATTGATTGATGAATGCAGAAGAGTTTGGTCTTTCGTACATCTTGATTTTCCATTAGACCCTCTCTCTTTCTCTTTCTCTGGGTAGCTAGAATAAGGAAATTGCTTCTGTGTTCATTACGTTTTTTATTTTACCTCTGACAGTTACTTGCTGGACAGAAGAAAAGCTCCCCCTTCTGGACATTTGAATACTATCAAACATTCTTTGATGTAGACACTTACCAGGTTTGTAAACCAGATTTACCTTTCTTTTGTCATATAATGCAGACTTGTTTCTTCTATGGTTAAACAATCGAGTAATGTGAAAGGTTTTATATACTGGATATGGTCTTCAAAAGTAAAAGGTCAATTAGCATTTGAAAATACTAAATGAAATAATAAAAAAATACTAAATAAATAATAAAAGCTATAATCACTGAGTTTCAATTTTGCAGGGCAAACTTATTAAACTTTAAGAAAAAAATCTTCAGTAGACTTAACTGCTGTGCTGTTTTGCAGGTCTTTGACAGAATAAAGGGGTCTCTTTTGCCAATACCAGGAAAAAACTTTGTGAGGTTGTATATCCGCAGCAACCCAGATCTCTATGGTATGTGTAGTGCTGTTTTGATTCTTTTCCATGTCCCAGCTAAGCTCAGGTGAGTGTGCGGGTTGCCTGGAAAGTCGCAGAAGCGCACTGTTGGTGGGGCATCTGGTGTTTTATTTGACTCTTCTGAGCTTTGATAGCAACTGTTGCAGAGAATTTGGAGAAAATGCAATTGTATGTTCTATTAATGCGCTGATGACAAGTAATAGTATGTCCTTTGAAAGTCTTCAAATGACATTACAAATTCAAGACAAGTTAAGTCACTTGTGTTAGAGGAGATTGTTGATTTTAATTTTAGAGGATTTCCTGGTGGGGGTGAGTGTGGAGGAGCTTCTCTCATGCTTATTCATGATGTGCTGAGTTCCAGCTCTGCACAGGCTGGCTTCCCCTTGAAAGTCTGTAAGAGGATGGGCCAGGGGATAATGTCATTCCGACCTCCCTGCTATCCGAGAAGGGAGCAGAGGTCCATCCAGTGATCCTGAAGGAAAGCGTTCCAACAACGGTGGCCTGTGTTTGAGGGGAGAAGAGAGCCGGCGGCTCTGAGTGCTTCTGTTTGCAGGTGCTGTACGAAAGACTTGGTGCACATGGGCACACTTAATTCTTGCATCAACCTTTGGGTAGGTATTATTATCACCGTTTTTCAAAAGAGGAAGCTGGTGCTCAGTGGGGTTCAGTAATATATATGCTCAATCCTAAACATTAAGTTTTAGAGTGATTATACTTGTTGATTATAAGAGGAAAAGGAATTCAGGAGAATCTATTGTGTGCCAGTCACTACATACACTCTTTAATCCTTTTCAACAAGGCTATGTATTAAGTACTCTTTTCCCTGTTTTCCATGTGAGAAAACTAAAACTGAGATTTGCAACATCATGGATGAACTCGGAGGGTGTTAATGCTTAGTGAAATATGTCAGACAGAGAAAGACAGATGCTTATGGTATCACTTATATGTGGAATCTAAACACTAAAACAAACTAGTGAATCTAACAAAAAAGATACAGACTCACAGATATAGAGAACAAGCTAGTAGTCACCAGTGGGTAGAGGGAAGGGAGGAGGGGCAAGATAAGGGGTAGGGGATTAAGAGGTACAAACTAGTTAAGTATAAAATAAATAAGCTATAAGGATATACTATGCAGCACAGGGAATATAGCAAATATTTTATAATAACTATAAATGGAATGTAACCTTTAAAAATTGTGACTCACTGTGTTGTACACTTGAAACTTATGTAATATTATAAATCAACTATACATCAGTTAAAAAGTAAAAGTAGGGAATTCCCTGGTGGCCCAGTGGTTAGGACTCTGAGCTTCCACTGCAGGGGCCACGGGTTCAGTTCCTGGAACTAAGATCCCACAAGTCGCACAGCATGCCCCCCCCCAAAAAAGTAGAACTAGCTCATAGTTTAGTTTTATGTAAAAGCCCCCATTTATTCTATTAGACTGGTGTTGGTTTGTTTTTTTTTTTTTTTTTTTTTGTGGTATGCGGGCCTCTCACTGTTGTGGCCTCTCCCGTTGCGGAGCACAGGCTCCGGACGCACAGGCTCAGCGGCCATGGCTCACGGGCCTAGCTGCTCCGTGACATGTGGGATCTTACTGGACCGGGGCACGAACCCGCGTCCCCTGCATCGGCAGGCGGACTCTCAACCACTGCGCCACCAGGGAAGCCCTAGACTGGTGTTTTTAAGCTACAGAACCTTTTCATCAAATGGCATGGATGTCCAATATTTAAAACCAGTCAAAGTGGAGCAGCTCTGATGGAGGTTGAGGGAAGTCTCCCTTCCACTCAGCTTCCTCCCTCAGGGACACACACAGAAGTTCCATCCAGATGTCCATGGAATTCCTGGAGCTCCGGTGAGCATAGTGTGAAAACCATTGCCTTGGCCCAGGCCTCTCAGCTAAAGGTTGCCAAGGTGGCATTTCTTTCTAGCTCTCATTCTTCCTTACTTCTAGCCTGAGAACTTCTTGAGAAGCAGACTCTGTGTCTGAGAAATCCACGTCATCAGCACCAGGCAGAGGGCTTGGTGCAGAGTAGGTACTCAAACAGTTTTTGAGCACTTTATTTTGTGCTAGAGACTGAGGATTCAAAGATAAAGTCATGATCTCCATCCCCAAGGAGAAAGAAGAGAGGGACCCAGCATTCGTTGAGCACCTAACAGGTGCCAAGCATGGAGTTCAGCACTGTTTTACTGTGTTACACTGTTTTATTTCCCACGCTCCGAGGTAGCCTTATCTTACAAAAGAGAAAAATTGAGGTTTGGGGAGGACAGCCTGCCTACAGTCTCAGAGATAGCAACAACATCAACAACAACAACAATAATAGCAAACACACATAGAATGCTTGATATATGCCAGACACTGTTATTAGGGAACAACCTGAATTAACTCATGTAATCTTCATAATAACCCCAACTTTACGAGGTAGGTACTATTATTATGCCCATTGTGTAGATGAGGACACTGTGTCGCATAGAAGTCTAGCAACTGGCCTAAGATCACGCAGCTAGTAAGTGGCGGAGGATTCACATCAGCACTGTAGCTCCTAATCCATATTCTTCATCACTGTGTTTGGCTGTCTTTCGTGACAAGGCCAGGATACGAACCCAAAGCATCCTTCTTCCCACAACACTACTAATCTCATGAGCCCATAGACATGGTTAAAAAAAGAAGGTACAATATTGGTAAAGTGTTTTCTAGCAGAGAGGGCTGGGCCTCGTGGGGTGGGTTGGAGGAAAGTGGTCAGGAACAAGATGACAGAAGAGCCAGTCTGTAGAATCTGAGGGAAAGACTGATGAATTTGACTACATTTAAACTAAAATTTAAAATTTCTGGGCTTCCCTGGTAGTGCAGTGGTTAAGAATCTGCCTGCCAATGCAAGGGACACGGGTTCGAGCCCTGGCCCGGGAAGACCCCACATGCTGTGGAGCAGCTAAGCCCGTGCACCACAGCTACTGAGCCTGAGCTCTAGAGCCCGCAAGCCACAACTACTGAGCCCACCTGCCACAACTACTGAAGCCTGCACACCTAGAGCCCGTGCTCCGCAACAAGAGAAGCCACCACAATGAGAAGCCCGCGCACCACATCGAAGAGTAGCCCCCGCTCACCACAACTAGAGAAAGCCCGTGCATGGCAACGAAGATCTAACACAGCCAAAAAAATAAATAAAAATTTCTACACCACAAAATAAACCATAAGCAAGGTAATAAATAAATAAACCACAGACCAGAGATAATATTTCAATGCATATAACCCACAAAGGATGCAAAGCAAGTGTACATGTAGGATGCCTCCCGATTATGAGAATAAAACCAAGTATAAGTTCTGGGGGAAAATGAGCAATTCACAGAAAAGGAAACCCAAATGGCCAATAAATATATGAAAAGATAGTTATCCCTACCTGAAATAAAAATTTAAACAGGATATTATTTATGTCCATTATTTTAGCAAGCATACAAATTGGCTTGTCTTCATTCATTCATTCAATTAATTCAACAGATATGGAACACTTACTCTTCTAGGCACTGGAGGTACAGTAGTAAATAAAACAGACAAAAATCCCTGCCCTGAGGGAGTTTATAATCTAAGTTTAACAATAGACAAAGAAAATAGGTAAAATATCAGTACATAGTGTGCTAGTGATAAATGCTAAGGTGAAAATTTAAAAGCAGAGAAGAAAGACAGTAAATGTTTGTGTAGGTGGGTGGATTTGAAATTTAAAAAAATTTTAAATGTATTTGAGTAAATGCCTGAAGGAATTGGGAGCAATACATATAGGTATCTCAGGGAAGAGCATTTGAAACAGAGCTCAGCACGTGCAAAGGCCCTGGGGCAGGAACTTGCCTCATGTGCTCAAAGAACAGTGAAGAGTCTAGTGTGACTGGGCCAAAGTGAACAAGGGTGTCTAGTGGCTGAGGTCAGAGGGACAGTGTGGAGGGGCACATCATGTAGGGTCTTGTAAGCAAGTGAAGACTTTGGCTTTTGCTTGAGTGAGATGCCATCAAAGGGTCTGAACAGAGGAATGACCTACTCTAAGTCAGCTTTTCATAAACACTGATACCACCTGTTGCCAAGAATGGGAGCAAGGGGAACTTTTGTATAATGTGGGTGGGTATGTAACTGGTGCCACAAATTGGAGCAGTTTGAAGATGTTCATACCCTACAACTTAGCAGTTCTACTCCTAGATAAATAGTCTTAGAGAAACTCACGTATATACAAGAAGGCAAGTAGAAGAATATTATTATTCATTGCCTCAGCATTGCTTGTAATAGCAAATATTTAGACATGACCAAAATATTCATCAGCAGGAGAATGGATCAGTAAATTATGGTGTGTTCATATACGGAATTCTGTAGGTTTTAGAAATGAATGTGATCTATAAGCATCAACATGGATACATCTCAGAACGATAGTCAATTAAAAAAAAAGCATGTTGTAGAAGGATATAAGTAGTATGACGGCATTAGAAAGATTTGAAGAAGAGGCATGAGGGCTATACCAGTGTTTGTTTTATCATTTTGGGGCTTTTCTGTATGTTAGAAATATTTTATAACATAAAATGCACAATACAAACTAAATTAACGCTCCCTCCCACCCCACCCCGTAATTAGAGTAGGAATTTGGCAGGAACGAGGAAGAAAGAAGACAGAATGAAGCATTGTGGCAGGCCTGGTGGTTGTGTTTCTCTAGAGGCCAAGCAGGTGGTTGTGTTTCTCTAGAGGCCAAGCTTCCTGTGTGCCTGAGTGCACCAGAGGCAGCAACTGTGTCTGTCACACATCATTGTGTCCCCAGCACCAGCCCAGGGCCCAGAGGATAGTAGGTATTTAGTAAATAATGGCTGACAGGATCCGGTAGTCTCTGCTTTCCAGGTATGGGTACTATAATATTTTGACCACTTGTGGTCGCATGCTTTGATGGTCTCAGCCCATCAAAAACACGTCAGTTTTGTTCATTTGTTCAATAAAGCTTTTGGGGATTTTTAAATTATTGTTGTTGGTTGTAGGGGTTTTTTTGGTTGTTGTTGTTAAATATTTTATGTGTTAGTCACTCAGAATAATACGGTGAACAGAATCTAATCCTTGGCTATATCAGGGCGCCTGCAGGCTAGTGAGTAAATGGCACTCCTTGGGAAGCTGATGTTGGTGGCTCTTTGGAGCCTCCCAGTCAAGTGCTTGTGCTCCCTTTCCCACCTTAAGGAAGCAACTTGACTTCGAAAAGTGCTCATGCATTTCTGCTAGCCGTCTCCCCCAACACAATAATTTTCTTAATTTTATATGTCAAGGTGCCTGCAGTTACCCCCAAAGATATTGCAGAATATTAGTGAAATTGAAAAAATGAAATTCATAAAATTTATTGAAGTCTCTAAATTTAAAAATTGTATTTGTTCTAATAGTCCTTTTTCTAGATGGGGAGAAACAAGGATGGTGTTCATGAAATGAAGCGAAATGATGAAAGGGATTTACAAAGCATGGTGCACTCATCCACTTAGTGGAATTTTTTATAATCACTAAAAAAGAATTAGCTGATTTTTATGAATAGCTATAGTAGAATCTCCAGAGCATAATAAGGTGGAAATACATATGCCTGTTAGAGTTTGTATAAAGTGCGTGCACACACACACACACACACACACAAATATGCATTTGCTTATATGTGTATAGGAATCTCTGGCAGGATTCACCAGAAACTGGTTACAATGGTGAGCTCTGTGGAAGCAAAATGCATAGCTAGGGAACAGAGAGGAAAGGAATTTTACTTTTCTCTATATTCCCTTTTTGTGCCTTTTGAACACTGAACTATGTGCATGTATTACTTTTTGATTAAAAAAAGAAAGAAATAGATAAAGACACACATACACGGTGATTTGTTAGATTAAACGAACCCTTTCCTAAAGTGTTCTGCTTGCCCTACTCTTCCATTTAGACAACAAAGGACCTATTTGATTTAAAATATTTTTCTCTGGCATTAACATTTGGTACTTATGTAAAGGAAGTAACCTTTGCTTCCTGTTTCCTGATGGTGAAGGTTTAACAAAATGTCCATAAATTTTTTTTGATGATCCTCCAATAAAAGAAACTATAAGCAAATCAGTGTCTTTATTCATCTAATCATGGAAGGTGTTTTGGTCTGTGCATTTCAATCCCCCTTGTCTTTAAGGCAGCTAATTACTGAGTTGCATGTTTGACCTTTTAAAAAAGAAAATCCCCACTAAACGAGTACTGATTCCATCTAAAATTCCTTTTCTCTTCCCTTTAGATTCCATCTAAAATTCAGATTCACCTCACATGAATAGGGTGAGGGAGATAAGAAATTATTTTGTGAGAGCCTAAAAGCTGGTTCTTCATTTTCTTGTCTGAATTTTCTGGTTTGCTTTGCAGGCCCCTTTTGGATATGTGCCACGTTGGTCTTTGCCATAGCAATTAGTGGGAATCTTTCCAACTTCTTAATCCATCTGGGAAGGAAGACATACCATTATGTGCCCGAATTCCGAAAAGGTTGGTGAATAGCTTGACTCATTTGGAATGCTGTTAGTTGGTAACCGTGAGTTCTTTTTACCCACTGAGCTCTTAGACCCCTGTCTGTCGGTCCTGCAGCCCTTTTTTAAGGGCTCAAAATTAATCATCCGTCTATATAAATCCACATAGTCTTTTTATTTTCTATTGTGGTAAAATATATATAACCTACAATGTACCATTTTAACCATTTTTAAGTGTACAGTTCAGTGGCATTAAGTATATTCAATATTTTGAATCCATATACTCTTTTGGAAAACTGTAAGGCAAGACCCCATAGCAATCGGAATTTATCCAAAGAAAAATGTACAAGATAAGTAAAAAGCAGTGTGCATGAAAGTCTCCATTGTAGCATTATTTGTATTATCCAAATGTTGGAAACAATAGGGGCATTGTTATTTAAGGCATGATGACTCAACTAGCTGGGGCTGTAGCCATTAATTATGAAGCACTTAGAGCAACATGGAAAACTCATAATCCAAACTTAGGCCAGGGGCTTCCCTGGTGACGCAGTGGTTGAGAGTCCGCCTGCTGGTGCAGGGGACACGGGTCCATGCCCCGGTCCGGGAAGATCCCACATGCTGCGGAGCGGCTGGGCCCGTGAGCCATGGCCGCCAAGCCTGCGTGTCCGGAGCCTGTGCTCCGCAACGGGAGAGGCCACAACAGTGAGAGGCCCGGGTACCACAAAAAACAAACAAACAAACAAACTTAGGCCAGTGCTGTTAGCAACTTTGTTAAAGAGAAATTTACAAATGGTCAGGGCCTAGAAGGGAAAATGCAGAAGTGAACGTGTCCTAGTGATGGGCTTGTGGATGACATTCTTATTTTAAAACGTCCTTTCTTGTGGCAGTATTGGGTAGCTGGGGGAAAAAAACCAAACAGCTTTGAGGGATTTGCAGATGTCAGCCACCCCAAGTTGGAGGTGTTTGGCTCTGCAGGAGATTGGCCTGAGCCACTTTCTCCATTCTCTCCTTCCCTCCCTCCGTCCCTTCTGTCCTGATCTCCTGTTGAAAGGCTGTATAAGAGCATGGGCTCGGGAACCAGGCCGTCAGCTTCAGGTTCCAGCTTCACCATTCACTAGCTTCTACCTTGCTGGGCAAATTATTTCATCTCTCTTGGCCTCAGATTCCTTATCAGTGAAATGGGAATAAGAATACCTATATTATAGGGCTATTGTAAGAATAAAGAAGTGATGTATGTAAAGAGGTTAGAATAGTGCCTTGTACAAAAAGAGTTCAGTAAAATTAACTATTGCTATATATGTATGTACACATATCTGTGTGTCTGTAGAGAAATGTATTTACCTGTGTGTATGTCCATGTAGCCTTCCTTTCCTCCCCTCTACCCTCCATGCCCATTTTCCCTTCTTCTCGCCTCCATTATGGAGTCAGACCTGGATTCAGTCCCAACTCCATTTGTCAAGTAACCTTGGTCTAAGTTTAACTCAATAAATGTTATCCATGAGCTCTCAGTATGCCTTCAAGTAGCTCAGTGGTTAAGTAAAGAAAAACAGGTAAATGGATATTGCTGTAATAAATAATATGTGTTAATTTCTATATCAGAAGTCTGTAGAGGTATACTGACAGAAAAGAGGAGTGAATCACCCTGCCTGAGGGTGTGGAAGCTGTGGGGGGAGGGGGGAGGGCAGGGGTCGGGGTCCTTGTTTGTTCTTATACTGTTTGGCTGGGCATCCCAGTATCAGGGAGTCATGGGATGTATGTGCCAGTAAGATGGTCGTTGACTCGATCAATAAATATTTTTCCATTTTATGTAAAGATTATAAGTCACACATCCAAGGTCATGTCCCGCTTCTACCACTTATTAATTATTTGACCCTAATCAAACCACTTAGCTCTCTGATCCTGTTTCCTCATTTCTAAAATAAAGATAGATTATATGAAATAATGTGTTTATATACAAGTTAACAATATAAAAAGCTTATTCTTGATCGGGCATTTATTATTTATCAATCAGTGTTCTAAATATACGTGTTTTTACTCATTGAATTCTCCTAATAATCTTATAAGGCAGTGTACTATTATTATTCCCATTTTACAGATGAGAGGCAGGAAGGTTAAGTAAACTCACCACCCAGGTCTACTCAGCTGTAAGTGGCAGAGCTAGGATTAGAGTCTGCATATACAGTCTGTAGCTCTGACTGTTGAACAACGTTACCTCTCAGTAAAGCACTCAGTGTAACGCCTGACACCCAGTGGACAGCTGTAGTCACTGTAGCAATTCCCTTCCCCTCCCTTTAGTTATTCAAGAAGAAGGCAGTATATCAGCAAAATTACATTTGGCTTAATGCTGGAGTTCCCCATGTGAAAAAAACTGCTCTGGGAGCTGAAAATGTTTTGGACAATCACATATCTTACCCAGAGCCTGACTGTAGTTGCTAGGAGTGCCTTTGTTCTTGCCAAGAGCGTTCAGTGGATTACCTGGTGACTTTCATCTGGGAAGGGCTGGTGTTGCAGACTGAGCCGTTTATGATCCTCCACTCCAGAAGAGGGAGGACGAATCCTCTAGGGCGTGCTGCTAGAGGACGGGGAGGGAGGGACAGTAAGTAATACACTGAGCGTTGCTCCTCTGAGGAGCCGCTAAGTAGCATTTCCACCACAGAGACCGAATTATGTAAAGAAGAAAGTGGAACTGGAGACTATTCCAAGCAATTCATCGGTGAGCTGGGACTCCCTATTTCAGAGACAGAAGGAACTCTAAGTAGCACGTAGAACAAGTTAGTCTGAACCCAGGTCATTTTCATAAATTTGCTAAAGAAATCAGTGTCAGCTCTTGTTATGTTAGGAAGGAAGATGTGTCCTTCCAAGGGGATAGTTGACTTGTATTTGATTGAAATGTTCTGTGTATTTACACACTTGCAGCGTGGCCCTCGGAAGTATTTCAGTTGCATGATTCAGTTGTTTAATACTATTAGTTGTTAGTTATTAAGTGAATTATAGAAACCATAGGAAAGACTACTGGTCATCACCACAAACACAAATGCTAAAGGGGCATGGATTCAGCACATTTATAGAGCACCTACTGCTTGTTGGGTACTGTGCCAGGCTCAGGGGTTGAGACCAGTAAGACACGATCCCCTGATCCAGTGAGGCAGGTGGACACTCCTGCAGGAAGTAAGTCCAGCAGGTACCGGAAGTGCCGTGGCAGTGCATTAAAGGCTTGGTGGAATTAAAACTTGTGTCCTCTCGCCCTCAGTGTCCATCGCAGCCACAATCATCTATGCCTATGCCTGGCTGGTTCCTCTTGCACTCTGGGGTTTCCTTGTGTGGAGAAACAGTAAAGTTATGAACATCGTTTCCTATTCATTTTTGGAGATTGTGTGCGTCTATGGATATTCACTCTTCATTTTTATCCCCACGGCGGTAAGTACCACACTGATTCTGAGTGAGGCCCTATTCTTAGTGGGAAATTCAACCAGCATCATCATTTCTAGCCTAACACTGATGTGCATCTGAAAAATACCCCTTGAATTTAGAAGTTTAGTGGGAATGCAGGCTGGAGAGCCAAGTGCTTTCCCTGGATCTTGAGCCCTTTGTTAGGAAAGCGTTCCCCTCAGTCTGCACGCTGGTGGCGTTTCTCTGGGCTGTTCTGGGAAACCCGAGTGGCAGTGAAGGCCCAGCTGCTGACAGGCTCCTGGGCCTTTATGAACACGTGTGCCTGGAACGAGCAAATGCCTCGCTGAATGCCTCCCCCAAGCCCTCCCCACCCTCCTTTTCTTTCAGATACTGTGGATCATCCCCCAGAAAGTGGTCCGCTGGATTCTAGTTATGATTGCCCTGGGCATCTCAGGCTCTGTCTTGGCAATGACATTTTGGCCAGCAGTTCGTGAGGACAACCGGCGCATCGCATTGGCCACAATTGTGACGATTGTGTTGCTTCACATGCTGCTTTCTGTGGGCTCCCTGGTATGGTCTCATTCCGATGCTCTTCCGGTGCGCTTTAGATGCAAATGCTAAGACCTCAAACTGTTAGGCACCACGGTTCTTTAAAAATTGGCTCCATGAAATAAATATCGTTTTAAATAGACTGTCCTAGATGAGAAATAATAGTCATGAGAATTTGATTATAATCTCTAACTTCACCTAACTTCTGACGTTTGGTTGAGATTTGGTGTCTGGCCAGAGGAAGTAGGGGTGGATGAGTGTCTACATATAGAGCTGGGGAGCGGAGGGTCCGGGGGGCGGGTGTTCTACCTGTGGATGCTTTTACTGGTTTTCTGCACAGACTCAGAAAGAGTTTTGAAATTCAGCTTTTCGTAGGTAGAAAGCTCGAGAATGAAGTCAAAATAGGAAAAAGTTATCTTTAAGATGAACAACATTTAAAACAATGTTTGAATTAATGTGTTTAGGTATCTTTTTAGAGAAACCATGTGCTTTTGAGTCAGACAGGCCCAGATTGAAGACCAGCTGTGTCACTCACTGGCTGTATGAGCTTGGGCAGGGAACCTAACTTCTCTGAATCTGAATTTCTTAATCTGTAACATTGGTATAATAGTTCTTGCCACAGAGGGTTGTTCTGAGATAAAATAAAATAATACATATAAAGCGCTTAACATGGAATTTGTCCCATAAATGCCCATAAATTAGATCCCTTTCCTCTGATCCTAAGGAGACATGTTCTTTGTAATTTCTGTACACATTGTGTGTAAAAATTGCTGCCCATGGCCTTAACAAGGCCTGGTATAGGTTTTTAAAAAAATCCAAATCCAAGAATGTTAAGGTCATGGCTGCCCACAGGAAGATGTTCACATAGCACATGGCCAGACCCTTGGTCAGGCTTTGCAGTTACAGGAGTAAAGATTTCTTTGGCACTGTTTGATCTTGAATATTTTCTGTAGACAACCATGGTCTCATTAAGTGCTTTAATAAGATCCCAATACTTTATCATTGAACAAGTCTCATAAAAAGTGCCAAGTTCTTGGTTGACATACATTTTACATATGCCTAAGCTTTAACCCCTTGAGATAGCAGAGTGACACTATTAATGTCTGGCACTTGGAACCTCTGGGCTGATGCCTAGAAATGCTGCTGTGACCTTCCTGTGACCCTCCCGTCTGCTGAGGAAGAATGTGCTTTGCACTGTGACTAACTCTCGTGCTATAATGCCTCTCACTGGCGTCTTCCCATCTCTCTTTTGAATTTTGAGTGTGTGTGTGTGTGTGTGTGTGTGTGTGTGTGTGTATTATGTACCTTGTTAAGAAGTTGGTGAGGGGAAGGAGGCAGGAGAAAGGCATTGCTGTGTTCGGTTCTGTAAAGAGTAGAGAGGAACAAGGCAGATGGGGCTATGGAGCAGGGAGGTGGTGTTGTTATTAACACGTTTAATTTGGTACCTGTGGCCAGGATCTTTTACCTCCTATGCCTACTCCTCCCTTTTGGGGTAAATGACACTGAAGTTAGGGTTTACCTGCCCATCTTGCTACTCAGGAACTTTCTAAAAGAGCATCAGAATGAAGTAGAAAGAGCACTGGGCTGGGAGCTGCTTAGCATTGAAAGCCTAGGCTCTCAGAACTCAGAACCTGGGTTTCCTCATCTGCCAGGGAGATTCATAGTTCGTGGGCTTTTGTGAGACTCAGTGAAGTGGCTGTGAAAGCCCTTCGTATGCTGTGATAGTTCCTTCGGATGTAAAGAAGTTACTAAATGCGCCCTGTGTCATCAGAGACTGCCAGGGCCACTCTGCTGCCTGTGCCTCCGAGTGCCCCAGTAAGAGCGGCCCCAGGCCACAACTCTGGGGACAGTGCCCTTTCATTGGTGCCCCTCCCTGGCATCTTCCCATCTCTCTCCTGAACTTCTTACACATGCACACACGGTTGAGAAGTTGGAGGAGAGAAGGAGGCAGGAGAAAAGACATTGCCCTGTTCAGTTTTTTTTTTTTTTTTCTTTTTTTTGCGGTATGCGGGCCTCTCACTGTTGTGGCCTCTCCCGTTGCGGAGCACAGGCTCCGGATGCGCAGGCCCAGCGGCCATGGCTCACGGGCCCAGCCGCTCCGCGGCATATGGGATCCTCCCAGACCGGGGCACGAACCCGTGTCCCCTGCATCGGCAGGCGGACTCCCAACCACTGCGCCACCAGGGAGGCCCTGCCCTGTTCAGTTTTAAGGGACTCAGGGGAGCGGGGCAGCTTGGATGGTGGAGCAGGTAGTTAATCGCAGGTGTAGGACCGCTTCTTGGATGGGAGGCACAGTTTTCTTTCCTCGAGGAAGGGAACCATTTGTTTAGCCAGGGGCCCACTGGGTCTGGGGTTTTGTTGTCCACACTGGAGATGGCCTCCTCCTTTCTCTTACAGAGGAGATGCACAATGCAAGAGGGCAGAAACAGACATTAGGAGATGGGTTTTAGTCTCAGCTCCATCACTCCCTGCTTTTTTGCTTATTAGTTCACCCCTCTGGACCCCCACCTCCTCACTTAGAAAAAGAGGTAAAAATGTTACCACAAGGATGAATGATATGTACAATTATTATCACTGCAAAGGCAGGGAGAGGAAACGACAGGGGAGTTACTTGAGCTGAGGGGCACTGGCTGAACCAGACAGCTTGGCCTTCTCACTGTCCCCTGGGGAACACGAATTGGTGTTTTTGCCTTAGTGCAGTGAAGCATAGGACAGCCCAGCACCTGCTGTGGGTCCCTCGGTGCTTGTATACGATCTCTAAGTTGGTCCTGGAACACACCTGGCAGGGAAGCTAAGGAGGCACTAGAGGTTGCATCCTTGGCTGGTATGTTTGGAGATGCACAAACCTATGTTTGAGGTGGTACTGCTCCGAGTAGAGGGTCTGTGTCCTAGTGTTTGTGGAATTATTTTTATTTTCGTGGATCATTTTTTCCAATCCTTTCATTTAACAGATAAGACTTGTCCAAAGTCATAGTGCGAGTTCCTAGCAGAGCCAGGTTTAGAAGCTGGGCTTCCTGGCTTACTCCATCTGGTGAGGGTTTCCTCCAGGAACCTGGAAGATAGTCGTTGTTCTTGCATCCTGGGGGCTTCTTGGCTCAGTGCAGCTGCAAGATAACTGGAGGGGCCCAACGCTAGTAGCATGGCCCCTGCCCCTGCTCGGGTTAGGGACCATTCTTCTCCTTCCTTGGAAAACAGCCCCTGGAAGGGGCCTTGGGGAGGAAGGCTTTTAAAACTACTAGAATTGCCCAGGGGATGTGACAAACCAGAGGGAGTCTGCAGCTAGGAACTTTTTGAAATGGTTTGTTGAAGACTTAACTCGAAATAGGAATTATACTGGGGGAAACTCCAGCGTGTTGTGTTGGCGCCCCCTTCTGGCTGATAGCAGAGCTGGTGAGATGGCTCTTGACTTGGTGGCTTTTTATCTTTTTTACCTTCCTGAGGCCCCGGCTCCAGGGGCCAGTCATGCGCAGGCAGTGGTCCCTGATTTACTAACAGGTTCACCTGTCCTTCGAACAACCCAAGTTCAAGGCTAGTGAGATTGGTATTTTCCTGGGCTCACGTTAGGCTTCTCAGACCCCGAAACAGGTGGGAAGATCCTCCCTGATGTTTTTCCGTTTTCTACCTCCTTCTGAATTTTGATAGTTAAATTGTAGATGGTGAGTGGAAGCACTTATCAAACCTTTCATTTCCAAGTTGAAGAATTAAGAGGTAAAGCCTGCCTAGCACTTTCTTTGAAAGGTCTTTACGGGGAGCCGACTGGTTTTGCAGCAGTCTACCTTGGTTCAGTTCATTAAGTACTGATTGTTTACACAGTGTGCCCGGCCCTGTGTGAGGGGCTGGTGATGCAGAGACAAGAAGGACACGGTCTTTGGAGGAGAGACTGTGGTGATTAACAGCTTGAGCTTTGCAGTCGGAAAGACCAAGCCTTGAGTCCTGGCTGCACCACTTGCTGCCACGTGCACCTAATCGAATGGCAGCCTCTCTCAGCCTCAGTTTCTTCATCTGTCAGATGAGGGTAGTGATAACAACCTCACCGAGTTGTTATGAGATTAAGTCATAGGTAGCAAGTGCTTAATAAATGGTAGCAAAATTTAAAAAGGCAGTATCAGTCGAGTAAGAGACAGAAACAGAGACAGTTCAGTGATGACCAGTGCAGTGGGGGAAGTGTAGGGGCCACGAGAGCCCAGAGATACTGTCGGCATGGAGTCTAGGACACGCACCTGGACCGTTATTTATTAACCACCCTCATGGGTCTCCTTTTCCTGTAGGCCTACTTTTTTGATGCACCAGAGATGGACCATCTCCCAACAAGCACAGCTGCTCCAAACCAAACAGTTGCAGCAGCCAAGTCCAGCTAAAGGGGAAAGTGAGAGATTATCTTTTCATCTTCTCGCTATGAGGTACAGTAAAAATGGGCAGGGGCATCAGTCCTGTTGCTGTTAGCATCAAGCGCTGAGAGGGCCAGGCCCTTCTATCTGTCTGCATGATTCAGCGTGGTGTGCGTGCACACGCATGTCCCTGTGTGTGTCCCTCTTGCTGAGGCTTCCGTTGGGAAGTAGACTCATCTGGCTTTATACATTTGGGAAACACGAGCTCTCAGATTCTTCTGTAAGAGGAGTTCCTGCCTTTTGGCTCCAGCATCCCCTCTCCCCTACTCCCTGTCCCCTTCCCAGCAGCACAGCCTGGGTTTGTTCCATTTGATTACAGTCTAGTGGTTTCCTGTCCAGTTTCTCTGTGACTTCTCAGGCTGGCCTCAGACCCTGAGTGTGACTGCTCTTGAATTACTCATGCAGTTCTCCGAAGCTTACCAGTTCTCATGCCCAGTTTGTTCTTGGGCCTCTTTGATGATTCCACTGTTGGCGGTTAGCTCAGAGGGTCAGAGTACAGGAAAAAGACCCTGTTCCTCCATGGCTGGTCTCTCGCCTCCCTGTTCCACCTCCTCTGTGTTCTGAGCCTGCAGCCATGCTGAGCTGCTTGCCGTCTCCAGAGCACATCCTGCCTTTGCACTTGCTGATCCAGTTGTCTGAAATGTTCCTTCCCTTCCAGCAGTCATCACTGACCTGTGAACCCATTACACCCTATATTATGCATCACTTTATTAGTGGTGCTCGAAACACCAGTCACTCACTCTCAGTGTGTCCATCTGCTTATCCATTTGTTCACGCATTTATTCATCCATTTGTCCTCCATGTACTAGGGTGTCTCCCCATAAGAACAAGGAATGGGTATTTCTCTGTTTCTCCATTGCCCACCACATGACGTGGTATACAGTGGGTGCTTAGTAAATGTTTGTGGAATGAATGAATGAAGCCACACTCTGCACATGGTCTCACTGTGGGCCAAGAACCTTTACTCTATACTGTAATCATGGGCTGACCTTTCTGCCCAAGCTGCTATCTCCCAGAGCAACAGGGTGTGGTGCAATGACCAGGGCCTTTAGAGTCAAACAGAATGAAAATCCCTGCCCTACCATGTACTAGCAGTGTGCCTGGGGCAAGGGGCTGACTCTCTCTGAGCCTCAGCTAACTTACTATGAAATGAAGATGATACAGTCTACAGGCATACCTCGGAGATATTGTGGGTTCGGTTTCAGACCACCACAGTAAAGTGAGTATTGCAGTAAAGCAAGTCACATGAATTTTCTGGTTTCCTAGTGCATATACAAGTTTTATTTACACTATGCTGTAGCCTATTAAGTATGCAACAGCATTATGTCTAGAAAAGCAATGCACATACCTTAATTAAAGTATCAATACTTCATTGCTTAAAAAATTGCTAACCATCATCTGAGCCTTCAGTGAGTCCTAGGAGTAGTAACATCAGAGATCACTGATCAGAGATCACCATAACAAATAGGAGAAAAATGAAAAAGTTTGAAATATTTCAAGAATTACCAAAATGTGACACAGAGATGAATGCTTTTGGGAAACTGGTGCCAATAAACTCGCTCAATGTGGAGTTGCCACAAACCTTCAATTTGTAAAAAACAACAATATCTGCAAAGTGCAATAAAGTGAAGAACAATGAAGTGAGGTATGTGTGTGTATTATATTATAAGATTGTAGTAAAAGTAGAGATCACGTTTATAAAAGCTCCTGGCACATAGTTGGTGCTCAGTAATAGAATCAAGCTGCTGCTCCTCTGAAAGGGGTTAGCAATCTGTGCTGAAATTTGGTGGTTCTTACTGACTTTACTGTCACCCTTTATTTCCTTTTTGTAAAACAAATGGAGATTTTCCCTCTTAGTTGAGGAATTTAGGTTGCCGACCCTGCAAGGTGACAAGATGTGATTGGTCAAACAGAGGCCTCTCCGGTTGCCTTGTTGGCGCAACAGTCAGCCTGGCCAATGGCGTGACTAGGAAACCACTCTAAATGTCAGAGCCTGATTTCTCCGCTTCCTCTCTTCACATTATGGGTGATACTAGAATCAAAGAAGGTCAGAGCCCTTGGAGATGGGATGTGTTTCCCTCCTCTTTTTAAAATAAGGAAGCTGAGGCCAAGAGAGGACAGTGCCCTGCCCAAGGCCAGATTTGGTGGCAAACTAACGTGTATATCACATTCTATGTTACAAAACACTGTCCAGGTCACTCTCATTGGCCGCTCTTACCAGCCTTGTTGTCCCCATTATATGGATGAGGGAAGCTGGGCTTTAGTAAGTCTGAATTGACTAAGATCACCCCTCTCTTAGAGGCAGAGCTGGGAATCAAACCCAGGTCTTAGGGAACCAATTCCTGAGGTTTTTTCCACTTTCCCACATTTTAGGCTGATGTTCTTTTTTTTTTTTTTTTTTTTTTTTTGCGGTACGCGGGCCTCTCACCGTTGTGGCCTCTCCCATTGCGGAGCACAGGCTCCGGACGCGCAGGCTCAGCGGCCATGGCTCACAGGCCCAGCCGCTCCGCGGCACGTGGGATCTTCCCGGACCAGGGCACGAACCCGTGTCCCCTGCATCAGCAGGCGGACTCTCAACCACTGCGCCACCAGGGAAGCCCCTGATGTTCTTTTTACCACAAAAACTTGCAGGTTCCCCTGCTGACCTTTGGCTCTTTTGGGGGTGGGGAACGCCTACTTTGCTAATCTAGATGTTTCCACACTACTTTGATTGCACAACCTGTCAGTTAAGAATTTGAGGACTGTATTATCTATTTCTGCCTAACAATATTGCCACAAACCTAGCAGCTCAAAAAACACACATTCATTATCTCACTGTCTCTGTGAGTCAGGAATCCGGGCATAGCTTTGCTTAGTTCTCTCCTCCTTCTCCTTGCTTAGTACTCTCACAAGGCTGCACTCAAAGTGTTGCCTGCGCCGGGGTCTCGGCTGAAAACTGGGCTGGGGAAGGATCTTCTTCCGAGCTCACATAGTTCTTGGCAGGATTCAGTTCCTTGTGGCCTGCCAGACCAATGGCCTCCTTGCTGATGGTCAGCTGGAGGCTGCCCTCAGTTCCTTGCCACATAGGCCCCTCCATATGAGGACTTTTACTTCATCAAAGCCACAAATGGAGATAATCAACAGAGACTGTTAGGAAGATGCAAGTTACCGTCTATGTAATGTAATCACAGAAATGACATCCATCACCTTTGCCATATTCTTTGGATTAGAGGCAAGTCACAAGTCTTGCCCACACTCCAGGGGACAGGACACATCAGAGCATAATAAATACCTGGAGGAAAGGATCATTAGAGGCCATTTTTATTTCTTAATTTAATTTAATTTAATTTTTCAGCTTTATTGAGGATGAACTGACAAAATTGTAAGATATTTAAAGTGCACATTGTGATGATTTGCTATACATATACATCATATGGAGGCCATTTTAGAGTCTCTCTGCCACAAGCACACACCTTTAGTGACACGTTTATATTTGAAGCATTTACAAAGACTGTTGTCAATCCATATAGTAACTATTAAAGCTTAATTCCTTATTTTTTGATGAAAAATAAATATTGATAGAAGTTCTAATATTTTGCTTCCATTACCTCAGTGGGTTGTTTTTGGAGCCCACTGCCTTAGAATGAGCACGTGGTAGGTTGTTTGCGTTACTGTTTTTTTTTTTCCTTCAGCTAAGACAGCAAAAGAGATGATTTATTGTAACATGTTACATTCAGCCACAACTGAGAATAGAACTAGTCCAGTATGTCAAAGGTCCAGGGCAAAGGACCAAAAGGGACCGTTTTGATACGAGCAAGGTGGGTCTCTCAAAGGCGGTTGAGGCGATCAGAATGGCCATCGATGTTCAGATCCACTGAGACAAGTTCTAGACAGTAGGCAAGCAGTCCAACAATTTGTACCAGCGTCCCTGGCCTCTGGCTTCCCTTGTTTCTGCTCCTGTGGCTTCCATGGGCGTACAGGTTTACTTGGACCTCCGCGTCATCTTTCTTCTCTTGCGCTTCAGCCTGCGCATTCGCTTCTTCCTCCACTTTGCTCTTATGGCGCGGAGGTTTCTCTGAAGATGGCGCTAAGGCCAAGAGACTGCATTACTGTTGAATTGTCTGCACACTTGTCCAGCTCATCCTGCAAATGGACTCCATTGAGCAGAGAAGGCCCCAGAGCAGGATGGATCTTCATCTGAGGTCCATGGGGAAGGGACTCTTATTTCACTTGGACTCCCCGGTCTTGGCCTAATACCCTACCTGCCTAGCATAGACAGGGCGAGTGCCTCGTTAATTGAGTGGGTGGAGGTGACTTTGTAAGATTCAGGCAAGAGTCAGGATATGGGCTTTTACCAGAAGTGCCTTGGCTCACCGAGTCCTGGATCATAATTTACTTAAATTACATAAATTACATAATTTACTTCCTCACTCAATGTTTATTTGAGGCCACTTTGTGGCCTCTGTGAGCTGGGCACTGGGGACCTGCAAAATCAGATAGAGTCTGCCTCAAGGCGCCTTGGTCCATGGGTAAAACAGCTCACCAGATAAGGACCAGGCGGTGGGCCAGGCTGTGTGAGAAGTGCCATGGCCAAGTTGTGAGTTGATGGGCACTGTGGGAGCACAGAAACACTGACTCATTTGGCCTGGGGGAAGGCTTCACAGAGGGGGTCTTGCGTGAGCAGAAAGCAATTAGTTACCCGTTTTTCTGAAAAGAGTAGTCAACTTCCCGTGGCTTTTGGGAAAGTGAAGACGTAGGCTGTTCATTGAGACACAGTGATGCACTGTGGGCTCACATCACCTAGACCAAGAAAACCTGAGCTCAGCTGCAGAGGGACAGAGGTGGGGGACACAGTGGCCACAGCTGCCTCGCTCTCTGCCTTGCCTCAGAATACCTGACATCAACCTGGAGAGGGGCTCTCTCAGCCTGCTCCTGGGCTGAGACTTCATACATACAGTTCCTTCCATACATTTTGGTTACGAAGTCTCCAGACCAAGTGTCCCAGGTGCTGTACACCTTCAGAGAGTCAGAAGCTGGCATCTTGGAAGATCCTGGCCCTTAGGGCCCTTGTAGACCTCCCATCCCGATTTACACAGATTTGGTACCTATGGGATTTGCTCAGATCTATAAACTTGGGTGTCAGTGTCTCCATTTGGGCATCAAGTCTCTAAATGAGATAGCGACGAACAGTTTCTTCGGAGCCTCCCTGGCAGAAGCATCCATCGCTTTGCCAATGAGAGGGCTGTCCAGAGCCCTGAGCGCTGCAGATTTATGAGCTGGCTGTGCCTCCCACTGTAAGCTGTGGAGTCCCAGCTTTCACTGGAAAAGAATGACTTCTAATCTCACAGATAACTTTCCTCATGTAAATCTGTGCAGTGGAAGGCTTAGCCTGGAAGGGATTACTGGGAAAGCATTAACCCCTTCTTTCCCTAGAACCTCAGGATCACGAGGGAGCCTCCAATTACTTGTAATCAGGGAAGCTACCTCTACATAAGTCATTGAGACATTATAAAGAACATCTGGCTTCTTTCCTTCCTTCCTTCCTTCCTTCTTTCTTTCTGTTTTATATTAACTTATCACCTGAGGTCCAATGCCATTTCTTCTCTGAGCCAGGACCCTGGTGAACCTAGGGAGTCTTACTTTGGCTTGAGGGACGGAGTATCTGAAGGACTGTATTCAGATTGGGGCTACCTTCCCAGGGGCAATGACAAGTGGCTCTGTCCAGAGAAGGATGGCCAGCAGGTAAATATACTGCAGTGTGATAAGGGCTTTAATAAGGGATGAGCAGAGGGCTTCAGGAGACTCCTTTGTAATTAAAACCCTCCTGATTCGATACACAGGGTTTATATGCAATTATCCTTTCGCTCACGTCAAGAGTTCATTTTATAAGCCAAAGCTTCAAATGTTCTTACTAGGTTTATACACATCAGTTCTTTTATTCTGAAATCAGCTTTAACTCAATGAATGCTGTAATCCCCTTTATCACAGTGTCCAAACCGCATGATCTCACACCATAGCTAACACTGTTTTCTACAGCCCCTTATTCTGTTCCACACCATGTCGGGAAATGTCCCTTCCCAGAGAATCCATTTTCAGTTCCTGGGCTATTTCTTTTTCAGTTTTCTTTGTTCCCTTTCTTTGAGGAAAATTGGGAGAACCTGGGATGGTAAGTGGGTCAACACAATAACTTTATTCTTTTATTTGACTTATTTAGTGGAAACTTTTAAACATAGACAAAAGTAGAGTAAATAGTATAATGAATCCCTATGTACCCCTCCCCTCTTTCACTTTCAGCAGTTGTCAACTCATGGCCAGTCTTGTCTCATCCATATACCCATATATTCCCCACCTCTTTCCCCTGTATTATTTGGAAACAAATATAGAACATCCTATTATTTCATCCATAAACACTTAAATTCTGTATCTATAAAAGATATTCTTTTCAGGGACTTCCCTGATAGTCCAGTGGTTAGGACTCTGCACTTTCACTGCCATGGGTCCGGGTTCAATCCCCAGTCGGGAAATAAGATCCCACAAGACGGGGGCTTCCCTGGTGGCGCAGTGGTTGAGAGTCCGCCTGCCAGTGCAGGGGACACGGGTTCGTGCCCCGGTCCGGGAAGATCCCACATGCCGCGGAGCGGCTAGGCCCGTGAGCCATGGCCTCTGAGCCTGTGTGTCCGGAGCCTGTGCTCCGTAATGGGAGAGGCCACAACAGTGAAAGGCCTGCATATTGCAAAAAAAAAAAAAAAAAAAAAAAAAAAAAAAAAGATCCCAAAAGCCATGAGGAATAGCCAAAAATAAATAAATATTCAAAATAAGAGGCTAAAACAACCTTTAAAAAAAAAGATACTCTTCAAAACCTAACCATAGTACCATAATCACATCTTAAGAAATAATAACTCTTGGGGCTTCCCTGGTGGTCCAGTGGGTAAGACTCCATGCTCCCAATTCAGGAGGCCCAGATTCGATCCCTGGTCGGGGAACTAGATCCCGCATACATGCTGCAACTAAGAGTTCACATGCTGCAACTAAGAGTTTGCATGGCGCAGCTAAGAGTTTGCATGCCACAACTAAGGGTCCACATGCTGCAACTAAGAGTCCACATGCTGCAGCTAAAAGATCCCATGTGCCGCAACTAAGACCCAGTGCAGCCAAAATAAAAAATAAAAAATAAATATTTTTTAAAAAGAAATAACTCTAATATCAAATACATTTCAGTGTTTGAGTTTCATATTGCAATTGGGTGTTGTACCTCTTAAATGCCTTTTAAATTATAGAGTCCTACTCCATCTTTCTCTTTCTCTTTGCCACTTATTTGTTGAAAAATCATTTATCCTATAGTTTTTCACTGTCTGGATTTTGCTGATTGTTTCTCTATGGTATCATTTAACATACAGCTCTGTCCTCTGTTTTCTGTTAATTGGTGGTTGTATCTAAAGGTTTGATCAGATTCAGATTGATTTTTTGGGGGGGCAAGATTACTTGATATGTGCTGTAAAACCCTTCCATCCATAAACTCATAATGTCTAATTATCTCTCTGTCTTTTTGATATTAGTAGCCATTAATAAGCAATGCCTAGACCCATTAATTCAGTAGGGGTTTCAAAATGGTGATATTTCAGTTCTATCTTTCCTTCTTTATTTATTTACTAGAATACTTCTTTAATAAAAATTTCCCTTCATCTGTGTGGTTCCGGGGATACAGTTTATATTAGAAAAGCAAGATAAATGATTTTTTTCTCTTTATTTACCTGCTTTCAAAATAGTAGTTGGCTCACTAGGATCTGCAGCAATGACCAATTAGTTTCAGTCCATTGCAAATACTATGCTTATTGATGCTCAAATTGTTCTGTATTTGGCCACTGGGGACCTCTTCAGGTTGACCCCCAAGTCCTGTCGGCATGACCCTAGGAGTCTCTGATAACTGCCTTGTTATCTGTTATGACCAAATGTTCTAGGCTCATTTTGAACTTTTCCTGTCCCAGACCCAGACTGAACCATTTCTCTAAGGAGTCCTGGTTCCATTCAGGGAAATAGTATTTCCAGCTCACAATTTGGACGCTAGTGGTGCTCACTGCAACTGGCTTCGTCAATGTTTTCAGGCCTTTTCAATGTTCAGAGCTAGGAAATATGATTGTTGTTTGCTTGATAGAACATATGTTGTGAGTTCATACTGATACTTCCAATTCCTGTTTAGTACAGTACTAAACTGCTTGTACCTTATATTCATATCTCCTTTCTCCTGTACTGAGGATCTCATTTCTCACTGACCCCATCAATGATAGAATTGGGCTATCTCATAAGTACTTACTTGTTTTATCCCACTGTGCGCTTACAGGGATCTAGTAGTAAAAGTACCAAACTACCTCTAACTACTGGAAGTGTTACTTTAAAATCTTTGAAGGGAATTCCCTAGTGGTCCAGTAGTTAGGACTTTGCACTTTCACTGCCATGGCCCAGGTTCAATCCCTAGTCGGGGAGCTAAGATCCCGCAAGCCATGAGGCACAGCATAAAAAATAAATAAATACTAAAAAATAAATAAAATCTTTCAAGATTTTTTTTTAAGTTCTGGAATATGCTTTTCCTTCCCTTGTCTGCTTGGAAACTTCCTATTTATTCTTCAGGGCCTACTTCAGATACTCTGTCCTTGGTGAAGTTTTGCTTTACTTCTCCAGGTAATATTACTTACTTATTTCTCTGGGCTCTGCTACAGTTCTTTGTATGTTTCTCTATTGTGGCCATTTTCTTATTAACCATAACTTCATAGACTGAGAGTTCCTTGAGGTCAGAGATTTATTTACCAATATAGCCCCAGCACTCAGCAGGCATTTGGGGAAAGCTTGATTTTGAACAAGCAAGGGTTATATACATACCATGTGGCACTCAAAACTTTCCTGGGATCATTTGCCAAGCTATTTAGAAACTCTTGTTCATTCATTGAGGACCTACTCTCTGCTAGGTGCTGGGCTACTGGTGAACAATGGAGATAGGTTCTTACCTTCCCAGATTTTACAGCCCAACTTTATATCTCCTGCATCACACAGACTAGCAGACCTTGCTGAGTTAAAAAGAGAATCATGACTTTGGGAACTTCTGATTGGAACACCCCAGATCAGGCAATGGTGATACTGTCCAGACTTGGTTGCAGGGATGGGGCCAGGAAGGGAGTAGGGCATGCCCCAGGGGGCCACCATGGTGGGGAGCCAGAAGTGGCCAAGGAGGCCTTACCCAGGTCTTAGGCCTGGAAGTGGCGAGGGAGCCCTGGCTGATGGTGACATTGTGGGCCAAATCTTTCCATATTTATGAAAATAAATCTTTAGTGCCTGCCCTGTGGGCTGGTTTGTCCCTACCTTTACTTAGCATTTCAGAAACCAGAGCTGATGTTTACCAGAAGGCCAGTCAGGACTTTAGGTTCTTTCACTCCAGCAAATTACAGCATCCACCCTTCTGCAACCACTTTTCACAGCTATTTTGTTGGCAACTTTTCCCTTTTCTAGAGCCAGTGGATTTAGGCATATCTCCCCTGCCTCAGCCTCACCTTCATGGTATGCTTAAATGCTGACACTGGTTGTGATATTTCCCCTAATGAGGTCGCCAGAGAGGCCTGGCTTATTCTCTTAGGAGGAAGGCCATGCATTAGGAACTCCTCTCTGCCACATTCCTTAATCTCCCCTGGATTTGACCGTATCTCTAGGCTCTTTTTCCAAGTTCCCGTCTCTTGCAAGTCCTCAACTAGGTGTACCAACAGTTGCATCAAATTCATTATGTTCAAAACTAAACTCATCCCCCCAACAACCAGATCCTCTTTCATTTTCCTGTCTCAGTGAATGGCACTACCATCCACACCGCCCCTGATTTCAGACTAGGTTAGATTCTTTATCATACCCTCTCATGGTACCTTATAATCGTAATTACATAAATAATGTTGTATGTATTTGTTTACTCTGTAGTTTCCCTTGCCTGACTGTAAGTTTCTTGAGAGTTAGAACCATGTTTGCCTTATTCATCGTATCTGGTGCCTGGCATGTGAGTCCTCCATCAATATTTGTTGGATAAATTAAGAAATCTACCTGGTCACCCAAGCTAGAAACCTCAGCATCAGTGTAGATTCCTCCCTCTTATCTTCCACATCTTATCTGTCAGCAAGACTTGTCTATGCTACCTCTGAAATATTTCTCAGATCTGTCCTATCAGTACCATACCCAGCGTTCATGACCCGGTCATCTCACATTTAGACTATGGTAAGAGCTTGATGGGTTTCTCTGTCTCTTTGCTTCTCCTCCTTCTGATCCATCCTATATGTAGCCATAGGGGTCTTTGAAAATCTATAAATCTGATTGTGCCTTTGACTGCGTCACTCTTCTACTTAAAAACTTTTTTTTGGCCTCCTGTTGTCTAAAGAAAACCCAAACTCCCTGGATTGCCATGATCCGTCCCTAATCTGTTTGTCCTGCCTCATATCCTGCCATTGTCCCGTGTATAACCATATGTTTCAGCAACCACAAACAGCTCTCACTTTCCAAATCTTTTTATGTCTTTTATGTAAAAAGAGATTTACTTTTATCTTTCCTCCTCTAGCGCCAAACACAGATCAGTCACAAAGAAGAGAGAAAGGAGGATGGCTGAAGGTAGCTTTGGGATGTGTATCAGAGAAACTCATTGGGTTTCCAAAGAAATAGAGGAAAACTTTTAAAAATGTCATTTCCTCTCCAGCAGGAAGTCTTCCGTGGAGCCTATAAATCAGGGCTCAAGGCTCTAGGTTTAGGGAGCTGGTGGAGGCAGACTGCTCTGGTGTTGAAGTTATATCTCTAAATCCTTAATGTATGGGGGCATCTTGATCTTGAAAGTGACTCTTTTTGTTTTTCAGTTCTCTTCAGTGGGTTTTGGAGTATGGTTCTTTTGGACATGGCATCCACTGCAGGAAAGCAGAACGACCAAAGCGCAGGAAAACGGATGGAATGGCCCCAACCCCCAACCTCTGGGGGGTGCCACACTGAAGCCTAATCACCTATTTAACAAACAAAAATTAAATGTTGTTGAGTTGAGATGTATCATTCAGCTCTTCTCTCTCACTGTCATTTGTCATTGTGACTATGCACTGGTTTGGAGAGAAATACGAGGGGATGGGTGAGGCGGCTCAAGTGCCCTGCGTTTGCCTCTCATGGTCACGTGGTGTGCTTCCCATGAGGTACACCCTTAATCCCTGAAATGGATCCATCCTAACTTGGGTGTCTTTTCTCTGGATCGTGTACAGATTACCTAGGTGAGCCTCTGCTCCCCTTGCCATCCTAAAGTGGCCAAACAGCATGAACTTTGGTTGGGATTCATTGGGAGGCTGAAAATTTGTCTTTGGTGACCTGACTCTGGGCAACTGAACCTAATGGTTGCAAAATAAATACAAAATACAAAAATAATAATAATAATAATAATGTCTGTGTCTGCACTTTGTGACTTTGACCTCAGGTTCTTCCTTGATGTTTTATCTTCAGCCTTCCGGAGGTTGCTGGGAGTCTGATTTAATGTGCTAGCTGTTGGAGTGCGGGGGTTAAAATGGACATCCGAATTTTTCTTCCTCTAAGCATGGAACAGTGTGTTTAAAGAACATGCTTACCTATAACCTATTTTGACATACAGATTTTAGAAAATTCTTTTAGTGCCCTTTGAGTGCCTCTTCAAGGTGGTGTTACTTCCTGGCTAGAGACCATGAAAGGGAGAAACCAGTGACACCTCAAAGATACTTGTTTATACTTTGTGTTCAAAATATACACCATCTGGGGCTTCCCTGGTGGCGCAGTGGTTGAGAGTCCGCCTACCGATGCAGGGGACACGGGTTCGTGCCCCGGTCCGGGAAGATCCCACATGCTGCGGTGCGGCTAGGCCCGTGAGCCGTGGCCGCTGAGCCTGCGCGTCCAGAGCCTGTGCTCTGCAACGGGAGAGGCCACAACAATGAGAGGCCCGTGTACCGCAAAAAAAAAAAAAAAAAAAATACACCATCTGGGAGGCTTAGCTTCTTCAAGGTTAGGATTGCTGATTTCCCACTGTTTCTGTTGTCCTCTTCAGGACAGGAGTTCCCCGTGTATTTCTGAGACAACTACAAAGACACATTGGACTTAAAAGGATGGTCATGCAGATAAAGGAAGCGGCACACAAATTCAGGCTACAGTGAGCTTAAGGTCACCATGGCAAACTTCCCATCGAATGCTGACTGTCACCCCCATTACCTTATGCAACAAATATATATTGTGCACCTACTATGTGCTGATCACCTTTCTAGGTACTGGGGCAGCGAACAAAACAGACAAGGTCCCTGTTCCCGTGGATCTGACAGTCCAGTGATCCCTGCTAAGGGATCACCAGCCTCAGCCTCAGCAAGGCAGCCATTCCTCCTGAACCGCTCCTGCTGTTAGAAGCGCCTCTCCGGTGTTCACTGATTGGTCCGAGCTCCAACCCTGGGCTCTCAGATCAAAGTCTGAGCTTCTTTCCCTTTGTTAACTTCTGATGTTTGAAAGCAACTGTTCTGTGCCCCCTGAGTCCTCTCCAGCTAAATATTTCTTTGTCTTCAAGGACTCTTCAAAGAACTTGGTGTTCATACTTTCCAGTCACCATCTGAACTGATGCCCTGGCTCGCTCTTTCTTTAATACTTAACTCCTGCTGCCCAAGGCAGTGATTCTTATACATGTGCATCTGTGCATTCCCCTGTACAAGCCATCTGCAACCTCCCATTCCTATCTCTTACCAAAAGTGACAGGATTTTTCTCCTATTGAAGAATAGAAGCATATTGTGAAATTTTATATATATATATGTATCTCAATATATAAGGTTTCTGCCCCAGTTCAGTTCCTGACACAAAGCCCCTAAAGCCCTTGTAAATAAGGGTGCTAGGAGAATCTTTTGTTCTAATATTTGGTCTTTGACCCCAGTTCCTGACAGAGAGCCCTTAAGACCCTGAGTGATAGAAGTGACTGACAGAGCTCCTAAATCCCTTGGAATTTCCTGGATAGTGGAGCATTTTTGGTTCTAATTAGGAGACTCTTGGGGGCACCTGGATGGGGCTGGTCACCCGAAAGACCAAGCCATGATTAGAAGCTTGGAACTTTCACCCCACCCCCTATTCTCCAGAGAGAGGAGATGGAATGGAGTTACTAATCAGTCATGCCTATGTGATCAATTCTCCATAAAAATCCCAAAAGAATGGGGTTTGAAGAGTTTCTGGTTTGGTAAATACATCCATGTGCTGGGAGGGTGGTACACCCCCAACTCCAGATGGACACAAGCTCCTGCAATTGGGACCCTCCTAGACCTCACCCTATGTATCTCTTCATCTCGCTGTTCATTTGTATCCTTTAAAATGTCTTTTGTAATTAACCAGCAGTAGTAAGTTAACTATTTTCCTGGGTTCTGTGAGCAAATTATCAAACCCAAGGGGGTGGGGTCGTGGGAACCTCCAATTTATAAGCCAAGTCAGACAGAAGTCATGGGTAACCTGGGGACCCACTGCTTGCAATTAGCATTAAGACCCCTTAACCTGTGGGTGTGCACTAACTCCAGGCAGTTAGTGTCAAAATTGTTTAGGGTGGAAAAACCCACATATCTGGTCTCAGAAATGTTGTTAAGTGTTCAAGTAAAGAAAAACAGGTTTTTTTCCAGGCACATATAAATATCTGATTTTGAGGTGGAAATTAGTTACTACTAAGTATTTTTAAGTTTGACATGACTTGTACATTTCCCCAAAATTATGTTTAGAGATTCTATGATACAGTGGTCAGAATTTAATTTTTTTAATTAATTAATTTGTTTATTATTTATTTTTGGCTGTGTTGTGTTTCCGTTGCTGTGCGCGGGCTTTCTCTATTTGCGGCAAGCGGGGGCTATTCTTCATTGTGATGCACGGGCTTCTCATTGCAGTGGCTTCTCTTGTTGTGGAGCATGGGCTCTAGGTGAGTGGGCTCAGTAGTTGTGGCTCACGGGCTCTAGAGCGCAGGCTCAGTAGTTGGGGCACACGGGCTTAGTTGCTCCGTGGCGTGTGGGATCTTCCCGGACCAGGGCTCGAACCCATGTCCCCTGCATTGGCAGGCAGATTCTTAACCTCTGCGCCACCAGGGAAGTCCCAGAACGTAATTTTTAAGTAAAGATTTTAGACACAACCAGCATCATAAATTACCACCTTCATCTCGTGAAAGAGAGGACATTATAATGTCAAATAGTCTGGAAGGGCATAATCTCAGTACTAAAAGTTTGAATAAATTTAGTTTATGAAAAACCGACTACATTGTTCATTCTTTCTCACCAACCAAGTACCAGTGAAAACTTCATGAACAAACAAGCATCACCCTTTTGGAAGCCACTGCCCTAAGGAACCCCATGTAGCCCTTAAGAATTGCATTCAGCTGTAAAAGAACCCAGAAAGCAGTGGCTTAAACAAATTAGTAGTTTTATTTTTCTCATGTAAGTAGAACTTTGGAGATAGTCCCAGGATAACGTGGCTGCTCCATGAGGCCATCAGGGACTCTGCCTTCTATCTTTCTGTTTTTCTTTTGTTCAGCAGTCTTGAGCATGAATTTGTCATCATCTGATCCCAAGATTCCGGCTTCCTTCTCCAGCAAAGTGTAGGCAGTGAGGAGTCCGCCTCTAAGCCAAAAACCTTTGTCATATTTCAGACCCAACCATAGGCAGTTACAAAGCTTTGCCCACACGCCTCCCGGGAAGGTACATAGCCTGTGCACTGCACTCTCTGATGGGATTTGCAGTCAAGGGCTCTGGCCCCATCCTACCATCACCCCAGTCTTAGCCCAGGCTCCTTATGCGGAGAAGGGGGAGCCTAGCCATGGCCTCTCTTAGGTGTCTCTGCAGAGACCAACTTACTGGCTGTTGGCGGGGGGAGGGGGAGAAGGGGGCGAGAGTGGGGCCTTGAAATGTTTCTTCCACTCTGACTCAGTATGCAGTACTTTTCCACTCCTAGCCCTTCCCCCCTCCCTTCTCCCTGCTTCCCTGGTCTGCAAAAAGGCAGGAGCCTTTTGTTCAGGGATCCTTCAGCAGTGAGACAATCCCGGCATCTGTACTAATCCACCTGACTCTTGCCTGGCATTGTTCCAGGGAGAAAAATGGAACACTAGGGGAGCCAGCACTTTCTCCTGTTTAGTCTCTTGCTTATACTGTCACAGTAGATGATTAAATCCTTGACCGTTAGTTTCATTTTTACTACTCTACACAGATGCCTAGCAGCTCAGCTCTCTGCAGCTCAGCTCAGCTTTTGGCAGGAAGAAAGAAGGGAAAGGGCAAAAGGGGTTGGTTGGCCAGCTGAGTTGATCTGCCTTTTGGTGAGCTTTCTCCAATGCCCCACTAATATCTTATGCTTATATCTTATTGATCAGAACTGGATCACATAGTCATCCCTAGCTGCAAGGGAGGCTGGGAAATACTTTTTAGCTGGGCACACTGCCACCCTGAGTGAAACCAGAATGGGTTTTATTTATTTTTATTTTTAAATTTATTTATTTTGGTTGTGCTGGGTCTTTGTTGTGGCAGGTGGGCTCCTTTGTTGTGGCTCACTGGCTCCTTTAGTTGTGGCACGTGTGCTCCTTAGTTGTAGCAGATGGGCTCCTTAGTTGCGGCTCGCGGGCTCCTTAGTTTGCAGCTCACTGGCTCCTTAGTTGCGGCACATGTGCTCCTTAGTTGCAGCTGGCAGGCTCCTTAGTTGTGGAATGCAAACTCTTAGTTGCGGCATGCATGTGGGATCTCGTTCCCTGACCAGGGATTAAACCTGCGTCCCCTGCATTGGGAGGTCGATTCTTAACCACTGTGGCACCAGGGAAGTCCCCAGAATGGGTTTTAGATAGATAACTATTACATCTTGGAATCCCCTACTTTTAGAAAAGTTAGTGGGTGGTGGTTTTTCCATTGTCTGTTTGATTTCACTGGTTGGCATTATATAAAGAATTGAGAGAAAAGCATTCTGGGAAGATAGCAGTGGCATTTTTAAATCTCCCTGAATTCCCCCATTAAAAAAAAAAAAAAACCAGAAGAAGCAAACAACAACAACAAAAAAGCCACAGAGCAATTGGGATAGCAAAACCAAAAACCTATGGACATCTATAACAAAAACTGGGATACAAGACAGCACCACAAACCCCAACATTCATGTAGGTGGATGCCACTGGTGGCTCGAAGACTTGCAGGGTATCAGCATTTTTGTGGAAAGAAGCAGGGGGAAGCAAAGAGTGTCTGAGAAATCTGAAAATAAGAGAACCCCAAAATAGGTACTCCCTGGAAAGTACAGTGGGCCAATAGGAGAACAGCAGCTGGAATTGCGGGGGGCAGGGGGTTGTACAACCCTGTTTGCAGCTGATGAGGGCAAGGGGTCCAAAGTAAGGACTGAAGAAGCTGGAGCAGCCCGGGTCCTGTGAACCCTCAAAACCAGACAAAGTGTCTTTGCAGGACACTTTGGAAAGCCTCAGGGAATATACCACAAATAGGGTAGGCCAGGGATATTTTGGACAAAGGAAGGGGAAGCCCAAATGAGAGTTGGGGAGAGGAACAGAGCCAGAAGATCTCGGAAAGTGTGAAGCCATTCTTCTGAACACTTTATGGAAACATAGACAAGGAAGCTGTAGAGCCTTGAATTTAGCAAAGCTATCCTAACTCACTCCTCCCCACTAAATGTGCAGGAAAACTAATTTCATCTGAAAATGAGCAACAGCAAGGACTGGAGTGAAATCTCATAATGAAGTTATTATAAGAAAAATGAGAATAAGGAGCAGAAAAACATCCTTAATGAAATAAAGCATTCCAGAAAGATATGCCCACAAAACCAGGTAAAAGCTGTAATAATATTTCAAAATGAGCTAAAGTAAATTAAGGAACTATTACAAGATATGAAAGAAAAGTACAAGTCAGAATTAGAAAGCAAAAATTAGGTAATCAAACTTAGGAAAGAATTGGAAAGAAAAGGGAAAACTCATCTTACAAGTGAAGACTGAACTAGAAGGAATATAAGAGTAACATGGTTTTTGCACAACAGATAATGCCTTAAGGGAATAAAAAGTGAAAAGAAGGAAAAAATTTAAATTCCAGAATGAATAAAGAGAAATCTGAGAATTCAAGAGGAAATGACAAATATAGAAGATAGGCAAAAATATCTAAAACTGTACTACACAAGTCCCTGAAGGAGAAAACAATAATTGGGCAATGAAGGAGAAATAATATATTAAAGAAAAAATATTTGGGGCATCCAGGCTAAAAGACAAATTCACTTATAAGGGAAAGAAAATCAGACTGTGATCAGACTTGGCAACAGCACTTTATGTTAGGTGACTATAGTGTAACAATATATCTAAGATACCCAAAGAAAGGAAACCAAACCGACCAACTTTCAGGTGTGAAGGCCACAGACAAAATATTATCAACATGGAAGAACACAGGGACTATTCTCATGAGACCTTTCTGAGGCATCTTCTAGGGAACATACCTCAGACAACCAGACTAGTGAGACATTGACATAACAGGTGGTGAGCACTAAATATATTTACTTGTATAACTAAAAATAAGTGATGGTTATAAGGGAACAAATATAGTTTTTAATGGTTATGTGCCCTTAAAATAAATATACAGTATAACTTACAAAATAGAAAGAGAATGGGGAGAACATTTATAAGATGCAGACAAAGCTTGCTGATTGCCTTATAGTTATTAACCAAAACATTTCTTCCAACCCGGGGCTGGAGAAGAAGGGGAGGAGGAAGAAGTTACTAGATAATGTCAATATTGTTCATAAGAGGAAAAAATAGACAACAGTTGCCTTCCCCAAACAGAGGGGATTAAAGATGTAACACAGAGGAAATGCTTAGAACAAAAGTACAAACTTTTGTAAATATTAAAACCAAAAAAGGAGTGAGCAAGCAAATAAACAGACCACAGAGTGAAAAATTATTTATATAAAAGAATTGAGGGCTTCCCTGGTGGCGCAGTGGTTGAGAGTCCACCTGCCGATGCAGGGGACACGGGTTCGTGCCCCGGTCTGGGAAGATCCCACATGCCGCGGAGCGGCTGGGCCCGTGAGCCATGGCCGCTGAGCCTGCATGTCCGGAGCCTGTGCTCTGCAACGGGAGAGGCCACAACAGTGAGAGGACCGTGTACCGCAAAAAAAAAAAAAAAAAAAAAAGAGTTGAAATTTTCACATAGATGTGGGTGTGAATCCCTGCTTCACTTTACCTCTCTCTGCTTGGCTTCCTCTGTAAAAGTCTATATATATGTATGTAGACTTAAGTGCCTGGGAGCACATCTTACTTATAGGTGTGTGTATATATATATATATATATACACACACACACACACACACACACACATACACATAATATATATAATTGATCTTGAAGGGCAAGTGTGAGAATTAAATTTATATGATTTTCAGTACCCAGTATATAATAAGCGTTCAACCAAAGCAAGATCTGTAGCCTTTTCAGCAAGGGAGGGGCAAAGCTAGGACTTGAAAGTAGGATTGTCCGGCTATGAAGTTTGCTGTTTCTCTACTGTGCTACTCAAGGCAGCACGTACCCACTGAATGGTGGAATTACAGGATTTTTCAGAAGGAGAGATTCCATGCTTCATGGAAGACATGTCATTCAAAGACATAAGAGTCCAGCTTAAGTAGAGGCATGAAAGAGAAAACAAGATGTGTTGGTGAGGAGGTGAGGGGTCTGTAAAAGATTAGTTTTAGTGTCTTAGACCTGTCCTCATCCTTTTTCCAAGGACAACTTATAAACGAAAAACTGATAGTCAGTTCTACCAGACGTATTAGTTGAGAGTATGGTTTAGGAGAATGAGTGTCTAAAGATAGGACCTTGCATACTAACTAGACAGGAAGGTCCTGACAGCAGTGACTCTGCTCTGATGTACACCCCCGGGGCCCAGCACAGTGCGTGGCCCACACTCAACCTATACTCATTGCTGAGTAAATGCTGGTGGGGTGCATTAATAAGGTAATACCTAAAAGATAAACCAAGTTTTTCAAGGAGTTTTCAAGTCCTCATCAGGTAACTGTATTTATCGACTCACTATTTGTATCATTTGGGATAAGTTAGACTATTCTACAGTAATAACTCCAAAATTTCAGCAGTTTAAAATAAAAAGTTTCATTTCTTGCTCATGTTACAAGTTCACCACAGACTGGCAGGGAAACTCTGTTCTTCGTAGTCACTCAGGCCCTTGGGTTGTTGGAATGAGCACCATCTCATATATTGTTGGTCACTGTGCCAGAGGAAAAGAGAGCCCTGGAGGGTCTCTCAGTGGCAATTAAATCTTCCACCTGTAAGTGACATGTGTCTCTTCTGCTCACAATTCATTGGCCAGAAGTGTCACATGGCCATACCTAACTTTAAAGAAGGCCATGAAGTGCAATCCTATTATATGCCTAGAAAACAAGAGACCTGAATGCTTGGTGAACAGTATTAATGACCATCACATTATCTGAAGGTGAGTAATGGGACTCCATTTAGATAGGTAGATAGAAAGAAAGGACAGTGTACACTAGTATCCCCCCTTTTTACAGTTGAGGACACTTGTGCACTAAGAGGTTGCTACTTGCTCACACTAACCTGCTATTAGCAGGGAGCTAGGATTCATATCTGCATCTGTCTGACTCTAAAACCTTTACCTGCCTTTGATCCTGCCTTAGATCCTGCCTCTTCCTCAGATACTTGGAGATGAGGCACCAAGTAGCCTCACCTTCACCCATGGATTTCATTTTACTGTCTCTGTGTCACTGGCAGAAGGTTAAATCAGACTTTGCAAACAACCCAGGCCAGTTTCAAAGGAAGAAAAAGTCATTTCTGAAGCCTGGATTACATACTTTGTTTGTACTGTGTGGATTTTCCCTCAAGGTTCTCCCTCTCTCTTCGTTGCACTTTCCTTTGAAATCTAATCCACCAAACAGCCATCAAGAGGTGAAGCCTGGCTCCAGAGATTGGGTATCAAAGGAAGGAGGAGGAGTTTGAGTCTCATTTTCAATTTTCTAAACCTTTCAAATTCTTCCCCAAGGCTTCAGTTTGGTAAAGGAAAAATAGTAATGACTTATGTTTATCCTGGGGAATATGTGTTTTCCATGCCCCCTTAGGAAATGTCATCAATGTGTTTTGAATTTATTTTTTGCTTGATTCATCAAAATATTGTTGCACAAGAGACTTTGGATGTCCAAAGAGCTGTCTTTTAAAATAAATGTCTTTTATTTTGCCTTTGGAAACAGCTAATCACATTTTATCAAGAGTCAGCAGCCTTCTTTCTTCAAAGGACTGAATTTAACACTAAAAAGGTTACAGATGGGGAGAAAGAGGGGTCATGTGCGACAACCACCCCCTAACATTAACAGGCTATAAGATGCCCAGGACTATACAGTGTGAAGTTTCTGTAGTGAAAACTTTAGGAAAATGATGGCTCATTTAAAAATATTAGGACAATTTGAGCAAAAAGTAATTTCCATATTCCTTACCTCGTTGGGAGAGAGTGGTGGTTAAAAATGACAGTCCAGATTCTTCAGGGACTCCCATTATTCATATGTTAGATCATCTTTGCCTATCTTCTTTATTTATTGCTTTTTAAAAATCCTTTTTGTTTCTTTCCTTTTTCATTTTTGTTTGAAAAATGTCCTTCCCTTTTTTATGGCATTAATCTTCTGTTTCTTTGCTCTTGAGTTCCTCCTAGTTCAACCTTCATTTCTATAGTGATTTTTCCTATATTTCTATTCTTATATTCCTATATATCTATTTATATAGATACTCTTTTTTTACAGCTATTCATAATATTTTATTTTCAGTAAGACTAGACTCATAAGGTATTCATTTTTTCATATGTGATTTTGGTAATGTGTATTTACTTTTTCTTTCATCTATCTCTTCAATAAACAAAATTGGCTTTGCTTATTGTCTCTATTATGGGTCTATTTTCTTTCTTTCTTTCTTTCTTTTTAACATCTTTATTGGAGTATAATTGCTTTACAGTGGTGTGTTAGTTTCTGTTTTATAACGAAGTAAATCAGTTATACATATACATATATCCCCATATCTCCTCCCTCTTGTGTCTCCCTCCCACCCTCCCTATCCCACCCCTCTAGGTGGTCACAAAGCACTGAGCTGATCTTCCTGTGCTATGCGGTTGCTTCCCACTAGCTATCTATTTTACATCTGGTAGTGTATATATGTCCATGCCACTCTCTCACTTCATCCCAGCTTACACTTCCCCCTCCCTGTGCCCTCAAGTCCATTCTCTACAACTGCATCTTTATTCCTGTCCTGCCCCTAGGTTCTTTAGAACCTTTTTTTTTTTTTAGATTCCATATATCTGTGTTAGCATACAGTATTTGTTTTTCTCTTTCTGACTTACTTCACTCTGTATGACAGACTCTAGTTCCATCCACCTCACTACAAATAACTCAATTTCAATTCTTTTTATGTCTGAGTAATATTCCATTGTATATATGTGCCACATCTTCTTTATCCATTCATCTGTCAATGGACACTTAGGTTGCTTCCATGTCCTGGCTATTATAAATAGAGCTGCAGTGAACATTGTGGTACATGACTCTTTGAATTATGGTTTTCTCAGGGTATATGCCCAGTAGTGGGATTGCTGGGTCATATGGTAGTTCTATTTTTAGTTTTTTAAGGAACCTCCATACTGTTCTCCATAGTGGCTGTATCAATTTACATTCCCACCGACAGTGCAAGAGGGTTCCCTTTTCTTCACACCCTCTCCAGCATTTATTGTTTGTAGATTTTTTGATGATGGCCATTCTGACCGGTGTGAGGTGATACCTCATTGTAGTTTTGAGTTGCATTTCTCTGGTGATTAGTGATGTTGAGCACCCTTTCATGTGTTTGTTATATAGATATTCTATTGCTATATATTTCCTATATTTCTATTCCTATATATCTATTTCTTCCTGGTGTTCTATATCACAATCCTGAGTTTTTCTAGTACTAATTAGTGTTGTTCTTTCATCTTTTGTATCATTTTCTTAATTAATTTTATTCCATTTTGGAGGATTAGGTTATAGTTTCATCTATTTAGTGCATGTGTCTTTCTAGTATGCTTTTGGTGTCCATAGGGATGCTTTTAAATCTTCATTTCATATAAGCCAAGAAAGATAAAGTGACTTTCCCAAGATCAAATAGCTACTAAGTGGCAGAGCAGGTATTCACACATATGTTTATCTGACTCCAAAGCCTGTTAATCTTCTTACTAATCATATTTATCATATATTGAAAATCTACTGTGTGGCAGACAATTTACAAACAAAATCTAATTTAATACAGCATCTTGCAACATCTTTTTATTATTGATGAAGAAACCAAAGCTTGGAGAGCAACTGCAGATGGTTGTGGGCACTTGTGGTGGTTTCAACAGCTCTAGGGTACTAGCTCCTTAGTTCCTGCTCAACAGAAATGGTGTGGTTTTAACAGCAGTAATGGAACTACCTCAGCAGCTGAGCACTGCATGTGGGCTGATGAGCTCTAATGCAGAGGGATTAGCATCTTCCTAATATTTGGGTAATAATTCCTTTCTTCCTTTTGCTACTACAACCCTGTTCTTTCTCCCCTATGCTCTTTTAGCCCTTCCAATACTTTTGTTATCAATTCTCTGAATTAAATCCCCCTTTGATTTAAATAACAAAATTTGTTTTCCTGAATCAGACACTATCTGATGCACTTACTTGTTTCCATTCATTATTTTGTTCATTTAACAAACGTTTATTGACTACCTACTAATGTTATGGGTATTTTGGAAGCAATGATTAACAAGATAGACAAAGTCCCTGCCCTCATGAAGCTTGTAGACTAGTGGGAAGAAAGATAATAACTAAGGAGTTACACAATATGATTTCAGATTGTAGTAAGTGCTGTAAAAATAGAAGTCGGTTAAACAATAAATAATTGTCTCTCTTGTATAAATTAAGTCAGAAGGTAAAGGCAGGTAGCCCAAAATAGTATGATTGCTCCAAGTAATCAAGTCTCCTTTTAGCTCAGTACCTAATTTGCCTAGAGTGTGACCCTCTTACTGTGGTTCAATATGGCAGGCAATACATCCAAGTTCCATGCAGCTGGATGGAGGAAGGGATTAAGAAAGGGGCAAAGACAATGAGCTAGCTCTCTTTTAAGGGGAGGTTTCTGGGAAGCTACCATGCAATACTTTGATTATATTTTACTGGCCTGAACTCAGCCGCCTGGCTCCACTTAGCTGCAAGAGAATCTGAGAAATGTAGCCACATGCCCAGTTAAAAGTGGGAGGGGGGGTGGTCTACTACTAAGAAAGAAGGGGAGAATAGACACTGGTGTAGACAACTACTAGTCTTTTGGTACCAAAGGAACTAAACAAAGGGATCTGATTGCAAGTGACCTGAGGTCTGTTTATGGACACTCATTTAGAATGATTCTTCTTTTTTTTCATTATTTTATTTTATTTTTAATTAATTTATTATTTTTTTTAAAATTTTTGGCTGCATTGGGTCTTTGCTGCTGCACGTGGGCTTTCTCTAGTTGCGGTGAGAAGGGTCTATTCTTCATTGCAGTGTGTGGGTTTCTCATTGCAGTGGCTTCTCTTGTTGCAGAGCACAGGCTCTAGGCACGTGGGCTTCAGTAGTTGTGGCTTGTGGGTTCAGTAGTTGTGGCTCACGGGCTCTGGAGCACAGGCTCCATAGTTGTGGCATACAGGCTTAGTTGCTCAGCGGCATGTGGGATCTTCCTGGACCAGGGCTCAAACCCGTGTCCCCTGCATTGGCAGGCGGATTCTCAACCACTGCGCCACCAGGGAAGTCCCTAGAATGATTCTTTATAATCTCTCTCCACCACCAAATAGAAGGTTTCTTCATGGCAGAGACTTGATCTACCTTTCTATTTCCAGTTTGTCCTGCAATACTTCATGTTTTTGGAAGTGAATATGATATACAACCTTAAAACAACTCAAGAAACCACTTTTAGCAAACATTGCAGAGCAATATGTGTGATCTCAATTACTCTCACCAGACTATGAGCTTCTTCAGAGTCAGTAAATCACTGAATCTGTGTTTTTAGAGTACTGAATATTGTCTGTGGTATGTAACTGGGTGTTAAAATGTGTTAGCAATATGCCTCTGGGGATCTCACTGAGGCCTAATGCAATCAGAGAAGGATTCATTAAGTGGGACTTAGGCTGGTGAAAAGCCTTTTTCCTCAATGGCAGGAAATTAATGACAATATTTGTATAGCATTTTAGTACATCTTTACAACATCATCCGATGCCATCTTTATTTTTATCCTATTTTATAGGTGAAGAAACAGAGGCTCAGGGAGGGTCAAGATATTGCACTTAGCAAGTGGCAGAGCTGGAGCTAGAAACCAGATCTTAGGAAACCAAATGCACCTCTAGGGAAAGAGAGTTTTTCATTTCAGTAAAATTAGTACCTTTGTGGAGAGGGCCACAGCATTCTTTGATTTCACTTTCAGGAGATCGATAAAGTAAGATGGGAAGAAATGAAGGCAAATCATTTTGCCAGGTCTTTCTAATTATAGAATTCTGATAATCAGCACTGTGACTACAAGCTGCTTTATAAAAGACTACGATTCCCAGCATGGCACAAAGGACCGCTGGGAAGACTTCGACTCCCAGCATGCTGTACTTTGGAACTCCCAGTCCCAGATGCAACGCTCCTCCTTACTCAGACGGCCGTAGAGACTACAGTTCCCAGCATGCAGCGCCGCCCCCAGTTTCGGCGCCCCGCCGGACCCTGCTTCGGAGAGACGTTTTGGACTCCAGAGGGCGGGCCCTGGGGTCCCAGCCCCCTTTGGGGGACGTGTCTGCGGGGCGGTTCTGGCCCGTTGGGCCCATCCAGACGGAACCTCGAAGGGATGGGTTGGGGCCTGGGCCGGGCTTCGCCCAGGCAGCGTCTGAGACAGCCCCAATGGGGCCCTCGGGGGGCCTTCCTCTCTTTGAACTGCGGTGGCGGGTGGGCTCACTGTATCCTGCACCTTTCAGAGTAGGGGCCGCCATCACCATGGACACTGCTGCGAGTCGGCCGTGCGCCGGCGGGCCGCGGGACATCGTGTGGCGCGTGAGTGCTGCGCGCGCTGTGACAGGCCCTCGGCAGCTGCGGGGGTCGGGCTGGGCGTGCGGGCGCTGGTCGCGCGTGCGCGCTGGACGGGGGCGGGGCTGACTCGAGTGTAGTGTGGGGAGCGCGTGGGGTGGGGGCGACCCGAACGACTTATTTCAGGGTTGTGGGGGGCGTCCTGAGTGGAAGCTTGTTACAGAGGGGACGGGCGTGCTAGGGAAAGTTGGTTACAAGTTGTGTGCATGCGGGGCGTCCTGAGTGCAAACTCGTTAACGGCGTGAGAGAGGGGTCCTGAGTGGAAGCTGGTCATAGTGGGAAGGATGTCCTGCATGGGAGTTGGCAGAGAACGGGGAAGAGTTGTATGCAACTCTGCTGGGTGCACAATTAATAATTTGTTGATTACTTGGGACAAGAAGCGGGAAGGAGTATCCGGAATCAGAAAGAATGTGGTATGACCTTAGCAGAGGCTGGTCTTGGGGACTAGGTGAGCAGGACAGGTATTTTGTCGAATTAGAGAAATGTGTGCACTGTGGGCCCGAGAAGAGGAGGTACTTCCTTGTTGAAGTCCAGTCAACAGTTCTGCCTCCATTCTGTGGAGGGCACAGAGATACAGGAGTAAGATCCCTTTTAGGACAGTGCTTCTACCCCAGCGGCACTGCCATCTACTTTGTATCCCAAGTTACTGAGTCTTACCTGTTCTTTACCACCTGTATTACCAGTCATGTCCTGTAGATTGTATGTCAGAAACGTGCCTGCAGTTTTTGTGTTTTTTTTTTTAACTTTCTCTTTGCTACTGCCTTCCTTCAGATGCTGACTATAATCTTTGGCTTGGGCAATTGGGCTGGACTGCCTCCTGTTTGTCTCCTGTCTGTGTCTTGTCCCCTCTGATCCATCTTCATTATAGCCACCTTACAGACACAAGGGTGTTTTACCTTCCAAAATATAAATCTGATCGTCACTTGTGTGCTTAAAATGCCTCAGTATCTCTTCTTGTATTCAAGCAGTAAATCTTGTGTCTCATGTGGTAGGCACTGGTGAGTCAGACATGAATACAATGCAGTAGTTGCCCAGTAAGGAGCTCATGTCTAATAAACACAATTACAATATACAGTTGGTTCCTGGAAAATGAATACACTTTCAGATATTGACATATCTATCAAACCTAGAGAGACAAGTGTAAGTTGCTGTAAATTACAGTTGTAAACTAATTGAGACCTCCCTAACCCCCCAAAGTGTGATATTTAATGTGACATCTGACTCTGGACTAAAACAAGCATCAGTTCACTGTTATTACAAGTTTCTGGAGTGGTGTGTAGTGTTACTAATAGTAGTAACCATTAGAGTTTATGTATAGCTGCATGGACTGTGATCTGGGTGTAAATATTAGTGATTAACATCCTGTATGAAAAGATAGGATTTGCATAACTGAAATAACTGAAATAGTTTAACTGATTTCATGATTGAGGGATTTTTGTTTGTTTAATTATAGGTTTTGGGCTGGAGGATAGTTACAAGTATTGTCTGGTCAGTGCTGCTTCTGCCCATCTGTACCACAGTATTTGTCATCTTCAGCAGCATTGATTTATTTCATCCTATACAGTGGCTGTCTGGTAAGTGATACTCAGTTTGGGGAAAACAAATTTACAGGACCCACTTCTCAACATAAAAATCTCGTTATGTTTTAAATAATTTATTTTAATTGCTTTATTGACAATGACAGAACATTCACTTTGAGGTATTCTTAAGGCATTCCCTTCCTAACATAGGCCTTTTCACTATATAATAAGATTAGTAGACACATCAGAGACTGTGTAGTATTATCACATGAACAGAAAGATCATTAGAAGACCACATAAATAAAAACCTAATTTTGTTTATTTGTCTCTTCTATTTGGCAGCTTTATTGATGTTGTCTTTTTAAGGAAGTGAACTATTCCTTTTATATATTTAAAAATTGTAGGTAGAAAATATGACATACCTTTTTAAAAAGTCTGTCTAAAATTAAGAATACTTTGGGACTTCCCTGGTGTTGCAGTGATTAAGAATCCGCCTTCCAGTGCAGGGAACACAGGTTCGATCACTGGTGCAGGAAGATCCCACGTGCCACGGGGCAGCTACCCATGTGCCACAACTACTGAGCCGTGTGCCTAGAGCCCGTGGTCCGCAACAAAGAGAAGCCACCACAATGAGAAACCCGCACACCGCTACAAGAGTAGCCCCTGCGCGCCACAACTAGAGAAAGCCCGTGGGCAGCAGTGAAGACCCAGTGCAACCAAAAATAAATTAAATTAATTAATTAATTAAAAAAAGAATGATACCCTGGAATCTGATACATGAAATATATTTTAAAAATGTCTATATTGTGGCTGATAAGAAAGATGAGAAGAGAGAAAAGGAGGAAAGACTAAGGAACATAGAGTTAAACTGAAAGATTGATGAGGAGGAAAAGATTGGAGCAGTCTAATGTTTCTCCAAATCGTTGGAGATAATAAGTTCATTAAACTAAACTATTTTATGTTAATAATAGCTACCAATTATTGCTGCCTACTGTGTGCCAGGCACCATGCTAAGTACCTTAAGTATAATACTTCTTATCCTTCCTACAACCTTGTATAATAATGACGTAGTATCCCTACTTAAATGAGGGAACTGAGACTCAGGTTATAAGTCTGTGCAGAGACACAGCTAGTGAATAACTGAACTAGGATTTGAATATTGGTCTCTGACTTCAAACCTATGTTTTTCCACTCTGCCACACTAGAATTAAAAAAATAAAAAGAGAGAAATGTTCCCAGAGTAGGTTTTGAAGTCTTTAAAGTCTTGCCTAAGGCCTAGAAGCACAAATACTCTTGAAATTCTTTTTTTCCCTCCCTCTCAGAAACAGTAACAATAAATTTCTTTTGCTTTGAAAAGTGGGAAGTATGTTGTTAATTTAATTTTTCTGAAGAAATGCCAGTTTTCAAAGAGTTAAAAGCTTTACCTTGTGACCTTTGAAGAGATATTGCTGCTAAAGAATTAAAGTCATTTTAAGTTTTTTGTTGAAACATATCAATCACTTCTTGGGTGAGTCTCACAGGTCAAAGGAAATTAAGCCATAAGCCAGCACAAGAATGGCAAGTATTTCTGTAACCACCTTGCTGCGTCTGCATCACTCATGAGCTGGGTTGTCTAGTTGCAACCTCAGAATATTTCAATATTGTAATCTAGAGCCATTACCAATTGTTCAGTATTGGCACTTGAGATAAACACTTTCTGCCATTTCATGGCCCAAGGGTATCCTAGTATCACTTTCTCTTCTGATTGGATTTGATTTATGCCATTTTTCTCATCAAATATTACTTGTATTCTTCAACTTTTGCTTCACAGTCTTTACAGAGAAACTGTAGTCCTTCCTTATTTCCAGTCACATGAATCAGTTCTTTCACTCTTTTAGCTCAGTATAATGCTTGAGGAGTTTAATTGTGGATACTGAATAAATATTTTTCAATAATTTTGGTCACTGAATTAAAATTTTAAAAATAATTGGTTTCATTATTAAGTCTTAGTCTATTTAACAAACATATGTCCTTATTTTTATATCTCTTGTTCATGTTTTTAGGCATAATATATATGTATTTTAAACTTTACCACATTTTTTAAATGGAATATTGATTGTTGAACTACTCTAAAATGTGAATGTATTAGTATTTCATAGGGACATCATGACTTTTTTTTAATTCGGCTCATTTGGATGATTTATGGATTATGCTATTTCTAGAAATGTTACTTTTTTCTAGATGTAGGGACTAATTGCATTTATTAAGAGATCTGAAAAATATTATTTACATTTTAAAAAGAAACTTTGTTGGTATATTTCTAAATGTGGTACTTCTCTGTTTCACGTGATAAAATGTTTGCATATGGTATTATTTTGTCTGATGTTAACATCTGGGTCATCTAAAAGAAATTCTAGTATAATTTTTAAGGACCTAGAACTTGGTCCAAATAACTCGTGCTATATGTAGTTCTTGAGTTGATGTCCTAGAGGACCCATTAGCAGTGTATGAGTAAATTTTTAAATAAAAGATAACTTTTAAAATTAAAATTATTGTTGTGGTTCAAGCCCCTTTTCTAGTGCAGTATACTAAACATGACTATATAACTGAATGAACTTACTAATTCATCTCTCTTGTGTTTTAGATTCTTTCAGTGATCTGTATAGTTCCTATATAATCTTTTACCTTCTGCTGCTGTCAGTGGTAATAGTAATAATAAGTATTTTCAATGTGGAGTTCTATACAGGTGAGTTTTCAAATATTAACCATCTTTAAAATATCTGAGTTTATTTTACTAAGGGCAGACTCAATGCATTTTGTATGTGGATGTGTACATCAGAGGCTGTGTTTTATGTCAGAGTTTAAAAAATGTGTACAGAATTATTATATATGCTTTGAATGTCTTACCATAAAATTTATTTGACCAATACATTCTCTGTTTTTAAAAAAATAATTAGAACTCTTAGGACAAATTTTGGATGATTCCACTTATATATATGAGGTATATCTAGAGTAGTCAAATTGATAGAGACACAAAGTAGGATGGTGCTTGCCAGGGGCTGGAGGGAGGAGGGAATGGGCAATTGTTTAATGGGTATAGAGTTAATGGGTACAGGGGAGGATGGAAAAGTCTGGAGATGGATGGTGGTGATTGTTGCACAACAATGTAAGTGTACTTATGCCAGAAAACTATACACTTAAAAATGGTTAAGGGACTTCCCTGGTGGCCGAGCTTCCAGTGCAGGGGGCGTGGGTTCAATTCCTGGTCGAGGAACTAGGATCCCACGTGCCATGCAGTGCGGCAAAAAACAAAAAAAGGTTAAAATGGTACCTTTTTTTAATGTGTACTTTATGACATACAAAAATTGAGACCTTTTAATAATTCACAGCAGGTGTTAAAGTTGTAATTCAGCAGATACATTATAAAAATAACTCCTTTATAGAGTAAGAGATCAAGACCAGATGATTTCTAAGGTCCTTTTCAAATATTGAAGTCTATAATTCTGTGGTTTTCCAACAAAATTTAAATATCATATGTTTTGCCTTGGGAGAATCACCTGTTAGATTTCAGAGCTTTTTAGTTTTTCTCAATTTCTCTCCTTGCTCTTCCTGCCGTTTCAGATTCCTTAAATCTGTCTTGAGGTAAAATGAGAAGCTTTTTCTGATACTTCTTTTTTTCACTGTAATGTCCTTCTTCTTTTTAGCTCTTTAGTACTTCCTTGTTAGATATGGTATAAAATTTCACATTGTTCTCTGGATTTTATAGCACACCCTTTTCCTTTGCTTTTCTAATCCCTCACTACTGGCTGATGGATCCCTTTTTCTATTCAAGCTGTCTACAGAACCCCTTGGTTTACAGCATGTGTTCTTTCACACCGTCCCATGTACATGGGTCATCTAGATTTAGTTGCCAGACAAGGGCTCTCCAGCTAGTCATTCTTTTTTTTTTGGCCTCACCATGCGGCATGCGGGATCTTAGTTCCCCAACCAGAGATTGAACCCGTGCCCCCTGCATTGGAAGTGAGGAGTCTTAACCACTGAATCACCAGGGAAGTCCCCATCTAGTCATTCTTAAAGCCTGACTAGTCACTTTGGCTCATTCCTTCAGCATTCCTTATGTATTACTTTATGCCATGCATTGTGTGGGGATAAGAGATGTAGGGTCCCAGTTTTCCCCAGGGGATCACAATTAATGCTGAGAAAGACAGTAATACATGAATAGTATGGATGTATATAGAAGCACCATTTACCCAGCATGGGGAGCTTCCTGGAGGAGGTGATGCTTGAACCAAACCTTAAAGAATGAGCTGTATTAAGTAGACACGGAAGAAAAATGATGTTTTAGGGAAAAGGCGTATCGTATAAAAAGGCTTAATGACTTGAGAAGGTTTGGTATGTTCAGAGTATGAGTCAGAATATAAGTCAGTTACACAGTCAGTAGGCCTTGTGGGCATTTCTGGTGGGGAGGGGAAGGTGATAGCAGCCTCTTCCCCAAATTGTAAAGCACCTAAGCCCTCTCCCTTTATACTTGATTTTGCACCTCCCCACAATCTCTTTACTTGGTATGTATCAAAAGAAGAATGTGTACAAAGATAGGCCAGGGAACCCTGTGCCAACTGTTTTCAAAAGTCAGCACCCCTCACCTCCCACCCACACTTGGTTCCCCCAGCTCACTTCTGAAAACCTTTTAGGATTATCAGAGCGGTATTAGAAATTCCCATGCAAGCATTTATTTTAGTATTCAGTGTTATTTACCTGGTTTGTGGTTTATTTTTCACAGATGGACTATATATTGACAATTTAAAACGCTGAAATAAGGATAACTTGCTGGAGGGCAAGCACTATCTTAAAATTATTGTTGTTTATTCCTTTATGGCAGTGAGGGGAGTGCCAGTGTAGGCACTATTTGAGCTATCAGGAAATCTTAATTAAAAAGAATTGAAAAATGTTAATCATACTATACTTAGGTTTCACCTCTTTAGATCCTTTGGTTTTTCTTTTTCTTTGTGCATCTGTTTGTATTCAGTCTTTTTTCAAATTATTTTAACTAAGAATTTTTAACTTGGTATTTTTCTGTACTATATTTTACATTGACTCTGGGTTTCTTCCTGCCCTTTGGCGTATTTGTGCAAAGATGAGAGGGAATAGTTTAAGTCCTCTAATTTCATATGCTGCAGATTATAACGCCACAGTCACGTGTTTTGTTTGCAGTTGTGCCTTCCATTCCTTGCTCGAGACTGGCACTGATAGGGAAGATCATTCATCCTCAGCAGCTCATGCACTCCTTTATTCATGCTGCAATGGGAATGATGATGGCTTGGTGTGCTGCGGTGATAACCAAGGGTCAATACAGTTTTCTTGTGGTTCCCTGCACTGCTACGGAGAGGTAATATTACATATATTTTTTTTCTAAGGGTGCTTGTTTAGTTACTAAGGCCAAAGTGACCTATATACGTTAATAGTTTATGGACGTTCTTTACTTTCCGGACTTCAGTAAAAAGTGCTTTTTTATGTACATCGAATGTTTTTGATGTTTTATGTTTGTTGAATTCAACAATTTTTTAAAACCATTTATTTTGTACTGTTGGACTGTAAGCTCCTTGAGAGTTGAGAACAGTAGGGGATTTAAGACCTGGACGCAAATGGATATAATAGGAGAGAAATAGGAATGTATGAGAAATAGTACTTAGTAGGAAGAAAGTGAAATGTGCAGATAAAACCTCTGGGGGTTCAGAAGACAGGGAGGGATCCACACATGGCTTCTTGGAGGAGGTGGTATTTCGGTTGGGGTTTGAAGGAAGGACAGTATGAGAAGAATGAAGAAAAAAATTTTTAATAATTAAAAATACCTTCTTCAGTAGAGTACTTTTATAATTTTGAAACTTATACAGTTCTTGAACAGATGGCATTGATATAAATTTCAAGTTTATATTCTGACTTTAAAAGTCAAAAAAGTAATCTTAAGTTCTCTGTTATCCAGTGACTTTAAGACAGTGTTCATGACTGCTACTGAATACTTGATTTCCTTTTGTCCCCCAGTTACATTATGTAAGGCAAGTTTTTTTCCTAATGCAATAAATTTTCTTTAGTGAAAAGGGTCCCCGTGAGGGATTGCCTAGTTATAAGAGCAACACAGAGAGAAGCCCAAAGTTACAGCATCTCTATCAGGTTATGGCCTTTATTTAGAATTCTTCAGTCCAGATGCAATTTACCAACTCATAAGCACCATTGCTTACTGTCATAGGGGACCTTCTTACTCTTACCAGATTTCTGGAGGAGCAGAGCTAGAGCATTTACTAAAGGTCAAGTACTCATGCATCAGGGAAAAGGGTTTGGTTAATCTTTTGCCCACACTTAACCCCTTTGTTAGAATCTGGGGCATTTCTTAAGTAATTAAGTCAAAGCTTTGCCTTCAGTAAATAATGAGCCTAAAATAGTAATATGTGTCCCTGACTGTTGAATTAATAACCTAACTTTTCCCCTTCAGCTTAGATAGCCCTGCTGCACAAACCTGCTTAAATGAGTATCACCTTTTTTTTCTGCTGGCTGGAGCATTTATGGGCTATAGCTATAGCCTCCTGTATTTTATTAACAACATGAACTATCTTCCATTTCCCATCATACAGGTAAGCTATGACTTGAGCATTACTTTATGTCAGAATTTGGCAGAGTTAAAATTGCCTTGGTGTTTGTATATATAACTGGCATCATCTGATTAATTCAAGATTTGATCAGCAAAACTTAGGACTGAGATCCTCAAAATGCCATTTGGAGAGGAGATCCTTGTCTTCCTGAGACTTGAGTGTCTGTTTGAGAGCTGCAGTTGCCCTTCCTGCTGCCACTCTCAGAATACCTCTTTGCTCCACTCTTTCCCTCCCTGCTAGGTAGTGGCAGTTGCTGTGACCTAGCAGGGCTGGGGGAGGATGATGATGACATTCATGCAAAGTACCTCTGTGCAGCTGCCAGCTTCTTTTTGAAACTAAGAAGCTCATAAGCTTGAGGATGTACAACTAAGTATAGAATATGTCAGTTACTGTCTCAAATCCTTTTCAGAACAAGGCTTGATGTGCATAAATAAAACAGTTTTGACTGGTTTGAGTGGGATAGGTTTTAAAAATTCTACTAGTTTGGTAGGAGCTATGTCTTCCTCTGGCAGGAGAGAGAAAGTGGGGTTGAGATTTTTCCGGTGCCATCAAGGCTTTCCCCAGCCTGTTGCTGCTATTCTTGACTGTGCTATTATTCGCTTCATTCCTGCTCTAGGGCATGCTGAGTACTGGGCTTTGGAGCAAAACTGTTAGAACCAGCCCCTTCCCACTAGGACCCAGTCCGGTAGGGAGAGAGGGGTATGTAAATAAATGATATTCCACAAGAGTGTAAGTGTGAGAGTGTGACGGATTAGGATTCTCCTGGTTTAACTAAAATTTTCACATGCCTGTTGCATCCCTGAGAACAATCTGACGAAAATACACCTACTGCAAGGAGACAGTGCTCACAGGATCTGGCCCTTATCTGGATCTGGCCCTTATCTCCCTGCAGTCTGTGAGTGTATGAACAAAGAGTCCTATTTACAAATTCTTCACATCTTATGATGATGAATTAAAGCAGAGTGTCAGCTTTGCCACCTCAGAATTTCAAAAGGAGAAAACCCCCCAAAATCCTGTATAGAAATATCCGTGGTGAATCAGCTTTGATCCAAACATAGTTAAGAATATAGGAAATGAAGAAAAAAAATTAGAGAAAAATGAGATTACCCCCAAATATCTTGCTCCTCCATGGACTTGTGTTGAAAGTAACTACCTATTTAATTAACATCACGGATGTGTAAGAGTGAACAAGGGGAGTCCAGGATTGACAGTACTGATAAATTATTGTTTCTACCATGTACTGTCACATTTGTAAAATTTGACTACTAAATTTTTTGTAATAGCTTTTGATAAAATCTTAGATTCATTCTTGTGTATTCTTCCAGACCCTTTACTGTACATTTATATATATAGTAGCTATAATACTACATATTTTGTGGGGTGAGGTTTTCATAAATAGTTTTATATTGTACATATTATTCAGTAACTACTTTTTTCATGTAACAGTATGAAAAATTAGATGTTTTTAAAAATCTAGTAATTTTAACCATTTACCATTAGTCCATTAGGTTTTTTTCCTATAAACTTGCCTATGCTACAAAAACCAGTTCTATTGCCCTTATTAAATTCTTAATGAGAGACTGATAGGGAAAAGCAGAACGTTGGCATGGAGTAGGGGACAAAGAAATGGATTAATGCCAAGACAGGCTTGGCAAGTTATATGCCAACAAGACTATTTGAAAGTATTAAATGAGATAAGATTTACAGAGCCTGGCACATAGTAAATATTTGAATAGGTACAGGGTAGCTCATAGCCAGATCACAGAAGAACCCAACAGGGAATTGAAAAACACTTCAGCTTGGGAGCAAGAAGAGGGTTTATTAGCTGTTCTCTGCATATCTACTGAAATGTCTACCTGCTTCCTTGGCCTCTCTGGACCCTTGTGAGTGATGATAGAGGTGAGAGCTGCGGTAGGAATAGTTTAGGGACTATATGCCCTTTTTATTAGGGGGTTGAGGTGAGATGGTGGTAGCACCCAGTAACTGCATCCAATAGTGTAATTCCATGTCTTGGACTTTGAAAATATCTGAATAAATCAGGATACTTCAAGCTGTATGGTTGGTGATCAAGCATTCATTTCACCTGGGCTGCTTTTTGTAAGATGCTATGGGAATCTGCAGACGTGGTTTGAAGACATAACCTCTACCTAAGGACTATAATTCTTTGCTGCCCTTTAGCTTCTGAAATCCTTAGAGAAGGATCAGCCTTAATATAAACACAAAAGAAGACCAGAATTTGGGAAGTCCATCTTTGTTTCTTTGGGTTTCCTTAGATTCTTTCCAATAATTTAAAAAATATTTTTTCCATTGGCATTTTTAGGGCCGACAACCCTTGTTTCACAAGAAGTGTAATTTTTTCAGGAAAAACGTTTCATATTTTTTCATATTTGATTATTTTCTCTTAGATTGTTAACATTGGAAGGTACCCACTAAGAAGGAACTGTTTAGCTGGTTCAGCCTTCTTATCTCACAGATAATTAGATAGGAGACAAGGCTGATTTAGTGTTATACAGAAAGAGGAAGCACTAGAACTCGGGTCTCCCAATTCTTAGTCTCATGTCTTCTTCACTACCTCCTATTTTTCTGCAAACAGCATGTGAAAAATTTCAGTGTAGAGGCAGCATACATTATCTTTAAGGTTGCAGGCTCTGAAGTCAGCCTGCCTGCATTAAAATCGCAGCTTTTTCTTTTGCCAGCTGGTAACACTGGTTAAGTTACCCTCTCTGTGCCTTGGTTTTCTCATCTGTAAGATGGGGATAATAATAGAACCTCCTTCGTGGGGTTGTTTTGAGGTTTAAATGGATTAATGCATTTAAAGTGCTTGGAACACTACCTGGTATGTGGTAAGCATCCAAAGAATGTTAGCTGCTATTGTTGTAATTATTATGTTTTTTGTACTTAACTCCATCTCTGTAATCCTTACTATAAGTATAGATTGATATTGTTAATTTTCTCATTTCTGATCTCATATCAATGAGATGTTGTAAAATGTAAATATTAAATACTTTAACATCTGAAATGGATGATTTTTTTACCTCTGGAATAAACTTTGTCTTTTTATGCAGTGATTATGTTTTATGTGTGGACTGTTATAGTTATGTGCTTGCTTTGGAATAAAAAAGAACCTTTGTTTGAATGTCATTTGATTCTGGTTTTCTTTTCTTCCACAGCAATACAAGTTCTTGCGCTTCAGGAGGTCTCTGCTTTTGCTAGTTAAGCATAGTTGTGTGGAATCGCTGTTCCTGCTTAGAAATTTCTGCATTGTGTATTATTTTCTTGGTAAGAATTTCTGCTTTTTGATACAGTATATGTATTAGCTGATAGCTCAGAAAATATCAAAGTCATTCTTGATTGTATTTGTATATTTCCTACAATTGTAGGTATGTGATTAGCCCAGCTGATTGCTTGTTTCAATTAAATGTTTAGATTTAGATTCAAACGTTCAAAGACTAGTTAAGAGAGAATATTGTTACAGAAAATGTGGTATATACATACAATGGAATAATAGTCAACCTTAAAAAATAAGGAAAGCCTGTCACATGCTACAACGTGGATGAACCTTAAAGACATTATACTAAGTGAAATAAGCCAGGCGCAAAATGACAAATACTACATGATTCCACTTATACGAGGTGTCTAAAACAGTCAAGGGACTTCCCTGGTGGTCCAGTGGGTAAGACTCCAGACTCCCAATGCTGGGGGCCCAGGTTTGATCCTAGTTGGGGAACTAGATCCCACATGCATGCCACAACTAGGAGTCTGCATGCCGCAACTGTGAGCCTGCGTGCCGCAATGAAGATCCTGTGTGCCACAACTAAGACCTGGCACAGCCAAAATAAATAAATAAATAAATATTTAAAAATATATAAATAAATAAAGTAGTCAAACTCTCAGAAAGTAGAATAGTGGTTGCCAGGGACTAGAGGGAGGGGAGAAGGGGGAGTTGTTCAATGGACATGGAGTTTCAGTTTTACAAGGTGAAAAAGTTCTGGAGAGCTGTTGTATGACAAGGTGCCATACAGTGTATATACACTTAAAAGTGGTCAAGATGGTAAATTTTATAATGTATTTTTTACCACATAAAAAAATGTATCCTTTAAAAAAAAAGAGAAAATATTGTATATCATTTAGTCATTACTCTATAAATAACATATTCCTTTTTATAACTTTTTGTAACTTGCTAACTAATACAACAGAAATACCCTGTTGCTAAGGGGACATTGTAGAATTTATTAACATGAATTTTAAGCACAAAGATGCAGCTTATTTAATATAATGAACAGTACAAGTTGAATGGAAAACCTTAATCTCAATAGCAACACATTAATATAAACAAAATCCAGCATTCTAAAATACTGTTTTCAGACTATAACATTTTCTGGTCCTACTTTTTTCTGTGAAATAATTTTACAAAATTGTTCTATTTGTGCATAGGCCATTCTGTTGTCTACTTTAAAAAATTTTTAGTTTATATAATCCATTTTTCTACATAACTTTTATAATTGTCGTTTTAATGTTAACACTTTGTTGTTTTTTATTAACCTACTGCAATCAGCCTGGATGTTCCCCTGTTGTTGTGTCAATACATTTGGGCTGACATAGCAGCTGTGTCAACATATCCATGTCAACTATTTCTTCTATAATTCCAGTTATGTTTCATTCAGATTTCATTTCCATGAAATGTTACCAATTTTCATTTCTTTGTTGCACTTTGGTCTTTTTGGCCAGTTTCCTCTTTCAGTTTTTCATTTTGGTAAAATGTCATGGAGATTTATCATGGCAGATAAGGAGGCAACACTACATGCTTTGCTGTCTGTGCCAGAACTGAATAACAGACGTGAGTGACTAATCACTAACAGACTTTGAAAGAAAGGATGTCCATCTGTTATCTATATACTGATTTGTGTACTACTGAAAAGCTAGAATTGCTATATTCAGTTATGCACAGCTAAGGCCACAGTAACTGAAATTTGAATTGTGTTGTTGCGGGCTGGTGTTATTAAACCACAGTAACTGAAATATGTACATGTTGGACCTGTGCAAAGCAAGGACTGCCTGTATTTAGAAATTACTCTCTTGGGAGGGTGGGAGGGAGGGAGATGCAAGAGGGAAGGGATATGGGAACAGATGTATATGTATAACTGATTCACTTTGTTATAAAGCAGAAACTAATAATAAAAAAAAAATAATGGCCAGAAAAAAAAAAAAAGAAATTACTCTCTTTTTCTGCCCATTCCTAATCAAAGTCTAGCATTTTGACTGAGGTCTTGGTGTCTACTTGGTCATCTCATCCACCTCATGTTCCAAAGCATGATTAAGATTTGTTTCATTAACTTTTTATGATTATAGCATGGTATTTTTTCATTTCAGGCCACATTCCCAAAGCTTGGATTAGCACTGCTATGGACCTTCAGTTAGATGAGTAAGTGATCCTGAAAAGTCTAATCTTAATGCTTTTAATTCTCTCCATCCTTTTAGATGTTTGCTACTTTCCAGATGTTTTATTTAGATTTAGCCTTTAAATTTTTTAAAAAATTGCATTCATTTTTGAATACACATAGTTCACATAATTTAAAATTCCAATGGTATATAAAAGGGTATACTGTGAATCTGTTGGCCCCTGTCTCTAGTCACCCAGTTCCTTTCCCCAAAAATAAGCAATGATAATTCCTTTTTTGTTAGATACAGCTTTTATATAAGTGGATTTCTTGAGTTGCATGGACATACCTCTCTTTTGTTTTTCTCCTCAATAATCATTCTTTGCTATGTTGTGGTAGATAAGCACCATACTATGGTTTTACTCTAATTTTACCTGTGAGGAAACCAGATTTGAGTCAGGTCACGTGACCAGTTGAAGGTCATAAGTAGCAATGGAGTGACAGCATTGGGGTTTATTGTTCTAGTTATTCCCTATGCACTTTGCACATAGGCAAAGCTTTAATCTTTATTTAGCGAATAAATGTAAACTCTATTAGTATTTGTTCTTTTAATTATTGGTTATTCCACTGTGATACTTTTTTTTTTTTTTTTTTGCGGTACGCGGGCCTCTCACTGTTGTGGCCTCTCCCGTTGCGGAGCACAGGCTCCGGATGCGCAGGCTCAGAGGCCATGGCTCATGGGCCCAGCCGCTCCGCGGCATATGGGATCCTCCCGGACTGGGGCACGAACCCGTGTCCCCTGCATCGGCAGGCGGACTCTCAACCACTGCGCCACCAGGGAGGCCCCACTGTGATACTTTTGTATGATCTTAACTACTACCACTTTTGAGGAGTGGGAATATCGACATTTATGGATGTTTGAGGCATTATGGTTTCTCCAGTGTAGATTTCAAAAAATTCCTAACTTTTAAAAGTTGCTAGGTAAAATTTAGTTTTGTCTCCTGCTTAATCACTATATATGAAACCAAACGTGTGGGTCATTTATTATGTTAGCCCAGGTTTTATACTTGGTCAAATGGAAAGAGAAAAATAATAATGGTATTGATAGAAATTTAATATAATACTTTTTTCCTCCTTTCACCTAAAAAATGTTTTGTTTGTATGGCAGTGCCTGATATTCTGGACTTAATGTATGCTAGGCCCTCAGTAATGCTTATTTAAAAGCAGAAAAAAAACTTTATCATCCCCACCGCCACCCCAACCCCAAGGAATGTCAAGTACTATGCTGGGCACTCCTAACATAAACTGTTTAAATCTCATAAAAGCCCTAAGAGGTAGAATGAAGAGATTATGCCACCATATGGATGAGGAAACTGAGGGTAGGTTAGGTCAAGTGATTAACAAAATCACAACATTTACAAATAGCAGAATCAGAGGTTCTAGTCCTGTCTTCACAATTGCTAAGTGTGATTGTAGGATTATGATGACTTTGCAAATTGAGCTATTCAAGGTTTTGGTAACATTGCTTGCATTCCCTTTATTTAGCATTCTAACAGAGTTTCTTAAATTATTTTAAAAGTAAAGTTTGTTATTTTTAGATAGTACTTTGTGTTCTTAACTGCTATGAAACTGTTTATACAAATACAGATAGAGCTGAAACCTGGTCCAGGAGAGGTGCTAGTCATGCTGAATGCTTTTTAAGTATCAAGCTACAAAACAACAATAATAAAATTTTACCCAGTCTCTAGGGGAGACTTCTTCCGTCATAGAAAGTGACAGTGAAGATTTGGAATGCAAGAAACTGAGAGCTAGTTTAGGTCTACTCTGCCCTTAAGGCTCCCTTGTGTACTTTATAAGAAGGTATTAGTGAAAGAACTGTACAGGGTACAAAAGGAGAGGAATCTATCACCATTATTATTTAGAAATAGGATTTGTTTGTTTCTCAGTGTAGGGCCTCAGGTCTCTTAAATGCTTAGACTGTATTTTTCCTACAGGATTAAATAGTAATTTCTGCTTTCACAGGCAGTTTCATAGGCCTCTTGACACTGTGAGTGGCCTCTTGAATCTCTCATTACTCTACCATGTCTGGCTCTGTGGTGTCTTTGTCCTGATGACTTGGTACATCTCGTGGATCCTCTTCAAAATCTATGCCACAGAGGTTAGTATTGAGTTTTTTGTCAGTACTTTTCTGTTTTGAAGTGCAGAGGTTTATTTTTAGTAGAGCACTGATCAGCATGTTGTTGTGCCCAAAGCCATTTTGAAAACTTGGGTTTTGGTTTTTCTTCTGAGATTTCATAAGGCATATATCTTTTATAACCATCAATTATTTGTATTTTTTTCTGAGGAACAGTGTTAGTGTTCTTTATGTTTGAAAACTAAACTGAATGAACTGTTAGTGGTACTTACTATGTTTTATCTATAGTGTAATTCTCTTCTGAAAGTTTCCATTTCTCTATTGAGCATATACTAGATCGGCCTGAATTTTTAATTAATTTTACATGCTATTGATATAGATACTGTTGATCAGTATTAAAATATTTAAAAATAAGGAAGGCAATAAAATACTTGTTCTTTTTTTTTTTCTCTTTTTGCGGTACGTGGGCCTTTCACTGTTGTGGCCTCTCCTGTTGCGGAGCACAGGCTCCGAACGCGCAGGCTCAGTGGCCATGGCTAATGGGCCCAGCCGCTCCACGGCATGTGGGGTCTTCCTGGACCGGGGCATGAACTCGTGTCCCCCGCATCGGCAGGCGGACTCTCAACCACTGCGCCACCCGGGAAGCCCAAAATACTTGTTCTTTGAAGGAACTTTTTAAAATTTATATTGAAGAAATGATTTTAAATGAGTAGGAATTGCATTGTCTTCATCATCCAAATGTTTGTCTTAGAAAATAAGTGTTTCTGTTTTATTTTACCATCTCTGTAGGTTTGTACCCTTCAGTGACTTCAGAGAATTTTTGTTTCTTAAATTTGTTTCTATTATTGGAAGCCAGAGATCTAGTAAAACTGGGAAAGTAACATGTTAGAACGTAGTGTATTTGGGTTTATGTAATTTTAACGCAATCTGTTTTTGCAAGGAACACTAAAGATGTTAGTTTGGTTGTATTGTCTCCTTTATAATAAATTTCAAATAGTGCTAATTTACTGAATGTAATTAAGTCATGAAAATAATCATTCCATAGTTTTTATATTTGATTATATTTGATAGGCTCATCTGTTCCCTGTTCAACCACCATTTTCTGAAGAGTCAGATGAATGCCTCCCGAAAGTTTTAAACAGCAATCCTCCCCTCATCATAAAGGTAGCGGAACTATGCATTTTGTGTCTTTACACAGTCATCTCTAACTTATCTTATGGAATAGACTTAATATTTGCATAATTAAGTATTTCGATATATTTTTTGAGGGCCTAGAATATTCTAATACTGTAAAAAGTATTGTAAAAATCACCTACATGCTACATTAAATGCTGTTTACTTTTTCAGTTTTCATTCCAAGTGACTAAGATGCAGGTATATATTGCAACGTATGTGTATAAGCTAGACTAATTCTATATTTAGGAGAGATATAAAAATATTTCAAGCATGAAATATAATGATATACAACCATATACATTAGCTTTTCACAAATTCCTCATGGTAGCAAAACAAAACACTGATTTTTTTTTTTAATCATTGGTTTAAGGTATATTTTCACTCATATAGAATTGTTGGCTGTTATGATCAAAGGAAGTACTTGATAGTGTGTACATATTCAAGGAACTCTCTTAAAATTTGAATAATGATAATAATCCTAAAACAAATTTTAATCAAAAGAGTCTAAAGAAGTTGCAGTAAGTTTATAAATAAACCTAAGTGAGAATAAATTGTTTGGATTTAAATTTCATTTTGAAATTTTAAAAAGTAGAACTACAATATATATGATCTTGTTAAGAGGTCATAGTACTTAAAAAAGAATTAAAATAAAACCTAGGGTTTGGATTACACTCTAGAAAAGTTGTAAACTAATAAGAAAATGACCCACTAAGGTTCTGATTACCTTTAAATATCAATTATGACTAATTTATTAGATAAACAAAAATATCAGTTACTCATTTGGTTATTTAAAAGATCTTTATTTACTGGGCAGATGTTAGTCACTGCTAGTTGCTTAGGGTGTAATGATGAATAAGACAAAGCACAGCCTAATGGAAAAGGCAGATACACAAAATAATGAAAATTTACTGTGGTAAGTGCAGTGGGAACCATTTACTCTGCTTGGGACCAAAGCAGGAAACCTTCGCAGAAGGGATGGTGTCTTGAATGTTGAGTGAAGTGGTTTGCCAGGGAACAAAATGAAGATTTTGAGTAGAAAAGTACAGCGTATGTTGTGTATCCACTGTGTGCTGGGCACTGCTTTTGGACGTGGCAGCGAGCAAGACGTTGTCCCTGCCTCACAGTTTAGTGGGTGGAACCAGGTGAGACAAGTAAGCAGGCAGTTTCAATAAATTATGGTAAGTACCACGGTTGAGAGCTGTGTGAGTATGTGTTTTTGCCGGGGAGGCCAGGGAAGTTCCAGGAGGAAGTGGTGTTTTAAGTTTCCCACTATAAGGTGGGAAGGAACACAGAGAGTTCCGTAGTTCCTAGGTAGCTGGAGCCCACAGTGACTAGGGTAGCCTACAGAGGGTAGAGGCAAGAAAGTTCTGGAAGTCTAGAAAGGAAGGTTATGGTTCTGAAAAGTATTTCCTTCATGAAAAATTTCAACTGATTTCCCCTTAGATATGTAGTATTGAGCCCCATTCATAAATAAGATTTTATATAGAGGTTAAAAAAATTAAATAGTGTGTATTTTTTTCCCTTTCAGTATTTGGCCTTGCAGGACCTGATGTTGCTTTCTCAATATTCTCCTTCACGAAGACAAGAAGTTTTTAGCCTTAGCCAGCCAGGTATTGCTAAAAATAATAGACCTAATAGGAACTGAGTATGTGTGTGCAGAAAGTGTTCCACTTAAAGTTTTTGGTGAGCTAGATGTATTTATTAAAATATCACACATCATTAAATATCACATATTTAATAATACTTCCATTAAATGAAGTATTGATTTAAACATTATACAACTGTTTGCATTGCTGTGGTTAGAAATTATATTTCCAGGAAAAGTATTTTTAAATTTTTATATTATTTCCTTCTGCCCCCTCATTCCCTTCACCTGAAGAAATTATGAGGTAGGTTGACAGTTTTAGAGCAGAAGAGTACAGTTTAAGAATCCCAGAAGTTTTAATGCTATAAGGGGTCTTAAAAATCAGATGGTTTCATCCTTATGGAGGACCTAAGTCTCAGAGAGATTAAAATGGCTTAATAAAGTTAATGTCAGAGTTGGAATAAGAAATTCTGTCATTTGACTCTTAAGTGCAGAGCTTCCTCTTCCTGCCATGCAACTTTGCCTTCCTTTTTAAAAAAAAAAAGTAAAAAGAAACTGTCAATAGACTTGATGGTGATAGGCCCAAGGACACTCTTGGCAACTCTGAAACACTTCTTCATTGTTACTTGCCGAGCTCCTCCAGACTGCAGCTGGGCCAGTAGTGTTCTGCCTTGTTCCTAGAGGGAAAGCCTTCCAGCCCAGCACCAGTAGGGACAGAACCTGGGTAGCTTTACATCTCTCTAATAAGCTCTTCCTTATTTTGCCAAACTCGCCAATTCCCACATTATAAAATAAACCTATAGTTACATGTTACATGGAAATAAAATCCAGTTATATAAAAATATAGATGATTGGAGCCACTCTCCTTTTGGTAGTATGAAAAATCCAGTGCTGATGCTGTGGAAAATTAACTGTAGCAATACTTTTCTAGCAGACTGAGGTTTACTTAAGAATTCTCTATACACTAAATGTTTTCACAAGATATTCAAGTAAGCCGTACCAGGGTGGCATGTTCTCTGCCGGAGAACATATTATTAAAATGTAACTGGTCATAGAAATAGAGATGAAATTTGTGGTTACCAGCGGCAAGGGGTGGGGGCGGGGGAACTAGATGAGGGCAGTCAAAAGGTACAAACTCCCAGTTATAAGATAAGTAAGTACTAAGGATGTAATGTACAACATAATAAATATAATTAACACTGCTGTAATATATGAAAATTGTTAAGAGAGTAAATCCTAAGGGTTCTCATCACAGGGAATAATTTTTTTTTCTATTTCTTTAATTTTGTATCTATAAGAGTTGATGGATGTTCACTAAACTTACTGTGATAACCATTTCATGATGTATGTAAGTCAAATCATTATGCTGTATACCTTAAACCTAATACAGTGCTGTATGTCAATTATATCTGGAAACTGGAAGGAAAAAAAATGTAACTGGACCATTACATAGTTCCTTACTGGTCCTGCGATACAGCGGTAAAAAACGTCCTGGGGGGCTTTCCTGGTGGCTCAGTGGTTAAGAACCCGCCTGCCAATGCAGGGGACACAGGTTCGAGCCCTGGTCCGGGAAGATCCCACATGCCATGGACAGCTAAGCCCGTGTCCCACAACTACTGAGCCTACACTCTAGAGCCCGCGAGCCACAACTACTCAAGCTGCGCACCTAGAGCCCGTGCTCTGCAGCAAGAGAAGCCACTGCAATGATAAGCCCGCGCACCTCAACGAAGAGTAGCCCCCGCTCACTGCAACTAGAGAAAGCCCATGTGCAGCAACAAAGACCCAACGCAGCCAAAAATAAATAAAGAAAGAAATTAAAAAAAAATAATTTAGGAAAAAAAAATGTCCTGGGGCCTATTGATGGAGTATTTTGTTTGTTTTCAGGTTAAGTGGTATTCCTCTTAAGTTGGGAAGAAAGATTTAAGGAGGGACCTAAGTGAAGAGAGAATGATTGTTTAATGCCCAGGATGGAGAAACCAGTTTTCAGTGGACTCCCCTGCTATTCTCAACGCACAGTTGATTTTTGCATGACAGCTATTGGAGATAAAGGTTTTAGAAAATCAAAAGATAATGAAAATTAAGGGAATTTTTAAGAGTGTGGATCACAGTAGTTTAAGTTAAATAATAAGATAGCAGATACATAAACACTCAGTATAAAGTATGATCACTGTCAAATAGTGTGTCACTTCTATAGATGTAATAGCAAATAGGGGCTCTTTTGCAAATGAAAATGTAAGGAAGCACAGTGGGTGAGCCACAGCAATTTAGAGGTCACTGGGGGCCATGGGGTGCCTCTCATTAGACATGTTCATTGTCTTAAGTCTTCAGTCTGTTCAGTACTGCTAGTGAAGTAACCTGGGTCTTTTTCACTCAAACCGTGCAACAGTGTTTGGCTTTATTTTGGCAACCAATTTGAGAGTGGTTTTTTTTAATGGTAAAATAGCAAATTTTTGCTTGTAGACTTTTAGGAAAATTATTTCATCCAAATATTTATTGAACTCCTGCTGTGTATTAGATGGCTTGAGTGTAAATGGTAGCTTGACTGAGAAAAGTGGGCCCTGATGCGAAGTGAAATACAGCATTTCTTGTTGATTTTTCTCCCCATTTTGAGAGGAGACTATAAGATTATCTACATTTTAAAAGCTGGTATTTGGACCTCCTAGGTGGACATCCCCACAGTTGGACAGCCATTTCAAGAGAGTGTTTGAATCTTTTAAATGATATGACTCAGAAACTTGTACTCTATCAAGAAGCTGCTGCTACAAATGGGAGAGTGATGTCTTCATCCTACCCAGCGGAACCTAAGAAATTAAATTCTCCAGGTAACTCCTTATACTACTAAGAGAGGGGAAAGCACTTACATTTTATTTCCTAAGGAAGGTAACAGTAGTTAATCTAAGGATATGTATATAGTGTGAAGTATATATTTTTAGGGAAAATTGATCCAATATATGGGATATTGTACTGAATCAAGAAAAAGGCCCGGGTACCATTGTAGATTGAAAAAACTAAGTCCAGTGTGGTGGTGGTGGTGTTAAAAAGGCTAACAAAATGTTGATCATCAAATAGAGGACTTCAGCTTACTCTAGTAGAGAGCCAGGTGAATCTTTACAGGTAATACTGGATGCTGCTGTGATTGCAGTATCCCAGAGATAAAAAGTTCCTGGGCAGTGCCCAGAGAGGAGCAACTGCAATGACTCGGTGATTTGGGGATGGGGGCATCACTTTCATTGTTTTAAGATAGCTTGATATAATGTTTGAAAGATGAAAGCTGAGAGGAAAAAGTACAGGTGGAGGAACCTATGCTGTTTCATAAAACACCTTAAGTAGACAATACCTAGGAATGTAAGACTGATAAAAAGACTTAATGTTCCAGTGCCTTTTGGAGCCAGGCATTTAATGAAAATGGGCAGAACTGGCTGGGTGAGGACTGTGGTAAACTTGAGAGCACAGTCTTCATCTGAAATGGGAAGCTGTGGGTTAGCTTCAGTCCATTGTTCCCATGTGGGAATTTGGACCCAGTATCTGAACTTCTGGGCTTTTTTTTTCTTTTAAAGAGAAGCCTGAAGAAGTTTTAGGGAAAATCTACCACTTTTAAACATTGGCACCTAATCTTGTTATTTAAAAACTCACTATATGGGCCAAAGCAAACACACCTCTGTCTTTGACTTCATTACTCTGCTGGGGTCATAGACCAAAAACAAAGAGGTTACAAAAGAAACGTGATTTAGATAAGTTCATGAATGTCAGATTTTAGAAGATTTTAGAGTGTTTCAGATGTTCTTAGCATTCAGATGAGCATTTATTTATTCAACAAGTATTTATTGAATGCCTACCATGTACCAAGCACTGTGCTAGAAGCCAAAGAGTGGAAGATGAAGAAACATTCTTGGAACCGACCTTTTCGTGGGAGGCACACAAATAATGACAAGACAATGTAACTGCTAAAAGGAAGTCTGTCAAAAAGGAGTCTGAATGGGTAGGATGATGTTTGATAATGAAAGGAGGAGTTTAAATTTTTTTTTTTTTTTTTTGCTGTACACGGGCCTCTCACTGTTGTGGCCTCTCCTGTTGCGGAGCACAGGCTCCGGACACGCAGGCTCAGCGGCCACGGCTCACGGGCCCAGCCGCTCCGCGGCATGTGGGATCTTCCCAGACCGGGGCACGAACCCGTGTCCCCTGCATCGGCAGGCGGACTCTCAACCACTGCGCCACCAGGGAAGCCCAGGAGTTTAAATTTTATCCTTTAGATGTGGCACTGTTAGAGAATTTTGAGTAGCTATAGTTACATCAAATTAGCACGTTAGAAAGATCATTGTAATTCTGAGTTGGGGGAGATCCTGGGCCAGAGACCAAATATGGATTATTGATTATTTTAAATTGTTGTCATATCCCATCACTCAGTCAAAATTTGCCTCTAATTTTGAGGAATAACTGCAAAACTTAAAAACCCCAATCTTAATTTGTAAATTGATTCTCCAAATATTTGTTATTGCCATTAACCCTTAAAGAGTCATGTAATGAAAAGTTGGTACTTTAAATGTTTGATGTCTTATGCCAGTTTTATTAAAAAGATAGAATACTAGTATAATTTATTTGTCTTTGTGCCTTGTACTGGAGTGGCAGAAAGATGTTCTTCTGTTTTTGTACAAGAGACTCTATAAATTGGTATGAGTTATGAGATAATTTTTGAAGAAGCTGTTTACAGGTCAGATTTGTAGGCAAATTAGTCTCTGGTGTGACTTCTGTTAACTTGAAAGAACTCTGGGGAAAATGGGATAAGGTTAGCACTCGCTCTTTCTTTACATTTTCACACTGTAGATTTGATTCAGCCAATAGTTACAATAAGATCATGCAGTAACCCTGGGCATATTCTAATGCAATAAGGTTGTTGCCGTTTGAAAAAAAAGTATAAGTTGATAGGTTCACTCAAAGCAGCTTAGAGTTAGAAAAATTGACCTTGAAGATGAAGATACCTGTTTAGAGTAAAAAAACAGGGGCTGTACCAACCTGACAGAGAAAGATGTATAAAGCTCCTTGAGTGGTCACCAAGTTGCAGTAGTAAAATCTGGATGTTGAGAATGTAAACCTAAATGGAAACAATCTACTGAGCCTTGGTTAAATGAGTTAAACAAAGAATTGAGATGTGTAAAATTTGAGAACCTCCACAGTGGCCTGCTTTGATCAGGTTGCCTCTTCAGCACTGGATCTGTTCTTTTACAGAAGAAACTACTTTTCAAACCCCGAAATCTAGCCAGATGCCTCGGCCTTCAATGCCATCATTAATTAAGACATCGCTGTTCTCCTCAAAATTGTCTACACCTGATGTTGCAAGTCCCTTGGCGACCCCATTTGGCTCTAGTGTAGTGAATCGGATGGCTGGGATTTTTGATGTAAACACGTGCTATGGGTCACCTCAAAGTCCTCAGCTTACAAGAAGAGGGCCAAGATTATGGACTTCGGCTTCTGGTGAGGACATTTATTTTCTAAAATTTGGAATGTCATAGTTGCAGAGAATCAGGCTAAGTTTTCACCTTCTTGGGTTTTTTTTTTTTTTTTTTGTAGGTCAGCAAATGACTGAATATTCTAATCCTTCTCCATCTACCTCTGTTAGTGCTGAGGGTAAGACAGTGAGACAGCCCAATGCGATTTATTCATGGATTCAGAATAAACGTGAACAGGTAGGATGATACGGGTATAGGATTTATAGTTGCATGTAACATTGAGAGAATCAAGGATCTCACTTAAGTAAGCCATTAGGAATAAATTGGACTTTGGGGATGCTTAATGTATTAAGTTGACCCATATAAAATTGCCAGTATTTGACTGGTTTTGAGTTATAGAAATTGCAATTTCATTTGGCTTAATCTAATGCAGTGCCTTTGATCTGTGAATTCTTTCATTTAAGAGATATTTATTGAGTTCTTCATATATATAGGGTGTGATTTTAGGTATTGGGAAAACAGCAAACAAAAGTCCCTGACCATATGTTTACATTCTAGTGAGGGGAAAGAGGTGAGCAAGCAAGTGTATTATATTTCTTTGAATATAAAAAATACAGTTTGTGCTTGAACAACTCGTGTTTGAACTGTGTGTTCACTCATATGTGGATTTTTTTTCAGTAGTAAATACTACAATACTACTCGATTGCAGTTAGTTGAATCCACTGATGTGGAACTGTGGATACAGAGGACGGACTGTAAGTTATAGGTGGATTTTCAACTGCAGGAGGGTCAATGTCCCTAACAACCGAGTTTTTCCAAGGGTCAACTGTACTATTAATTGTAAGGCTTACTTTACGTACCATTAAGAAAAAAAGTTGCCAGTTAAACTGTGACATGCTGTTGACTGTAAGGTGCATCCTGTTATGTCATGTGCAAAATATAAAAAACATATGTCTTAAAAGGGAAGAAATTTGATGTCTTACATGCTATATAGAAAAATAGAGCAGGTAAAGGAGACCAGTGCCTAGGGGAAGAGAGTACTATTTTATATGGGGTGATCAGGGGACATTTCATTGATAAGGTGACTCTTGATCAGAGGCCTGAAGGGAGGGCAGGGAACAGCAAAATGCAAAGGCCCTCAGGTGGGAGTAGGATTGGCTTGCGTGAGGAACGGTATGGGCACTAGTGTGTCCAGAATAGAGTGAGGAGAGAGTGGTAGGTGGGTGGTGAGTTAAGACAGGTAGCAGGCACCCAGAGCTCGTCAGGCCCATTAGCTGTTGTAAAGACTGACATTTTCTCTGAATGTGATGGATAGCCACTGCATGGTTTTACCCACAAGAATGACATGATGTAACTTTACATTTTGAAAAGTGCTGCTGTGTTGAGACTAGATCCTCAGAGGGCAGGAGTGGAAGCAGAGGGACAGTAGTAAAGCTGTTAAAGTAATCCAGGGGGAGATGATGGTATCTGTGACCAGAGTGGTTGTGGTGGAGACTAAAATGTGATCAAGGTCTGGATATATTTTGAAGGTAGATGTAATAGGACTTGCTTATGGTTTGGTTGTGGTGTGAAAGAGTCAGTGTTGATTCTAAAGTTTTTGGCCTGAGGCTCTGAAATAATGTAGTTGCAGTTTATTGGGTTGCAATTTACTGATGATTCTGGAAGAAGAGATTTGATAGAGGTAAGGTAGGGAAATCATGAGTTTGAGTTTAGACATGTCAATTTTGAGATACTTACTAGACAACCAAGTGAAAATACTGAATAAGATATTAGACATACATCTGGAGTCTAGGGGAAAGTCCAGGTTAGAAATGAAATTTTGGAAGTCATCAGAGTATAAAAGCCGTGAGACTCCGTGAAAATTCTTGGGGAATATAGATATAGAAGAAGAGAGATGCAAGAACTGGGACCCTCTAATGACGAGGTCTGGGAGATGAGAAGGAATAGCAAAGGAGCACCGTTGAGGTGAGAAAGAACCAAGAAGAGGGTGTTTCAGACAGAAGTGAGTGTCAGAGATGATGCTGATAGGTAGCATGAGACTCAAACTAAGAATGAACTGTTGCGCTAGAAATGTGGAGGTCATTGAGTACTTGACAAGAGCTACTGGGTGGACTAGAGGGGATGAACACCTGATTGGCGTGGGTTCAGGAGAGACTGGGAGAGGAATTGGAAACCACGAGAAAAGCTAGATCTTTCAAGGAGTTTTGCTCTAAGGGGAACAGAGAAATGGGGTAGTAGCTGGGAGGAGTTGAGGGGTGAAAGAAGGGTTTTATTTTTTAGGATGGGAGAAATAATATCGTGTTCATTGATAGAATGATCAGTTAATAGAGAGGGCAGAACTGAAGGCATTTTACAAAACTTCAGGACCCCATATGGCTCTATATGCCATAAGTACTGCTATGTCATGAATTTACTTTCAAGTCAGTTGGGGTATGTAGCTTTTAGCTTAATATTAAGAAAATTGTTTTCCCTGTAAATGTCAACTAGTAGAAAACCACTTCATGTCTTAAGATCTTTTTTTTTTTTTTTTTGGTAGGGGAAACATGCTCTTTTTTGGTATTAAGAGGTAACGGGTAAGACAGTTATAGAGAATTGAGAAAGAATATGGTCTTAGAAAATATCACCAGAACCACGTAGAGTTCCTTTTTTATTATGACACGGCTTTAATTTGAGGGCTAGACATGTGTACATGGGAATGCAATTTAGGTTAGATGGCCTATCTTGGTTATCCAGTTTATAGTACAGAGGTATTTACTTATGTGGTTTACCTTAAATACTGTTCTTTCTTTGTAAGATGTGAAGTGTTTCATTTAAGTTCGTGTCAGGAAGAACCTGGAAATGTGTAATATTATATTTGAGTAGAATTGCAAAATGTGTGTGTGTTAATTCTTCCCTTTTTCCAACTCAGATTAAGAATTTCTTATCAAAACGGGTGCTGATAATGTATTTTTTCAGTAAGGTAAGAATATGTAGTTATAGCATTGGGAATGGGGGGAGAGCAAACAAAATAAGAATGAAGTAGCAGGTAGGATTTGACTTCTAAATATTTAGCTTGATCCTAGCAAACCAAACAGCTTTGCATCATGCTTCACTAAACCTCCCTTCTAACAGTAGCTGCCCTAGACACACATCTCACCTTAGTGGCTTCCTGAGGCTTGGCTCTAGTTGGCCTTCTCAGTTTCTTGGCCGCAGGCAGCTTTGTGCTGATATGTAGCTCCTTGCTGCAAAATGAGTAAATCCATGGTGATGCTTCATGGCTCATTGTCCTGCTAACATCTTTATGGCCAATTTGGTGTTCAGAAGAGAGATGACTGGGTTAGATTGCAGATGTTAAACTTGGGTTGGATAAAAGTTGAAATTCAGACCACAAACTAAATGACTTTCCAACTTGTCTGTCAGCTGCCCCAGCTGCTGTAGGGGAGTAAATCTCAATGGTAGAAGCTAAAAATTCACTCCTGTTTTCACTGCTACAGCTGTTGTGTGTCAGTTAATCCTTTGATGAGGAAAACCTTGCCCATTTGTAGGGGAAAGAATTTTTGTTTTAATTATTTTAATCTAGCTTCTCTCTTTCTCCAGATATTGTAGTATTAACTAATAGTGCACTCAATTAATGCCTTCAAGTGAAAGTCTGCATTGGCGTACATTCCTCATTTTTATTCTTTGGGAGTCATACTCTGGTGGGGAGAGAGAACTCAGTAACTCTGATAGCATGTAGATACACATAGCAAAGAATCCTTTCAAGTTCTTGAAACTGTTGTTTCACTGTGGTGGCAGGGAGGATCCACCCAACTAGCAATAAGGCTATCCATTAGAGCCCTGGTTAAACTATCAGATGCCTGAGGAAGGTGTCTCGTCTTCCACCAAGAGGAAGAGGAGTTGTCTGAAGTTTTACTTCAGAGCTTTGTTTCAGAAGGATGGGAAGAAAACTTACCCTTTTGTCTTCTGTATGCCATGCTCTTTTCACTAAAGTTCCCTCATTTAATTCTAACAGCATTCCTGTGAGTTGTCTTTTTGCCCTCATTTTACAGATAAGGAAACCTGAGGCTCAGAGGGGTCAAGTAGCTAGCCTAAGGGCACATAGCCAGTAAGTGGCAGAGCAGAGGCTGAACAAGATAAGATCTCCTTTTTCCTTGGAAGTGAACGGCTGCTTTTGATTCTAATTTTGCAAGTGGATCTATTGTATGATAAGGAGTTGTAGACACTGCTACTTAATGTTGGGACATGTAACATGCTGTTGTACTTAGTAGGCTTCATTGGGTGCATTATGAAATCCACCGTTTACACGGGCCAATTATTGCTCCATACCACAATACCTTGCTGTATTAAAGAAGGTTGGGTGGTTTTTCTTTGCAGTGGGATTGAGGGCAGACAATTTAAGAGAGGCAATATGTATTTAGGCAGTTCTTTTGTTTAAAAAAAAAAGAGCATTCTTAACCCTTCTCTTAAGTGATCTCTATGCTAATCCCCTGAGGTGGGTTGAGTTGAATATATTTATTATTTATTCAACTCTTATTGTAAATGAGAAACTGAGGCCCATCGAGATTTAGAGACTTGGCAAGGGTCACACAATGAGTTGGTAGCAGAATGCTTTATTGCAGTTAAATCATACTGTGTAAGAATTTCAGGTTTTAATTCTTCAGAGGCAGCTGTGAAATATTTATTGTTATAGTCTACATAACTGATTAGATGAAATTATCATTTCAGGGGAACTTACTTAAACGTCTTTATTGTATTTGTAGCACCCAGAGGCCTCCATTCAGGCTGTTTTTTCAGATGCCCAAATGCATATTTGGGCATTAGAAGGTAAGCAATCTCAGTGAACTGCAACTATGATTTATTTATTAGTTAAACATTGAAGTATAATCCGTGAAAGATCAGTTCTGGACTTTGATCTCAATCTTTGAATATTCAGATACATTGTTATTTCTTTGTTTTATATAGATCATTTTTCTTAGATATTTAGGTGTATTTTAATTTAGGCAGAAATTTTCCTTGTATATAAGTGGATAAACTGAGCCTGGGGTTCTTGCCTCTCTTTCTCTATTTCAAAAAAACTGTAATTAATAGATTTTTAACCGTCAACTTACGTTGACATAACATGTTTAAGCATATTTAGCTTAGGTTAAATATGAAAATCTAGTTCCTAAAGAACTATTTCTTTTCATCTTACAGATACTGCCTTCTCAATGCTTAAATGATACTTCCTCAGAGAGGCCTTTCCTGACCACCCTATGAAAAGTATCCTCACAGCTGTCACCCTTATCAGGCTTTGTTTTCTTAACACTTATCACTACCAAACACAATATTATTTTAAAAAATTCTTTTTCCTACTAGAACGTAAGGTAGAGACTGTCATCTTATTCAAGACTATTGCAGTTGAGCACTTTTTCCATGCCTTTTCCAGTCTTTTGCCTATTTTTCTATTGTATTACTCCCTCTTTTTTATTTAGAAGTTTTCTTATGCATTCAGAATATTAATCCTTTCTCAAATAGATGTATTGCAAGTAGATTTGCCTGATTTTGACTCGCTTTTAACTTTTTTCTTCTTTTCCATTTGAGGTCTGTCTCACTTAGTAGCAGCATCATTTACAGAAGATAGATTTGGAGTTGTCCAGACTACACTACCAGCTATTCTTAATACTTTGTTGACGCTACAAGAGGTAGGCAATATGTGGGTTGGGTGGAGGTAGAGGTCCTGTCCCCTCCCCCTGCCCAGCCTTTTCAGTTTGTTTCTTACATATCACATTGAGCAACAAACATATGTTGGAAGTCATTATAATGGTACTATTCTCACCCTCAGGCACTTACAATCTAAGAGAAACTAGGAAGATAAACTTTTAATTCATTTATAAGTAATAATTGTATTGTAACAAAGAAGGAAAGTATACTAAACCTGTAGGATATACCTCTGATATTAATCAGATTATTTAGGATATTGGAATTCTGTTCTGTGCTATAAGATTGCTTCCTTACATAATTTGTAGCTACTGAAAGTGACTTGTAGTTAAATTACCCTGCAGATAAAAAGTTACCTATTGGCCAGAGGCTTAAGAAGATAGAGCTGGGGCCAGCGGATTCCTGTTATCAGGCTGGGTGCATAGTTTTAAACTACCAGGTTTTTTTAGTACTAGACTTAAAGGAAGAAAAGTAAAATGTATGCTTCTTGTTTTCCATTAGGCTGCCTTTCCTAACTTCATGTTGAGGGATATGTTTTACACTGCCTTATATTATTAGTTGTATGTCAGATGAGGAATATAAACACTGAGGGCTAGGGGCATTTAGAGGTAGGGGCTTGGCTGTTGTATAGGTTTTCTGGAGGAGTGTTACTGAACTAGGCTTGAAGGATAATAAACTGGTGCATCTTTGGGTCTTGGGAAACAATTTAAGATATGAAGAGAAAACAGGCTTCACTGTTCCTTTCTTCAAATCTCAATTCATTTTACCTCTTAGAAAGTCTTACCCATCAAAACCAGTGATTTTTTTTTTTCTTCACTTTGAATCCTCTTTTTTTTTTTTTTTTTTTTTTTTGCGGTACACTGGCCTCTCACAGTTGTGGCCTCTCCTGCTGCAGAGCAGAGGCTCCGGACGCGCAGGCTCAGTGGCCATGGCTCACGGGCCCAGCCGCTCCACGGCATGTGGGATCCTTCCAGACCGGGGCACGAACCTGTGTCCCCTGCATCGGCAGGCGGACTCTCAACCACTGCGCCACCAGGGAAGCCCTTGAGTCCTCTTTGTGCCCACTTTTTCATGTACGTTATTTGAGACATGTTTATACACATGGGTAGTTTTATTATTTGGGTTCTTTTCCCAGCTGCCTTTCTCTAAAGAAAGAATTTCCTACTGTTTCTCCACGACTTCTAATATTTGGCTTGTCTAACCACACAATAGGGTAACCATGATTTGAGCATATCTTTGGTACATAGCATAGTTTTTTTTTTTTTCTTAATCACTCTTGCTATGTAGTTTAAAATAAAACTACAGTAGAAAGTTCCATAGTCTACAGAGTGATTTCATATCATTATTTATTTTGAACCTCAGATCTATCTTGTGAAGTGAGATGGAGGTGTTTTGGCCCTGTTTTGCACATGAGAGGGGCTCGGTAGTGCAGTGACTTAGCTCAGGTCTCACACACAAGTCTTGTTAGTGGCAGAGCTGGGACTTGAATGTGAGATGATTGCAGGGCATTAGCAGTGTAGTAGACCCCAGGGAAAGCTGCAGATCCACATCCCGTATTCTCTCTGAACTTGTCTATCATCTTCTCCTGGGCTTTTATTTTTACATAAGGTTCTCTTTAGAGAGAATGGCTCTACCCTTAGAACCATGGCTTTCAAACTTTTTAGACCATGATCTAGTACATTTACATTAGACTCAGAATATAGAGGTGTGTGGGTGTAACAAGAAACAAAAGATTCTTAGAAGAGTGCTTACCTTTTATTATGTGCTCTGCATTCTAATGCTTTCCATTCTATTTCATTTAAAAAAAATGCTGGTTGAAACGGAATTGATTTCACAAGGATCACACTGCCCTCAAGGTATTCTGCACCAAAGTTACTTTCTTTTCACCTCCCCACCATCAGAATTCCTAATTCTTCATAGTTGGTTATGGGTAGGTATGACAAGGAAAGCAATTTGTTTATTTGGTTATAGTCATTCCTACCTTTGATTGGGAAGGTAAGAATTACAGATTTGTCGAAGGGTCAGGCCCTATTTACTTTGAAACAGAGGAGTTGAATGGAGGATACTGTTGAGGGGCAGAGTAGAAAGAGGCAGAGGCATGTTTTTGAGAGTTGAGATAAATGGAACAAAGAACAGGACCAGTGATTTGATACTTTGCTTCTGAGTATAAAAACGCTTCCTAGTGTGAGGCTTGTGGCATCTGTTCTCCCCTAGACCACATCACAGTCGGCCTTTTGGTCATGCTCTGCAGGCATCAGATTTTGCAAACTGCCTTGCAGTCTTTCCCACCCCATATCCTGACGTTGACTGTAGTGAGTGATTCAGTGTCCACGTGGATATTTGTCCCACACTTTGACCTCCTCACCAGTCTTTTACATACCCGTCAGTGTCAGCCTTTGACCATCATCCAGGCCTCATCATCCCCTGAATTCTCCACCTCCAAAGCTTAAAATTCCAGGATTCTACCCTCTAAGTCAGAGTCCTTAAATGTTTTTGTGCCAAAGGTCCCTTTAGCAGTCTGATGGAGCCCATGGACTTTTCCTCAGAATAATGTTCTTAAATACATAAAATAAAGTCCTTAGGATTAGAAAGGAAATCAAGTATATTAGAATACAATTAAGAAAGTATTAGGGCTTCCCTGGTGGCGCAGCGGTTGGGAGTCTGCCTGCCGATGCGGGGGACGCGGGTTCGTGCCCCGGTCCAGGAGGATCCCACGTGCCGCGGAGCGGCTGGGCCCGTGAGCCATGGCCGCTGAGCCTGTGCGTCCGGAGCCTGTGCTCCGCAGCGGGAGAGGCCACAGCAGTGAGAGGCCCGCGTACCGCAAAAAAAAAAAAAAAAAAAAAAAAAGAAAGTATTAAATTTGTGGTACAGTAATGTGTGCTTTTTAATTAATGCATTAAATAACAAGATCTATCAGTGAGTCTAATAACTCATCACTTTGAAGCAGTGATATGATGAATGGTATTTCAAATAATTGCAAGAGTAATGTGATATGAAGATATTGATAATATCTGTTGGTGGCAAAGTCACAGGAATTGCTAATGCTATTGTGATTTACTGTTTCATAATTGAAAGAAATGTTAACTTTTAATTAGAGCTTAGTAAAGATAAACATGTAATTTTTATCCCAAAGTTCATGCCCCCTGAATTCTATCCATAGATCTGTGGGCCCGTGTAAGAGGGCCTCCAAGCACAGCCTCATATGCCCTTGCTTCTTCTGTACACTTTGTCTTTGCCAATATTTTCACTTCCTTTGTTTTTCGGCTCCCTCCTAGCTACATATATGTCTTTCCTCATCCAGCTTAGACCTTATAGTCTGTCACTTCAACCATCTTGTTACCAATTCTTTTTTTTTTAACATCTTTATTAGAGTATAATTGCTTTACAGTGGTGTGTCAGTTTCTGCTTTATAACAAAGTGAATCAGTTATACATATACATATGTCCCCGTATCTCTTCCCTCTTGCGTCTCCCTCCACCCCAACCTCCCTATCCCACCCCTCTAGGTGGTCACAAAGCACCGAGCTGATCTTCCTGTGCTATGCGGCTGCTTCCCACTAGCTATCTATTTTACACTTGGTAGTGTATATAGGAACATGCCACTCTCACTTTGTCCCAGCTTACCCTTCCCCTCCCCATAACCTCAAGTCCATTCTCTAGTAGGTCTGTGTCTTTATTCCAATCTTGCCTCTAGGTTCTTCATGACCTTTTTTTTTTTTTTTAGATTCCACATATATGTGTTAGCATACAGTATTTGTTTTTCTCTTTCTGACTTACTTCACTCTGTATGACAGTCTCTAGGTCCATCCACCTCACTACAGATAACTCGGTTTCGTTCCTTTATATGGCTGAGTAATATTCCATTGTATGTATGTGCCACATCTTCTTTATCCATTCATCTGTTGATGGACACTTAGGTTGCTTCCATGTCCTGGCTATTGTAAATAGAGCTGCAATGAACATTGTGGTACGTGACTCTTCTTGAATTATGGTTTTCTCAGGGTGTATGCCCAGTAGTGGGATTGCTGGGTCATATGGTAGTTCTATTTTTAGTTTTTTAAGGGACCTCCATACTGTTCTCCATAGTGGCTATATCAATTTACATTCCCACCAACAGTGCAGGAGGGTTCCCTTTTCTCCACACCCTTTCCAGCATTTATTGTTTCTAGATTTTTTGATGATGGCCATTCTGACTGGTGTGAGGTGATACCTCATTGTGGTTTTGATTTGAACTTCTCTAATGATTAGTGATGTTGAGCATTCTTTCATGTGTTTGTTGGCAATCTATATATCTGCTATGGAGAAATGTCTATTTAGGTCTTCTGCCCATTTTTGGCTTGGGTTGTTTGTTTTTTTGATATTGAACTGCATGAGTTGCTTGTATGGTTTGGAGATTAATCCTTTGTCAGTTGCTTCATTTGCAAATATTTTCTCCCATTCTGAGGGTTGTCTTTTCGTCTTGTTTATGGTTTCCTTTGCTGTGCAAAAGCTTTGAAGTTTCATTAGGTCCTTGTTACCTGTTCTTCAACTCCTTGTTGCCGTGTCCTTCAGTTGAACCCATGTGGCAAAACTCTAAGGGATCAATCCCATATCAACCACCCACCCTTTCTCTTGCCCATCCCTCCTGCTTCAGCCTCACTTCAGCCCTTGGCATTTCTGACCTGAATTATTACTATGGCCTTTTGCTCCTCTTATTAACAGGGATCCTTCATTCTGACTTTAGTCACTATCCTGTTCTTCCTGTGAGCCCTCTGCTCTAATAACCACCTTGGACTATTCCGTTTGCCCCCCAAATATATTTTATCTTCTTAACCAGACTCTAACTCTGTATATGATGCTTCTTCTTTCCTTCTTTGCCTAGAACACATTTTTCTTTTCTCTGTCTCTGCCCTGTAATCCCCATTTCATCACTTTATTATACTTCATTTTAATTGTCTGTTTACTTTTTTTTTTTTTTGCGGTACGCGGCCCTCTCACTGTTGACTGTCAACCACTGCGCCACCAGGGAAGCCCTGTCTGTTTACTTTTATTGTCTCTAGTCAGAGCAGAGGCAGGGACCTTGTCTTATTTCTGTATTCCTAGCATCTGACCTGGTACCTGGCAAATGACAGGCACTTATTAAATGCTTGTTAGATGACTGCTGGATAGCTTCATGGTTGGTTTGGTGGGCAAAAGCTTCTGTTCTGGGGCCTGATTTAAGTGACAGTTCTGATGTAATGGGTTAATTATAATAGTCCCAAGCCCCTTCATTTTGAGAGGCAGGGATGTCATGTGACTCATACGAGCCTTGTTACATGTTTTTGGTTTTATGTTCTGTGATGTAGGAGGGATACTTGCTCTTAATAACGAGAGTAAGTTCTAAGTATCTCTGTAATTTAAGGCAAGTTATAAAATACAGGCTTCTGGATGTTATTAAGGAAAATTGTATGGAACTGTTCTGTTCTTTTGTTTTATTTTTCACTATCAATAAAAAAGCCATATCACTGTGAATCATTAAAGAGAAAATATGAAAGGAAAGGGGAAGGCTTTCATTCTTCAAATCATTCAGAGGGCAAGCAGTGGAGGGATGGATATCCTAGGACAGTTGTTCCTAATAGTGGGCCAGGCCCTCCTGGGAGATTCCAAGTATCACAACAGGTTCATGAATCCACACATACATTGCTGTCATCTGAGTAATTAATGTTTGTCTGACATATTTATAGCTATTTTTCAGAGGTTTTTACATGCTGTTTTGGTTAATTAAAATAGAAATTCATTTAAAAGCATTATTTCCTACATTAGTGGATGGAGAACAACTACTATCCTGTGGAATTCCACTACGTATACATATATGTGTGTATATATCTACATATATATATAGTCTTTAAAAAGGGTCCTTATAAAGATTGGGGACCAAAATGGTAGAGTGGTTTTTTGTTTTGTTTTTTTTTTGTGGTACGTGGGCCTCTCACTGTTGTGGCCTTTCCCATTGCGGAGCACAGGCTCCGGACATGCAGGCTCAGCGGCCATGGCTCACGGGCCCAGCCGCTCTGTGGCATGTGGAATCTTCCCAGACCGGGGCACGAACCCATGTCCCCTGCATCGGCAGGCAGACTCTCAACCATTGCGCCACCAGGGAAGCCTGGTAGAGTGGTTTTTTAATCAAAAAATTTTTTTCTTAAATTGTGTTAAAATACACATAACGTAACATTTACCATTTTAACTATCTTTAAGTGTACATTTCTGTGTCGTTAAGTACAGTCACATTGTTGTTTAACCATCAACCATTATCTAGCTGCAGAACTTTTTCATCTTTAAAAGTACATTTTAAAGTTTTCAGAAAGCCTTCAAGTCTTTGAAAAGTCATTGTCACCTTGATGGTAGGATATCAGCTCTGTCTATTATATTTTCTGCCTTATCATCTGAAGGTCAAATTTTGATATACTTGGAATATTGAAGTTGACCTTTATGCTATTCACATATCCATTCATCCAATAAATGTTAATTATCAAATGGTTTACCATGTGTTAGGATATAGAATGAGAAAAGGCATACATGGTTCCTGCCCTCCAGGAGATTACAGACTATAAAATGGAAAATCATACAAATAAGTAACTACAATTGTAATAAGTGCCACAATATGCAAAAATGCAGGATGATCAGAGAACATAAAACTGGGGAGTCTAAGCTAATCTTGTGAATAGGAGATTGAAAGGAAGTGTGAAGTCATTAAAGGCCTCCCTGAGGAAGTGATAACAGAAGTTAGAAGGAAGAATGGGGAAAAGGGGAAAAGGAAAGGAATGTTCTTGAGGGCCAGAACTATGGGTTTGAAGGCCCAGAGACCCTTGACCAAGTCACAGTCCATTCTTTGTTTCTCTAGAATCCTATGCTACTTTACCTAATATCTGTGTAGTACTCCAAAAGAAATGCTCTCTCTTTAATTTTTGAAACAATCCCATAAAGTTAGAATAAGGCTTACTTTGCATGATTTGAGTCTCTCAAAAAGACTATATCTGTTGGTATGACTTAATCAAGATCATGCCAATAAATGGTCGAGTAAATTTGAAAACCAGGCTTTTAGACCTGAAGTCCTTTGCTTTCTGCCATATCAAATTACCTCTGTGAGGGCTTGGCAGGAGCATGCATTTCTTAACCTCCTTTCTTTTATTTATTTATTTACTTACTTACTTACTTACTTATTTATGGCTGCATTGGGTCTTCATTGCAGCATGCGGGCTCTTCTTTGTGGTGCACAGGCTTCTCTCTAGTTGTGGAGCGCAGGCTCAGTAGTTGTGGCACACAGGCTTAGTTGCCCCGTGGCATGTGGGATCTTAGTTCCCCGACAGGGATCGAATCCGTGTCCCCTGTATTGGAAGGCGGATTCCTTTTTTGTTTTGAATTTTATTTTATTTTTATTATACAGCAGGTTCTTATTAGTTATCTGTTGTATACATATTAGTGTATATATGTCAATCGCAATCTCCCAATTCATCCCACCAACACCACCCCCTGACCCCTGCTTTCCCCGCTTGGTGTCCATACGTTTGTTCTCTACATCTCTGTCTCTATTTCTGGTACTGGTTCACCTGTACCATTTTCTAGATTCCACATATATGCATTAATATACGATATTTGTTTTTCTCTTTCTGACTTACTTCACTCTGTATGACAGTCTCTAGGTCCATCCACGTCTCTAAAAATGACCTAGTTTTGTTCCTTTTTATGGCTGAGTAGTATTCCATTGTATATATGTTTCACATGGAAGGTGGATTCTTAACCACTGGACCACCAGGGAAGTCCCAGTGCTTCTTAGATTTCAGTATTTAAGAGAAGACAATTAGAGTGAGAAAAGACAATAATTTTAAGCTCTGGCTACATACTGTTTGCTCAAATCCCTGAACCTGAAGCCTTCTTGTCCTTTGTTATAAAAGGAGATTAGAGAGAATTAGAGATGTGTTAAGGACACATTACCTCCAAACTAAGACTTTCTTCCCCAATGTAACTTTTATACCATTAGGGTCTGCTGGACCCAACTTAATTTTTGTATTTATTTGTGAGCTATTCCAGTTATTTGTAAGGATGACTTTTATTCTTTCTTAGAGGTCTTTCAAAGAACAAAGAGAAAACAGTCAAACAGAATTCACTCTTTTACAGTTATCCTTTGGACCCTTTTAAAATCCAAGATGTATTATGAAATCCTAGTGATTTTACATTTCTAGTATCTTGAAACAACTTGCTATTTGATCATCCCAGGAATTATTTCATCATTACTCATCAGTTATTCCAATTGTGGTAAAAAAGACCAATAAGAAAACAGAAGAATGATGAAATCATATAGTATTGTATCATCTTTGAAGAAAAGGTATATAGTCTGAACACACATCTTTACAGGTTTTTTTTTAAGCTTTCATTGAATGCAGTTGCTAGTTCAGATTTTTAAAATTTACCACCGATGATGGTAAAAGGAAGAAAATTGCCAATATGTTAAATAATTATTTAGATAAATCAGAAGATGAATGTAGAGAGACAGCACTCTAGAAATTTACATGGTTCTTAAGTGGATACATGCTGAAGGTATACAAAGGTGTATTCAAAAGTGATGGGAGGGCTTCCCTGGTGGTGCAGTGGTTAAGAATCCGCTTGCCAATGCAGGGGACATGGGTTCGAGTGCTGGTCTGGGAAGATCCCACATGCGGAGCAACTAAGCCCGTGCACCATAACTACTGAGCCTGCACTCTGGAACCCGCGAGCCACAACTGCTGAAGCCCGTGTGCCTAGAGCCCATGCTCCACAACAAGAGAAGCCACTGCAATGAGAAGCCTGCGCACTGCAATGAAGAGTAGCTGCCGCTCGCAGCAACTAAAGAAAGCCCATGGGCAGCAATGAAGACCCAACGCAGCCAGAAATAAATAAATAAATAAATAAATAAATAAATTAATTAATTAATAAACAAAAAAGTGATTGGAAGGAAATAGGTGATATTGAAATGAAAAAAGTCATGTACAATAAAATATTTTTATATTTGATCATTTCAGTTCATCTTTATAAACCTAAGAATGAAAATGTTTTGCACAATTAGGGTACAAAGAAAATGACTGAACTCTTCAACAATATTATGAGCTGTCAAAAGTTTTAAAAAATATTGTATTTTGATGTGCAGATTCAAGAAAAAGAACCAGAAGTAATGATAAGCTAGAACCTGTTGGATATATATCTTCAGTTTGAAGATGGCTATGTTCCATCTACATCTCTGTCTCTATTTCTGGTACTGGTTCACCTGTACCATTTTCTAGATTCCACATATATGCATTAATATACGATATTTGTTTTTCTCTTTCTGACTTACTTCAGGTTATGTTCCAGGTTTATTCATGATAGCTGATAAGCAGCTAGTTGCATTCAAAAGACATTGCCTATTTCAGATGTATATGTCTTCAAAACCTGGAAGATATGTTTATAATCTTATTTAAACTTCTATAAAGTTATTTTACATTATCCTGTCATTCTTACTTCTGTAAATTTTTTGTAAAAAAATTAAACTATAAAAAGGGTCCACTGGAAAAAAAAAAGGGGGGGCTTCCCGGGTGGCACAGTGGTTAAGAATCCGCCTGCCAATGCAGGGGACACGGGTTCGAGCCCTGTTCTGAAAAGATCCCACATGCCGCGGAGCAACTAAGCCCATGCGCTACAGCCACTGAGCCTGCGCCCTAGAGCCCGCGAGCCACAACTACTGAGCCCACTCGCTACAACTACTGAGCCCACTCGCTACAACTACTGAAGCCCTGCGCCTAGAGCCCATGCTCCACAACAAGAGAAGCCTCTGTAATGAGAAGCCCGCGCACCGCAACAAAAAGTAGCCCCCGCTCGCTGCAATTAGAGAAAGCCCGCGTGCAGCAACGAGGACCTAATGCAGCCAAAAATAAATAAATAAAAATAGATTAAAAAAAAAAAGGGTCCACTGGATCCAGGTGTAAATGATGATGATGATTTTGCTGGTATACTGAATGTTAATTAGAAGGTTTACAAGAAAATTGAAAAGGAAGTAACTTTTCCATTATGATTCAGTGTTATTTAATGTTGCTTAAATATGTCATTGAATACCATCTCCCATACTGCCTAAAATTATCTCAAGTTTGTCCCAGTCTTGGGAATCCCTCTTATAAGTTACTGCTGAGAGAATAAATGTTTAGACTTGCAGTTATCATGGTAGACTGAACACACGCATCAGGTCTTGTTCCTTCCCCCTAAACTCTGCTAAACTACAGTAAAAGGACTTTTAAAAAGACATAAATCCAAGGGCTTCCCTGGTGGCGCAGTGTTTTAGAATCCGCCTGCCAGTGCAGGGGACACGGGTTCAAGCCCTGATCTGGGAAGATCCCACATGCCATAGAGCAACTCAGCCCATGCACCACAGCTACTGAGGCTGTTCTCTAGAACCCGCAAGCCATAACTACTGAGCCCACGTGCCACAGCTACTGAAGCTCGCACGCCTAGAGCCCGTGCTCCGCAACAAGAGAAGCCACCGCAATGAGAAGCCCTCACACTGCAACGAAGAGTAGCTCCCGCTCGCTACAACTAGAGAGAGCCTGCGCACAGCAACAAAGACCCAATGCAGCCAAAAATAAATAACTAAATTTATTAAAAAAAAAACAAACGTAAATCCATAAATAGGAGAGGAGACAACAGCAACAAAATCTTCAAAGCCTGGACAGCAGATGGTTGAGACAACTAACTTAGCAGATTCCAGAGGCAAATCTGAAGTTGGTAGTGGGGCAAGGACCAAGACCCTCTGGAACCAAGGGTGAAGGGACAGGTACCAGAACAGGGAGGTTTGGGTGAGACCTGTTTGAAAACCAGTTAGATCCCTAGATTTTCCCTGGTGGTGCTTCTCCCTCATTCCAGCACAAGTCGAGGTTCATCCTCAGAGAGAGCAGAGCATTGGGTCTCTGGACTGGGAGAGTTCATAGTTGCGGGGACTCTGCTGGAAGCATAGAGGTGTGCTCCATAGCTCTGTTCACCACTTGGCTTCCCTGAGCACTGGGGACCAAGCCCCCCAGACAGGGTACTGGAAGACTTTTCTTTGGGAACTCTGATCAAACCAAGAAGAAAGATCTAAAGTTACTGAGTTGAGCACTTACCCCCCAAAACGTCCACGCAGATCACCTATCGTGAAGCTGTCAGTAATCTCCAGTTGTGTACTCAAAGCTGTGGTCAATAATCTCCAGTACTCAGAGCTTTCGGTCAGCTCTTTAGGAGGCCCCACTCTCAGTCATGAGCCAAGGATCACTAGATTTTGAGGAAAGTATCCAATACAGAAGATAGAGACCAAAAGAAGCAAAGAGAAGAAAAGTAGCTTGGAAGAAACTATAAAACAAACAAAAAACCAAAAATCACCAAAATCCTCAGAAACAAAAGCGGTATTGCAGCCTTGAAACAAAAATAGGATGCTGAACTAAAAAGGATCACTCAAATGACATAAAAGAGCTCTTTTTAAAATTTTTATTTATTTTTTACACAGCAGGTTCTTATTAGTTATCTATTTAATACATAATAGTGTATATATGTCAGTCCCAATCTCCCGATTCATCCCACCCCCACCCCCACCCCTGCTTTCCCCTCTTAAGAGCTCTTGAAATTAAAAACATGATGGCAGAAATCCTTTTAACTATAGTTTTAAGTACTTTTTTGGTGCTTACATCCATAACTATAAATAATAGACTTATATTATTACTTCTTGTCACTTTAGACATTATCTTTGCTTTAGTAGATTGACATGCTTATACTTCTCAGTCTTTTCCCTTCTCTTAATATAGTTTATAGCATTTAAAAATTATAATATTTACCTTTGGCTTTTAAAAGTTATACTTAAGTCTCTTATACTATCAAGTATAAATAAAATCAGTTTCACTTGTGAGTTCTCTTCCCACCTATTCTTGCTCATAGGTACTTTTATCAGCTAGAATTGAAAAGGAAGATAAACCAGTATAGTAAATAACCTTACCCTTGTAAAGTATAAAGTTTGGTCTTTTTTTGGGCTGAGATTTATAATAAAGGTGCTCTTACCCATCTGTCATGCATCATAAGCAGAGTAGGATATCTGTGTTTCACTTCCCCGATTTGCATTTTCAAGGCTGTTGAAGTATAACTGCTTTTTAGAGGACAGATGTGGACTTTTCCCTGGTTAACTGCTGAAGTGGCTGAACCTCTACTCCCTGTTTTTCAAATCGTTTTGACTGTGATCCAAAATAAATACTATGTGTGTGTGTGTGTGTGTGTGTGTGTGTGTGTGTGTGTGTGTGTGTGTATCTCTGTATTTATCTGTCTATCTGAAATGAAATCTCTTTAATCCTTTGGACTAAATTGGCTTTCTTGATAGTCTGAACTAACGTGTTTTCTTTCTTTCTTGATGTAGGCAGTTGACAAGTACTTCAAGCTTCCTCATGCTTCCAGTAAACCACCTCGGATTTCAGGAAGCCTAGTGGACACTTCTTATAAAACATTAAGATTTGCCTTTAGAGCATCACTAAAAACTGCCATCTATAGAATAACTACTACATTTGGTGAACATCTGAAGTAAGTTTACCTGTTTTTGTTCCACGATAATTCACTTTCAGGAGTTCACCTGAGAAACAGGTATGAGAATTATAAAGGCTCATAAGTTGAAAGTATTCTTTTGGGACCTTCATGATTCCTACTGGCAACTAACAGCTTGGATTTAGATTTAATATTTACATTTTAAAATTTGGCCTATCATATAAGCTTTGGGGCCTTCTTTCAAATGGGTAAAAAAGAGGATAGAAAGTTATAAAAGCAGCAAATGTAATTATATATTGTTTTTTTTAAATTACTAAAATATCCTTAAGGTAGAAAAAAGGCAAAATGATATTTTCTTCTCCAGAAAAGCATATTAAAAATAATTCTGGGGCTTCCCTGGTGGTGCAGTGGTTGAGAGTCCGCCTGCCGATGCAGGGGACACAGGTTCGTGCCCTGGTCCGGGAAGATACCACATGCCGCGGAGCGGCTAGGCCCGTGAGCCATGGCCGCTGAGCCTGCGCGTCCGGAGCCTGTGCTCCGCAACGGGAGAGGCCACAACAGTGAGAGGCCCGCATACTGCAAAAAAATAATAATAATAATAATAATTCTGTTATTACGTCTTGGTCAGCAAACTAAGACTTGGGGTGAGGAGAGTATTCCATAAATGAGTCATTGGTGCTTTGTGAATCGTGCTGGAAAAGCAATGATAGATCATACCACCTTAAGAAACGGAACCAGAAAGAAAACCCCAAACCCCAAACCTGTGTATATTTAGTTTCATTGATGTTTACTGCTTTCTTTTCATGAAATAATCTACCTAGGCAGTGTAAGGGATACTATTTTATTAACTAAATTATTTCTTTCATAATTATAAATAAACTTTAAAAGATATAAGAGGTTGCTCTGTTTTTTTCTGTATGCAATCAATAAGTAGTTTAGAACTTCCTCAAACCACTTGCTTTTAGAAGCAGTAGTGTATTTCCTTTTACTTCCATGAGGCACATACATAAAGCATATGACATACATGTCAACACATACATAAGGTAGCAGCAGCAGCAAGTTTTTATGGAACACTTTGGTTCTGTGTGGGAATACAGAAGAGCTGTAGATAATCCGCTCTCCTTAAGAGGTTTATTCATTTGTTTAAAAACAAACCAAAAAAAATCTATTTATTGAGTGCTTCTAGATCTGCACTCTCCAGTATGATAGCCACATATTACTATTTAAATTTAAATTAATTTAAGTTAAATAAAATTGAAAATCCACTTTGTTACTTACATTGGCCACATTTCAGGTCCTCAGTAACTGCACGTAGCTAGTGGCTACCGTATTGGACAGCTTAGGTATAAAACATTTCCATCATTGCAGAAAGTTCTGTTGCACAGTGCTGTTCTAGACAATATACTTCGCATTTTCATTTACTCTTCTCAAAGTGCCTTTGGGGTGTAGAGATTATCATATTGTATAGATATGGAAACAGACTTGGAGGGATTAAGAACTTGCCTAATAGCATAGTCTAGTCAGTGTTAGAACATGAACCAGAAATCAGGTCTTTCTTGCTCTTAAAATTCCACCTTCTTACCCTATACAACACTAGACTCCCTTTAAGATGTAAACTGCCATGTAGGGTACTCTCAGAAAACGTTCAATGAATTTAGGTAATGAAATAGATATGATGTATATTGATGTTACAGCAAAACAGGAAGAAAAGGGGAAAATAAATTTCTTAGATAAAGGGAGATAGATGACTGTTAAAAAAATTATGAGAATGAAACTCTGCCTTAGTTTCTTTCCTCTGAGAAGAGCCATATTTTATACATGTACCAAAATTGATGAGGTCAGTAGAGACAATTTTGTACAAATATAGGACAGAATGGCATAGTAGAAGTTAGATTTGGAATCAAAACATTTGGATATATGCCTGGTTACATTATTGACTATCTGTAGTTGTGGGCAAGTTACCTATTGATTTAAGTAACTTGCCTGAGATTATGCTGGTAGTAAGTTGCAGAACCAGCATTTAGACTCAAATCTTTCTGACCCTCGAATTCTATCTACAAACCTCTGGAAACCATTCTGATACTGTTTACCCTCCCATGAAAAGGGTATGTTATCCATTCCAGTTTGTTTCATTTGCTGTTAAGAGAGATAAAATGGGATCCTACATATGTAAAGCCCACACTACATTATATATTGTTGTGACAATAACTATTATTACTGTATCATACCTGGTTTAATCATTCCCCAAAACTTCACCTCTGAGAACCAGGTATAAATGAAGTAAACGTTTGAGGTGTGAAAATTAACGCAGATCAGTTATGCATTGGAGAAATTCATTTAATACCTATTTACTCTTAATTTAGGCAAATTCGGTTTGCTAGTTTTCCAGCCTATAACATATTAAAATATGAGAGGAAGACTGCTGTTAGAGTCAAGAATACTAACAATAGTAAGAGATAGTACAGTGCCTGCTAGCAGAGGGGAGTCATGAGAAAAGCTGTAGACTTGGTGTTTGAAAAAGTTCAGAGCCATTTAGTGAGAGATGACAGCCTCACTGGCACCTAGAGGGAGTCCGAACAGTAAAATACACTTGAGACAGTGCAGTTAGTCGGAGAGATGTAAATGTATAAGGTGCTTTAGCATGATTTGTAGCAAAATTATTATAATAAGACTTGACACTTTTAAAAGTGACAACCTTCAGTTACCTGGAATTTTATCATTCAGTAATGGTATATTACTATCAACAACTAGAAAACCAGAATCTTTCAGTATATTCAATTTCTGCCCAAAAGTTTAAAAGGAAGTTTTATACTAGTTTCAATATATACATTTGCCCCGCTTTTGTCCAGGTAATGTATTTTTGTGGGGGCAAGGGTGGGGAGAGAACTCAGTTTCCCCCTCTAAGACATAACTTAACGTTCAAAGGGAAAAGTAAATCTAAACCACCAAGCTATTACCTTTGAAAACGATTAGTGGAGTCTATTGTGTTTTAACCAAACATTTTAGTTTAAAGGATTTTATATTAAAGGCAATTCAAATACTCCACAACTCAAAGATAATGTTGGAATCTGGTTTAAATAAAATAATAAAATCCAGAAAATCTACTGCAAGGCCTGGAACTGCACAGCAGGTTCCACAGCAGAGCAGGTTAAAATTGATGCCTTCACTTGTCAGTCTTAATTTGCTTTGGTCTTTTAGAAGGTAGAAGCATGCTGTTACTGAATGCAAGCCCTCCTCCTCATTAGATTAAGGAGGGTTTTCATCCAGCTTTTTCAGAAGTACTAAATACGTGAAGATTTCTATTTGTTTTTAATTGTTTTGAAAAATATTGACTCTGTGCTCTGTGGTTCACTTAATATGCTTAATGTAAAATAAAGCTTATGCTTTGAATTTATGTTTCATTTAGTGCTGTGCAAGCATCTGCAGAACATCAGAAAAGACTTCAACAGTTCTTGGAGTTCAAAGAATAGTTAAGTAATATAAACTGTGTTCATTACACTGCTGATACAACTACAGATGGGACAGTAAATGTTCAGCATTCTTGGATCAGAAGAAAATGGACTAATTAGATGCTTCCTTTGTCGTGGTGGTTGCTTTGAAAACTATACTTTAATGGGAGAAATCATGGGAAGAAATTCTCAACAGAATAACCGAAAACTGCCTTTTCTGTACCGATTACTTTTTGTGTGTGTGGCATAATAAAATCTTTATTCAATTTTACAGAAGCATCTATGGCAGTAGAAATGTTTGTAGCTTATGTAGCTTAATAATAATAACTAGAAAATTTTTAGAGTTTACTTTTGAGAGGAGTAGCGTCAGCTCAGAAGGTACTGATAAAATAGGTTGACTTGATCTGGTCTTCCTTCCTAATCGTCCTGAGAGTTTAGCTCTCTGTAAATTCAAAATACATAAACTTTTTTGGAGTAGTTTCTGTTTGCTAAAGGATAAAAAGGGTAACAGTGGAGAAAATTTCACAGAAAATATTGTCTGAAGGACATATTTTGTTAATCTGTTAGGTTGTGTTTTTGTTTTCAGAGACAAATTAAATTTGCATGATTGTCCAAAAAAAGTCTCAATTTACAGATGCTAACTCTATATAAAGGAATGTGGAAAAATTCAGTTCTTAAGTTACAAGATTAAACATTCACATTTGGTTTTCGAAAGACAATTGACCAACATCTATGAATTTATTTTGTATCATGCTAGTAAACAATAAGCATATGGGTATTTTCTCAACTAGTTTTGCTTTCTTTTTCTGGAACAAAACATTAAGTGATTGCCGAGTTTTTCAAGTGAGAGAAAAAGTTTTGCACGAAACACCAGGAAACTTTCCCTTTTTTTTCCTTCCCTCGTCTTCATTAGATCAAATTATTTTGTAAAGCTTAACTGGCCTCACAGAGGGAGCAACCTTTGCTTTGTTAACTGGCTAATTAAAATATATTAGGAAAATCTTTACAGCCAGAAACAACTTAGTCATCAATCAGCAAGTGAAACCAAAATGTCAGAGGGATTACTCTACTTAGGAGTGTGTTGTATGTCCCACAAGTGAGCAGGTAATTTTATAATTTATTAGAGCAACTTTGGAGGTGAAAGATTGGAAATCCTACTGGTAGATATTCACTGGACTAGCTTTGGACTGAAATGCTCCCTTGTAATTCTTTTCCCATTTTTTCCCTCTAGTGTCCCCCATTGTTTTCTTTAAAGTCAGCACAGAATTGTATATGAATCTTTAATGTGGTATATATGTCTACCATTTGTCTGATTACTTGATGTATTATATCTTGATTTATTTGTTGCCCTTTCAACCAGCACATGCCAAATTATAAATGAATCCTGCTGGCCTTTAAAGTATCTTTATGAGACAGTTTCCCAGTTGTCAAGTGTTTGGAGTATTTAGGCAGTTGCCTTTTTTTTTGCATCTGAAGTGGAGTTAATCTCTTTTCTGAATGTAAAAGTTGAATTTTGAATGTGGAAGTTACTTACAAATGACCAGAAAATTGTGACTAGGTTGACTGAGAACTGTTGAGTTCCATGTTTTAAAGCCATTGAACTTTTTATATTCCATTCTCTGTGCTTTCCCTGGCTGAGGCATTTTGGGAGAAAAGAACTCTTAACCTTATGCTTCCATAAAGAAGAATTTAAACTCTGACTTACTTAGATAAAATGTCTGGCTTTGTTTAGGTTTTTGTCATTTCCCGTATACTTTGGGCAAATGTATATTTGATGAGCAATGTGAAAATTTCTGTTGTGTTCATCCCTATTTTTTCTCAAGAGGACGTGCTGTGTACACAGTATAGTTCACTTTATGTCTGGCTGGTGGAAATTTGGAAACTGCTTCCCCAAATCTGGATTGTATTTAGTAGATAAGGAAGTCAGTTCCTTTTCCTCATTGTGTTGTTAATCTACACACCATCTGTTGGAGTAGGGAATGGCTCAATCACCTGTTATGAAAGAGAGCTCCTTTGCCTGTGTACAGGGAGGAGGATCTTAGGAAGGCCAGCAAGAGGAGAGAACCATTTCCTTTGATGAAGTCACATCCTGCCTATGAACGCACTGATACTATACATTGGCCTGAAAATTAGAGGGTGTTCTTTAAAAGCTTAAAAGCCTTTCTCTGACTGTCAGTACAAAACGTGATTGTATCAGCTCTTGTAATGTTTTCTTGACCCTTATGGAAGGTATAAATCCACGTAACTTCTTTCCTAGAGAACTGGGACACTGTGCTAGAATTTAAAAAAACTTGTATAGTCGAGTGGACGTGGATAAGCAACAATTTGTTACTTTGCTGGGTTTATTCCTTGGTAATTGTTCTGTGTGTCTTCCTATAAATATGGTAATCTGTTTATATCCTTTTGTATATCACTGATACTGAATTGGGTAGAAAAATAAATTGACAGTTTTAAAAATGGGACTATTAATTGAAATATGTATATCTGTGAGGTCAATTATTTAATTTCTGGGGTGTGTGTGTATGTGTTTCCTTAGCCATCTTATTTCAGTCTCAGAGTTGTTGCTTATAAAACCTGAAACACTTCTTGAGAAATGAGCTTTTGCCCCTGGTTGGACTAATCTGGTAGGTGATCTGTGTTTCATGGTACCTCTAAGGAGCCTGAATTCTAAAAGGCTCTTTCTTCGTTGTCTTGGCTGCCTTTTTTTCCGAAACTAAACAAAGGATGCAGGTGCTGAAAGCCATTTCTTAATAGAGGTTTCTTTTCTTGCCAGAATAATGTTTCTAAACGGATCATATTCCACCAGACTAAAAGTTTTGTCTGTCAGCTTTACTTAAATTCGTCTGAACTTCACCTCAAGGTAGTTGAGGTACTATATATTAAGGCCCTCAACTTTCTTGTTTGCTATCCCAATCCATAGTTATGTTTCCTTAGAACCAAATAGCTTAAAGCAAAGATGACTTTAATTCATCAGTTAATAATCCAGCTACTCTTAACAAGCTGCTGACCACCATTTTAAAATAAGCAAAATCGTTATCGTTTTGAGGGGTAAGAAGGGGGGATAGACAGCACGCACCCCCTTAGAGTTCTCAGTCTTGGTCCTAAGCAGCCTTGGCAGTTGCTGGAGTGATAGGCACATTGACGTGGAGCTAGCTAATCATCCAAAAATACTCACTGAATGTCTTTATGACCCAGCTATTAGAAACAAATTGACCTGTGAACAAGAGAGTCCTTGTCCTCCAGGAGTGTATAATCTGATGCAGTGGCATTTGAAACTTGGAATCAGAAGCATCAGACTCACAGGGAGTGCTTATTAAGGTGCAGAGTCTGGGCTCCACTTCAGTACAGATTCTGCTTCAGGAGGTCTGGACTGGTTCCCAAGAGATGTCGTTTGTAACCAATTCCAAGCAGTGGTCTGAGAATTACATTATGAGAAGGGTTTATCTTAGATCAGGAGATCTGATGCATTTAGCATGCATCAGAATCAGTTGGAAGGCTTGTTAAAACACATGACCGGGCCCCCTCTCCAGAGTTTTAGGTTCAGTAGGTCTGAGGTGGGGCCCAAGAATTTGTATTTCTGACAAGTGTCCAGACACTGCGGATGCTGCTAGTCAGGAGACCATACTTTAAGAACTACTGTTCTCGTGGATTTTCTCATATGTGTTGTTCTCTCAGATGAGTGTCTAAAGCATATGAACTATGATTTTCTATAAGGTAGAGTTCTTACATCTGATTCATTTGTTGGAAAGCTTGAAGAATGTGGTTAGATCCCATAGGTAATGCAGGAATGCTGAGAAATATTCAGGTGTTTGGATGATTATCTTGAAACTGCAGCAGGGATCTGACGTGAGTTGCTCTCGCACCTTTACGTGCTCGTGCTTATATTGTTCCCTTTGCCTGAATTTCTGTCTTGGCACACTTCCCATTTTTCACAACGAGCTTAGCTTTCCCTCATGCTCCTGGATAGATTTCAATCTGTTTTTTCAGTGCTTTGTCATTCTTTCTTTTTTGGACCATATCACATTGAACTGTAACTTAACTGATTACAAATCTGCTTCCCCTTGTAGATTATGAGCTGTCTCTCCTTCCAGGATTCCCGTTACACTTTCTCAATGTATCACTTTAATATTTTTGACTTTCCATGCTTTATTCTGGATAGTTTCTTCTGACCTGTCTTACAAGTCATTTTCCTCAACTGTGTCTAATCAGTAAACTTATCACACTAACAATAGTTTCCTGATAACTAAGTGAAAATTAGCAGTCCTTTTTTAGGATTACTTTTAGTTTTCATCTTTAGCAGACCTTATCTACAGTTCTGAAATCCAGAGGTTTTTTTATTGGTAAGTTTGGTGACAAAACATATTTGGCAGCTAAACCCGACCTTAACTGATAGGAGGTTATTTGTAGACTTAATTTATTCCATGTAGTATGACTACGTTTACATTCACTGTAGTGTGATTATAAGGTGCCGTTCCAGACCCCACTAGAGTATTATGTAATATACATCTTTATTACCTTTCTAAAATCTGAAAAATTCTTTATTCGAAACATCTGGCCTCAGGAGTTTAAGACAAAGTGTTGTAGACCTGTTTTTGTAAAATGCTGTTAATTCTTTCATTTACTCATGCAGCATTTACTAACTGCCTGCTGTATACCAGGCCCTGATAGTACAAACTTACCCCCTTAGAGTTCTTCCTTGTGTGGAAGAAGTAAGTGGAGGTAACCCTTGTTTTCAAAGACTTTTTTTCTACTTATTTACAGAATTGATGTGTCTTGCTATGTGCTGTCTCGTTGTTGATTGAGCATCTATTCTGTTCCTAGCCTACCCAGAATGCAGCATCTCTTCAGGTATCCTGGTGCTCTCCCACTTTGTCTCTTACATTATTTTTCAGGAGCTGTGTGGCTCTACCTTGTCTTTAATTGCTCATGTTCTCCCTGCACACACATATCTCTTACCAGATACTGTTGAGTGTGCCCTACAAGTGATTCTGTTGGTAAAGTAGTTCTGATGGTAGTTCTGGAAGACCTATGGGATGTCTCTGGCAGAGAAACATTGGAAGATGACCTCTGAATCACTTGCTTTTACTTGATAGTCTTGAAGATATGTTGACTCTTGATTGATTTATCCTTTTTAATCTCTCAACTTACTAGTAAAGTGGTCTGCAGTCTTGAAAAATTTTTGAACACTAGTCCCTCCCTTGCTATATTATGATTCTTTGTTGCAAGGACACAATCCCCAACTTAGCTTAAGCATAAGAAGGGGAGTTGATCCTAAGGGCACAGGAAAGTCTTGGTGAGCACAAGTATAGATTTGCTTCTGGGCCCCATGAAGAACCTGGAAAGCTCTTAGGACCTCTAAATGGTTCTTCTCTGCTTCTTTGTGCATCAAAGATTTATTCTGTCTCTCTGCCTAGTGGCTTTCTGCTACTCACTCCATCTGCCCTCTAACTCCTGAGTTTACATATAATAGATGTAGACTGACCATCTGTTTCTGAATGCCAACCAAATTCCTGTTTGAAAGAAATTAGCCTAAATGGATTAAGTGTCCAAGGGTCTAATTAGGCTTCAGGGACAAGGTCATGTAGTGCCAGCATGGCTTCTGAGAACTTACCTTTGTTGATCAGGATAAAGTGTCAGGTAGGGGCAGTTTCCAGAGTTTTCCAACATAGGGGACAGAATTTGGGATTCAGGGCCTGCAAAGAGGGGCTGGTAAGTCCCCTTGCTTTGGGTTGGAACCCCAAAGGGCTGCAACCTAGAAGGAAGGGTGAAGAGGAAGTCGATTGCATGAGCTGTAGTTGAGTTAGAATCCTAATTAAATTGAATTGCAGTAGTCTCTATTTGCCAGTGTTTCTAGCTCCTGGGAGAAGCTATCATAAATCATCTCTGGAGGAAAACAACATCCTGGGTCTCAATTATTTCTGCAAATGATTTTTCAGATATAATGTCTGCAGACAATTGAAAATAACCAGGCACAGGAAGAGACAACATGAATGAGAATAAAAAGCAATAGACAATAGAATAGACCCATAGGGACTCCAGGTATTAGAGTTATCAGACAAAGATTTTGAAAGAATTATGATTACTGTGTTCAATAAGATTAAAAAATGAAATTTTAATTCATTAGAGAACTAGAAACTACGTATATATGTAGTAGAAACTACACACACATACACACAGATAATTTGAAAAAGTACCACAGAGAAATTCTAGAACAGAAAAATGGAATAAAACTAAGTCAATGGATAGGTTTACCTGCAGATAGACATAGCTGAAAAAGATTGACTTAGAAGATCGGTCAGAAGAAATTATTCAGAATAAAACATGGAAAGTAAAAAATATCAAAATACAGACGACAGATTAAGACAGAGATAATATAATGAGAAAGTTTGTAAATGTAATTGGAATCCTGGAAAGAGATGGTGATCTGATGGAACAGAAACGATTTTGAAGACTTAATAACAAGGAACTTTCTAAAATTGTTAAAACATCAAGGCACAGATTGAGAAACCTCTGTGACCCCTAAACAGATAAATAGAAAGAGTGCACACTGAGGTACATCAGTGCTAAAAATCAAAGTGTTCAGAGTAGCCAGAAGTGAAAAAAAGACCATGTTTAAATGAGCAACAACTAGACAGCTAACATTTCAACGAAAACAATTGAAGAGAATGGAATGGAAATTTTAAAGTGCTGGAAGAAATTTACTAACCTAGAACTCCATATCCAGCATTAATCTACAAAAATAGTGGGGAAATTCAAAACATTTTCAGACAAAAGCTGAGAAATTTCATCAACGGGTCACACTAAAAGGAACTTAATGTGTAAATATAGGGTTTTTTTGGTTTTTTGTTTTTTCAGGGATAAGAAAGAATAGAGAAGCAGGAAGAAATTAACAACAAAAAGGATAAATACGAATATTGACTTATGAGACATAGTAATGTCTGATGGGGTTTTAAATATAGAGAGAATTAAAGTACACAACATAATGACATATACGTTAGTATTTGGGATGTAAAATATCTTAAGGTCTTTATGTTGTCTGGGAATAGAGAGAAAGTGCCAATAGACTAAAAGTAGACTTTGATATATTAAAGGTGTACATTGTAACTTAAGGATAACCTCTAAAAGAATAGTAAAAGTTTCAAATGAAGACAGGGAAAGAATGAAATAACAAAAAATGAATGAAAGGAGGAGGAAAAAAGAAATCTGAAATAGGCAGGACGAAGAAAATGCACATAATAAGTTGTAGATTTAAACCCAAGATATCAGGACTTCCCTGGCAGTCCAGTGGTTAAGACTGCACGCTCCCAATGCAGGGGGCATGGGTTCGAGCCCTGGTCAGGGAACTAAGATTCCATATGCTGTGTGGCCACCAAAAAATAAATAAATAAACCCAAGATATCAGTAATTACATTAATATAAGTAAACTAATATTCCACTCAAAAAGCAAAGATCATCAAACAAAAAACCAAAATTGAACTGTTAGCTGTCAACAACAGCCACAGTTAAAGAAAGATATATTGAAAATAAAAAAATAGGAAAGAAACATGCAGACACAAAAAGAAAGCCGGTATACTTGCATTAATTTTTGATAATGTATAAGGCAAAAACCCCTACTAGAGATAAAGAGGGGCACTTCAAAATAAAAGATTCAATTCTTGAGAGAGTTAACAGTTCTAAATGTTAATGCACCTAATAACATAGCCTTAAAGTATATTAAAAAATATGGGCAAAAGATTAACAGGCACTTCAAAAATGAGGATATAGAAATGGCTTATAAAAGAAGATAGGTATTCAGCACCATAGTTACTAGGGAAATACAAATTTATACTGAGATACCACTCAAAAAATAAGTGTGTGTGCACACCAAAAGTCATGTTTACAAGGATGCTTACAGCAGGGTTTTTCACAAAACCCCAAATTGGAGACAATTGTCTGTCCATAGTAGAATGGATAAATAAATTGTGCCACACTTGTACAATGCAATTTTACATAGCAAGCAAAAGAATGGACTACTGCTATGTATAACAACATGAATGAAGCTCATAGACATGGTATTAAGCAAAAGAAGCCAGACATAAAGGAATATATACTGTACGATTACGTTTTTATGCATTTCAAGAACAGGTAAAGCTTCATGTTATCATCCTCAGTCAGAATAGTAATGGAGAGAGGGGCAGCATATTGACTTAGAAGGGCATGAGGAAACCTGAGGTGCTGGAAATGTTCTAGATCTTGATTTGAATTATGTGGGTGTATACAGAAAAGACTTGTTGAACTGGATATGTAAGATTTGTGTGCTTTATATATTGGTATGTTATACCTTAATAAAAAATGCACAAAACAAAAACTGACAGAACCACTTACAAGGAGAAATAGATAAATCCACAATTACAACAAGATTCTTTACACACCTCTCTCAGTAACTGATAGAACAAGTAGATTTTAGCAATCAGTAAGGATGTAGAATATTTGAATGACACAATCAGCAAACTTGACCTAATGGACACATATGAAACACTGCACCTGACAACTAAAAAACAGGCATTCTCTTCAAGCTCACATTGAACATTTACAAATCTGGCTATATGTTGATCCATAAAGCAAGTTTGAACAAATTTCAAAGGATTTAAATGATTTAGAGTATATTTGTAAGGCAGTTAAGGTAGAAATCCATTAAAAATGATAATTAGAATATTCCATATGTTTGGAAATTAAGAAATAACACTTCAAAATCTCCCACAGAAAATGACACAGGTGGGAATTAGAAAAATGATTCTAAAGGAGTGGTAATAAGAATACGTGTTGAAACTTGTGAGATATAGCTAATACCATGCTTAGAGGGAAATTTATACCCTTATAATGCATTTATTAGGGTACTTCCCTGGTGGCGAAGTGGTTAAGAATCCACCTGCCAATGCAGGGGACACGGGTTCAAGCCCTGGTCTGCGCAGATCCCACATGCCGCGGAGAAACTAAGCCCGTGCGCCACAACTACTGAGCCTGCGCTCTAGAGCCCGTGAGCCACAACTACTGAGCCTGCAATGCCACAACTGCAGCCCTTGTGCCTTGAGCCTGTGCTCTGCATAAAGAGAAGCCACCACAATGAGAAGCCTGCACACCGTAACAGAGTAGCCCCCGCTCGCCGCAACTAGAGAAAGCCTGTGCACAGCAACGAAGACCCAGTGCAGCCAAAAAATAAATAAATAAATTAATTTTAAAAAATGCATCTATTAGGAAAGAAGAAAGGCTGAACATCAGTGGGCTGAGTAGCATCTCAAAAAGCAAGAAAGTGAATTTTATCACTTTTGTCTTTACCACCTCTATATCTTTTCAATGAACATGTCATAATGTATTATAATTAACCAGTTTACTTGGTCTTACTGGAAATGGTGATATATGAGTTCAAGGATCATGTCTTTTTATAAACCCAGTGCTTGTTGATAATTGTTTTAACTGAATTCAGTTCATCCTCAGTGTCTTAGGTTGGTCAGAAACCCAGGGTCTCGGGACTTCCCTGGTGGTGCAGTGGTTAAGACTCCGCACTCCCAGTGCAGCAGGCCAGGGTTCAATCCCTGGTCAAGGAACTAGATCCCACGTGCATGCCTCATGCCACAACTAAGGAGCCCGCCTGGCACAACTAAGGAGCCCATGTGCTGCAACTAAGGAGCCCTCCCCCCCCCCCCCGCTGCAACTAAGACCCGATGCAACCAAATAAATAAATAAATGTTAAAAAAAAAAAAAGTAAAAGAAACCCAGGGTCTCAATCTCGAGCTTACAAAAGCCAAACAGGTGATGTGATGAGTAAGGCTGTCAGGATGGGGAACGCAGCAAACCGGAGAGCACGTGCCCCATCTAAAGGAGCGACTGCTGAGTACTATTCCATTGTGTATATGAACCACGTCTTCTTTATCCATTCCTCTGTCGATGGACATTTAGGTTGCTTCCATGTCCTGGCTGTTGTAAATAGTGCTGCATTGGGGTGCATGCATCCTTTCGAATCATGGTTTTCTCCGGATATATGCCCAGGAGTGAGATTATACTCAGCCATAAGAAGGAACAAAATAATGCCATTTGCAGCGACATGGATGGACCTAGAAACTGTTATACAGAGTGAAGTAAGGGACTTTCCTGGCGGTCCAGTGGTTAAGACTCTGCGCTTCTACTGCATGGGGCATAGGTTCGATCCCTGGTCGGGAACTAAGATCCTGCATGCCACGCGGCGTGGCCAAAAACAAACAAAAAAGAGTGAAGAAAGTCAGAAAGAGAAAGTCAAATATCATATAATATTGCTTATATGTGGAATCTAGAAAAATGGTACAGATGAACTTATTTGCAAAGCAGAAATAGAGTCACGGATGTAGAAAACAAACTTATGGTTACCAAGGGGGGAAGGGGAGGTGGGATGAATTGGGAGATTAGGATTGACATATATACACTACTTTATATAAAATAGATAACTAATAAGAACCTACTGTATAGCACAGGGAACTCTACTCAGTGCTCTGTGGTGACCTAAATGGGAAGGAAATCTAAAAAAGAGTGGATATATGTATATGTATAGCTGATTCACTTTGCTGTACAGCAGAAACTAACACAGCATTGTAAATCAACTATACTTCAATAAAAATTAATTAAAAAATAAAATAAAGGAACCACTGCTGTTTGGCCCTGGTTGATTGTTGCTATGGGAGAGTGCTTGCCTGGTATGTCTAGATCTCCCCATTTGTTTTTAAGAAGGCAGAAATTCAGATTTTTGTGAAATCTCCATTTCCAAAATGTTGGAAACTAATTAATTAAAAAAAGATACAGTAAGTGCCAAATCAAACCACACAGTCCTGTGGTTGCGTTTGCAACCTCTGTTTTATTTCATACCTTAAGAGGTGGGAATATGTTTCATGTCTAAATATCTCAGCCAATAGACTCTTGGGCAGCCTATTCCATCAAGCTTATTTCTGCCTGAAGAAAAGGGTCGTGACTGCTTCCTAACTGGATTTCTGGGTCATATCTGTAAGAGGTTTGTAGGGTTTTTTAAAGCCTTCTTTGTAGTTGGCTGTTTACGCCAGCTGAATCATACATGTGTTCCCAAAGATTCTTTTCCTCCTTTTGTTGTAATATTCTTAATGATGCCTTCTGACTTTTTCACTCTGTTTTCTACACATTTGTCACCACTTCTGCTTTTGGATCATCATGTTGGAAAATCTGAGACTTACATGGAAGATTGATTTTTAATGCCCCTTGCATTGTTTTTCGACTGTAACATTTGCATGTAATTATGACATTTTAAAAATAGGAGACCATGGAGTTTGAAAAAAGAATCTTCTGGGCGGATAAGCAAATGGAAAGGCCAGCCTTTAATTTTGTTAACATCCCAATTACATTGTGGTAACCCTTGTGATGATTTCTGTACCTTGTAATGCAACACCTGGTTTTTGTTTCTGGGACACGGACCAACCCTGGCTGACTCAACCCTTGCTCAGTCGCGAGAGTGGATTGGAAAGCTCATGTTTTCCACTGGCCAGCAGAGGTCACTATTTCAAAGTTGTCAGAGGAAAAATGATAGTCCACACCACTTCTCTTTTGTTTGGGGGAGGCATTATTCATAGAGTACTGGTGGGAGGTTTTCTATTCATACTTTTCTGTATTTTCCAAATGTTCTAAAAAAATCAATTTTGTAATATATTACGTTTAAAAGTGCTGATGGCTTGCGTGGACTTCTGTAGACAGTTGTTTATGTAGGGATAACATTTATTGAGCACCTACTAGGTACCGGACCCTGTGCTCCACACTATCCACTCTCTTATCTTTAATAGCCATCTATCTTCTGGAGTGGTTGTGATGCTTACCTCAGTTTTCCAGAAGGGGAGCCTGAGGCGAGGAGAGGTCCAAGGGCACACAGTTAATGGAGATGGGATTCAGATGCAGGGAGCTCTGTCTTCAAAGCTCGGCTCTTCGTTTTCTTGAGAGCTATACTTTTTCTTCAGAGAAGGAATATTTTAGCAGTCATCTGAAGCAAAGCCTCAGAAATAGCTTGCTGTTTTTCCTTGCAAATGTTCTTGAAGAAGCTAAACTTGGCTTCTTGGTCCTCCTTGAAGATGGGAACTGTGATGTTCTGTCAGCCTTTGCTCCTTCTCCACAGGAAAACAAATGTTAGTAATACATTGTCTCCAAAAATGTCTCAAGCTTAAGACCTATTTGGTGAGTAGTTTACTAAAAAGATTTCTAATTTCAATTTATAAATCCAATGGAAAAACTTCCTAACTTTGACAAGAAATAAGCTGTTTGTGAATGAAAAGATAAATCTGTTTTTAGTGGACTTTTATTTATTCATGTTTTAAAAAACATTAATAAATTATCAGGATTTTCCATAAAGCTGGAGAGTTATGAGAAGACAGCTGTGTTCATCACCAAATAACGAGTGGTCAATTTGACCCCGCCCTGTTCTCACTGCAGAGGTCATATGAGAACAGTAAGAAAAGGCTTTGTATCTCTTGGGCTGCTATAAAAGGACATTTGGTTCTGGAGTCAGTCTTACAAATTGGTCTGATGTACTGCTGTCCATCATTCTTATTTCAAAATTTTTAATGTTTTGTGGTTGCTGTTAACTGTAATAATAATACTTATTATTATTAGAACAGAAAACCATATTACCCTTATAGATCTTCTTAATTAACGAATAAGATGGAGCTGGCTTATTTTTGTTGGGAGCAAATATTTAACAAGTTTCCATGTGGATGGCAAGTTGCTCAGAGTAGCAACACTAAGGCTGTAGTGGGGGAGATAGACAATGAATATAAACAAGCATCGTGTGGTGGCAAGTACACAGGGGAACAATTAGACAGTAGATAGTTGGGGTGGGATTCTATTTTAGATAGGGTGGTCAGGGAACGCCATCCTGATAAAGTGATGTTTGGCCAGAGGCCTGAATGAGGTAAGGGTGGTGATATGTGGGTAACTGGGGGAAGAGTTCCTAAAAGCAGTGGACCTGGAGACCAGAGCATGCCTGATAAGTTCAAGGGATAGCAAAGAGGGCAGGGTGGTGGGGTTCAGTGGGTGAGGGGAAGAGCGGTAGCGGTGGTCAGAGACTGAGGAGGGGACCAGATCATGTCAGGCCTGGTAGACAACAACAAGGACTTTGCTCTTACTCTGAGTCAGGGGCAGCCACTGGAAAGTTCTGAGTGAAGGAGTAACGTGGACCAACTTATGTTTAAAAAAATTAAATCTGGGGCTTCCCTGGTGGCGCGATGGTTGAGAGTCCGCCTGCCGATGCAGGGGACACGGGTTCATGCCCCGGTCCGGGAAGATCCCACATGCTGCGGAGTGGCTGGGCCCATGAGCCATGGCCGCTGAGCCTGCGAATCCAGAGCCTGTGCTCTGCAACGGGAGAGGCCACAACAGTGAGAGGCCCGCGTACTGCAAAAAGAAAAAATTAAATCTGGCTGTTCTATGGAAAACAGGTAAGAATGAAAGCAGGGAGATTGGGACTTCCCTGTTGGTCCAGTGGTTAAGACTTCGCCTTCCAATGCAGGGGCTGTGGGTTTGATCCCTGGTCGGGGAACAAAGATCCTACATGCCTCGCAGCCAAAGATCCTACATGCCTCGCAGCCAAAAAACAAAAACATAAAACAGAAGCAGTATTGTAACAAATTCAATAAAGACTTTAAAAATGGTCTACATCAAAAAAATCTTAAAAAAGAAAAAGAAAGCAGGGAGACTAGTTAGGAGGCTACTGCTGTAAAGCAGGTGAGAGAAGATGCAGTTAACCCTTGAAAAATGGGTTCAAACTTTGTGGGTCCTCTTTTTTTTTTTTTACTCCTTTTTAAAATTTATTTTATTGAAGTAGAGTTGATTTACAATGTGTTAATTTCTGCTGTACAGCAAAATGACTCAGTTATATATATATATATTCTTTTTCACATTCTAACTTTGGAATTCTTTTTTTTTTTTTTTTTTTTTTGCTGTACGCGGGCCTCTCACTGCTGTGGCCTCTCCCGTTGCGGAGCACAGGCTCCGGACACACAGGCTCCGCGGCCATGGCTCGAGGGCCCAGCCGCTCCGCGGCACGCGGGATCCTCCGGGACCGGGGCGCGAACCCGTGTCCTCTGCATCGGCAGGCGGACTCTCAACCACTGCGCCACCAGGGAAGCCCTGGAATTCTTAATGATGATCCTCTAGATGATGGTGACAGCTCTGGGGATATGGATGGATGACCTTGCCTTTGAGAATATGTAGAGCCGGAGAGGGAAGAAGATCTAAGCCAGCATTTAAGGCTGAATAGAAGATGAAGAAAGACGAAGGGGCAGGAGTTTCCAGAGAAGCAAGAGAAAAACCAAGGGAGTGCGTGGGTCCTCTTACACGCAGCTATTTTTCACTAAATCTGTACTACAGTACTACACAATCAGTGGTTGGATGAATCCATGCACGTGGAACTGCAAATATGGAGGGCTGACTGTAAAGTACTATGCAGATTTCCCTACTGCACAGAGGGTTGGTGCCCCTGAGCCCTATGTTGTTCAAGGGTCACCTGCAGTGACTGGGACCAGAGCGATAGTGAAAGCAATGAGAAACAGACAGGTCTGGGTCTATTACATAGAAAGAGTTGATGAGAATTGCTGGTGGAATGGTTGTGGAGTATGAAAGAAAACGAGTCAGTAATATGGACTCTGAGGTTTTTGGCCTGAGCAGTTGGTAGACTGAAATTGCCATTTGCCGAGATGGGAGAGGAATGGGTTTACGGTGGGGTAAGTATGATGGGTTAGTTAAGTTTGGCTGCATATAACTGAAAAACTCAAAATAATGGTGGCTTAAGTAACAGAAATTTATACTTTTTTTTTTCACATGAAAGGAGATCCAGAAATAGGCTGTCTCAGGATTGCCTCCTGAAGTTATCAGGGATTCAGGCTCATTCTAGCTCTCTACTTAGCTAGCCCCAAGGTGTGCTCCTCATCCTCATGGTCCCAAATGGCTGCTAGAACTACAGCCATTATATCTGTACTCCAGGAAACAAGAATGAAGAAGAGAAGAGAGAATGGTGAATCCCCTCCCTTTCAAGGAGACTTCCTAAAAGTCCACACCCTTACCCTTGCATCTTATTGGCTGAAGCATAGTCATGAGGCCATATCTGGCTTCAAGGGAGCCTGGGAAATGTCTTTTAGAGGTTGTATGTAACTCCTAAATAAATTGGGATTCTGTTACTGGGGCTCTAAATGAATATTAACATAGGCTGTGAGCAGTCTCTTCTCCAGAGTTTGAAGTTTGATTTTGGAAGAAGCAAGTTCTAGTCTGGCATCATCTAGCTGTGTGACTTTGAACTAAGATTTCATCACTAAACCTCTATTTCAACTGCAAAATAAAAGAATTGGACTGAATGATTTTTAAGTTCCCTTCTCACTAATTTTGCATGAGTCTTTGAGTTTGTCACATAGTAAGGTAAGTATAGTTTTCACAAAAGAGATAAGAAGTCTTAGAAGAAAATATTATGGTAAGAAGATGTCTATCAAATGTCTTAAAATTGATTTTTGTAATTGAAAGATTCATTTAAAACTTAGTCACTAATACCATTCCATTCTTCTATTTTTCAGAATGCTTTCTGCCTATAGATATCGATGATTTTAATACTCAAAAAGAAGCATATGAATTACATAATACTAGTGTATACCGGATGAACTTGATATTTACTTTACCAAATTAAAATATTAATTAATAAAAATGTGAATAATCAACTATCTCATTCCTTACTCCATATATACATTTGTCATAGCCTCATTTGCCAATTTTTTGACCTCTTCAAACAATTTAGTACATGTGTTTAAATCCACACACCACTGATTATCTCTCATACACATAGAAAGTCTGTGCCTTCAAGGGGTCTATAGTTTATAACTGGGTATGTAATAAGGCAGAAAATAAATGCTCTGAGAGGGGCTTTTTGTGCTAGTGTTTGGTTGGGAGGGGAAGCAGGTTATGTGGAGAAGGGGCCATTTGAGGTGAACCTTGGAGATCTGGATGGATCCAGGTAGGAATGGTCAGCCACAAAGGCACTCTGGATATTTTCAGAACAGATCTGATCATGTCAGTCTCCAACCCAAAGTCCTTCACTGATTTTGTACCCAGCTCTTTCCCTTTCCCAGTCTCACCTGATGCCTTCCCTCCTCTCACTCTGTGGCTCCAATCACACTGCCTCTCTTTTGCTGCCTGGAAGGAATATTATTCCTCTCATTTCAAAACATTTGCACCTTTTGCACGTACTCCTCCATCTTCTGGAAAGCTTTTCCTCAACTCTACAGCAAGTAACTTCATATCTTCTTAGATTCTAGTTTAATCATCACCTCTCAGGGAAGACTTCCTTGACCCTTTAGACTCCGTCAAGCCTCTGAACCCCCTCCCCACTTCACATCCTCTCATAGCATGGGGCATTTCTCCTTGTTTGTAAGTATGCATTCATTTGTATGATTAGTTGAATACTTTTTTAAATTTTTATTTTATTTATTGGTTTTTGGCTGCATTGGGTCTTCGTTGCTGTGCGCAGGCTTTCTCTAGTTGCGGCGAGCGGGGGCTACTCTTCGTTGTGGTGCATGGGCTTCTCATCGCAGTGGCTTCTCTTGTTGTGGAGCACGGGCTCTAGGTGCGGGAGCTTCAGAGTTGTGGCACATGGACTTAGTTGCTCCGCGGCATGTGGGATCTTCCCAGACCAGGGCTTGAACCCATGTCCCCTGCATTGGCAGGCGGATTCTTAACCACTGCACCACCAGGGAAGTCCTAGTTGATTACTTTTTGTCCTCCACCAGTCAGAACCTCCATGAATCTCTGGCCCCTAGGACAGTGCCTGGGACATTGTAGGTACTCAATCAATATTGTTGGACAAGGAAAGAGATTGGGATACAAACGGTGCTTCCTCCTTGCACTCTTAGCCATTGTCTTCTGACTTCTCTGAATGAGTTTCTTGAGGGCCTGCACATCCTTTAACTCCTTCATTAACTTATGCATTTATTCAACCATCATTCACTGAGTGTGCATGGATGGTAGGCCCTGTGCTTCGTACTAGAGCTACAGAGGCAAATGAAACAATTCCTGCCCCCAAAGAGCCAGGGGCACTCAGAAGGCTTTAAGCTAGGTGAGCAATATGGTTGGATCAGTGATTTAGAAAGACCACTCTGGTTGCAGGGAGGAGGATGGATTGGAAGGGCCAGGCTGGAAGCAGGGAGACCCAGATGAGAAGCTGGTCCAGTGGTTCAGGCTAGAGACCATGAGGCTTGCAAGGGCCACACATGTGGACATGGAGAGAAGGAGCACTTACAGAAGGTACATTGGAGGTAGGAATCAGAGGCCTTGGAGTCTGAACGTAGGTGAAGAGAGAGAAAGGAGCCTAGGATAACTCCCAGGGTCCCAGCTTGGTGGTGTCATCATTCACGTAAGAGAAAACACAGGATGAGGAGGGGAGAAAGGAGAGTGAGACGGAGAAAATGAGTTTAGTAGAACTTGGCTTCTCAAGCCGTTTAACAGTTTCTATTTCTAGAGAGAGTCTGATTAAACTGAAGCTTCATTCAGAAGAGACTACTTTTAGGAATAATCAACTTGACTTTTTTGTTTTAAATTTACATACAGTAGAATTCAATGTACATATCTACAAGTTTTGACAAAAGCATAGAATCATGTAAACACCAAGATAAAGAACAATTCTCTCACTGACCCTTCCTCCCTCCTTATTCCTTTGTAGTGAAATAGATAGCTAGTGGGAAGCAGCCGCATAACACAGGGAGATCAGCTTGATGCTTTGTGACCACCTGGATGGGTGGGATAGGGAGAGTGGGAGGGAGGGAGACGCAAGAGGGAGGAGATATAGGAACGTATGTATATGTATAACTGATTCACTTTGTTGTAAAGCAGAAACTAACACACCATTGTAAAGCAATTATACTCCAATAAAGATGAAAAAAATTAAAAAATTTAAAAAAATATCTCAATTCTTAATTCCTAGCAACCATTGATCTGTTCTCTGTAATTTTGCCTTTTCCAGAATGTCACAGAAATGGAATCCATACAGTCTGTAGTCTTTTGAGCCTGGCTTCTTTTACTTAGCATAATGCATTTGAGATTCATCCACATTGTTATGAGTACCAATAGTTAATTCCATATTATTGCTGAGTAATATTCCATTCTGTGGATTTACCACAGTTTGTTCTTTCTGCAGTTGAGGACATTTGGTTTCCCATTTTTGAGGATTACAAATAAAGCTGCTAAAAATCTTCATGTACAGGTTTTCGTGTAAACATAGGTTTTCATTTCACTTGGGTAAATACTGGGAATGGAATTGCTGGATTATATCTGCGTTATATGACAAGTATTAAGTTTAACTTTATAAGAAAATATCAAACTGTTTTCCAGAGTGGTTGTGCCTTTTGCATTTCTACCAGCAAGGTATGAGAGTTCCAGTTGTTCCATACCCTTGCCAGCATTTGATATTGTTAGTTTTTTGTTTTATTTTTAAATTTTAGTCATTCTGAAGGTGTGTAGTGGTATCTCAATATGCTTATACTCTGCATTCCCTAATGATGAGCATCTTTTCATCTTTCCATCCTCATATTTTTTTGGTGAAATGTTTGTTTAAATCTTTTGCACATTTAGAAAATTTGTTTGTTTTCTTTTTATTAAGTTGTAAGAGGTCTTTATATATTCCGAATACAAGTCATTTGTTGGATAAATAATTTACAAATATTTTCTCCCAGTCTGCGGCTTGTCTTTTCATTCTCTTAACAGCCAGTATCTTTTACAGAGCAAAAATTTTAGATTTTTGATGAAGTCCCATTTAATAACTTTTTATTTTCTGGATTGTGCTTTTGGCATCATTATCTAACGACTTTTTAACCTAACCTGAGATCACAAAGATTTTCTCTATGCTTTTTCTAGAAGTGATAGCTTTGCATTTTGGTCCATTTGGGATTAATTTTTACATAATGTGTGAAGTATAGGTTGAGGTTCATTTTTTTACATATGTATGTGCAGCCTTTCCAGCGTTGTTTGTTAGAGGACTATTATTTCTCCACTGAATTGCTTTTGTACCTTTGACAAAAGCATATGGCCATATGTGGGTTCCATAGAATAGGAGTATTCTGTTCCATTGATCTATGTGTATAGATTTTTTGCCACTATCACAGTCTTGATTACTGTAGCCTTATAGTGAGTTTTAGAATCAAATAGTGAGTCCTCCAATTTTGTTCTTCTTTTTCAAAATTGTTTTGGCTATTCTAGCTCCTTTCCAAATAAATTTTAGAATTAGTTTGTTGATTTCTATTTAAAAAATCCAGCTAGGATCTTGGTTGAAGTTATGTTGAATCTACAGATTAATTTGGGGAGAGTTGACATCTTAACAATATTGAATCTTTCAAACCATGAACACAATATACCTCTTCATTCATTTACATATTTTCTGTGATTTCTTTCATCAGTTTCATGGTTTTCAGCATATGGATTTTGCATGTTTTGTTAGATTAATGTCTAAGTATATACTTTTCAGTGTTATAAATAGTATTTTTAAAATTTCATTTCTAATTGTTTATTACTAGTATATGTAAATACAATGGATTTTTGTATATTAATCTTATATCCTGCAACCTCAATAAACTCATTTATTAGTTCTAGGAGGAACCTGTTTTTGTAGATCCCATGGAATTTTCTACATAGATGATCAGGTTGCCTGCCAACAGTTTTATTTTTTCCTTTCCAACCTGTACGCCTTCTTTTTTTTTTAAAAAAAAAAAAACACCTTTATTGGAGTATAATTGCTTTACAATGTTGTGTTAGTTTCTGCTGTATAACAAAGTGAATCACCTATACGTACACATATATCCCCATATCCCCTCCCTCTTGTGTCTCCTTCCCACCCTCCCTATCCCACCCCTATAGATGGTCACAAAGCACCAAGCTGATCTCCTGTGCTATGCGGCTGCTTCTCCTAAGCTATCTATTTTACATTTGGTAGTGTATATATGTCCACGCCACTCTCTCACTTCGTCCCCGCTTACACTTCCCCCTCCCCATGTCCTCAAGTCCATTCTCTACGTCTGCATCTTTATTCCTGTCCTGGCCCTAGGTTCTTCAGATTCCATATATGTGTTAGCATACAGTATTTGTCTTTCTCTTTCTGACTTACTTCACTCTGTATGACAGACTCTAGTTCCATCCACCTCACTACAAATAACTCAATTTTGTTTCTTTTTCTTTTTTTTTTTTTTGTGGTACGCAGGCCTCTCACTGTTGTGGCCTCTCCCGTTGCGGAGCACAGGCTCCGGTTGCGCAGGCTCAGCGGCCATGGCTCACGGGCCCAGCTGTTCCGTGGCATGTGGGATCCTCCCAGATTGGGGCATGAACCCGTGTCCCCTGCATCGGCAGGCAGACTCTCAACCACTGCGCCACCAGGGAAGTCCTCAATTTCGTTTCTTTTTATGGCTGAGTAATATTCCATTGTATATATGTAGTACATCTTCTTTATCCGTTCATCTGTTGATGGACACTTAGGTTGCTTTCATGTCCTGGCTATTGTAAATAGTGCTGCAATGAACATTGTGGTACATGACTCTTTTTGAGTTATGGTTTTCTCAGGGTATATGCCCAGTAGTGGGATTGCTGGGTCATATGGTAGTTCTATTTTTAGTTTTTTAAGGAACCTCCATACTGTTCTCCATAGTGGCTCTATGAGTTTACTTTCCCACCAACAGTGCAAGAGGGTTCCCTTTTCTCCACACCCTCTTCAGCATTTATTGTTTGTAGATTTTCTATAATGGCCATTCTGACCAGGGTGAGGTGATACCTCATTGTAGTTTTTAAAAATAAATTTATTTATTTATTTATGTATTTATGGCCGCGTTGGGTCTTTGTTGCTGAATGCGAGTTTTCTCTAGTTGCGGCCAGTAGGGGCTACTCTTTGTTGCAGTGTGTGGGTTTCTCATTGTGGTGGCTTCTCTTGTTGTGGAGCACGGGCTCTAGCCACGTGGGCTTCAGTAGTTGTGACACGCAGTCTCAGTAGTTGTGGCACCCAGGCTTAGTTGTTCTGTGGCATGTGGGATCTTCCCAGACCAGAGCTCAAACTCGTGTCCCCTGCATTGGCAGGTGGACTTTCAACCACTGTGCCACCAGGGAATTCCCCTCCTTGTAATTTTTTTTTTTTTTTTTTTTTTTTTCCGGTACACGGGCCTCTCACTGTTGTGGCCTCTCCCATTGCGGGGCACAGGCTCCAGACACGCAGGCTCAGCGGCCATGGCTCGCAGGCCCAGCCGCTCCGTGGTATGTGGGATCTTCCCTGACCGGGGCACGAACCCGTGTCCCCTGCATCGGCAGGCGGACTCTCAACCACTGTGCCACCAGGGAAGCCCCCCTCCTTGTAATTTTGATTTGCATTTCTCTAATGATTAGTGATGTTTAGCATCCATTCATGTGTTTGTTGACAATCTGTATATCTTCTTTGGAGAAACGTCTATTTAGGTCTTCTGCCCATTTTTGGATTGGGTTGTTTGTTTTTTTTGATATTGAGCTGCATGAGCTGCTTGTATATTTTGGAGATTAATCCTTTGTCAGTTGCTTTGTTTGCAAATATTTTCTCCCATTCTGAGGGTTGTCTTTTTGTCTTGTTTATGGTTTCCTTTGCTGTACAAAAGCTTTTAAGTTTCATTAGGTTCCATTTGTTTATTTTTGTTTTTATTTCCCTTACTCTAGGAGGTGCATCAAAGAGGATCTCGCTGTGATTTATGTCATAGAGTGTTCTGCCTATGTCTTCCTCTAAGAGTTTTATAGTGTCTGGCCTTACATTTAGGTCTTTAATCGATTTTGAGTTTATTTTTGTGTGTGGTGGAAGGGAGTGTTCTAATTTCATTCTTCTACCTGTAGCTGTACAGTTTTCCCAGCACCACTTATTGAAGAGACTGTCTTTTCTCCATTGTATATTCTTGCCTCCTTTATCAAAGATAAGGTGACCATATGGGCTTTCTATCTTGTTCCATTGATCTATACTTCTGTTTTTGTGTCAGTACCATGCTGTCTTGATTACTGTAGCTTTGTAGTGTAGTCTGAAGTCCAGGAGCCTGATTCCTCCAGCTCCATTTTTCTTTCTCAAGATTGCTTTGGCTATTCAGGGTCTTTTGTGTTTCCATACAAAGTGTGAAATTTCTTGTTCTAGTTCTGTGAAAAATTCCATTGATAGTTTGATAGAGATTGCATTGAATCTGTAGATTGCTTTGGGTAATATAGTCATTTTCATAATGTTGATTCTTCCAGTCCCAGAACATGGTATATCTCTCCATCTGTTTGTATCATCTTTAATTTCTTTCATCAGTGTCTTATAATTTTCTGCTGTATGCCTTTTTATTTAATTATTTTCTTGCCTTACTGCACTTGCTAGGACTTCCAGTATGATGTTAAATAGGAATAGTGAAGGTAGATATCCTTACCATGTTCTGGATCTCAGGGGGAAAGCATTCAGTCTCTATCACTAAGTGTAGTGTAAGTGTGTGATGTTAGCTGTAGGTTTTTTGTTTTTGTTGCTGCCCTTATCTAGTTAAGAAAGTTTCTTTCTATTCCTAAATTGGTTCTTATTCTCTAATCATATATGAGTTTACAAATAAAACATCATGTTTGGCCTCTTGTGACTGTGTTCCATATTGGGATTCTCCAGGTTTTTGTTTGTTTGATTTGGTATTTATTTATTTTATTTTTTAAATAAAAAATTAAAAAAAAATTTTTGGCTGCATTGGGTCTTCATTGCCATGCATGGGCTTGTCATTGCAGTGGCTTTTCTTGCTGTGGAGCACAGGCTCTCGGCGCGTGGGCTTCAGTAGTTGCAGCATGTGGGCTCAGTAGTCGTGGCACTCAGGCTCAGTAGTTGTGGCTCGTGGGCTCTAGAGCTCAGGCTCTGTAGTTGTGATGCACAGGTTTAGTGGCTCCATGGCAGATGGGATCTTCCTGGACCAGGGATCGAACCTGTGTCCCCTGCACTGGCAGGCGGGTTCTCAACCGCTGCAACACCAGGGAAGTTGCTGATTTGTTTTTTAAAAGAGCATCTTCAAGTTATAAGATGAATTCTAGAAATGGTAGGAGAAGTAAGTTGGGTATTTCATTAATCATCATCATTACCTCTCATTTTCCAATTGATTTTACCTTTTTCCACCTTCTCATTGAGTCTCCACAGAAGCCTGGTGGGTCAGGTACTATCACCTTTATTTGACAGGTGTAGTATTGAGGAACCAGGGATGGTGACTTGCTCATGTCCCTCAGCTTGATAGCACCAGAGCCACAACGATTATAGAAGCTCTTCTATGGACTGACCCCAGTGAGAGCCCTGAAATGCAGTGAAAAGCCCAGGCTTTGGACTCAGGTAGATAATCTTTTAAATTTTAATTACATTAGAAGTTTTTATTGCAGTGAAATTCATATAACATAAAAGTAGCCATTTAAAAGTGAACAATTCAGTGTCATTTAGTACATTCACAATGTTGTATAATGACTACCTCTACCTAGTGCCAGCATTTTTTCGTTACCTCAAAAGGAAACCTATACCCATTAAGCAGATACTTCCCATTGGTCCCTCTCCCAAGCCCCTGTCAACCACTAATCTGCTTTCTATCTCCTATGAATTTACCTATTCTGGATATTTCATATAAGTGGACTCATACAATACATGGCCTTTTGTGTCTGGCTTCTTTCACTTAGCGTAAAGTTTCTGAGGTTTATCCATGTTGTAGCATGTGTCAGTACTTTATTCCTTTACATATATTTTTTCACAATTTGTTTATCCATTCATCCATTCATTCTTTGATGGACATTTGGATTGTTTTCACAACAATGTTCTTTTGGGCATATACCTAGACATAGAATTGCTGGGTCATATGGTAATTCCATGTTTAACTTTTTGAGGAATTGTCAAACTGTTTTCCAGTTGTGGCTAAACCATTTTACATTCCCACCAGCAATGTATGAGGGCTCAACTTTCTCCACATCCTTGCCAATATTTGTTATTTCCTGTTCTTTTGATTTTTTAAAAATAAATTTATTTATTTATTTACTTTTGGTTGTTTTGGGTTTTTGTTGCTGCGCGTGGACTTTCTCTAGTTGTGGCAAGCGGGGGCTGCTCTTCGTTGTGGTGCACAGGCTTCTCATTGCAGTGGCTTCTCTTGTTGTGGAGCACAGTCTCTATGAGCATGGGCTTCAGTAGTTGTGGCATGCAGGCTCAGTAGTTGTGGTTCCTGGGCTCTAGAGTGTAGGCTCAGTAGTTGTGGCACATGGGCTTAGTTGCCCTGCGGCATGTGGGATCTTCCCCAACCAGGGCTCGAACCCGTGTCCCCTGCATTGGCAGGTGGATTCTTAACCACTGCGCCACCAGGGAAGTCCCTGTTCTTTTGATTTTTAATTTTTAAAATTATAGCCATCCTAATAGGTGTGAAGTGATATCTCATTGTGGTTTTGATTTGCATTTCCCTAATTACTAATAATGTTGAGCATCTTTTTATGTACATACTTTTTGGCCATTTGTGTATCTTCTTTGGAGAGATGTCTATTCAAGTCCTCGGCCCATTTTTTTAAACATCTTTATTGGAGTATAATTGCTTTACAATGTTGTGTTAGTGTCTGCTGTATGACAAAGTGAATCAGCTATATGTATACATATATCCCCATATCCCACCCTCCCTATCGGTGCCACCCCTCTAGGTGGTCACAAAGCACCGAGCTGACATCCCTGTGCTGTGCAGCTGCTTCCCACCAACTATCTATTTGACATTTGGTCGTGTATATATGTCAGTGCTACTCTCTCACTTCATCCCAGCTTACCCTTCCCCCCTCCCCGTGTCCTCCAGTCCATTCTCTATGTCTTTTGCTCATTTTTTTTGATTGGGTTGTTTTTGTTGTTGAGTTGTAAGAGTTCTTTTTATATTCTGGATACTAGACTCTTATCAGTTGCATGTTTTGCAAATATTTTTCTCCCATTCTCTAAGTTGTTTTTTCACTATCTTCATAATGTTCTTTGATGCACAAACGTTTTTAATTTTGGTGAAGTCAATTTATCTATTTTTTTCTTTTATGCTTGTGTTTCTGGTGTCACATCTAAGGATCCATTGCCAAATCCAAGGTCACATAGATTATCCCTATGCTTTCTTCTAAGTGTTTTATGGTTTTAGCTCTTATATTTAGGAAGCTGATGCATTTTGAGTCACTTTTTGTATATGGTTTGAAATAGGGATCCAACTTCATTCTTTTGTACGTAGATATCCAGTTGTCCTAGCACCATTTGTTGAAAAGATTATCCTTTCCTCAATGAGCGATCTTGGCACTCTTATCAAAGATAAGTTGGCCATAGATGTATGGGAGGCAGACACTTTTGACCATGAGAACTTTGGCAAATCAATTTTGAGCTTTTATTTTTTTCATCTATAAGATAGGAAAGATATCCTCTTTTTCTCAGAGTTGTCAGAATTAAATGAGATTACATATGGAGACTATCAGCCATAGTACCCGGCACATAGTGGTTTCCCCAGTGAATGTTAATTCTTCCCTTGCTGCAAGAAATAGAGGTAGGGTAAGCACCGTAACATCTATCACCTCTATTCCTTCTCCTTCCTCATGTCTCTAGGACACAGGAGACCCTAGACATACAAATGTCTATTTTTTCTGAGTATATGCTTATAAAGGTGGTGAGGGGGGAGGTCACAATAGGATGAAGATGCACTTAGCCAGAAATTCAGGCAAGCAAAGGAAGTAGTGGTCATTCTTTAATAATTCAATCAACATTCAATAAACACTTACCTAGTGCTGACTTTGTGCCTGAATCAGTTCTAGGCTCTGGAGTTACAAAGGCAAAAGGTGCTCCTGCTCTCAGAGAGCTCTCAGTCTAGAGGGAGAGACAGATAGGTCATTATAAATCAGTGTAACAAGTTCTGAGATAGAATGAAGCAGAGATTGCTGTGAGAATATGCAGGAAGAAAATAATTCTAGCCAGAGGATTCAGGGAAGTCTTCTGGGAAAAAGTGACGCTTGAGCTGGGTATTAAATGATTCTTAGGAAGGAGTGAACCAAAGGGAAAGTGTTAGCATAGCAAATATCATATACAAGGCTATGAAGGCATGAATATATGTTCCAGGTTCTAGGAGATGAAAAATATTCTAAGGTACTTGGAACAGAGGATAGAGCTAAGAGGTGCGGTGAGAAAATGGTTTGACTATATTTAGATGGCCATTGGAAGTTGTTAATGAGGCTTAAACAGGGAAGTGACATGGTCAGATCTATATTTTAGAGATTTATAGGGAGACCAGTACGGAAAATGAATGATTGGGAAGAAGATGAAGCTGGAGGCAGGAAGGAGAGTTGGGAAGAGATGTAGCAGTGAGGAGTGAGGATGGAGTGGAGGAGGACTATTAGGTGTATTCATGGCAGATCAGATACGGGAGTATGGGAGAGGAGGAGGAACAAAGTCAGAGAAGAAATAATGATGTTTGTTTTGGCAGATGGATACAGATGGAGACCATATGTGGGACCAGAGGGCAAAAATAAAAACCAAAGAGGGCTTCCCTGGTGGCGTGGTGGTTAAGAATCTGCCTGCCAATGCAGGGGACATGGGTTTGAACCCTGGTCCGGGAAGATCCCACATGCCGTGGAGCAACTAAGCCCATGTGCCACAACTACCGAGCCTGAGCTCTAGAGCCCGCGAGCCACAACTACTGAGCCTATGTGCCACAACTACTGAAGCTCGCGCAACTAGAGCCCGTGCTCCACAACAAGAGAAGCCACCGCAATGAGAAGCCTGCGCACCTCAACGAAGAGTAGCCCCCGCTCACCGCAACTAGAGAAAGCCAGCGCACAGCAATGAATACCCAACGCAGCCAAAAATAAATAAATAAAATAAATAAATTAAAAAAAAAAAACCCAACCCAAAGAAACCTCAAAACAAGATGGACTGTGTTGAGCAGGCACATTGGTTAGTGTAAAAAAGCACACATTATTGCCTGGCCTGCTAAAGGGAGAAGTGGATTTTATTTGTTTTGCTTTGTTTTGTTCTTGACAATTAAAATATTAATGAATTTTATTTTCATACTAAAAGTATAAAGAAAAAAATTACAGTCCGTAATCCTACTACTCTTAAATAACCCTTGTTGAAAGGGAGAGAGGAAAATATATATTGTTAGAAAATACAAACAGTTCAGAGAAGGTAAAATGAAAAGTACAGGCTTCCCCCCAGTTCTCCATTCCCTTAACCACTGTTAACACTTCTTGTGTTTCCTTCTAGGAAAAAAAAATGTATATACCCACTGGATTCTGTATATCTGCAAAGAGGTCCTGCCACATACTACGTTTAAGAGGTCTGTTCTATTGAGTAGATTAACCTTCTCATTGCTTTGCCAGGCTTCACAAACCCATCCGTCCTGGTAGGGTGGAGCTGTGAGTTCACTGAGGGAAAGGCAGGAACTCCATGTCCCTAGCTCAGGCATGGGACTTGGATCAGGGTAGGTGCTCAGCAAAGAATAACTAAATGAGCTGTTGCTGCAACTTGGAAATTTGGAGAATCTTTGCCTGCAGTTCCAGTTTGTTAAGTGACTTCTACAGCAAATGTTTCCTGAGTTCTGACTAAGTGTGCAGTGCTGTGTGTGTGGGTATGTGTGTGTACGTGTGGTGGGGAGGGAAGGCAGAGGACTTGGTGCCTGGCCTCGCCGAAGAGCAGAACTGGAAAGGTCAGTGATCTCCCAGTCCTCTTGTTTGTTGAGGGGGAAACTTAGGTGCAGAATGAGGTCCTGATTTACCTAAAGCCGCAAGGCTTATTAGTGCCAGAACCAGCCCTAGAGCTTCAGAAGAGCAAGGGGCTGGGGGAGGAGCACCTGGTGGTGTGCTGGAGGCGTTGGTGAGCTACTCTTACTCCTTCCAACCCTTCCCCTCCTGCCATATAAGTAGCAGTAATCCCCAACTCCAGATCCTCGGGTAGAGGCAAGACCTTTGTGTTGTCTTATGCAGTCCATGGCCCTTGGCCTGTGTGCAATGGGTGGGATTGGCTGACATCCTGTACCTATTAGAGGCATCAGGCTGGTATAGAGGAAGAGTGCTGGACTAGGAGTCAGGAAGCCTGGATTCCAGTGCCAGCTGTGCCACACCCCACCATATTGTGGGCCGGTCACATCCTCTCTCCTCTGAACGTGGGGGTGGGTCTAACGAAATCTCCAAGGTCCTTCCTACCTTTATTGCTCTCTAATTGTAAGATGCTATATTTAACCAATGATAGGAAATCAGATTTTAGGATTCTGTGATTCTGAAATCCTGGTTTTCCAAGAATCCGGGGATGCTGCCTGAGGTCTCTTACTCTGTGTGGACTCCTATGTTGTGAGGCCTGACTTGTTGAGTAGTAGGGAGGGGCTCCATATACATTTTTCAATTTGAGACCAAGGCCAAAGAGACCAGACCCCTCTCTTCAAAGAGTGCGGAGCCAGGCAGGGTCCTTGGAGTGGACCCAGATCACCAGTAAACAGTGCGGAGCGGGGCAGGCCGACATGAAACACAGAGACCATCTCAAGGACCTGGGTGGAAACTCCAGTAGCCTTGGCAAATAGACCTGGCCTGGGTGAATAACCCCATTTTACACAGGAGGAAACTGAGGCCCAGAAAAGGGAACTGAGCTACCTCTTCCAGTCGCCCTGAGGTCTTGTTCTTGGTCCAGGGTTCTTTTTTGTTTGTTTGTTTGGTTTTTTTTGTTGTTGTTTTTTGTTTTTTGCGGTATGCGGACCTCTCACTGTTGTGGCCTCTCCCGTTGCGGAGCACAGGCTCCGGACGCGCAGGCTCAGTGGCCATGGCTCACGGGCCCAGCTGCTCCGCGGCATGTGGGATCTTCCCGGACCAGGGCACGAACCCGTGTCCCCTGCATCGGCAGGCGGACGCTCAACCACTGCGCCACCAGGGAAGCCCGGTCCAGGGTTCTTTGTACACATTGGGCCCGACTCACTGGGACACTGCTGTCTGTGAGGGGAGCCAGAATGCAGGGGAACCAGGTTGCAGGTCCTGGAGGAACTTAGAGGAGTGGGTCTCAACCCCCAGGGCTGTAAGCACCTCCTGGGGGCTCGCTAAAATTCGAGGTGCTGGGACCCTGCTCCCAGATAGATTCACAGATTCACTTGGGGTGTTTTCTAGTTGGGATCCGGGTATCTATTTTTGTTTAAGTTCGGAATGAGGCCCTCTAGTCTGTTTCCTTTTTGGTGAAAAACACCACAGAAACAAAAACTTAAGACAAGTGGTCTGAGAGCCGTGGGTTCGGTCCCAACCTCGCCGCTGACCCTCTGCGAAAGCTGTGGGAGCTCTGGAGTGAGTGGGTTGGATTCTGCAAGAAAACTTTGAAAGCACTTTCACATCCATTGTCTCCGCGGTAGCAGGGTTGGCCGGTCCCATTTGACCAGGAGAAAACTGATGCTGGACAGGGCAAGAAGGGTCTTGTCTCAGCCACTGGGAAAGGTGGAGAAGAGCCAGGTTGAGCCCGGCTTTCCTGATACCCAAGGCGTTCCGCCGCCCAGGCCAGCCCAGCCCCGACGACAGAGCCCAGGCCCTGCAGCCCGCGGCGCCGCCCCGCGGGCCTGCCCTCATCAGCAGCCTGAGGAGGGAGGGGCCGCACAGCACCGGGCGCCGCCGGCCGCCGCCTGTCAAACCCTCCGCCCAGCCTTGCGCCCGGCTGGCCCTGGCCCGAGGGCGGAGGCCCCGCCCTCGCGCCGCGATTGGCCTCGGCGCGGCGGCCGCAGCGAGCCAGTGGCTGGAGAGGCTGTCAGGCCGGCCGCGGCCCCGCCCCCGCCCCGGGGTGCCGCCCCGCTGGACTCTGCTGCTGCTGGGGCTGCGGCGCCAGTGGAGGCGCGCCTAGCCTCGCGCCCCGGGAGCAAGCTGCTGCGGCCGCCGCGAGGTGAGCTGGGCGAGGTGAGAGGGGGCGCGGCCCGCGGCCCGGGAAGCGGGCGGGCGCCCGGCCAGACATCTGAGGCTGGCGTCCCAGGGAAGGTGGAATTGGGGAGCTTTGGGATGGCGCGGGGAGCGCGAGGGGAAAGGAGAGTTTGGGGGCCCGGGGCCCTTTTCCAGGAGGGACGATGGAAGGCCCAAGGCTCTGTGGAGGGGCACGCAGCGCGCGCGCGCGGAGAGTGTGAGACCGTGCGGCTGCTAGTGTTGCTGAGAGTCTGAGCGGGTGAATGAGGGTAGTGTGTATGGCACGTCGTGTCCCCGAGTGTGCATTTGCGGGGTGTTTGGTGTGTGTGGGAGCGGGCGTGCATGGGCTACCGACTTTTTGCAGGTTTGCACGCGCGATAGGTTCGTTTTCTCAGCTGCGCGTGGGAGTGTGCGTGTGATGGGTTCGCGTCGCGGGAGTGAGCGCCCATCCTCCGACTCCCATTTTCGCAGCTTGGGTGGTGGTGGTGAGATCTCAGAGGGTCTGTCCCCCGGCCTGTGGGTGCTCAGTCCGCGGTCCCTGCGCTCAGCCGGCTCCCAGAGCGCCCACGAGGCGAGGAGTGCAGCGGGTGACCTACCCCGAGCAGTCTCCGCGGCTTCGCCAGAGCCCTGCCCCGGGAATCCCTGGTTGCCGCCCGCTCTGTATCTCACTGGGTGACGCGCACAGGCGCTGTCCCTTCTCCAGGCCTCAGTTTCCCCGTTCGTCCAAAGAGGGCTTGGTGGGGGCGGATTGGGTGGCCGGGCCCTCCACAAGCCAGGGAAGGACGGCCAGCCGCTCCTGCGCCCTGGAACGGGCCTTTTACGCGGATCAGGTAGGTTAGGGTGAGTGTCACGTTAGGGTGTGTGGTGGCGCGAACCCATTTCAAAAAGGAGGAATAAACGGAGGGATGGTGACCTGCCCAAACCTTGGCCTCCGGACGAGAAGGGGACCTCTCCGCTCATTCTAACGCGCCTGTGCTTTCTCCCCTCCGCAGGAGCCCGGCGCGACCTCCAGCGGTGCGCCCCGCCCCGGCGCCATGCACTGCGAGGTGGCCGAGGCGCACTCAGACAAGAGGCCGAAGGAGGCTCCCGGCGCTCCGGGTCCCGGCCGGGGGCCCGCTGGCCTCGGCCCGCACATGGCCTTCAGGGTCACGGTGAGCAGCGGGGGCTGCGGGGATGGGGGTCCGCGTGACTTGCTGCCCGCGCCACTGCGCGCCCATGACCTCCTCGAGCCCCGGAGCCCGCGAGACTACGGTCCGTCCAAGGCTTCTGCCGCCTGTAAGGGTAAGTCTGGCCCCGCCGACGTGCCTGAGCGTAGTGTGGAGAGATTTGGGCTCTCTGACGTTTCCACCGCAGGCCTTTGTAGGAATCCTCCGGAGAAAACTTGGTAGAACTTTCTCCGGAGTTCATCAGTTTCTCTCGAGTTGTTTGGGACTCGCTTGTCATTCTGAAACAATGATTGTTTAGGAAGCATCTAATTTAAACTCAGTAGCTTATACTGGGGGAGATGGGTGTATAGACAGCTCAGATTACATAATTTTGCTTCTGTATGTTTCTGATAAAAGTTGTGTGAAACTTGTCAAAATCTTATTATAAATTAGGATGAGTAGCAACTCGAGTATGTCTATCTCTGAGGCTGCTAAAGGCATCCTTTGAAGTATTCCAGTCTCCCTCAATAACAAAAACCAGAAGCCTTCAGCAAGACCCCTCGCCTGTTGGGACCTCAGTTTCCCCATCTGTCAAGTAAGGAATTAATTATACCAGATGATTTCTGGATTCCTGATGGAAAATTTTATGAATCTATAATCTAGCCTGAGTCAAGTCCCGACTTTAACAATGGCTGTTCTGTATTTGATGCTTCAGAAGAATAGTTTTGGGTCAAAAGTTAGTTTGCAATACCCTTCCTCTACCCAGTGAGGCTGGTGGGTATAAGGTGCAGGCTCCAGTATAATTAATGGGTCAAAGTCAGCGATGAGGCTGGATTCTCATGAACATGTTCTTCTCATCACAGTTAATTATTATTGAGCCATTATTTATAAGTTTCATGCTGACAGATAATTAACCAGAAATTGGGGAAATTGTTAAGGCACCGTGTCCTCCCCCCTGCCCCCACCGTTTTTTCCCTGGGAGAAACCAAAGCTTTGGGGTTTCATTATTTCAGTGTTTGGGACCTCTTGGTTCTATTTCCAGCTGATTCTTAAGGAAGGACACAAAGTGTGTTTTATGGCTCTGTAGGCATCACTACTTTAGCATCAATCAGCCCCAGCAACTTAGAAAAGGTAGGGTGGCTTGCTTTTAGAGATGAGAGCTCCTTTTAGGTTAAAAAACAAAACAAAACAAAAAAACCCAACTCCCCAATGCAAAGACTGGTAAAATGAAATAAATATAAACACTTTTTTTCTTTTTAATGAAAACACCTGACTTTGTAGGAGAGCACTACTTCTTGTCTCGTTGTTTTAAATGTCAGTCTCTTCTCCAAGAGAGAGAGGTCATTTTTTAGAGGGTAGATATAGAAAAAAACGCCTTTAGTGTATTATTACTGGAATACACACATGAGGTTCTCTTTTACTAGGGAGAGAGAGGGCTGTGCAGCAAGACATGAGTAATATTTGCTGCCCTGAGCTCCCTCCCTTGCCCCCCTCCATACACAATCCTCCCTTAAATAGATGCCCTCCTGAAACATTTTGTGTTTAAAAAAAATAGCTGTCAATTGAAGATCGAGTTCTCTGCAGACTTAATAAATGGCTCTCCCAAACATAGCCTTTGTTCAAAGCCGTAGTTAGAGACCTTTCGTCTGGATGCATTGTGTACACCTTCTGACTTCCATTCCCCCAAATCCCAATTATTTTTATCCACACACTCTCAATGTCTAAAACATGAGATCTTTAAATCAGGATTATATTTGGAAGGGGCAGAGGAGGGTAAAAGAATGCGAGGAAGCACCTCTTTCTTTGTACCTTAAGATGGTGGTACTGATTAAACTTTTTAAAGATGCTTCTGTTTTCTTCATAGCCCCCAGCAAGGCTGGTGGGGTAGGATTTGTCCCACCCATTTAAAAGATGAGGAAACTGAGACCTACTGGGTGCGGGGTTTCTGGCCAGCCCATTGCTTATGGACCTGGGCTTGAAGAGGTTTCCGACCTGGCCTCTGTCTCTCTATGCGAATTTTTCCTCATAGTCAAGCCAGGCAGTGGCCTGACACAAAACCAGAGCTGAGCAGCCCTCTTGAAAATGCCGTAAAGGAAACCTTCTTACTGCCGCCATTCCCACCCAGATATTCCCTAGACATCGCAACCCTTTGAATATTTGGTGTCTAGCTCCAAGTTTCAGGCTTATTGGAAACAGACAGGTAAGAATGCCAACTGAAAAATATTTATTGACCGTGCTGGAAATTGTAAGACTCTGCCATCCAGGACCTGTGGGACCCGGGGAAGTTATTTCCCCTCTCTGAGCCTTAGTTTCCTCATTTGTAAATCTACCCTGAGACTTACTTGGGAAGACTGAAGAGAGCATTAGTGATACGAGTGTGAGAGGGCCGCCTCAGTGCCTGGTTATTTTGGAGATTACTCTTGTAATGTGTTTAACGTTCTCAACTTCTGGTTTTCCATTTGCACAAGAGGTAATAATGCTTCCTCCCAAGGGAAAATGAAACAGTTGTTGTAAGAATACTTTATAAACTAAGAAGGAAAAAGGGGTCACTTTTATTAATTCATGTAGGGCACCGTGTTATGGTCAGCGATACTTGAGATAAAGAGGGTAGGGTGAGGAGGGAGAGAGGTGTGATTTTTTAAATGTTGACTTTAACGACTTTAACTCTGGTGCCCTAGCCAGAGGAAGCTGAGAGGAGCCAAGCTGCAGGTCTTTTGTGGCCACTGCTGCCTGGTGACCGGAGAGAAGACAGTATTGCTTGGTTTGGAATCAGGTTTCAAATGATCGGCCTTCCGTTTCGGACAGACCCTAAGCCGAGGAAGGGAGTGAGCTCTTGAATCCAGCAGCTTGTCCGTAAATGTTGGGGTCCTCTGCGTTTCCAGGTCTGGAGTTAGGAGGCACTGGGGATGGTGCGTCGTCATGGACTAACATTGTCATCATTTACAATAAGAATCACGATCTGTTTATGACAGAGTCCTGTTTATCCAGATTCCAAACAGCTAAAAAGGCCAAATTACCAGATGCTACGTTTTTTCTTTCTTATTATTAAATACCCGACACTCTGCTTTTGGAAGTCCTGACAAGGAAAGAAAGTAAACATCTGGACTTTATGGAGGCGGTCAGCTTTGTGGCGATGGCCCGATGATGCTCGCTCCCTGTGCACAGTGATTTACAGTTTTCAGCGTGTGTCCCCCACACGTTCCCTCATCTGTCCTCATGCCAGCTGCACTCTGCTTACCTTGCGGGCTGTTCCGAGGGGACAGATGTAGAAGCGCTGGCTTCTTATTACTGTGATTCCCATTTTATGGATGAAGACATTAAGGTTCAAGGATGTGCTCAAGGCTACTGACAGTAAGTGGCAGTTTCTAAGGCTTCCTGTTCCAAAGTTCGATTCTGGTTCCACAACTTGTACCTTCTATGTGTGTGTGTTGGGGGCCGAGAGCTGGGTGTTCAGGACGGCCTCCCGAATGTTCCCAGAGAATTTAAAATATTTTTGCTTTTGGTATTTCTTCTGTCTCGAATCTTTGGAAGTTGGTAACTAGTATCTATGCCATCATTAGATAACTTCGTAGTTTACCAGAAGATTCCGTTTGACCAGAATTGCTGCTCTCAGACCAAACCAGATAATGAGCTCACTGTTTAATTCTCAGCGACTCAGTGGGCCGTTTTCATTGTGCTCTGAGACTAGACACATCCTAGCAATAAAAAGGAGGCTGATGGTCATGACAAATGTGGACTCTGCCATTAGTAAAAGGCCATCATAACGTGGCTGAAAATTCCAAAAAGTAGTTAATCTTGTAACTTAAAAAAAAGTTAGTATATATATTTTCTTTAAAAATGAAAACAAAAAAGGAAAGCAGTTGTAGATTGCACTAGGGGCATTAGGGGCTGGTGGTGGAAAGTGAGACATGACAGTGTTGGTTGGCATTACCTGGTAGAGTTTCTTCATCTGAATCAGAAGCCACTGTGATGTTCTGGGGAGGCTTTTGAGGGGCCAGCACATCCATAATAGAAAGGTATGAGTTATTTTGAAAGCATTTACCCCCTCCGGCTCTAGTGGGCAATTTGCTTGCATTTCATCCATTTTAAAGTGCTGGTCCTGTGATCCGGAAATAATCAGATCCAAATTTTTTCAGTGCTTGAGGTTTCAAATAAGGGGGAGAAAAACCTGCTGGCCAAATGTCAGGCTCAGTGAGACAAAGAGAAACATGTATGTGTGTGGGTACACAAATAAGATAGAAACATGTTGCGTCTACAGTCATAAGAATTATGTACCCGACAAATCTTTTATAGACATGTAGCGGAAATATAATTCCCAAAGATTCCCTAAGAATCTTGTGTGGCTAGAATTCCTCTTCCCTTCCTGCCTCCTAAGCTCTCTAGAAGCTGCTAAGACTTGGCGTGCAAAATGGAAAGGGGACCAGCACATGAGATCGTAACTTAATTTAGGCTTAGCTGTTTCTGAGTCGTTTACCTGAAGTGCTCAGCTGGCCTGAGGTCTCAGGACTGTCTTGGCTGCAGAATCATATCCATAGGCTGTGTTGCTCCATCTGTGATGAAAATACATGTTTCTTTATATGCCATGGTTATACGCCGTGGTTTTCCTTCACACTTCTCCTCCTTCTGAAAAGAAAAAAAACCTCACCCCATCTCTGAGTTCTTCATCTCCCTGCGTTACAGTTGCATGAGAAGCGAAGTGAGCCAGCACACTTATTTTTACAGTGTGTTAAAATCCCATTACAGGCATAAGTGCACAATGAATCATTTAAAAAAATATATTCTTATGTTCTTTGTTCTGAATGTTGCATAATTATCATCATTTTCTTTGGTTTTATTTTGTGGAGTTTGGCCAGCATCCTAGAAAAGGGGAGAAACTAAAGTTTGGAATGGGGTTTTCAACCCTTTTTTGGATAGGAATAGGGAAAAAACAACAACAAACAAATAAATACCAACTTTATTTGTAAATTGACCAGTGACTGTTGCTAACGGTGACTTTTGCATAAAGAGGATAATCTCCCTTCTTTCTCTCAATTTTCTTAGAAAAGCAATTCCTTGCTTTGAAGCTGATATGGTAGTATTTCAACAACCTCACCTTGTATCTGTGATTATACTCAAAGTCAAATTACAGTGTGTGGTTTGCTAATTTTTTTTTCCTAATACAGATTTTAGTTGCAGTTAGTTTAGACCTAGAGACTTGCAGTTGTTTCTTCTGGTAGGGGGTAGTCTATTTTTGTGTTTAAAGAAACAAAGACATTCAGTTCAAGGGAGAGAAGAAATGAAACAAACTCTACCCTGGGCTTTGAAAAATTCAGCTGCAACATGCAGAAAGCCCAGCTGCGATACCAGGGCCAGGAAAAAAGAGCAACCTCCTGAAATATTTGTGCTGCTCGCCTTCCCTGTGCTAATGATTCTAGCAGTTTAAAAACGGACTTCTTGTTTATCAACAGCCGCTGCCTGAATTAATAGTTTACAATGAAAAAAAAAATGCTTTGGCGTTAGAAGCAAAGTCCGGGACTGATAGCTGAGTTACTGAGTTAAGGGAAGCAGAAAAGAGAGGGGAAAAGTTTTGTGGCTGCTTTGGTCTCCTAAAGCCTTATTTATAAGAAACTGAAAGAAAACAGAGACCTGGGGTGGGGTGGGGTGGAGAAAATACAACCCTAACCCAGTGTCTTTTAGTTTAAAGTCACTTGAAGCATCTGTTTTCTCCTTTTCCCCCGTCTTTCCCTAAACTCCAAAGGGTTATTCCTTCAGAAGGTTTCCGGTGGATTGAGGCGGATTGTGTTAGCATTACGAGCTGTGTTTTTAAAGTCAGCATTTGAGTCAGATGCACTGAGAGGAGCCCTTCAGTCCGCTCACTGAATAATGCATTTCCTGCATGGCCTGAATTTTTTTGGTGGTTATGGTTGGGACTGTCTGGAGCGAACACACGCGCCATTGTACAGCCTCAATGCATGTGGGCCATGCCCTTGGCTTTGAGTCTCGGTTTCCCCATCTGTAAAATGGGAAGCAGTTCCGTAGGATGACCCATAGTCTCTTCCTACTCTGTTGCTCCGGGATTCTACATGAACTTGGCTGGGGCAGTTGGGAAGGATCTAGGGTATGGAAAGAGGTCAGGTTCTAGATTTGATCTCTCCTTGGAGCTCTTCACTCCTGAAGTAGAGTACAGAAGGAACCGGAAGAGGGAGGGAGGTCAACTAATCTTTATTGAGCACCTACTCATTGCCAGACCGAGCAGTTTATAGCTGTCATTGCACTTAAGAAAGCCCAACAACCCTATGAGGAAAGGAGGCATTATTCTAAATTTACAGATGGGGGAAATGAAGCTCGGAAAGGTTAACTGATTTGTCCAAATAATGAGCTTACGATTTAATTCACAGTGACTCACTGTATAGGTAGCAGGTAATAGAGGCTGGAATTTGAACCCAGCTCTGTCTGACTGCAAAGCCTGTGCTTTCCCCCTAAAGCACAGAGCTCTCACGGACAGCCCTTAAAACCCAAGTAGTGGCAAGGAGTCGCTGTGGCTGCAGAGTGTGCCCCGAACCCTGGGGGAAGGCAGCAGAAGGCCACAGGCCGGTCCGGATGACCAGTCCCCGGAGCAGACTTCTGAGTCTCAGCTAACAGGCCGAGGTGTGATTTTAGGGGGGGCTCTGCCTCCATTGGGCTCTGCCCACTGCTCTGCTGCAGAAGTGGCAGAAGGACAGTGGTTCCCGGTTGTGACATGGGGTCCTCAGGCAAGGAGTCCGAGACCGGAGGGCCCCTAGAAGCAGCCCCTTCTCGAAGCAGCGCATACACGCATCCCGCTGGTTACTGCAGGTTCAGGGCCCTCTTTGAGCCTGTCATGCAGCTTGGGGAGCTTCGTTGCCCAAGCCCTGGCTGCAGTCGCCCTTCTACCGGTTCTGAAGACATCTGTTTGAAGAGAATTCCTCATGATCGCATCACACGTCGTGTGTAGAATGCATGCTTCACTGGGCTTGATGGCTTGAGATCTATTAAATAATTATTTCTTATTAAACGCTTGGTGGGATGAAGAAAGGCTTGTGGGGAGAACAGGCCAGGGATCAGAGTGAACTTGAGAGTTTGTGGGAAATGGGTCTTTTGTGTCAAATGATGAATGAGTCAAATGACCCTCTATGGAAGGAAGAGGTCCCACGGCTGGGTTGTGTCTGTGGTCTGGCATGGGGGTGTGTGCATTCATGAGAATGTATGTGAGTGTGGACATTCTCAAGGGATCATACTTCTTCTGAAGTGGAAATTGCAGGAGGCTTTATTGCCCAAAGCTTCTTTGCCTTTGGATGTTGACCCTGGGTCTGAAAGGGAGAGTATGAAGGGGTATCAGGGATGGCCTGCTTGCATTGTGGCCCAGTCTCTTCCTATTTGTGTCTTTTCTAGAAGCCAGATTACTCTTTTAGATGTTGTTGCTTTTGTTTTTAAATAACAGGTTTGATGGCAAATAAGGCTTTAGCAAGAAACCAGGGCGTATTATAAACCCAGCTTTAAAAATACAGATCCCATTTGCTGTTTTAAGCTCTCCGGAGGGCCTGGAGATTAGGTTTATTTTGGAACGTTGGTGGACTATATGAATTACTTCTCTGAGGCTTGGGTATTTAATACCTAATAGAAGTTTGTATAAGAGTTGATGATGTATTTTGCCGACTTTCCAACCCTGTAAATAAATTACACGTGCCGGCAGAGGCTGCCAGGATCCACTGTGTCAATTGAAGCTTAATTTTTATCCCAAACCACTTAATACTTTTGTCCTAGTGAGCAGAGAAAATTCCCGGATTTCGCCCAGCAGCGGGCCCATTCCGAGATGTAGACGGTTTCACGAGCCTACGAACAGGCCTCCGTGGATTCACCAATCTTGACACAGTTTTCAGTGGTTAAGTAGCTTCAGCCCTCTCAAGTCCAACCCCCAAGGCAGAGAATGATAATATAATTTTAAGTGTATCGTAAAAATGAAACTCAATCGCTTCCACTCCCCAAACCTGTCTCGCTCCCCTTCTCTCTGGAGAAAACAGCCGTAATTGTGTGTTTAATCTCAAGACCGCCTGTGCATTTTATCTTATTTGAGTGCAAAGCCCAGGTAATAACGTTGGCATTTCCAGTGTGAAACAAAATCGGGTTTCTAATTTGGAGACACTATTAAATATTTCATGCTTCAACCAAACTCAATTCTTTTTTCCTATAATAAGTTTAAATATTAATTCTCTGGAATGTCAGATGCCTAAAGCTAGGCATTTAGTGATCTGCAGTTTCAAGTATCTCGAAGAAGGTTTATGAAACAGGATATTTCACTGGGAAGGATGAGTAGTGTGTTTCAGAGATATCTGAATTCAAGGCAGCGTCTTCTGATTTACTTTTTAAAGGGAAAAGGTCATAAAATAAGTTGCTTTATGTGCTGAAGTATTAAGTGGCTTAGGCTGAAATAACAGCAGAGACTTTACTGTTTTTCCCCGTTATATTTTAACAATGCTTTTTGGGGGAGGGGGTGGGTCATTTTCCCGCCTGCTTGTCTCCTCCCCCAGCCACCCCCCCCCACCAACCAGATGGCTTTAATTCTAACGAAATCCCACGCTGAGGCCAAATGATTGATCAAACAGTCATTTGTACTTACGTAGCTCTCTTTGTGAGAATATCTCTGCATCGGAGCTTTTCGCCGGGCTCGGCTCATCTTTGGGACTTCAGATGGTTGATTTCCAGCCTGGAGAGGTGGAGGTATAGGGGTAGGTGGAGGGCAAAAATCCCAGACCTTCAATCCAGAGAATTCCTTGCTTAAAACCTTTTTGTTACTTCCCATCCCTGACAGCAGGGGTATCCAAGTTTTCTAAATACAAGGACAAAAATCGATCCCCTGTCCAGATAGCTGTTATATTTTTAGTATCTGTTGATGGAGAAAATACCTGGAGGTTACTAGTTTTAAGGGATCTTTTAAATAGATTTGTATTTTATCAACCACTCACATATCTGTAGAGACATCGGTTTGTTCTATAGACAGTCTTTGCCCTCAAGCTCTCCCCTGAAATTACAACTGGGCATGTAGACTCACAACCAGTTGACTGATGGAAGAAATCTGAGCCCCTTGGTCTGGCGTTCAAGGCCTTCCCACCAATCCAGTTCCACCTCTTCTAATGTCTGCTTTGCTTGTCCTCCAGCAGCGTTGGATTTTTCTTTTTCTTTTTTTTTCCTTATAAATTTACTTATTTATTTTTATCTTTGGCTGTGTTGGGTCTTCGTTGCTGTGCACGGGCTTTTTTAGTTGTGGTGAGCGGGGGCTACTCTTCGTCGCGGTGTGCGGGCTTCTCGTTGCAGTGGCTTCTCTTGTTGTGGAGCACGGGCTTAGTTGCTCCACGGCATGTGGGATCTTCCTGGACCAGGGCTCGAACCCGTGTCCCCTGCATTGACAGGAGGATTCTTAACCATTGAGCCACCAGGGAAGTCCCAGCATCGGACTTTTCCTTGTGCAGCCTCAGACCTGGAATCTTCTCTTGTCCTTCTGTCCTTACACACTTTGAGCTTCTTTTTATTCATTTTTGTGCCATTTTAAATCATTTTTGGGACATAAAATAGTTCATATTCAGATATTCATCTTTGTAGCCTTATGTCCAGTACCAGGTCTGGCAAAGTATATATCTGAGAAGCAAATAGTGTGCTGGTTGGGGCTGTAGGTGTGGAACCAAACCACTATATTTGAACTCTGGTTCCGGGTACAAACTTCGGGATCTTGGGCAAGTTATTAAGCTCTTTGGGCCTCAATCTTCTTACCTGTAAAATGGGGATAATAATAGTAATAGTCTCAAAAGACTGTTATGAGGATGAAACGAGTTAATACATGTGTAAGTGCTTAAATACAGAGATTGGCACATGGTAAGATGCTCAATTAATGTTGGGGTTATTATTGTTATTGTTATTGCTACCATGTAAATGTTTGGTAAACAGAGTCTCTTAGAAGGGCCTTTCTTCCCTTCCTTTTCACCAGTCTGACTCCTACTTATTCTTTAAGACCCAGCTCAGGTGCCACCTCTTCCTGGAAGCCTTCCCTTTCTCCCTTGGCCTGGTTATGCTAGAGCTCTGGCACCCACACCTTTATCCTTCCTTCTACAGTAGCACAGGTCATACTCTGTGGCGATTTTCCATTTACATATGTGTCCTTGAGGACAGGGGCAGAGTCTCATTATTCCTGCATCCCAGTGCCCAGCACAGGGCCTGGCTCAAGGTGGGCGTCAAGGAAGGTTGGGAATGGACTCCAACCCAGTCTCTGCCCTCAAGGAGCTTGTAGCCTAGAAAGGAGAAGCTGAGTTTTATGTCTTTGTTTTTCCTACAAGGTTAATCACATGGTAAGGTCTCAGCACATGTGAGACTCCAGTGAATGCACAAGGAGTTCTCAAATACAGACACAGCCCTATTCTCCTTCCCACACCGTCTTGGGGCACTTCACAACGAGGTCTGTCCTACTTTTCTAGGTGACATTGGGCAAGTCTTCTCACCTGTCTGGGCCTCCCTTTCCTCTCCTTTCTGGGAGGAGTTGGCTTCAGTGATCACAGATCTTTCTTGGTGGCTGCCAGGCCATGGGCCAGGTGGAGGAGCTAGGGGCCTGACGGCCGTCCCGAGTAACTGGCCTGGATCATAGGCACACTTTGCCACACACCTGCCCCCCGTCTAGGCAAAGTCCCAGGTGCTTTAAAGTGTGTCTCATCTTATGGTTTAAAGAGCCGGTATTGGTGGTTGCAACACATCAGACCCAGATTTCTCTAAGATGAAGAAGAACCCTGGAAATGAGAGTGAGGAGCCAGCTCTTGGTCACCCTGCTGGGGTGGAGAGTGATGTATACACCCTGGATCCCCACTTCAGGACAGGCTTAGACAGACCCTGGGGGGATTGTGTTGGCCTCCTGGCCCCTCTCTGGGTACTGTTGTGGTTTGAGCTTTGTTAACTGTAGAGCTCTGCCCAAATCACTATTATTCACTCAATCCCCCTATGAACAGATGGGAAAACTAAGGTTCAGAGAGGTCATGTTACTGTGCAAAGGTGGCCACATGGCTTTTGGAGTCAGAACTGAGTTCAGATCCTGAGTATACCATTTGCTGGAACTTGCTTGGGCAAGTTCATTGGACTCTGGGCCCCAATCTTTTTCATTTGTAGAATGGAGATAATGCCTACCTCATAGAGTTGATGAGGGGCTTAAGGTGAGGACTCTGTAGAGCACCTAGCTCAGGAGCTCAGGAGTCTGCTTAGGACAGCAAGCCAGGTGATGAGGTAAGCTGCTGTTACTGCTCTTACTGAGTGGCAGAGCTGGGCCTAGGTCTCCAGGCCTGACTTGGTCTGATGCTGTTTCTCCTCTACACTGTGGTATCCCATCCCCTTACTCTGGTGTTTTGTTTTGTTTTGTTCTTTCTTTCTTTCTTTTTTTTTTTTTTTTTGGAGAAATTAGAAGAATAAGGACTTTGGGGTTTCAGAGACTGAGGTCCTAACCCCAGCACTGGAGGACACAGACCTGAAGCACCTTGGCTTCACTTAGGGTTAGGGGAAGGTTAGGAGCTGTCTATGTCCCTTGCCCAGGTTGGCATGGGCTACCTCAGCACAACTGTCTGACAGGTCCTGGCCCTGGGGTCAGTCCAAGACATTCACTCAACCTGTGTTGGCTCTGGTGTCTGGCAGGAGGGGGCTGTTTCTGGGGTGGGTCAGGAGGTACAGACCTCCCTCCCCCTGTTCCTGGTTTATTGGGTTGGGAGTTGCCTTCGGACTCTAATATCCAGGTGAATTACCTTGCTTCTGCCTCCCAAACTCATGATGCTGTTCCTGTTCTGCTCCCACATCCCTGTGCTTGCGGGTCTCTGCAGCACTGTGGAGGCTTCCATTTGTTGGGCCCTGCTGTGAGCAGATATCCCCTGAAGCCATTCACTCCTCGTGAGGTATCATCACCCCCATTCTACAGATAAGAAATACTGAGGCCCAGAGAGACCAAATGACTTGCCCAAGGTTCTAGAGCTGGTAGGTGGTAGCTGTAGGCCTGACTCCAAGACCCCGCCCTTTCTCACACCTTGCCACCGCTCTGGGCCTTTCCTCAGGCCCTCTGAACTCTGCTGCCTTGGGTCCAATCTTCCTCATTCGTCTCGGTTGAGAAACTGCCTCCTCCAGCCAGAATTACCGTTGCCCTCCTTCATCTTCCACTGCCCTTTGTTACTTCCCTCCCGTTGAACAGTTGGGTATTGTAGATGCTTCCTCCCTGACGAGACTGTGAGCTCCATGGAGCAGGGTCTGTAATGACTGCATCTCTGACTTGCAGAAGGAGTGTGGACCAGAGAAGAGAATGAATGCAGGATCCCAGCAGAATTAATCTGTCCTTCTGCAGTCCAGGTGTGGCTTCCTGGGGAGTTCCCCAAGCAGAGTTTCAGGACAGCAACCCAGAGTGGCTCTCTATGTCTGAGCCTCAGACAGTGATCTCTGCCTGGCCAATTGTCAGGAGCATATGGGATGAAGTGTGGGGAAGTATCTTGAAAACGGAAGGGCTGCATCCGGGTTTGGTTGTTGCTTGCTTCGTTCATCAGTGTTTTGAATGGCTGCTATGTCCCAAGTATTGGGTTGGGCCCTGGGACACTGTGGTGGGCTAACAGATAGAGCCCGTGCCTGCATGGAGCTCTCAGTCAGGAGGGCTGGGGGACAGTGGGCAAGTGTGTGCAGGTTCCCTCCCAGCCTGGCCGGGTCCCCAGTCCTCACCTGTGCAGCTTCACCACCTCATCACCTGGCTTGCTGTCCTAAGCAGACTCCTGAGCTCCAGACAGTCTGAGACCCATGACCTCAGCCAGTCTCACGGATCCTTGGTTTGCCAGCTTATAAAATGGAAATATTTACTAGCTAGCTCCCCTTGTGAGGCCAGCGTGAGAATCAGTGATGTCGGCAGGGAAAGGGCTGACTGCGGGGCCTCTGAGGGCGGGCGGGAACAGGGGTGTGTAGAGCAGCCCTCTGCAGGGACACTGGTTGTGGAGCCACACAGATTACCCAGTCCTGGGGGGTGGGGACACCTTTGCCAGCCCTTTTCCTGCACCTGTTGCCACTTCCTGCTTGCGTAAGCCTTCCTCTTGGAGGGAATATCCTTTCTCCCTACCTGTGGCAATAAAAAAAGGCCAGAGGGGGCTTCCCTGGTGGCGCAGTGGTTGAGAGTCCGCCTGCCGATGCAGGGGACACGGGTTCCTGCCCCAGTCCGGGAAAATCCCACATGCCGCAGAGCGGCTGGGCCTGTGAGCCATGGCCGCTGAGCCTGCGCATCCGGAGCCTGTGCTCCGCAATGGGAGAGGCCACAACATTGAGAGGCCCGCGTACCACACACACACACACACAAAAAAGGCCAGAGTTTTCCTTTTGCAACATGTTCAGAGTCTCTCCTGTCTCAGCCTCACACCCCTCCCTTCTTCTCACTCATCCCAGTCTTTCATTCTCCCAATGGCTCTGGCTGTTGGGTACTCAGAATACAGCAGAGCTACTTGCTAGGGAGTCATGGAGACAAGTAAATTCCCATTGTGTGATATTGGCCAGGTAGGTGGGGGCTTGGGGGCTGTTGGGGACCTTCCTTCTCTTCCCCCTCCTCCTCCTCATTTTCAGTATCCTGCCGTGATCATCTTTTGAGTATGGTAAGACATTGGATCATCTCTTTTTTTTTAATGGATCATCTTATAATTATCCTGTGATGTAAATGTTCTTGTGGAAGAACTTATGGTGATTTACATTTAAATTAATTACAATTAAATAAAATTAAAAATTCAGTCGCTGAGTCTACTAGCCACATTTTAGTGCTCAGTAGACCCATGTGGCTAGTGACTACCATATTGGGCAGCAAATATAGAACATTTCCATCACCAGAGAAAGTTCAGTTAGATGGTGCTAGTCTAGAGTATCTTTCTTTAGTTTATTCATTTGTTCGGCAAACATTTCCTGGAGCCCTATCATATACTAGACTCTCTGTTAGGCTCTAGAGAAGTAGGTATAACCCAAGCGCGGCCTCTGCTTTGGGGAGCATCTAGTCTAGAGGGCAGGCAGATGGACATACCAGCTTGGAGGCGGGGCCAGCTTACTGGTCACTGGGCTCCTGCTGGGGATGCAGACGTGAGTCTTAGGGTCTGCCTCAGAGAGCTCACAGGCTACCACTGACAAGACAGAGATCAGAGCAGCCTTCCTGGAAAGGTAGCATTTGAATGGCTGGGCCCTAGTGGCTGTGTTCTGCTGATTCTCCAGGAAGCAGTCCAGAGAGGGCAGATGGTTCATGCAAGTACATCTCTGAAGCTGGAATCACGCACAGGGTCTCCTGACGGCATCCTGCATAGCTACTTAGATAGGAATGGGTTCCTGCCCTCCAACAAATTACTTGATCTTACTCCTAATCCTTCTTTGGGAAGTGGCTGACCCTTTAAAGATAATTTAATAATCATTATTTTTCCCACTTATATCAGTAGTATATACTTATTGTAGAAAATTTGGAAACTCTAAAAACATTTAAAGGTGGAAATAATTTCACCCCCAGAAGTGATCACCATTTACATTTTAGTATATTTCTTTTCAGTCTTTTTTCTATGCTTATCTGTATATTAATAGTTTTCATTATCATTGGTATCATTCTGAATATAAAGCCTTGTGTACTTAAACTTAACATTCTAACATAATAAATCTTTTCCATGCTGTTAAATTTTTTGTAAACATTCAAAAACATATTGCATTTTACTACATTTGTTAAATTATTTTGAATAGGTAATACATTTAAAATTGTTCAAAATTCAGAAGACCCAAAAAAGGGTTCTTAGGAAGAGCCTTCCTTTTCTCCCCCCAACCCCCAGTTCCCCTTGCTGGAGGCAACTAGTAACACCCCCTCTTCCTTCTCCCATTTTTGTTTAGCCTCTCAGATAGTTGATGTGAGTACAAGCAAATATGTATATATATTACTTGCGTGTGCATGATGCTTAGAGTTTTTCACCTTTTCCCTTAGTATAGATAATGCTGCAGTGACTATCTTTCTGCAGTAATCATCATTTGCATCTATGATTGTTTTCTTAGGCTAGATTACCAGAATTGAAAATTACTGGGCCAAAGGCTAGTGGCATTTGACACACATATTACCAAATTGTTCTTTAGAAGGTTGCACGAATTTTCACAACTGCAAGCAGTGTCTTAAAGAACTTACTTCCCTGAATCTTCACCAGTGTTTCCAAAGTAATTTCCTAATTGGAAGGTGGAAGTGACAACTGGTTATTGTTTTATCTTACGTTTATTTGATCCTTAGTGTAGTGGAATATATACTGTGTATTGATTCACAGTTCATAGCTCCTCTTTTGCAAGTTGGTGTCTGTGTTGGGGTCTGAACATTTTACGTATAAAATGTAAAACTTTACATATTTTAAAGTGTTCAGCAAGTTAGGAATGTTAATATTTTGTTCATATTTGTTGCTAATATTTTTATGAGTCTGCTGTTTAAATGTTTTTTATGATGATTTTGAAACAAAAATTCAAAATTTTTATATAGTCTTAATTCCAAGATTTTCTTTTGTCATTTCCTCCATTGCTTTTCTTTTTGTCATTGGCCAAGTCCTATTGTTTGCTATTATTACTATTTTGGGGAGCTTGTTTTATTAACATTCTAAAAATATTTTTATTTTCAGCAAAATAATGCTAAACATAGTTTTAAAATCATCTAATACTGTAAGACTTTACAGGGAGTTAGTCCCTTGCCTTCATTGTCACTCTGCTGAGAGGCAGCTGCCTTCAGCCAGGGCTGCTGGGATGCTCACTTCCAGTGGGCATCACTTACCCCCATCTATGTGGATAGTGCTCCCTGGACTTGCGCAACACAGGGGTCCTGCCTTCAACTCATTTTGTTGTCATTTTCTAGTGTTTTCTTCCATTTGTCTCAGTTACAAAAATAAAAGCGATAATAGCTAAACATTGTGCTTACTACCGTGGTCCAGTCATGCTCTAAGAGCATTCCGAACATAATGCCTTTGATTCTCCCAACAACCCCATGAAGGAGTTGCTGTTATTATCCCTGACTTGCAGATGAAGAAACAGACCCAGAGGAGGGAGCCATGTGTCCAAGGTTACACAGCTGGTGAGTTGTGAAGCCTGAACTGCTAGGCTGCACAGCCTCTAAGTAAGACTTAGGCTGCTGTTTCTGGATCGGCTGTATTCATTGGCTGCTGGCTTCTTGTATGATGGGTGAGGATTTAGTTCTCTTGAACTACCCCCCCTCCACCCAGTTCTTATACCGCTTGTGCTGGCCCTCTCCTCCCTCCTGCTCTGGTTGTAGCAGTTCAGCCTGTGCACAGGTGAGACTGTGGGTAGCAGGATGCCAGTGTGCGGATTTTGCTTGCTTGGTTCTGGCTGAGCCCCAAGACAATGGGTATTGATAATAGGCATTGGCTGCGACCTTCTAGAGCAGGATTTCAGGTGCCTAAACTTAACTCTGGTTTTGAGATCCTTAACTGGCACACACTTTGAGGGTGTCAAAGGGTTGAGATGGAAGAGACGAGGGAGGGCATTTCCTTAGAGAGAGCTGTTGAGGAAGCTGTGACACTTCCTCCCCCGTGCCAGGTGGGCGGGGAGGGGGTTGCTTTCTCCTCACCGGGGACTCAAGTGAGAGGGGCTCTGAGAGCCCCACTCAGAGGAACGACGTGTTTTTCCATGCCTGAAGGTATTGAAGATGAAAGCTGTAGTTGGAGCCCCTGCCTGGTAGCAGAGTGAAGGGGGTGGCTGCACTGTGGTTGTGATGGACAGAGGGTTCTGTTCCACGGGTCCTGCCTGGTGGTCATTTTCAGACCCACCCATCCTGCCAGAGAGGACCTCTTGCCAGACAGAGGGGAGAGAAACTGGAGGTGTCCCATGGGACACAGTGGGGTTCTCTCCTGGGAACCCACGGAAGTGGGCACTGAACACGCAAGTCCAGAGAGCTCCCCTGGTACCTGGCAAGTGAGTCCCTTCTTGCCACTCCAGTAGACAGAATAAGGGCACTGGAGACATTGCCCCTCCACCCCTGCTCAGGGGCCCCAGCAGGAGGCAGGCCCGAGCTGGGGCAGGGGAGGAATTTGGCTGTAAATGAAGCTCAGAGTCAAGATTATTAATCTGGATGGGACATCTTAATAACTAAGATGAGACTGTTCTTAGGACTAAAAGTGTCTGGAAGATGTTTTATGATCCAAGAATGGTTCAAAGAGTTAAGGGAACTTCTAGAGACTTCACAGGGCTGGGAAGTGGGGATGGGGAACAAGTCTTCAGATTGGGTTTTAAATAAGGGCCGGTGGGGTCGGGTGGCACGGGGTAATGACATTGTTTCTGGAGCACCCTCTGGGGTCCACTTTTTCAGTGTAGGGTTGGTTACGTTTGAAACAGGATGTTGAATTAAGTCATGCACTGTGGGAACTTTCCCTTTGGGGTGTAGCATTTTGTTTTCCTGGGGTTAAATAGGGTCTCTTTTTTCATTTGCTTAGTTTTATATTTATGTATCTATTACCACTTTCCCCTAAATACTCCATCAGTTTTGTCAAACATCTGTCAGTCATACTTTCTTAAATGCTCAAATGCATCAGTTTATCTTAGTTCCATTTCTCATGCGCCCCAAAGAAGTGGGGGGCACTTCTATTGCACCTCCTGGGATTGTCACTGATGCTCTCCTATGTAGGATTCCCTAATCCTTGCCTCACACATGTATCACATTATCTGGCTGATTTAAGCAGAAAAGAGATTTTATTAAAAGGATGCTGGGTGGCTCTCAGAATTACTTACTAAGGTTTGGAAGGTACGTAGCTGAGAACTGTACCCCAAAGTCCGCCACAGGGCTGTGAAGCAAAAACAGTGGGTGCCAGACATTGGCAGCAGAGCCCCATCCCTGGTCACTGGCTGTCACTGACTCCTTGGTTTTGCTTGTGTAGACGGATTTGAGCCATGCCCCTAGGTTTATGCTTCTAATTGGCAGAGCCTGGGCCATGTGCCCATGCCTCATCTCCAAGGGAGGCTGGGGAAAGCACAATCTTTTCATGCAACATATTTTTACTGAGCACCTGCTAGGCACCCTTCTAGATGCTGGGAAAACAAGCAAACAGGCAAGAATCTCTGCACTTACATTTTAGAGGGGGAAGATACAATGATCAAATAAACAATCAAATATAATGTTTACCAAATGATGGTACATACTTTGGAGAAAAAGCAGGGAAGAGGGCTGGGGACTTCTTTTTTTTTTTTTTTTTTCTTTTTGCGGTATGCGGGCCTCTCACTGCTGTGGCCTCTCCCGTTGCGGAGCACAGGCTCCGGACGCGCAGGCCCAGCGGCCATGGCTCACGGGCCCAGCCGCTCCGCGGCATATGGGATCCTCCCAGACCGGGGCACGAACCCGCATCCCCTGCATCGGCAGGCGGACTCTCAACCACTGCGCCACCAGGGAGGCCCAGGGCTGGGGACTTCTGCTGAGCAAAGACAAAGTACGTGAGGGATCTGACACTTTCAGCTTCTGTGTGCATTTTCAGTGTGCGTGCGTGTGTGTGTGCGCACATGCGTGTGTGTGTGTATGTATGTGTGTGTTGGGGTGGAGTGGGGGTTTTTTGCCTTGGAAGGTGAGTGATTTTCCCAGTAGAAGAAAGGTGTTCAGATGCTGAGCACCCAAAAGAAAGTCAAATGTCCTTCGCATTGTATTTTCCTTTTTCTTAGTTTAACCCCATAATTTGCTGGAGCCCATCCTCCAATGACTTTGTAAGAAAGGTAAGTAAGGGTGTTTGTCTGAAAAGTGTCTCATTCCTGATTAATAGTTTGGCTGGGGAACTTTAATAAGAAGAAGAACTAATCTTTAAATGCTTATTACCATGTGCCAGGCATAGTTCTGAGTGCCTTACATCAGTTAATTCATACTCACAACAGACCATTGACTGTTATGCCCATTTTACAGATGAGGAAACTGAGATCCAGTGAGGTTAAGTAACTTGGCCATGGTCACACAGCTAGTAAGTGTCAGGGCCAGGATTTGAACTCAGGCTGTCTGGCTTCAGAGCTGATCCTGTTAAGAATTTTGATGATAGTGTCCCATTGTCTCCCAGCTTCCCTCATTGCTGTTGAGAAGTCAATGCCATGGTGATTCCTGAAACTCCACGTAGGTCCCCTTCCCCTCCAATCTACTTTCTAGCTTTCGGGTTATTCTTTTCATCCCTGATGTTCTGAAGTTTTCTAGTGATGTGCCTTGATGTGGGTTTTTTTCTATTAATTGGACGGAGTACTTGTTGTGCCCTTTGTTTCTGAAGATCCATGACCTTCAGTTCTAGATGTTTTTATGTAGCAGATCTTAGAAGTTTTTTTCCATGCCATTTGTCTATTTCTTTTGCTGGAAATTCCACTAGTTGCGTGTTTTGCTTTCTGTATCAATTCTCTCCTTTTCTTATCTTTCTTTAATATGTAGCTCTTTGTCTTTTTGACCTGCTTTCTGAGAACTTCCTTGACTTTCTTTCCCATTTTATTTAAAAATTGTAGTTATTTTTGGTTTGCAGAAGTACTTTCTTGGTCTCCAACAGTTCCTTTTCATGCATTTTATCTCTGGTTATGGATGCAATATCTTATACCTCTGTAAGGAGATTTTAGGATTTAAAACCATCTTTTCTCATATCCCCTGTGGATTTCCATTTGTTACTGTTTGGTCTCATTCTTTCAGGTTGGGGATTTCCTCCCATGCTGGTGACAATGACCTGATCTTATGAAGACATCTTGTCTACTAACCCTATCTCTTTTTTGCTGCCCATTGCCCCTTGTGTCTGCCCTCCTTGCCCAGCTTAGAGTCCATCCTTATACTTATTCCTTTCCAAGCAGCTCTTCTCACGTCAGGCCCCAACCCTGGTTCAGACTTGACCACCTGAGCCTGCCTGTTGATGGGTGCTGGTGGAGACAGCCGTGCTGAGCGGTCGGGTCTGCATCCGTGAGCTCAGCTGCAGAGGGCCTCTCCGCAGCCCGGCCACCCGCTCCTCCTCGCTGTGTGCCTGCAGGGCCCCTGCTTTGGTCAAGGCCAAACTGTCCTTACTTGTTCTTCTCATCCTGTTCTCTCTCATTTTCCTCACAGACTTTGCTTCTTCACTTCCCTTTCCTGCAGTGTGAATTTTGCCCTCTCTAGAGGTCATTCCCATCAGCATACAACCTGCTCCAGAACCTTCCAGCCTGAAAAGCAGAAGAGCTTCCTTGAGCTCACACTCCCTCCTGCTACAGCTCCTTTCTCTGCTTCTGCTGAGGCTGAAACTTCCAGAAGGAGTCACCTCGGTTTACAGCCCTCCTTCGGTCACGTCCCAGTTTCTGTCCTCCCCTGTCTGCAGACTGCTCGTGTCAAGGTTCACGTGGCCGGAGCTATCCATTGTGCCCATCTCCATCTCACTGCTCACGCAGCAGCATCAGTGCAGTGACCGCTCCCGGTTCTCCCTGGCTGCCCCCCTTCTCTGGCTGCCCCTTCTCACTGCCTTTGCCGGCGTCTCCACCTGCAGTGCCCAAGTTCTAGAGTCTCTGGGCTCCGGGCTCAGCCTTGCGGCTCCACCACCTGGTCTGTGCCGCTCCCTGGCACCCTCTCCTGGGAGTTGCAGCAGTCACCTTGCTGGCCCCCTGCTGCCACCCTCACCTCTCTGGCATCCAGTGCAGGTATGAGTTAAAATGCAAGTCACACCACGACACTGCTCTGTTTAAAGCCCCCATCGGTTTTCTGTTCTGTCCAGGCCCATGAGGCTGACGTGATGCCGCCCTCATCCTCTACATCCTCTCTGCCTCCCTCACTGCACTCTAGCCACACTGACCTTTCTGTCCTGTGAGCACAGTAAGCTTGTCCTCTCGTGAGGGCCTTAGCACGGCCTGTTCCCACTACCTGGCTCACTTTTCTAGTTCTTCGCACGGCAGACCCAGGCGTCTGCTTAAGGGTCACCTCCCAGAGAGGCCTTCCCTGACCACCCAGTTTCTTTGTGTTATTTTACTCGTGGGTTTTCATTGGAGCACTTGTTATTACTCCATGTTTTCTTTTTTTTTTTTTTTTGGGTGGGGCAGCGTTGGGTCTTCGTTGCTGCACGTGGGCTTTCTCTAGTTGTGGCGAGCGGGGGCTACTCTTTGTTGTGGTGTGTGGGCTTCTCATTATGGTGGCTTCTCTTGTTGCGGAGCACGGGCTCTAGGTGCGCGGGCTTCAGTAGTTGTGGCACTTGGGCTCAGTAGGTGTGGCTCGCAGATTCAGTAGTTGTGGTTTGCGGGCTCTAGAGCGCAGGCTTAGTAGTTGTGGCACACGGGCTTAGTTGCTCCGCAGCATGTGGGATCTTCCCGGACCAGGGCTCGAACCTGTGTCGCTGGCATTGGCAGGTGGATTCTTAACCACTGAGCCACCAGGGAAGCCCCTACTCCATGTTTTCTTGTTCATGGTCATCCTTCACTCCCAAGAAGGAAAACTCCACAAGACGCAAGGACCCCACAGGGCCTAGAACAGGTGGGCAGAATTCCCTCCCACTGCTCCTGTCTGTCTCGGCAGCGGTCACACTGTGATGTCCGTCTCCCAGGGAGGCAGGGCCACGCTTCATCTACCTCTGGGCCCATCTTTGCACGGGGCCTGTGGCTTCCACAGAGGCGTGGCCACTTTTTGTAGGAAAAAAATGCATTTCTTGTTAATCCTGTGTGGGCCTTAGTTTTGATGCTGCCTGCAGCTGGTAGAGTAGAAAAGGTGGGGGCCATTGTGGACCTGAACATCCATACCGTCTTGAGCACTGGGGGCTGCCATGGAAGATCTCTCAGTTTTCTCTTCTGTGAAATGGGGCAATAATCCATGCCTGGGCTCCCGTGAGGCTCAGGGGAGAAACAGGATAGGAAAGGACTTAAAAAAAAAACAAACCTAAAAAGAGGGCGTTTGTGTAACCCATTTTGCAGTTCAAATGCAGTGACCATTTATGAAGCACCTACTGCGTGCTGTACTAAGGGGCTGTTCTCGTGTTTACATAATTCATTTAATCTTTCAACACTCTTGTGAGGCTCCTGGTGATTTTGCACCTGAAGAAGCCGAGACTCCGAGAGGATGAATGACTTGCTGATCATTTGTAGAGCTTGTGATACCTGTGTTTTTTTAGGCTCAGCTCAGTTTCCTACTAGTTTTGGACTTTGTCTTTAGACCAAAAAAAAAAAAAAAATTCTAATTGCTGTTTCCAGTTTCTTTCTTCATTTAGTAACTTTACGGGGAAGGGGGAGGATTGGGGAAGGTAGAGGGAAATGGAGAGATCTCAGGACTTTCCCTGTCCAGCCACATACCCCAAATCCCATCCCAGCATGAAGAGGCTAAGGCCCTCAGGGGACCAGACATCCTTTTGTGAGGAAGCTGTCATACCCCCTCTGGATTCATGTCCTTTCGGGATGAATTAGCTATAATCTTAGGGGCTGTCCCCTCCCCCTCCCTTTTCAAAATTCTCTTCTCCCCTGTTTCTCTTCTCTCCTGCTCCTGAGCATGTGCTCTCTGTCTATGTACTTGGTCCCCTCTTCTTTCTGTGGCCGTCCCTATTTCCCTCCTTTTTGGTGTCTCTCTTTATACTATCTCTATTTCTGACTTTCCCTTTTTTTCCTTCTGCATCCTTCTATGTCCTTCTATCCAGGCTTCTTTATGGCTCACTTTCTGTGTTTTTTCCTTCCTTCTCTCTGGTGCTGCCTTTCTGGGTCCATATCAACATTTAGGCTCCTGCTACCTGCTATTGCTGAAAAGTGCCCCTTTGGAGTTGTGTTTACAAAGAATCCACGTGGTGGCCCACGGCCATGGCAGCTCTTCTCTGCACCTGAACTGCCTGGAAACCGGCCCCAGTGGGCAGGTCTGAGAACGACCCTGCTGCCCATGACCATATTCAGCTGGGGGACGCTCCTGCCCCTCCCTCTGTGCAAGTCCTGTGCTGGACACCGGGACGTGCCCCACCCTCAAGGGGCCCTTGCTGGGGACACGGACGGGGAAGCTGCTTGTTGTCAGCATCGCTGGGCGGTGATCATCAGTTCCACACACAGGAGTCCTGCTGGGGCTTTATGAATCCTGCTTTGGGTGCAGGTGTCTCAACAGAAGGGTTGCTTGAGCCAGGCTTTGAAGGGTGAGGAGGCCCTTTACTAGGTGGTGAGCAGGGAGAAGGCATTCTAGGCCCTCACTACTCAAAGTGTGATTTGCGGACCAGCAGCATGGGCACCACTAGGAGCTCCTTAGAAACGCAGAATCTCAGCCCTACCCCAGACCTGCTGAACCAGAATCTGCTTTCTAACAAGATTCCCAGGTGATTCATGTGCGCAAAATCTGGAGAAGCACTGCACCAGCCAAGACTGTGTAAAGGTCTGGTGGGAGAGAGCCCATGTGTTGGGCAATGGGGAGGAATTTGGTGTTGCAGGACATTGGCTGAAAGTGGCCAGAATGCAGCTAGAAACAGAAGATGGACTCAGGTTGTGCTGGGCCTTAAATAATCCACTCAAGATGAGGACAGAGCTGGAGCCATGCTTGCTGCTTCACAGTACCTGCCAGACCCACAGACCCACAGGCCACCGTTTCAGTGAAGTCCTTTAGGGCAGGGGTCCCCAACCACCGGGCTGAGGACTGGTGCTGGTCCCCGGGCTGCTAGGAATAGGGCTGCACAGTAGGAGGTGAGCAGAGGGTGAGTGAGGGAAAATTCATCTGCTGCACCCCATCGCTTGCATTACTGCCTGAACCATCCCCTCTCCCTCCACCTCGGGCCATGGAAAAATCATCTTCCACGAAATTGGTCCCCGGTGCCAAAAAGGTTGGGGACCACTGCTTTACGGATCATCAGGTCCTGTCTTCTCACGAGATGAATGGGGAGACTGAAGCCCAGAGATACCAAGTGACTAGCTTAAGATCACACAGCAAATAAGATGAGGGATGGGATGAAAAATCATGGCTCCCAGACTCCACAGTTCTCTGACTCTTTTGGGAATGTGTTTGCTCGTAATAAGAATGACTACTGATGGGACTTCCCTGGTGGCGCAGTGGTTAAGACCCCGCGCTTCCAATGCAGGCGGCCCAGGTTTGATCCCTGGTCAGGGAATTAGATCCCACATGCATGCCACAACTAAGAGCCCGCATGCCACAACTAAGGAGCCCGCCAGCCGCAACTAAGACCCAGTGCAACCAAAATAAGTAATAAATAAATAACTATTAAAAAATAAATGCATAAATATGATAAAAAAATGACTACTGCTTATTAAGGTCATGCTATGGGCCAGGCGTGGAACTAAGTGCTTCCCATTGGGTTAATGAAATAGTTCATTTCCCTATTGTGATCTACATTTAACACGCAAGAAACTAAGGCTCTGAGAGGTAAAGTCATTTGCCTAACGACAAGTGACGTAAGAGACAGAGCTGGGCTCTGAAATGATGTGTGGCTGATTCCAGGGCCTGCTGCTCTACCCACCTGGAGGACAGGCAGAGAAATGTGAGCTTTATCCTAGAGGGGATGGGAAGTCATAGAGGCTTTTGAGCAGGGGAAGGTGCTGGTCAGACCCGGTTTTGGGGAGGCTCATACCAGTGTGGCAGTCCCTGAGCTCTTTGGATGGCCTTGGGTGAGCAAGTCCCTTCTTAGTTTCTTCACCTGTTGGGTTCTAGTAGAGGCTCTGGAAGGTCCATCCTGAGTCAGGCTTCGGGTGTGTCATGCTGTGACTGAGAGCTGCTGGTGGGTGGCGTGGCCCTGGACCTACCAGCGTGTGGGTCGTTTCAGTCCTGGGGTGGGAGGTGGGGGGAATGTCGTCAGAGAAACGCAGAAGGGGTGGTGGTTGTGCCGGGGGGAGACTGGCCAGCTTCCCCTCCAGCTCAGCCACCATCGCCAACTCCGACCCACATGTGATTCTGGTTAGGGGGCCTGTGTAAAAGTTACCTAAACACCACTCTAATTACTCTGTTTAGGAACATTCACATGCGTGGGAGGGTTCCTGGCCCTGGCTTCCCACATGTGCTGGGGGTCTGCGAGGAGGCACCACGTCTGCACGAGCATGAAGGTGCTGTGTTGGAGCTCCGCAGCCGCCCGGGCACAGGGACCCTGCAGGACCCGCTCAGGGAGTTCTCCCGGGCCCTGGCAGGCGGAAGGGTGGGAGTGACTGGTCTAGGCAGCCGGTTGTAGAGGAGAGCTTGTTTAGAATCTCTCATCCTCCCGTGAAATAGGTGGTGTTGTCCCCGTGAGGAGTGAGAGACAGCCTCGGAGGAAGGTATCGCGACAGAGCACGGGACTCGGAGTCGGCGAGACAGCCCTCTCACTGTACGACCTTGGGCAAGTGCCCTCACCTCTTTGAATCTCGGTTTCTTGGTTTGTCTAAGACCACCTGTCTTTCAGGCTTGTTGTGAAGATGAGATGAAGCACGTGAGAGGACTTGAACTGTTGTCTGACCGGGGCTGCCGTAGCTCACAGCTTCCCCGGGCTCCACTTGCAGTGAGAGTGCACAGGCTCTGTGGCCACACACAACTCCTGCGTGTGACGTGTAAAAGGCCGTGGGGCTGTTTATTTCATTTACAGCCTGGTCGGGGAGACAAGACACCTTCCGGCCGAGTATGCTTTAGAGCGCCCCCTGGAGGCGGAGAGGCATGGCATTTGGGGGCCTTGGGTGAGCAGAGAGCTGCACCCAGGACTCTTTGGAGCTTCAGGAAGAAGGAGCCCCCCTCCGAGCTGAATGGGTGGTCCCAGCGGGGGTTTGCAGCTAGTGGGCTGTCAGTGTTTCCCTGTTCCTGTAGGGTTGGATGAAGGGGTGTGGGCAGCATGAAAAATGATGACATAGAAAAAGGTTTCTTGTACCTTGTGCTTCCCTTGCCCAACCTCCCTGTTCTTCTGTCCAAGGATTCCCCTCCCATCCTTCTGTACATCTGTGGGTACTCCCCTGTGCCTCCACATCTGTCCACCCACCATTCCCCCAACAATAAAGCTTCCAGATACCCACTGTTCTTTTGCCCACCCAGCTCCATATCCATCTTCATGCCTCTTTGTGTGAACACCCATCAGTATTTGTATCCATCTTGCTAGTCACCCATCAGCCAACATTCACCAGGCCCCATCATGAGCCCTGCTCTTGCTCTGTACTAGGTTATATGAGCTGAATCAGATTTGCCTCTGTGAGGAATCATTGGAGGTGGTGGTGTCTTTTTGTCTTTGACATCAAAGAAGACCATAAACTCCTTGACCTTCCTTTAAAGATGAATCAGATCAGACAGTAAATCTGAATGAGTCTTTCCCTTCCACCTTTCCTTTCCCTTCCACCTACTTGTCCATTTGCTCATTCATGTATCCATCCATCTTGCCATCTATCCACCCACCTACCCACTCACCCATCCATCTATATAACCCACCATGAAGCCATCTAACTGCCACGAACTACCCAACTATCCTGCGATCCATTCAGCCACCCAGCTACCTATCAACTCATTCACCTTTACACCATCAACAAATCTATTTTCAAGATCCCAATAGGTATGTATGAGGTACTGTATTAAATTCTGGAATACTAGCCTGATATATGCCCTGGGTCAGTTGAGTTACTGGGATTTGCTTTTAAAGTCCCTTCCAGCTCTGACATTCTGAAATACATAGAAGCACAAGACATACTCCCATTTATTCAGCAAATCCACATATTCAGCAGTTGTTGAGTGCCTACTGTGTACCTGATACTTTTCTAGACACTTGGGATACTGTGGTGAACAAGACAGATAGTCCTCAACCTTGCTGAGTTTACATTTTAGTGGGGGAGACAGACTGTAAAGGAGTAAATAAATTGCAGTAAGTGCCTCTGTGTGCCAGCTGTGGGTGAGGCTCTCAGGGAGCTTCTAGTCTAGTTGGCAGTGAGACAAGTTTGGACAAAGATAAAACTCCCAGACTCTGTCTGTGTGTGCTGTGTTCCAAAGTGGGGTGCACCTGTACAGCAGGGACTCCAGGTGGTCAGAGGGGTAGCTGAGGAGGACCTCCCGGGGAAGGGAAGCCAGAGTTCAGCCTAGGACGTTACAGTACCTGGGGACCTGCCGAAACATGCAGATGAAGTCCCTCAGTGCCGTCCGATTCCCGGATCCAGTGTTCAGTTCACTAAACTTGCTGGATGAAGCCAGAGCCTCGCCCACTCTGAGCCCCCAGCCCAGAACCACAAAATGAAGGGGTGGGATGAGATGAACTGTAAAGTCTTCTGGACCATGACTCTGAGATCTATGAATTTAATTAGTAGGGGAGACATAGTTATGTCATGTTTTATGGTGGCATTCTTTTTTTTTTTTTTTTTTTTTTTTTTTGCGGTACGCGGGCCTCTCACTGTCATGGCCTCTCCCGTTGCGGAGCACAGGCTCCGGACGCGCAGGCTCAGTGGCCATGGCTCACGGGCCCAGCCACTCCGTGGCATGTGGGATCTTCCCGGACCGGTGCACGAACCTGTGTCCCCTGCATCGGCAGGTGGACTCTCAACCACTGCGCCACCAGGGAAGCCCTATGGTGGCATTCTTGAATATACCATTTCGAGTAATAATCCTTGTAACAATCTTGTGAGGGAGGAAGCGCTACCCCCATTTTGCATATGAGAAACTTGAGTCTTCCCCCTCTATCAAGCCGCCTTTTAGCCTTTGATTTCCTTTCAAAGCTTCAGGGAGAGCTTCACTGCTGGGTGGATGGACATGTGTGTCTGGAAGCACCTGCCCTGAGTAGGGCACGTGTTAAGGGGTACAAGAGCTCTGCCTTCATCTATAGGTATCATCTTTGAAGATGGCAAATGCTTTTTCATTTCTTTTTGAGGGAAGAAGTCAATAAATGGTTTCGATGTCTTTAATAGCAGGAACACTGGAAAAGAACATATTGTAATTAACTGCTTTCCTATTAGATGAGGGTCAGACAAGATGCTGGCAGTGGTCACTTGGTCCAAAGTGGCAGAACTGGGACTCAAACCGAAGGCTGTTTGACTCCCCAAGCCTCATCCTCTTTCCCTGTCTCCATTTCAGGGCTTTCTGAAGAGCCTGGGAGAGTGCCAGGGAGGAAGGGGATTGAAAGGGAAGAGGGAGGGTTTTTATCCTATCACCCTCTCCTGTATTTTCCCTATGAGGAAAATGGGGAGTAACACTCCTTCTTTTACAAATGAAGCTTCTTGGGCCCTCAGAGTCTTTTTGCAGTGGAGATAGCCAGTTTTTGGTCCAGCTAGGAATGCTTTGGAATGATTTAACAGGTGCTGCTGGCGCAGAATCTTTTGTTGAAGGGCTCTGCGTGCACTTTCATTATGCACGGGACCAGCTCCAGTCTCTCTATTAATTATGAACATTTAGAAATGTTCCTCACTATACCCAGAGTTCCCGCTTGTGAAACTCCACACAGGTCAGAGGCCACACATGTTTTGATTTTCTTATTTGAGGTATTATGTGTTCAAGGTAGATTTATGCTGCAACCTTTGTTTATTGACTTGTACTTTTCCCTGTGAACCTAATGGAACATGACAGATGATATTTACAAGGCACGTGTTTCCGATTAAATCATGTGAGACATTAAAGCCCGATAAATGAAAGCCCCTTTGAAAGACCAGGTTCAGAGAGAAGGAGGCAGTCCCTGATGGGGCCTGGATGGTGGAGTCGCCCCTCAGCTGGCTGCAGGAAATGCGGAAGGTGGCAGGCAGTCCCTTTGCTAGGGTGGGACCCATTTGTCGCGATTTCCCACATAGGGATCTAGGCTTCATAGAGGTCTGGAAAAAATGGTCACAGAGAGCCCCTCTTACTCTCAACCGCCTGAGGAGGAAGGAAGGGAAAGAGTGCTCGTTTCTGGAGCGCTTACTGTGTGCCAGGCTCTCTTGCAGAATGCTTTCCTGCAGAGTCTAGCTGAACCTCGCGACAACTCTGAGGTTGTTACCTTCCTGAAAGGGAATCTGAAAGTCATGGGGTTGAGAATGTTGACTGCAGCCCACAGGGACTGCTTTCAGGTCCTGGCTCTGCCAATTCACTGTCACTAAGCCTTGGTTGCTTTACCTATCAAGTGGAGACAGTAATACCAGTATTGTCTGTGCTCCATGGTACATGAGCCAGTGTTATCAAATGGAGGCACCAAGAGGCTAACTTGTCAAGGTCACTGTCAGTAGGAGATTACAGCCAGAACCCAGACCTTCAGGTTCCAAAGCCTTTCCTGATGCTGCCCAGGCTGCTCTGACGGGGCTGTGCCGGGCAGCAGATGGCCAGCAAGGGCCTGCCTGCTGACTCCTGCACTGGGATGTAGGGTATTCCCTTGGCCTTCCTGAGACTTCCCAGGAGCATTAATGGGAAAGCTTGGTAGGCAGGATTAGCCTAATCGGGAGTCTTTCCATGGAGGTCAATTAAAGGATTTGGGTAAATATAAAAAGTGGAAACAGCTTGGGATGGGAGGCTTTCCCTGCTCCCATCTCCCTCCCTCTCTCTCCCTCCCTTCCACTTCCTCCCTACTTCTGCCTCAGGAGGGATGGGGTGGGGGTGGGGGTGGGGGTGGGGGTGGGGGTGGGGAGGTGGTGGCTGCTGACCCGTGGGACTGAGCACAGCCAGAAGACTCACCTTGTTTTCCTTTTCTGGACACCTGGTGGCAGGTGACCTGAGAACTAATGAGAACAGGATTGGATATTTTTCATATTTAAAATTTCTTTTTAGGACCTCTAACTAGCTTAGCTGCTTTATAGGAGCAGAGACTGACAAAGAGGAGAGAAGGAAAGATGCCAACCCCCCTCCACTTCCCATAATAGAAAAGCTTGCTTTTGGAAACATTGATTTCCTTTCTGTGTAAGAGCCTTTATGGACTGTCATTGGCCATTTCCCTGGAGATTAGACATCTGATTTTCATCGCGATGCAGGGGTAAGGCAGGGATCTGTGAAGTAGTGGGGAGGCTGGCTCTGGAATCTGCCCGCTTGGATTTACCCCCTGGCCTTGCCACTTGCCAATTGAGCATCTTGGGCAGGTTGCTTTCTCCCTCTGGGCCTTGGTGTCCTCATATGATAAATAGTTGTTATGGGAGTCAGATGCCATAGTAGATGTGAAGGTTCTGGACTGGGGCTGACACCACGTTAGAATTTGCCAGATCTTCCCGGGAAGCAGCAGGGACCTAGGAGAAGCCCTGAGGAGCCAAAGCCTCCTTCATTCACTGCTCAGTGCCGTAGGTGTGTGCAGGGAGCTGGTGTGAGTGCAAGCTCCCCTGCTCATTTCCCCTCCCCTGGCCTCCCTTTACTCATCTGCAAAATGAGGATGAGAATCCCTCTTCTGCCTCCCAAGAGGTAGCTCTTATGAAAGTACTTGGAAAACTGCAGACCCTACAAATAAAATAATGATAGCAATGATCATGCTTCCCATGGAAGGTTATAAAGAACAACCTCCTTTAACTTCCCTGCACTCCCCTGGGGTGGCTGTCATCTCTCTCACTATGAGGCAGTGCTGGGAGGGGAAGTGATTTGGGGACTACGAGGTCCCACAGAGCCAGGAGCTAACCTGAGGTCTGTCCCACTGCAGGTCAGGCCTGCTTTGTCCCCGCCCTGAAGACCCCCTCTTGCAGAGACCCTGGATGCCTGGAGTTGGAAGGACTCATTAAGCAGGAGGTTCCTCTAGTTCCCTTTATCCTAAATGAGCTCTCCTCTTCCCCCTCCCCCTCTTCTCTCATCCTTTCCCCTCCCCCTTCTTCTCCACAGTCCATCTACTGACCCAGGCTTAGGGTGGTGTGGCTGAGTGGTGCAAGACGGGGAGTCCACTGAATTAAAAGCTCTGTGTATGAACAGGTGAATGACCCTGCCTCTAACTCTATGTGTCTTTGGGCAAGTTACTGTCTCTCTCTGTGCCTTGATTTCTCCAATAGTAAAATAGGATTGATAACATCTGCTTTATTCCTTCCACAAACTTGTTACAGTGGATTAAAAGTAGTGCCCACAACGTGAGCATGCGGGACCCAGTTAAAGGAGTTGTCGCACAAGGTGCCCTTATGGCGCGTTGATCCTGGGAGAAGACCCTGTGTCTGCAGCCTCGGCTGTGACCAGACATTTCTAAGTGGAGAGAGAAGGATTTTTAAAGGCCACGTATGGTCTTTTTTTTTTAAATTTATTTATTTTATTTATTTATTTTTGGCTTCATTGGGTCTTCGTTGCTGCACGCGGGTTTTCTCTAGTTGCGGCAAGCAGGGACTCCTCTTCGTTGTGGTGCGCGGGCTTCTCATTGCAGTGGCTTCTCTTGTTGCGGAGCATGGGCACTAGGACGCGTGGCCCTCAGTAGTTGTGGCACATGGGCTCAGTAGTTGTGGCTTGCAGGCTCTAGAGTGCAGGCTCAGTAGTTGTGGCGCACGGGCTTAGTTGCTCCACGGCATGTGGGATCTTCCTGGACCAGGGCTCGAACCCGTGTCCCCTGCATTGGCAGGCGGATTCTTAACCACTGCGAGACCAGGGAAGCCCCCACGTATGGTCTTAAATGCGCAAGTGGGACCGGGAGGGGGGAGAAGAGTTTTATTTCTTTAGTAGGTAACACTGATTCTCAGAACAAGCTAAATGAATCCCCCCTTACTGAAGAATGTTGCTCGAGGCTAGGCTTGATTAGAATCGGAAAATCTAAGAGGCTTAAACATGTGCGGTTTGGAGGGATCCGGAGTGCTTTCCCTGCCCTGCGTCTCCCTGGCCATGGTTATAGGATCAGGAGGCCGCAGAGGGTCTGTGGCAGTGATCAGCCCATCCAGCACCACAGTGGGGAACTGGAGAGCCTTCTCCCTGTGCAGGCAGAATCCACAGCACCTCCCCTGGCTCTGGATGCCCCGGGTCGGGAGGTTTGTGTTGAGGGCTGCATGGCAACCAGTTTGCTCTGTGGACTCTTTGGAACAAGGGCAGTCCCGTTACTCTCAGGAACCCCAAGCCCTGCCCCCATCCACTCAAGGAGAGAGGACTCATGCTTTGAGCAGCTCTAGATGCCAGGCGTCCTGCATACGTGTCTCCTGTACACCTCTCTCTGTCTTGTTTCTTCCTCTGTAAAGTGGGGATCCTGACAGTGTCTACTTCATAGGGTGGTGGTGAAGGTAAAGTGAGTTAATACATAGAAAGAGCTTAGAGCAGGGCAGGGCACAGGGTAAATGCACAGTAACATCAGCTCCCGTGAGGACCCTGCCAGGAGGTTTGAAATTACTTTTTTTTCCTCTTGCATTATGGTTTATTTCAAGATATTAAATGTAGTTTCCTGTGTTATACAGTAGGACCTTGTTGTTTATCTATTTTATATATAGTTGTTTGCATCTGCTAATCCCAAACTCCTAATTTATCCCTCCCCCATCCCCTTTCTCCTGTGGTAACTGTAAGTTTGTTTTCTATGTTGGTGAGTCTGTTTCTGTTTCATGACTAAGTTCATTTGTGTCATATCTTAGATTCCACATATAAGTGGTATCATATGGCATTTGTCTTTCTCTTTCTGACCTACTTCACTTAGTATGATAATCTCCAGGTCCATCCATGTTGCTGCAAATGACATTATTTCATCCTTTTTAATGGCTGAGTAATATTCCATCATATATATATATATAGATATATAGATATATAGATATAGATATAGATATAGATAGATAGATAGATATGTCACATCTTCTTTATCCATTCATCTTATGATGGACATTTAGGTTGCTTCTATGTCTTGGTTATTGTAAATAGTGCTGCTGTGAACATTGGGGTGCACGTATCTTTTCGAATTATAGTTTTCTCTGGATATATGCCCAGGAGTGGGATTGCTGGATCTACTTTTAGGTTTTTTAAGGAACCTCCATACTGTTTTCCATAGTGGCTGCACCAGTTTACGTGGAATTACTTTTTATGTTGAATGTGGATGAAGCTGACAGAGGTGAAGTCATTTGTCCACGCTGGTGAGTGGCAGAGCAGGAGTTCGAGCCTGGGTCTGGCCGATTCCCAAGCCAGAGAAGGTCTGTTGGCAGACTAGAGCTTTGACGCCACGAGGCATCTCTGGCTGCAAGGACATCCCCACAAGGGACGCGCTGTGTCCAGTGCCACTTCCCCCGCGAGCCCTGTGGGCAGGCTGGGCTTCTGAGGACAGGATCCCGAGCGTGTGGGAGGGCTTTAGCAGACTAGTCAGGGCTGGCGCTTTGCTTAGAGTTTTATGGCCACGCAGAGAATGCGGCCAGAATCTTCTGTGGCTGAAGTCCCAAGGCAGATGGTCCCTTGCTGACAATTGTTCCTCATTACTTGTTCAGGGCAGACTGCCAAGTGGAGAGCAGCCCGCACCCTTGCACTTCTGCTACCTGGGGTTGCCAGCAGGGGTGCCCTGGTCTGGGCTGTGAGTGTGACTCGGGTTGGGGGTCGGTGAGAAGAAAGCTGGCCCGTGGCCGGGTGGCTCAGGGTCGGCATCTCTCTCTCCTCTGTTCCTACCACAGCCAGGAGGCCCTGCCACCCACTCCCCCGGGCCTAAGATCTGTGCTCCCCACACTTTGGAGAGGGGGCAGATGCACGGGAAGCCTCCCTTGTGGGAGCCGATGGTTACTGTACATTCGTCCTGAGCCTGGCTCTTTTCTAAGCTCTTTCTCTGTGTCAACTCACTTAATCTTCACCGTAACCATGTGAAGTAGCTGCTATTGTTACCCCATTTTACAGGTGAGGAGAGAGCCTTGGCATCCTCCTGGAGAGGCAGCCTGGCGAGGGGAAGGAGTACTGACCTTGGAGCCAGGACGGAGGTCTAGCGCACGTCCTGTCTTGACCCTGTAGCCCTTGATAGAAGGGAGTGGGAAGGAATTTGAGGTAGAAGCAAAGCTCCGGGAGCAAATGCAGGGAGGGAGAAATGTGTGAAGTCTGCCTCTCTCCTATAAACATTTACTAAATGCCTACTGTTTGTTGGGCATTGTGTTGGTGGCTGGGGCACTGGGCTGACTGCAGAGGAAGCTGGGCTTTATGGTAGCAGTGATTGCAAGTGGTGGTGCAGTCCTTTAGTTTCCAAACCAAGTGTGTTCCCAGCATTGTCTTTTTTGACTCAGGAGGCAGAAGATCCCAGTGGTTAAGAGCCAGCCAGGTCTCTGGAGCCAGACTCCTAGCTTTGAACCCCGATTCTACCACTTACCAGCTTGGGTAATCACTTCTTTCTGTGCCTCAGTTTCTGTATCTGTACAATGGGGATAACAGCAGGGCTTAGGACAGTACCTGGCACACTGTGAGCACTCTCGGTAAGTGTGCCTTTTTGCAGGAGAGGAGGGTGTGGAACAGGAGGGAGAGGAGGTGGAGCAGATTCTGGGAGCCTCTAAACCCCAAAGTTATTCTTAAGCGGGGAAGAGGACTATCCCTGAGTCAGGAGTTCACAGCCCTGCCTAACCACAAAGAGGTGCCGTGGCATACCCACTAGCATGGCTCTGGTAAAAAAGACAGATGCCAGCGAGTGTCAGGCAGGACGTGGAGAAACTGGAATCCCGTACCCTGGTGGTGGGAATGGAAAATGGTGCTGCAGAAAACAGTCTGCAGTTCCTCCAGAATTTAAACATAGAGAGACCATAGGACCCAGCAGAATGGAAAACATGCATCTACACAAAACTTGTACACGAATGTTAATAGCAGTATTATTCATCGTAGCCCAAAAGTGGAAACAACCCAGAATGTCCATCGGCTGATGGATGGACAAACAAAATGTCATCTATCCATACAAAGGAATGCTATTCAGCCATAAAAAGGATTGAAGTACTGATTATGCTACAACATGGATGAACCTTGAAAACGTTCTGTTAAGTGAAAGAAGCCAGGCACAGAAGGCCCCATATTATATGGTTCTATTTATAGGAAATACCCACAGTAGGCCAATCTATAGAGATAGAAATTAGATTAGTGGTTGCCAGGGGCTGGAGGGGAAAATAGGGAGTGACTCTTAACAGGTATGAGTTTCTTTTTGGGCTGATGGAAATGTTTTGGAATTAGACAGAGGTGATGGGTGTACAGCTCTGCAAATATACTAAAACCACCAATAGTACACGTTAAAAGTGTTAATAATAACACTTTAAAAATAAAAGATATCTCAATTTTTAAAAAGCAAGAAAAACAAAACCCCTCCCTGACTTGACCCCTTCACTCGCTCTGGGGACACATCTCGCTCTGCGCTCCAGGCAGTAAGATCTGGTACAGCCAGGCCTGTGCTCATCTGGTTCTCCATCCCATTCCCCCTTGGCAGGCTGTCTGGGCCAGAAGTAAACACTTCATAGATGATATCTTGGGAAGAAACCCGCGGCTTTGGAGCCATCGAGCCTTGCATTTTCCCATTCACGCCCCTTCTTCTGAGTCTCAGTTTCCTTACCTGAAAGCGAGGAGGATAGAATCTCTGGCGTAGGACTCTTGTGAGGGGGGAAATGAGGGCAGTCAGCGGCTTGGGGTAGGTATCAAGAGCAGGAGCATCTGAATTCTCCATTGTGCATTAGTTCCTCCAGGTCAAGTGCCTTGTGCATGGTAAGTGTTCCAGAATGTTTGGTGTAAGGTAGGACAGTGGCCGAGGCCCTGGGTGAGCAGATAGCTGGGCTCTGCCATCACCTGATAGAGGCAGCACCAGCTCTGAGTCCCAGCTATGGGTCAGGAAGACCTAGATTTGAATCCCAGCTCTTCTCTTCCTAGCTGAGTGACCCTTTGCAGATGGCTCAACCTTTCTGTGCTTCAGTGTCCTCTGTAGTAGACACGGGTTGTGGTAGGCATGCTTTGGACTGAATTGTGTCTCCTCTTCAATTCATATGTTGAAGCCCTAACCCACTAATGTGATGATATTTAGAGATAGGGCCTCATCTAAATCAGGTTTAGATGAGGTCATGAGTATGGGGTCTTCATGATGGGATTAGTGCCCTTATAAGAAGAGACACCAGAGAGCTTTCTCTCCTTCTCTCTCTTTCATCTTTCTCTGCCATGTGAGGACCCATCCAGGAGGTGGCCATCTACAAACCAGGAGGAGAACTCTCACTAGAAATTGATTGACCATGTGCCAACCTGATCTCAGACTTCCAGCCTCCAGACTGTGAGAAATAAATGTCTGTTGTTTAAACCCCCCAGCCTGTGGTAACTTGTTATGGCAGCCCGAGCAGACTACAAGAAGACATTAGAAACAGTAGTGGATGTACAGTGCGGAGTGCAGTGCTTGGCATGTGGCAAGCATGCCTGCTGTTACTCTCAGGTGTCTCCATTTATGACTGTGATGGTCACTAGTAGCTGTGGGGCCTTGGGCGAGTCACTTGACTCTCTGAAATGTTGTCACTTCCTCCTCTGTAGAATGAGGTCAAGACGCTGCCCGCTCAGGGCTGCGGCATGGTCAGATAAGATAATCTAGGTCAAGGGGCTCGTAAACTGTGAGATGGCATGCCTGTCGAAGGGGCTGGGTGTTTATGGAATGGAGCTTGGCAGACAAACGTGGGATGGAGTGTTGAGCAGCACCGTGATGCAGTGGGTCTGGCGGGCACTCCTGGCTGGGAAGCTCTCCGTGTGGTCCTTTCAGGAAGTCTCTGTTTTGGCAGCAGCATCTGTCTCTACCTGTACCCAGGTGGCTAAGCAGAAGTCCCTAGGCTTGGTGTTCTGGGCTCAGTGTCTCGTCACTGAATGGGGAGCCAGGTGGAAGGGAAGAGGGGCCCGTGCCCAGAGGCAGTGGTGTGTGCTCAGGACTCGGGGTGGAGGAAGACCTGCAAACAGCTCATGACCTTGTCGCTTGGCAGTGTCAGACCCTGAGTAGGGGAGAACCCTGGATAACAGGGAAACCTCACAGGCTGAGTCCAAAAGCTGCCTTTGGGGAGCTGAGGAGACCTAGAAGCACCAGCCGAGCTGGCTCCTGATCCTGCTCTGTGACATCAGGAACTCGGAAGTCTTCAGATGGAAAAGCACTGTCTGGAACTCCTTCTGCGTCATCCTCTGGAGCGCGTCCCGAGGGGCCCTAGTCCATTGCATTTGTCTTCAGAGCTGTGGGCTGAGGTCGTTCCCCAGCTCAGACGTCCCACACCGGGCGGCGGGAGGGGCGTGTTCCCGGGAGAGTTTATAGGATTTTCTGGTTGGTTCTTTAATCATGTCCTGTTTGTTTGCTGTCTGGTCTGGGGCTGTGGGGTGGGGAGTCCTCGGAATGTTGGCCTGGGCAGTACAGAAGGCCTCTCTGGGGCAGAGGAGGGCAGACGTCAGAAAACGGATGTGGAGACAGGGAGGTTTTCAGACATAAGGGGTAGGGGGTTTGGTTGCTAGAATAGCTCTGGTCCAGCCACACCCCATAGGTCCTTGTATTTCAGAGAGGCGTTGGCTGTAGTGGTTAGAACCACTGGCGCTGAACCCAGTTCCACCGCTGATGGGCTCTGTGACCTCGGCAAGTTTCTTAACCTCTCTTGTGCCTCCATTCCCTCATCTGTAAAATAACAATAGTAGCACCTATCTCATAGGTTGTTGTTAAGATGAAGTGAGGTGATACAGGCAAAGCATTTAGAACAGTGTCTGGCACAGAATAATGCTAAGTAAACCTTCACTGGACTGTGCAAGAGGCATGGAGGACAGGGTGGTCCTTCCAGAAGAACTGTTTCTCCTTCTTCCTCTGAGTTCCTGTTTAGTTCAGCTCCACTGATGCTCATTGAGCCCTTCGCAGGGGTAAGCGCTCTGCTGGGAGTGGATTCAATCCTTTCAGCCTATCTGAGAATGCTCACAGCTTGGGTAAAGGGAGGCTCAAGAACAGACAGTGGCCCCCCAGGGGAGGGAGGGATTAGGGAGGCGATAGTGGGCTCTGTTTTGAAGGATGGATAGGAGTTTCCTAGGCAGAGTGGAGGGGAGCAATTGCACTTGTAAGGCAACTAGGTTCGGAAGTGCAAGTGGAGAATTGGGTGACGAGGCTGGTAATCTGTTCACAGAGGGCCTTGAATGCCAAGGTAAGGAAATCCAAACTCTGCCCAATAGGCAGGGGAGCCATTGAGGGATTTCTGGTGTTGTCTTCCCCTTATTTTGCTTAGTGAGCCATTGCATCTTTCTCAGGGTTGTACGCATGTGGCTGTCTCCCCCACTACCTGGTTAGTGTCCCGAGGGTCCTTGTCCTGCCTCCTCCCTTCCTGGTCTTGAGGGGTATAGGCCTCAGTGGTTATGGAGTCCACCTCTTAGTTCATGCAGTGGAATTGGATGCACCTCCTGTAACATTCTGGGCACCATGCCAGGCACAGTGGAGGGGTGTGCAAAGATGAGTCAGTTGCAGGGTGGTACCATGTTGAAGGTGTTGGGTTCTAGTCCAGGTGGCTCTCCCAGGAGGCTATCACCCGAGGCCAAAAGGAGAAGGTCTTCATGAGACAGAGAATGCTGCTGGAGTTCAACGAGTGGACGACCTGCTCCAGCTCAGGAATCGGGCATTGGTGGGAAGGGAATTCCAGGCAGAGCCGTTGGTACGGGCAAAGGCACGGAGGTGGGAAAGCAGAGGGCGTGCCTGAGGAGCAGCCCTGGGTTCTGCTTGGCTGGAGAGAAGGGTCTATGGAGGGAACAGAGAGAAATGAGGTTGGAGGGCCTTGTGTGCCAGGGCAAGAGGAGGGGTGAGGGGTAAGGGGAGTTTTGTTTGTTTGTTTGGAGAGCTTTTTGCTCTGGTACCCTTAATTTTTATAGACTATGATTCTTTGGAGAAAGGGCAAGGAGTGAATTTATTGGCCTTTAAGATGGGGGTGGGTAGAAGGGTAACTTGTAATGAAACCATTATAAAAATCCTCAGAGATTTCTGCCTTAATGAAGGAGGCAGGTCGTCTCCCACAGATTCTTTAAAACTTTGGTTTCAAGGGGGGAGTAGCGATACATAATTTATTTCTCCTGGTGCTTGATCTGAGATCCCATGGGAAAGAATAGGAAGGAATTAGTGAGCTCTATATTACAATTTAATTGCTTGGAGAAAAAATATTATTTTTTATTGTTAGCCATTAGCTGCTTCTAGTTTTATTAAATTCAACCCTCTGCTGAGCACAGCATTAGCCATTTGGAGCTTGCCGGGAGGAAAACCCCCAGAATGGTCCCACCTTGTAAAGCAAGGGTTACTGCTGGGATCCAAGTGGCCCCGGGGATTCTGGCGTTTCAGGCATCTCTGTACTTGGAGTGCAGCCTCCTGACAGTGGGTTCAGCCCTCGTACTGTCCCCTGATACCGCGAACAGAGGTCGAGGAGGGCTGAGAAAAGGATCCTGGTGCCTGGGTCGGGTCTGGGCCTCTCTTAAGAGGGGTGAACTTGGCTGCGTTGCTTAAGCTCACATTTTACAAATGGGGAGTTTTCATTTCTAGGGGTAATTGATAGGGATAAATGAGACACTCTATGTAAACAGAATACTCTAGTATTCAGTGGTGCTCAATAAATGCCAGTTAATGGGTCCTAGTACGGCACACTTCTCCAGGCTGTTTCCCCTCCTTTGTTCTGACTCCAGGCTCCAAGCTCTTGCCTACCAGAGCTCTGCTCCAAGGACCAGTTCCCACCCCACTCCCCATGCACAGGGCAGAGGGGAGAGGCCCTGGCTCAGTTTGACCCCTCCACCGTGCTGGGCAGTTCACTCCCTGATGCCTGCTTTAGACAGGCCCCTGCGCTAGACAGGCCCCTGCCCTCAGGGAGCCCCCAGCTGGAGGGATGAAGACAGGTGAGTGAACCACCGTGATGTGCGGAGTGGCCAGGCGGGACCTTATCCTGCCTGAGGGACGGTGGAAGGTTTCCCGCTCTGAGGGACCAGGAGGAATGAGCTCGCTGCGGGAGACTGCCTTCTTGGCTGTCACAGCCCTGTGGCGGCCACCTTCTGGCTGGAAGGTGTCTGCTCACCCAGCCCTGAAGGCCTCTCCCTGACCTCCACTTCGTCCCTCACCCAGCTCCTTCACTCTTCACCTACACCTCCTCCGCATTTACACACATCTTCTCGGTGGACTTTCACCTCGACCTTGGAGGCTTCTCACCCACCCTTTACGGGCGGGAGGTCACCTAGATGGGCATCTGGCCGCAGCCTGGCAGAGGGCAGCAGAGCCTGGGGCTTTCTTAGGCCCCAGCGACCCTAGCAGACCACTCAGTGGGCTTTTTAACAGATATGGGCCTACTGTGGATTGTCACGTTTTCACTGACTTACCTTCCCCATTTACTAGGAACCACTTGCTCCCTGGCCTTGGTCCCTCCCATAGGGGGTGGGAGAGAGCCAGCGTTTTTTTGCAGAGTGGCCCTAAGCAGCCTTCCACTGTGGTTGCCCTCTCCTTCGTCCCTGCCCCATGACTGTGGCTGCCCTCTGCATTAGAGCTGCTGCCCGCACAGCATCTCATGTTTATCGAATGACCCTATGGCCTGGAGTTTTGGAGAGAGCCTCAATTTACTCAGATAGTGAGAATTTACCTCCCACTCCCAGACACTTACGGTGCGTGCAGGACTATGCTGGATCCTTGTGTAACCTTGTCCACAGCAACTCCCTTTACCGCAAGTCCGGGGTCTGAGCCCGGGAGCGACTTGCCCAAGGTCACACAGCCGCTACGAGGCACAGCCGGGGTCCCCACAGCATCTGTCCAGCCTGGGCTTTCTCCCTGGGTGGCATTCCTGCCTCATCCGTCTCCCTTTGGCATCATCTTAATTAATGGGCGGGTCCCAGTTTGGAGCCCAGAAGACCGTGTCAGCAGGGCTCTCCTGGAACACTGGGTCCCAGCCCAGGGAGCAGAGAAGGCAGATGGGGTCCAGGGAACAGGGAGACAGCTTGTGGAGAAGGAGTGTGGAGCCCTGCGCTTGGACCTGAGTCCATGGGGGCATGCGGGGATGGGAGCATACTGTGTGCCTTGCCCTTTGCTGCGTCATTCCTGCTTGTCACCTCTCCAGCACCCCAGCTCTCCTTACTGTGAAACCACCTCACTGCCTCCATCTCCACGTTTTTCCCCACACCCTGCTCTGCCTGGAGGGCCCTCCCCTCCTTCTTGATTTGGCTAACTCCCTCTGGTCTTTTAAGACGCATTGCAAGACCCGAGGAGACCTGCCCTGACCCCCAGGCTGGGTTGGAGCTCTTTCTCAGGGCGCCCACAGTCCCCGGCCCATCCTTTCGCAAAACACTGACTCACCTGTGTGGTGATCGCTTGTTCACGGTCCGTCTCCCCCACCAGGCAGCAGATCTTGGGGGCTAAGACTGTGTTTATTCCTCTCTGGCCCCCCCACCCCAGTGCCCTTCATTAGGCCTGGCACACTGGGGGAAGGCTTGTCCAACTTGATTAGTAATGATAGTCCCCTCGTGTTTGGACTGTATTGTCTTATTTTCCAAAGCATGTTCACGTCCATGGTCCCTTTGAGCCACACAACTGTTGGAGAAGAGTTAGGTGAGGCATCGGTGATAAGGTTCGGAAGCAGAAGCTCAGGAAGCTGCCCACGGTGATGGTGGTAGAGCCTGGCCTCCACGTGCAAGGCTCGCTGCACTGTCTCCCCCCACCGCGTGCGTGTGCCGCGATGGCGCCCACACCCTTGGCAACCCTGAGTCCAGGACTGCTTGTAATCAGATTGCCTTCCTCCCCACTGACCTCATGCTGCTGAGGGAATGGAAATTTGCACCAGCGGGCGGGGGTGGCTTTGGCTCAGGTGCTGGGGGACCAGGATGAGTGGGGGGTCTGGGTGAACACACCAGAACCAGACTTAGTGGTTCTGGCCTTCGGCCCTGGGGGCTGGTGAAAACCATCCTAAGTGGTTGGCCAGAGACCTGCTGCATGCATCTGGGTATCCAGAAGGTTCTGGATGGTCAACGGCAGCAGGGAGGTGGATCAGACTCCTCTGGCCTTTTGAGGTTAGGTTGGCTATGGTGGTGGCCTTCAGGCACTAACTGCACCAGGGAGACCTGGTTCAAGTTCTACCTGGTCGGTAATGCCACTGACTTGACCTGAGGCTATGCAAGTCACTTCCCTTCTCTGTGCCTCAGTTTTCTTACATATGACGGGGATAGTAGTAATCTCAGAGGGAGGATTAAATGATTAAACAGCGCCTGGAGCATACTGAGTGGCACAGTTATTTCCTTTTCTGGGTAATGGCCTTTTACCCTACTCTGGTCATCTCCCTGGGTTGTTGTGAGGTCCACATGAAGCGGTCTGTACCCTGTGAACTGCTGTGCACCTGTCTTTTCTTAGAAAGAAGCAGGGTGGATGTGGAGGACAGACCCCTGGGAGCCAACCCAGGGCCAGGCTGACAAATGGGCCAGTCCAGCCAGCAAAGACTGGGCATCTCTGGCCAGAGTGCAGGCAGGCAGTTGGTGGGTTCCAGGAAGAGCTGGGGGGTTTCTCAGGGTGGCAGTGTCCGTCCGTCCAGAGAACTGGGCCTGCAGGGATTCCCGGGCCAGAGTGTGCTTCCAGCCCAGTGAGGAGAAAGGAGCCTGCAACTGGGGTGGCCTGGATTTCTCTAACTTCCCCTCTCAGCCCTGCTCCTGACTGCGGCCTCTAACCCTAAAGCAAGGACAAGAATAGCACCCACCTGGCAGGGTTGTTGTACCAGTTACTATAACCCTGTGAGGTCATGGAAGTAATATGTGTGGAGCACACAGTAAGTGCTCAATAATTGTTAGATTATATATTTTTTGTTACTGTTACATTCTTCACATTATTGCTCCATTCTTTCCACGCACATCCCAAGTACATTGGATACCACTTGCTGTTTTATGGTTGGGCTGAGTACTTTTTTTTTTTTTTTTTTTAAAGAAGATGTTGGGGGTAGGAGTTTATTAATTCATTAATTTATTTTTGCTGTGTTGGGTCTTCGTTTCTGTGCGAGGGCTTTCTCTAGTTGTGGCAAGCAGGGGCCACTCTTCATCGTGGTGCGCGGGCCTCTCACCATCGTGGCCTCTCTTGTTGCGGAGCACAGGCCCCAGATGTGCAGGCTCAGCAGCTGTGGCTCACGGGCCCAGTTGCTCCGCGACATGTGGGATCCTCCCAGACCAGGGCTCAAACCCGTGTCCCCTGCATTAACAGGCAGACTCTCAACCACTTCACCACCAGGGAAGCCCCAAGGGCTGAGTACTTTTATCCTTCAGGCAATGGAGAGCCATGGAGGGCTTTTGAGCAAGGCTGTGACATAGAGCTGGGCTCCAGGATGATTAACCTGGCAGTGGGTTTAAGCCTCATTATGAGGTGTGGTTAGCTCAGAAAGGGACTTCTTGTTTTATGGTATTTTAAAAATGACTTTTCAAATCCTCTCCTATTTAGTTGAGGGGAAAAGAGAGGTTGGAGGAAAAGGAAAAGAAGGTTTGTGTTAAGAAAAAAGAAAACAGTTGGAGGAGGTCAGGTATTTAGCAGAGAAGGGAAGACCTGTCGAGTGGGCTGCAAGACTGGGCCTGGGGTTGCCAGTGTCCTCAGGTCAGACTGTGGTATGGAATCTCCCCACCCCATCACCCCCATACATGTGGGACTTGAGAATAATCAGAATGTAGATCATCTCTGTGCCTTCAGGGATGCAGACACCTGGGGTGGGGCTGCTTTGAATTCGGAACCTCGTATTGCTCATGGGTGTGACTCTGGATTGGGGTGGGAGGAGGAGGGAGGCTGGGATTGACCATGAAAGGAATATAGAGGCCATTTAGAGAAACTAACTGGAAGTTCGATAAGGTGGGGCTGTGTGGAAATGACGAACCCTCTTTTTTTTTTTAAGCAACCCTAGAGCCGGGCTAGTGTATGATTTGAGGCTGGCTGAGCAGGCTGCAGGGAGTGGGCTTTGGAAAAGGCAGAGGGGAGGCTGGAGGGTTGTGAGTGGAGGGGTGAGGGAGGAGGAGCTGAAGAGGGAGGGAGGGAGATTTGGGAGGTTTGGGAGGTGGGGGTGGGGGTGAGCAGGGCACTCAGCTCCTCTGAATGTGTGTGCATTTGGGACCCTGGGCCTAGGGGTCTTCCCAGGCCCCTTTCTTGGTGGTTCTGACTCAGGGAGTCCAGGGTGGACCCAGAAATCTGCATTTTCAACATGATTCTGTGGACAGAGGCAAAGACCAGACTCTGAGGAACGCTGATTTAGGTCCACCTCCGGCCCCCGTGGTAGGTAGAGGGATGATGTGGCAGGCAGCAGATGTTGAGAGGGGCTGAGTCTGGGCATGAGGGGCTCCCAGTGGAGGGATGGAAGGGGTGGACCTAGCCTGGGTGGAGGAGAGGGACCCTGGCCTGGGTGGCTGGGAGTGAGCCTTTAGAAGGCTTTGATTAGAAGCTGGTCGTGAGAGATGGTAAAATGGGTGTGTGTGTGTGTGGATCCATGAGTTGGATGGGGACTGGAGGGGGGTCAGACCAGGGAATCAGATTTCGGGGGGGTGTCGAGGAGCAGGGGTGCACAGTTAGGGAAACAGAGGCAGGACCAGAGCCAGCCTGAGGATGGTGTGGATGGTGAGGACACAGTGAGTGGTCTTTCCCAGAGAGATGGGCTGAGGTCAGAGCAGGACCAGTAAGTCGCCCTGGGCTCCTTACTCTGGGTGCCTTAAAACCGTCACCAGCAACTGGTTGGATCCCAGAGCCTGGGCGGGGATGAGTGTGCTGGGCTGGGCCAGTAAGTAGTCCCAGCCAGTGGTGAGGGCTGCCGGCGGGGAGCTAATGTTACAGATAGAGGGAAATGCCGAGCCTCTCCATTCGTTCATCCACGTGTTTGCTCATCAAATATGAATTAAGGGCCAGGCGCTGAATAGAGTGCTTTCACATGCTCCTGTACTTCTCAAGAGGCTTCTGGAGCCTGGGTTTGCTTCGTTCTTGCTCCTTCCCCTGCCAGCTGCCTTGGGAAAGGTACCTGATCTTTGTGTTTCATCTGTAAAAAGGGGGAAATAATTGTCTCCACCTCAAGGGGCTGTCATGAGGGTGAAAGGTCTAAAGCCATGCAGGGTAGTTAGAGTGGTACCCGGTTTTGATTGTTCTTGCGCCAGGCGCACCCTTGGACAGCCCAGGCATCGTCACCGGTGTCTCTTCCTGCTGATGCCGGTCCCTCTGCCGCAGTGCCCTCTCTTCCCAGCTCTGCCTATTAAGGCCCAGGTCGAGTGTGCTGCCTTCTGACTCACTTCCTTAGCTGTCAAAAGGGGCTAATCATCCCTGTCCTGCTGCCTTGGCGGGCGACAAAGGGAAAAGAGACAGCCTTGGCACACTGCACGGTGCTGGACAACGGAAGCTGCTCTGCAGTCTCTGACTTGTTTTCCCATGTCCCTTTCAAGGTGAGAAGTTGAGCCTGAGAGGTGCTTACTGTGTTAGAGTCCCCTCCATCCAGGGGTTTGGCAGGTCAGTTCAGGCAGAGGGCACTTTGGTATTTGGTTCTGGGAGGAGACCCTGCCGTGTCCCTATGAGACCTGCTGAAGCTGTCCCAGCTGCGTCCCGCATTACAGACCTTCGGTGGGCCTTGGACATCACACCTTCCCAATCACGGTGCTGTCGGGGGGACTGGAGTCAGGGGTGTGAGATGACAGACACAGCCCATCCCTGCCTGTGGCGCTGGAGATGCTCCACCGTGGTGCTGAGTGGGGGAGGCTCACTTGCCCGATGCCTTTACTACAGCACATGACTCAGGCCTCAGCTGGACCTGCCTCTTTTTTTTTTTTTTAGATGTTGAGGGTAGGAGTTTATCAATTAATTAATTTATTTTTGGCTGTGTTGGGTCCTCGTTTCTGTGCGAGGGCTCTCTCCAGTTGTGGCGAGCGGGGGCCACTCTTCATCGCAGTCCGCGGGCCTCTCACCGTCACGGCCTCTCCCGTTGCAGAACACAGGCTCCAGATGCGCAGGCTCAGCAGCCGTGGCCCACGGGTCCAGTCGCTCCGTGGCATGTGGGATCCTCCCAGACCAGGGCTCGAACCCGTGTCCCCTGCACCAGCAGGCAGACTCAACCACTGCGCCACCAGGGAAGTCCGACCTGCCTCTTCTTGATGCCTGTTCTCTGCCCCTTCTGGCTACTGCTGGATGCTGGGGACTCAGAGACAAATCAGATCCAGGCCTGTCTCGGGGAGCTCACAGCTGAGGGGTCAGACAGCCGGGTGTGAAATGATGACCACACAGAGTGACTCAGGGTCGGTGAGCCCAGAGGGAGCCAGGCCCAGGGCAGGACACGAGAAAGCTTCCTTCCAGAAGAGGTGTGCTGCCTGGCGGGCCAGGAGCCCGCTGTCTTCCCTCCCTCGCTCCCGCTAATGTCTGCACCTCCCGGCCTGGCCTGCCTCTGCAGGTGGCTCCTTCTGCCCCCTCCCCGGGGGGCGAGGACCCGGCCGGGCACACCGTGCCTGCTGCACTCTGCCTCGTCTGTCTTGCTGCCTTTACTCCAGTCACACTGAATGGCGTGCTCTTCCCTCACATGGCTGTGCCTTTGCCTGTGCTGTTCCCTCTGCCTGGGCTGCCCTTCTTTATGTTGTTGCCTGTTTCCTACCTGCTTTTCAGTATCCAGCTTAGCTGTCACCTCGGTGGGGCCTTCCCTCTAACTGGGCCAGTGGCCCCCCCGGTGCTCCCACCCCCCCCCTCCTTTCTCGGTGTCTGTCTGTCTAATTCACTCTCTTGAATTAGACAAGTGGATAAACTGTGACTTTGGGCTGGTCTCTTAACCTCCCTCATCTCACAAGGGTGGCGACTTATGGAGACAATGAAATAACCCGAGAGAGGGCACTCAGTGTCACACAGAGTGCTGTTAGAGCCCAAGGCAGTGCTACTGTTCCTGACATTCGTGTTTTATGCCCCCTCCATGCCTGGCATCGAGTTGGCCCCTGACCTGGGGGTGTGGATGGTGCCATGTGGACCCAACTCCTGTGCCTTTGAGGGCTCTGCCAGCAGGTGCCCCTCCAGAGTCCTCCAGGTGCTCACCGAGTGAATTCTCTACCATTCAGGAACAACGGGAAAACTGTCAGAGAGAACATTTATTTATTGACTTAGTCATGAACAGGGTTTTCCTTACTGTGGTACGTGATGCTTTATGGGAGCTGTGGGCCTGCTGTTGAGGAGCTTGTGGTCTCGGGGGGAAAGCAAGCGTCAGAGAAAGGAGGAAGCTCAGGGCAGGAGGGCGTCATTCCCAGTGGGGGTGAACCCGGGAAGACTTCGTGGAGGAGGGGGCATGTGCGCATGGCATTAAAGAATGGGAAGGGTTTTAGGGGTGGTGATGGGAGGGAGAGCAGAGGGTTGGGGGGAGGCAGGCACAAAGGTGTGAGGAGGACTGGGGGCTGCTTGGCAGCCCCAGCAGGAGCACCTCCTCTCCTCCCACCTCTTCCCTCTTCCCCACCTTTCCCTTGCTAAGAGCTCAGAGCACGTGTTGTAGGGACTAGTCAAAATACAGACTCAGACGGACTTATCCCCCGTGAGCCCATGGTCGCATTCCTGGGCACAGGAGGGGCGGCGGGCCCGTGGAGATGTTTGCAGAGAAAACAGAGCCTAATGAGAGTCTGATGAGGGGGCTCGCCGTGAACCAGGGGTGGGGCAGGCATCTCCTGCCACACACAGGGCCGAGCTGGCTGTGTAGGAAACTCTGCTTATCTGGCAGTAGGACCACTCTGGCCTCCGGTGGGGCGGCCCACAGTTCCGCAGCCTTGACAGTGTCCTGATGGCACAAGGGAGGGCGGGAGGCTGGGGTTCTCCAGGCTTGAGATGGGGCTGTGTGGCCCCAGGTGGTCTAGTTTACCTCTGTGACTGTTTCCTCACCTGTAACTTGATGGAAGCGCTGGCCTCCCCGAGTCAGGGTGAGAGTTAGATACAGCGAGGTAAGCCCCTGGCCCAGAGCCTGCACCTGGGAGGCTGTCAGTGTCTCCTGCCAGTGGAGACTGATCACCATCACCTGGTGATGTGGGGCTGCCATCAGGGCCTGGGGCTGCCCACCTGGTTAACTGTAACCCCCATTAGCCAGCACCCCTGCCTCACTGTCGTCGCCATGCAGAGGAGGTGACCAGACGGTGTAGAAAAGACCCCTGGGCTGGTGGTGAGAGGTGGGGGCTTTGGTCCAGCGCTGTTACTTCTTCTCTGGGTGGATCCATCATTTGTTGAGCAAACCTTGTGGATTGAGGAAGAGAATAAACAAACACATTCTCTAGCTGGGCGACCTTGGCTTGTCACTGGGGTATGGGTAACGGGGATATAGTGGTATCTCCCACGAGGCGTTCCTGTGGGGATTAAACCATACAAGGGCTGACACAGGGGCCTTGAATTTTGGTAAAAGCAGGGTTGATGGTTGGACCAGGTGGTAGATGTTGCCTCCAAGTCTCCTTGGAATGGCTGGGGATGAGTAATTAGTGAAAGAGCCCCAAGGGAAGGCCTCAGGAGATCCTCCCTTTCTTTCCTCCTGCCTGAGAGAGTCTGAGAGATAAGGCGGGTGGGCTTTGGAGGGTGTGAGAGGTGATTCGAGCTGGGCCCACCCCCTCCGACGTCTGTCGAAGAGGCCGCCTTGCAAGTCCAGCTCTCCTGCCTGGCTCTGGTTCTGGCTCCCACCTCCCCTTGCTCATCTGCCTCCATCCTGGGAACTTCTGCCCTTAACTCTGGAAATGCTGGGTTCCAGCCCAGGCTCTGCCCCTCGCAGGCTGTGTGACCTGGGCTAAGTCACTTGGCTTCTCTGAGCCTGTATCCTCACAGGAAGGATCCTGGCATTGGGAGAGCTCTCAGGAGTTTTGTATACACAGCTCTGGAGTCCTTTGCATACAAAGGCAAGGGAAAGGCTCAACACTGTCAGGAAGTTCAGTTCGTGGCAGACATAGTGATCCTGCAGGACATGGTGCAAGCTCCCGCAGACCCTTCATGATCTGGCCCCAGTAAACTTACCGCTCCGCCGCTGCTCCATTCAGGCCACCCTGAACTTTTTCCATTCTCTGAACATACCATGTGCTCTCGTACTTCTGGGCCTTTGCACGGTCGCTCTTCCCTTGGCTGGAGAGCTCCTATTTATTGCTCAAAACCCAGATCTGATGTTCCCTCTGAATCCTTCCCATCTCTTTCAGGCAGTCAGTTACCCTGACTAGGTACAAGCAGTATTTCCCCCATGTTCTAGTTTATCTGCTCCTCTCTCTGGTTCCCCCAATAGGCTTTGAGCTTCCCAGGGAGAGGAAGAGGGCCTGGTCCAGACCCCTTCTGCACCCAGCTCAGGGTCCGGCACAGACCAAGCAGGACCATTTTCTTCTGCTCATGAGGAGTTTTGCTCCATTCCCACCTGCTCTTCTTTTTCCCTTTGGAGGAAGTAGCACTGTAGGTGAGAACAGTGTCCTCTGTCGGGGAGGCATAGGAGCTGGTGGAAAGTAGAATGGGGCTGAGCCAGGGAGGGGAGAAGTGTGCTTTGTGGAACTGAAAGGTGAGAAGGGGCCAGGCTTTGACCACCAGTGTGCTGCCCCCATAGTGGGCTGCAAGGGATCTCCATTCATTCATTCAGTGAGCATTTTGTGAGTACCTGCCTTCATGTCCAGCATTGCTCTAGTTCCCAGGGAAACAGTGGAGAACAGGAGAGAGACCCTGCCTAGAGGGGCTCACAATCTGGTGGGAGAGATGGAGGAAACAGTGACCATAGGCGGGGCGACTGGGAGGCGGAGGGAAGCCCCCAGGACCCGGAAGCTGAGAGGGGCTAGCCGGCAGCCTGGTGTGAGAGTGAGGCAGAGCCAGGCGTGTGAATGATGGGGAGACGTGGACCAGACCAAGGGTCCGGTGGAGGGGAGGGTGTGTTTCCGACAGAACCTGTGGATGAGAGTTGGTGGGAGGTCACAGGTCAGGCTGCAGGGGTCAGCAGGGAGCCGTTCCTGAGGCCGGACGGCTGGGAATGGGGGTGGCTGTGGTGTGGCTGTGGTGTGGGTTGGAGGGGCAAGGCAGGGCCTGAGGTGCAGACTGGGACAACCGGGTTAACCGTGACCAAGGCCAAGGCCACCGGAGAGAAGGGGATGGGTCAGGGCCCGCTATTAGAGACGTGGTGAGTGGCTGGATGTGAAAGATGAGGGTGAGGGAGACAGTCACGGGCAAGTGGGGACGTGACAGTTGTCTCAGGAAGTAACTCGCTGGAAGAGAGGGAGAAACACAAAGAACTCAGCGGGGATCTCTGCAACTCAGGGTAATTCTGGCTTTGGAGAGCCAGCCCTGCTAATCAGATTGTAAAAATCAGGTACTGGGGTTTTTGCAGAAAATGAAGCAGATCAAAGCCAGGGTCGATTAGGCTCTGATGAAACATGGCTGAGGAGGGTCAGACTCATTACGGAGGAATGTACACAGGCCGGCAGCGCTGACGGGGGATAATAACAGATCGCACCCGGCAGCTCAGACACCACGGCGCTCTGGGGACACAGCGCTCCGCGGCGGGGCGGCCACAAGGAATGGTATGTCCGCAGGCTCCAAGGGGAATGAAGGTGACAGGGGTCGCGTGTGCAAGTCTCATCCCCTCTCTGTGGCCTGTCTCTTTCCGCAGCCTCTGCGTGGGGACTGCGCCATCGGCACAGGTCAGAGCGCTCGCCTTGCTGTTTTCCACCTCTGTGAGCTTGCTCATGCCCCTCCTGCTGTGTCGAATGCCTCCCTCACCCTTTCCTGTCTTCTCTGTTTCCCTCCAGGACACCGCTTGCTTGCACCTCCTCCAGGAAGCCTTCCCTGACCCCCAGCCAGGTCAGGTGTCTCCTCTGGGTCCCCACAGCCCCCATCACTCAGGGTTGTCATCATCTGTGTCCACATGTGTCCCCCAGTCCCCTCCTGACTGTGAATCCCTCGATGGCAGCATGCCTCTCCATGTCCTATGTGTCCAGCTCAGTGCCAGGCACAGAGCAGATGTCAGGCTGTGTTCACTGATGTGGGCAGGGCCGAATCTGTGAAACCGCACAGCTGGGCAAGAGCAAAGCAGGGTCAGGCTCCACCTGCCTGCCGTGGGAGTAGTCCCAGGACTCCTGCCCAGAGGTGCTCATGGGGTGGGGACGGGGTGCAGGCCAGGGGAAGGTGTCCCCTGGACCTCCCTTACCTGCTGCCCAGCCGAGGAGAGGCAGGTGGCCCCACCAGGCTGAAGTGCATGAAGGAGACGCGCTGGAAGGGATGATGGGAGTGTGGGTGCCAGGCTGAAGAGCATGGACTTGACCCTCTGGATACTGGGGAGCCATTGAAGATTCTTGATGTGGGGCAGTGACAGAAACTGAGCTTCAGGAGAAGCCCAAGTTTCTTCTGCTGTCAGATGGGATCCCTCTGCACACCTAGCTGCCCTGGTGGATCTGACCCCCACTAGCTGCTTCACCTCGCAGTGCAAACTGAGGCACACCTGCACTGGTCTCCATGCATGGCCTCAAGGGGCCTGGCCTGGTCCTGATCACAGACAGGCCACTTCAGCCCAGGAGTGAGAGGGAGCAGGGCTGGACTAGCCTGAAATCAGGCTGAGCTTGGTTTACACACTCCAGAAACACTCACCTACTGTGTGCCACACCTACTGTGTGAGCCCTGGGGATGCTCTGAGGTTCTGGCAGCCTGGCTCCCTCCGGAGATGGGAGGAGGAGCTGGACTACAGAGGTCTGGGAGGGGGACGCCCATCTGAGGGAGACACGGATGCCCCCAGGCCTGGCTGGAAACGTTTGGGGTTTAGAAGGAAGGAACACAAAAGCCCTTAACCTCCCAGCTGGAATGTGGACACTTCATCCATCCTGCTCTTCCGTCCCTCCTCCAGCCCCATAAACGTCCAATGTGGGGAAAGGATTCAACTCTAAGCCCTGGAAGAATAAGGTTGATTAAGAAACTGAGCTCCATAAAATTGTCCTTGCTCTGGCAGGCTGGTGGGTGGGGAGAGTCACTGGAGCTCAGGCCTGGAAAGGACGGTACAAAGCCCTCCTCCTTCTAATTCAGGCCCTCCCAGCGCCCGAATCCCTTCTGCAGCAGCCCCAGCAAGTGACCACCCGTGTGTGCTTGAGGATCTCTGCCCACCCCCACATGGTGTGCCCACTTCAGGACCGTAACACTCATTACTGGACAAGCATTTACTGGGCACCTGGGGCGTTCCTTTGTTCCACATACCTGCCCTGTGCCAGGCCTTCCCAGTGTTGGAAACAGATTTGCTCTGGCCAGGACTGGCTTAGATCCTTTGTGCACCGTGAGCCAGACACGGTGCTGACTGACTTGTGCGATGCTCTCGTTTGATCTATGTGGGGACTCTCTGTGGTAGGTGGTACCATCGTATCCCCATTTCACAGATGGGTTCCACAGAAGGTAGAGTAACTCACCTCAGGTCATGCAGGAAATAAGAAGCAGAGATGGAGCTTGAGCCCAGGATTCTGACCCACAGTCTCTGCTCTCGGTCACTCTGTACCATGGCTTGTTGAGAGGGGGGCCTTTGGTGAGGGGCTCAGGCTCCGGAGACTTTCTGTCTGGGTTACGGTCATATCCACCAGATTCGAGGGCTGTAGAGAGGGAGTTATGGGTGTAAGTGCTTCGAAGAGGCCCCGCACTTGGTAGATGCTTGCAGGTATTAGTGGCGTCTACCAGCAGTGCAGGTAGAGGAGCAAGGATTTGGACCCGAGACTCCACGTGCCAGGACTGAGCTCGTCTGATCTTCGCCTGGTGTTTCTGGCTCAGTGGAGGGCGCTGCCGCCAATACCTCAGAATTGTTCTTGAGGGCAGCTCCCTACTCCCTATTCCCAGTTCCTCTGCAGGCTCTATCCTGTAACCTCCTGGGTCTCTCTTGAGTGTGTCCACTTGTCTCCATCCCCACTGTCACCACCCTAGTCCAAGCCTCCCAGCTGGACTCCCTGTCTCCCCTCTAGGTTGTTTCCCTCCCTGTAGTTAGGGTGACCTTTTATTTTATGACACAAACGTGATCCTGTCACATACCCTCAACCTGCTTAAGACTTCACTTGTTTGCTGCTGTTTTCAGAACAGCCTCCACGTTTTGCACTTTGACCCACAGGTCCTGCGCAGTCTGGCCCGACTGCCCCCGTGGCTTCATTCCTCCCTCGCTGCCCCCTCGCTGTCTGTACTCCAGCCACACTAGTTCCCTTTCCTTCCCTCCCAACGCACTGTTATCACTGCCTTGGGGTCTTTGCACAGGCTATTCCCATGGCCTGGAATGCTCTTCCTTCCTCTTCTGAAACCTTTGCTCACTTAATATTTACTCATAATTCATGTCTTGGTTCAAATGCCACTTCTGCAGGGAAGCCTTCCCTGATTTTTCTCCTGTGTTCTCATTGCCCTGTCCACGCACTTCGTGCCACTAACAGGGTTTATTCTGCATCTGTTTGTGCGATTCTTGGTTACTTTAGCATCCTCCCTAGGTGCTAAGCTCAAGGCAGGGACATGTGTTTGGCCCATCATTTTGTCCATAGTGTCCCATACATAGTAGGCCCGCAACCAATACTTGTTGAATATAAGTTCAAAGAAAAGAAATCAGAGTACCTGGGACCTTTGGGAGGAGAGGAAGAGGCTCCGGTGAAGCTGGCCCGGGTCTCAAGGTGGTCAGCGTTTCCAGGGACCCTCCCTGTGACAACTCCACTTCTTCTTGGCACCTTACTGGGGAGCTCGTGGGCTGTGGACCAACATCCTCCTCCAGCTGCTGGGACCTTTCTGTGGCGGGCAGGGGCAGTGTGGACTAATGAAGCTGGCTTCAGCCTTTTTGCTGGACACCACACCTGGCCTCCTGTCCAGGTCCTGTCCCTGCCTCTCTGTGAGGCCTGGGGTAGCCCCTCTTCTTTTCTGGGCCTCAGTCTTACCATCTGTAAAACGGCAGGGTTGTCTGAGACAGTCTTTGAGGTCCCTTCCTACTCTTTCATCGTATGATTTAATGCATTACTCCTGCACTTTTTTCGGGGTAGAAGACAGATCCTCATAGATTAACCATTGGTAAAAAGGCCTCTCCTAATTCTTGTCCTCCTTGCCTGCCTTCCTTGGCTCTGTGGTTATTGCTTATGAAGAACCAGTTCACAGGAGGTAGATGTATTCTAATAAGTGATGCCATATCCACCCTGGTGAAAAGTTACCAACCCGCAGCACCAGCACTCGGGGTCACCGCTAGGGCTCTTGGCATCTGCTTGTGCCCCGACATTCCTTATGGGGACACATGTGGAAAGGTAACCCACAGAGGAAGGCCCTGTTCTGATTACGTGAAGTTTATTTTAGCCACATCTATAGGGTGAGAGGTGCATAGCCCTAGGCCTTCCCCCCCAGAGCACACTCTGAGCTCCTTGTGCAGGGACTTGGGGACCGTGCCCAACTCACCTTGCATCCCCGGCCTAGCCCAGGGCCTGCCGCCAGGTGTCAGCTCTACGGACGACTGTTAGCTGCGCGGCTCAAGGAGAGAACGAATGGTTGCAGAGTGGGTCCCGCCGTGGAGCTTGTTGAAGGGGTTGCAGAGAAGGAGAGAGTCTCCCCACCTTTACAACAGGAAGCATCTGTGCAGAGTTGGTGCCGAAGCTGCCTGGAATGGCCCCCCGCCGGCCAGATGCCAAGAGTTTATTGCAGGCAGCCTAGCAATTTCAAATTTCCTTTATTCTTCAAGAGCTGATGAATTAGTTGAAAGATTAAGAACACTTGCAAAGTAGCCGACAAAGTGGTTTAAGTTAGTGTAGAATAAACTCAGCACAGGAGAGTGTGTGTGTGTGTGTGTGTGTGTGTGTTTGTGTGTGTGTGTGTGTGTGTGGAGGGGGGTGACAGTCAGGGAAGGACCCCGAGAGAAGGAACAAATGGCTGACTGGGTGCTTGTGGTTCTATGGAAAGAGATGATGGGAGATCGGAAAACAGGGTTTTGAGTCCCAGCTCCACCACCTACCAGCCATGTGACCTGGGGCGCTTCTCTTACCTCTGAGCAGTTTGGGAGGAGGTGGGACGTCTGTCGTAAGTTCCCTGAGGGCAGGGCCGTGTCGGGGCAGAGCGGGCGCTCCACATGTGTCTGTGGGACGGCGGTGGGCCCAGGCCCTTCTACCTGCCCCTGCTTGGTAGTCCTTGAAAAGCAGTCAGCCTCCCAGAGCTGTGGAGGTTTTGGGAAGTTCAGCCTCTCACTTGGTCAGCAGAGACAATGTGAATGTTCTCTTTCTTGGCCGCCTTTGATTGGAGACATTGGTCCAGGCGGGCGGCATCCATTTCTCTTACTTTGCTCACGGTTTTACAAGAATTCTCCCAAGTCTCTTTCTGGGTCCCAGTCCCTCCTCCCGCCCCGGCTGTGATCAGCATATCCCACCCCACTTGGCGTCATCCCTGGAGCAGTGAGGGGACCATCTCAACAGCCCAGACAAGAGGCAGCGAGGCTGTGCAGCTCTGCCTCACTGGTCTTTGCCCCACGGCTGCATTCCTGGTTCTGATGCAGTTTGTGCCATGTGCCCATCCTAGTCCATTCACAGCCAGAACACATCATGCAGCCATGAACTTGGAAGAGAGCCCTGCTCTCCTGGTGCAAGTGTAGATCCCGGGGCAGCTGGAAGAGTGCTTTAGTTTTCTTCTTTGACTTAATTTAGGAGACTTGGGGCTTGGGTGGCCCCAAGGCCGGGAAAGAGGGGTGTGCACGCCTCCCTCTGACACCGACAGATGCTATCAGTGCAGTCAGGCCCCAGGCCCAGGAATCATTTACCCAGCTGTGTCCAGTCTTGAGACGATTGGGCCAGTGTCCGCTGCAGGGTGAAAGTGTCAGATGGTGGCGATGTGTGTGCCAACTTCTGGAGAACTTCACCTTGGGTATGGAAGGGGTGAGGCTCTTGCCCACGGTCAAATCCAAGTCCTCAGGCATCTCACCCTGCTCTTTAAATGCAGCGTGTGTGTGGGGGGGTGGGGTGGGGGGGATTTCCTGGTGGTCCAGTGGTTAGGACTTGGAGCTTTCACTGCTGAGGGCCTGGGTTCAATCCCTGGTCGGGGAGCTAAGATCCCACAAGCTGTGCAGTGCGGCCAAAAAAAAAAAAAGGCAGTGGGATAGGATATTTTATTCCTACTGCTATTAGGGCTAGTTAGTCTTGGCATGCATTCAGATGGCCTGAGGAGCTTTGCTTTTGGAATATCATTTATTTATTCATTCACTCAGCCTGTATGAGGAGCATCACACACACTTGCCTATATCTAACCCTTCCCCGAATAAGATTGATTTGTTTTCTGATCATGTGAGTTTTAAAACTTTCTCTGATCATAACAGGATGGTGGCCCCTCACGTTTCCATGCTGTTTACATTTCATGGGACATCTTCCCTTCCATTATTTCATTTAATGTTCACGAGGAGAGGGTGATTTATTGTCTCTATTTTGTAAGAGAAGGAAACCGAGGCTCAGAGAGGTTAAGTGTCTTGCCCAGGGTTATGCAGCTCGGTCAGTAGCAGAGCTCCGTGGCTGTCCCCTCTCTCTGCACTGTCCCTGTCTGGTACTGGTGCCACTGGGTGAGCAGTTCCCATGCTCACGACACAGGTAGCATCCACTTCCTGCCAAAGAACAGGGATTTGTGGACAGGGAAGTAAGTTCCTAATCTGTTTGGGCCTCAGTGTTCCCATGATGATATCTGTGTGATGGAAATCTCTCTCCTTGCCTTTCCTTATGAGGACATTAAGGGCAAATGTTGTAATTGACAGGAAAAGGTTTAAAGCTATTAGCTGAGACTTGATGGACAGTCAGACCCTTCCTGGAGTGAGTGGAGGCTCCCTCCCTCCCTGCCGTCTCCCTCCTTCATTCAACAGAATGTCTGGGGACCACTGCTCTGTGTCCAGCTCTGGGCTAGGACTGGGGACCAAGAGAATCCAACCTGTACCTGACCTTGAGGAGTTCATAGAATATGGCAGTGGCCCTTCTCAGGCCAGGCTGCCTCAGGTGGGTAGCCTGGGGGTCGCTCTTTACAAGAAAAGACCGACAGGCTGGAGGGAGAAGTAGGGAAGTGGGCTTGTGTTGCTGTCCTGGAGCCCCCTGTGGCCAGCCCTGGGCCAGGGCCTTTCTAGATCTCCCCGACATGCAGGAAGTGGGCATGTGCTTTCCAGCTGAGGAGGTAGGCTCAGAGCAGCACAGTGACTTGTCCAGGGCTGCACAGCTGGCATTTGAACTTTCATCTCTGAGATTCTGAAAGCCAGACTTCTTTCTGGGACACCTTGCCTCTGAGTAACCCTCTGCATCAGTGGAGGACGCTGACAAACGGAGCTGGAACGCTGGCTTTCTGGGCCCTGGACGGCCTGTGGTTTGGGGCAGGGGCCTGGGTCTCTGGGTCTTCACTGTCTTGTTCTGGGCGGCCCCTACTCCCCAGGCGTTGCAGGGCTCCTGCCGGAGCAGCAGATGCTGCAGGTCAGACGTTCAGCCTCGCATCTGGTCTCCCTCCTACTTTCATCTGAAACCCAACTCAGATTGTCTCAGTAAACAAACAGTAAATTCAACAATACAGTCTTCTTGAAATGCCTTGTAGTTATTTTAAGGCTGTTTGGGGGTTATTTTAATTGCGGGCCCAGCTCCCACAGTCATCCAGCTGCTGCTGGGGGCATTCGTGGCTGCCGCCTCCCTCCCCCGTCCTTGTGGGCCCCATCACCTTCCCACCAGGGGCCCAGGGTGGCCTGGAGGTAGTGGTGGGAGATAAAATGAGGTGTCAGGCCGCTCCCTCCCAGGTCGCTGATGCATCTAAGAACTCGAGGGGCTGCAGTGGCCAAGAGGGCAGCTTTGGACCTGGGCCTGTGGGAGGAAGACACAGCGGAGGGGGGATGACCTCCCAGGCTGAGGAGGGGTCGCTAGGGAAGGAGCAGTCCGGCCCGGTTGTAGGCTTACACTCTGGTTACCAGGGCCACAGTCACACCCCACTTTATAGCAGAAATGGGCTGGAGAGTTGGGTCTAAATAAGTCAGTTTCTGGCTAGGGTAGGGCCCTGGGGGTTATCTTGTCCAGTGCTTTCCTTTTACAGTTCAGGAGACTGAGGTTCAGAGAGTGAGGGGCTCACTTCCCCAGGCCCAGAGGTTTCACTCTTACTCTGCTCCCGGCTACCTCTGTCTGTGTCCCGGCTGATAGCACCAGGAATGACTGACCCCATGCACACCCTCAGAGATGTTCCATTCAAGTGAGTGGCTCTGGAAGCCAGAGCCTTTAAGTCCCAAGGGAACTGGGCACTCAGGGTGGATGTTAGTACTTGGACAGGCTGTGAGCCAATGTGCCATCAGCGCGTCCTGCGTTGACCTCCCCATCATGACTTGGGGTGGCAGGTGCCAGCTCTTTCTCATTGGTGTGAACTGGAAAATATTGGGACTGGGAGTCTAGAGACCTGGCTTTCTCTGTGATGCCAGGCAAGTGATCTCACCTCTCTGGGCCTCTTTTTCTTCTTCCGTGTGGTGGGGAACAGCCCGAGCTGCCAGACCTGATGGGCAGTCTTTGTGTTTGACGACAACTCCACAGCAAGTTTCCTGACAACAAGGCCAGCTCCCTCAGGGGTGTAGCGTGGGGTACGCGGTGTGGATCCCCAGGAAGGGGCGCAGACTGTCTCCAGGGCCTGGTCTGGTGGGGAGCACAGGAGTGATGGGGGTGCTCACTGCCCCAGGAACTTGGGAGGACAGGCTTGGCTGAGCTTCCGGTGATCCACAGCCAGTATGTTTCCCAAGGACCTGAGGGTGCTGGGGAACAGTGGGGCCGTCTCCTAAGTGCCAGGCTCTATGAGCAGGGACTTCAGGTGCTTTTGTTCTTGTAACACCTCTGGCAGGAAGACATCATTTCCCCCATTTTACACATGAGGAGACTGAGGCCCCCCTGAACCTCATAGCAGGGAGGTGGGAGGCAACCACCAGAGACCTTGCTTCTCCCCTGGGGCAGGGGGAGAGAGGGGCTGCGCAGCTCTTGAGGTGACAGCAGAGAAGAGGGTGGGGAGGGGAGGGGTGCAGCAGACCCCAGGGATGGCGCGAGAACGAGCGAGAAGTGAGGGCGCTCCGCGTGGCGCCCTGTGCCAGAGCCGATCAGAGCGGGGCCCAGGCCCTCGGAGACGTCTGGTCTGGGCCTGGCCGAGTCCCCTCTATTTATTTGTACATCACCAGATGTAAATTAATTTGTTTAGCAAGAAAAAACACATTTTTATTGCCTTCTAAACTGGGCTGTTTTTCCTCCGGTCGGCTGTCGCACGTTGAATGGCCGAGCTGGGAGCAGAACTTCTGGGAGCACGCTGAGGTGTTGGTGAGGAGGCCAGGCTGTCATCTGTGGGGTGTTTCTCCACGGTGGACCCCGGAGCCAGCACCCGGATTCCAGCCCCAGCTCGGTTGCCGCTGGCTGTGAGACTTTGGCAAGTTGCTCCGCCGCTTTGTGCCCTCATTTTCTCACCTGGGAGATGGGGATGACTGCATGTCCTGTGCAGAAAGGGACTCTGGTACCACCAATCTTGTTCATTGGTGAAAAGCCGTTTCAGCTATCATTAACTCCCATTACAACTAATCCACGCTCTGCACCCTGTAAATGGAACCGTCAGCCCCAGAGTGAAGCCTGCTATACCCCCATGTGCATTTGTAATTACGAGCTGTGGGGTAGCGGCGTGCCCTGTCCTCACATGCAGAAACAAGGGACTGCGCCCTGGGAGGGAGGAGGGGAGGAAGGAGAACTGGGGTTTCCGGGGTACCTACTATGTGCCAGTTGCTCTGCTGGGTGTAATCATTAAGTGTTTGTTTGTTTGTTTGTTTGTTTTTGTTTTGGCTGCACCGTGCGGCTTGTGGGACCTTAGTTCCCTGGCTAGGGATCGAACCCTGGGCAGTGAAAGCCCAAAGCACAAGTCTTAACCACTGGACCGCCACTGAATTCCCAATCATTAAGTGTTTTGGAGACAACTCCACAGCAAGGTTCCTGACGACAGATAGGCTCCCTCGGGGGTGTAGTGCTGGTACGCGGTGTGGATTCCCAGGAAGGGGTGCAGAGTGTCTCCGGGCCTGGTCTGGTGGGGAGCACAGCTGGGAACGATGGGGGCACTCACCACTCCAGGAGCAAACTAGGTATTATTGATATTGAGACCCTACCAAATCGGTATTATTGGTATTCAGATTTTGCAGATAAGGCTCAGGGAGGCCAGAGGGCCTGCTCAGGGTTGCATGACTGGCAAGTGAGATTTGGAGGCATGTTTGTCCAAAGCCCATACCCCTTCTGGTGTGAGGCGGCGGGGAGAGAGAAATTTTAATAACTTCAAGCTCCTCAGTGAGGCCGAGGAAGGGGTTACAGCCCTGGACGGCTCAGCCTGAGGGCTGGAGAAGGACTGGGCACCTTGCTTGTTTCAGCTTGATTTTTCTTAAGGAATGTGTCTGTGACAGGCCCAATGGGTAGGTGATTTCTGACTGAGAGCCTGATGTGGCCAGGCCTGGGCCTGGCACGGGGACCTGCTCGCAGGGGCCCCCAGTGCAGGTGGGAGGTGGAAGGATCGTTGAGAAGACCAGGGCAGGCCGAGGGGGGGACGTGGTTGGAACCCTCAGGCTCAGAGGTTCCAAATCGGGTGGCTGTACCAGCGTCGTCAGGGGCAACGCTGGGCTCTCCTGCGAGCGGCCAGGAGGCTGGTCCAGCACCCTCCTTGGCTGGAGGAGGAGATGGAGCTGGGCAAGGAGGGATGCTTCTCAGTCCAGGCCTGGGCTGCCTGCTCTTAGAACCTTAAGGAGAACCGGGACTCCTGCCTGAATGGTCTTTTTTTTTATTCCCTGTCCCTCACATAGAGCCATTGAGGCTGGTGCCTTTGGGGCCTGTGGAGTGAGGTATCCCCAATTGTTGCTTCCCACAGACTTGACCAAAACTTCAAACCCCAAACTGGAGCAAACGGTGCTAATGTGCTGGATCCCACACCAAACCCAAAGATGAATTTTTTTTCCTTGAACTGTGAACCAAGTCTCCAGTTTCTTCCTCACAATAAAAGAAGGTTCTGTTCAAGAAGTTTTGCCTCTTAACTGTGCCTCTTTTTGCCCTTCTGCTTTGGTCTGGGGTTCCTTGGCCAGGGTCTTGGTAGCTGCTGGCTCCAGGCTGGATTCCCTGGGCCAGGTAGGGAGAGGAGGTGGAATGGGTAGGGTGGGAGGGCCCTGTGCCAGCAGTGGTTATGGGAGGAGGTTTGGTGAAAGAGGCGGCAGGACAGTGACAGCCCCGGTGGAAGGAAGGCGCCCGGCCCAGGAGGTCAAGTGCGGGCTTTGCTGTGGCACGCCTATCTGAGAGCTGTGAGTCTCAAAGCCTCTGTTGGAATGGGGGAACTATCCCTTGCAGGGTGGTGAGGAAAGATCCCCTGCAGGTGGCTGTCCTTGCAGCCAGGGTGAGAGGTGACCAGGCAAGGACTCCGCATGTTTTCACATCTCCTTGTTTCCGTCTTCTCGTTAGATTTCTCCAGACAGGCCCGGGAGATAGATGATATTTTCCCCGCTGGCTTTGGGGCATCTGGGCTCACTAAGATGGAACTGTGATTTGCCTAATCTGGAACCTAATGTGGGGCTAAGCCAGGCACAAACCCAAGCTTCTAATTCGGGGAAGCAGCAAGAGCACGGGTGGAGCACGAGCTTTGGTGTCAGACCACCCTACTCCGCCTCTCTTGAGCTGTGTGACCACAGGCACGTCATGTAACCTCTCTGAGCCTCATCTCTAAAAGCACAGTGATAATCCCACATGAATGATTTTCTTGTGCTTGCTGGGATTAGAGCCACCTGCACAGAGCCTGCCATAGGAGGTGCTCAGAAAGTAATTGTCAAATGACTAAATGAATGAATGTGAATTTAAGAGTCAGAGTTGGGAAAAGAGGCTGCTTTGAGGAGGAATTCCAGGTTGCTGGAGTTATCTGGACCCCCACTTTTAACCCCAATCCAGCAAAGCTGGGATGCTGTGGCTCCTCAACTTGAATGTCAGCTCATGTGAGGCTCCCGGCCAAGAGCAAGTTGGCCCCTACTGTATGCAGGTAGCCTGTCCCCACTGCTCTTGGGCTGAGGTGAGTGAGGGGGTCCTGCAGTGGGCACTTCCGCTTGAAATCTGCTGCAAATAGAAGCCTGCATCCCAGGCTGGGTGACCTCAGACCAGTCTTGCCCCTCTCTGACCTCAGTTTCCTCCTGTACAAAATGGAACCTGCAGGTTCCTGTAGGTTCGTAGTATCCTTTATGGGGACAGCTTCAGCTCAATCCCGGGGGCATCTGGGTCAGCTGGGAGGTTTCACTCACGTGACCCCAGCCACACCGCCAAGCACGTCATTACACCCGCCTCGGTGTTACGTGCCTTTATCCCGAGGCTGAGCTCTGGCGCACAGAACTCCGGAGAGCAGGCTGGGCTGTGTCCCTCCCAGGGCCTCCCGCGGGCTGTCGCCAATTAGTAACAACAGCCTGCCTGCGACTCTCCTGAGCACATTTACATGTATTGTACCCGCATTGCAGAGGTCGAAACGGCAACAGAGAACTTCAGTAACATAGACCTATGATCGAAACTGGTGTTTCTCAAACTTTCCTATGCAGTAAAATCAGCTGACAGGCTTGTTAACATCCAGATTCCTGGGCCCCATGTCCAGAGAATCTGTTTCAGTAGGTCTGGGGTGGGGCCTGGGAATTTGCATTTTTAGCAAGTTCCCAGGTGATGCTGATGCCGCTGGACTTTGGCCCACACTTTGGGTGGCCCCAGTCCAAACCACCCTCACACTGGTATTTGCAGTGTTCTCACTCGCATCTCCGCTGATCTTTACCACCGTAGGAGTCAGGCCACTCAGCTTTCCATTCATTCCTGCCTTCAATCAGCCGTTAGCATCTACCTTGCACCAACCATTGTGCTTGGCACTAAGGGTATAGTGGAGGGAGGCTTAATTCTTGTTCTAAAGAAGAAAAATAGGCCCAAAGAGTTGAACTTTGTTTGTTCTTTGTTTTTCTATCCATCTACTCATCCACCCAACCAACAAGAGCCCACTGGTAGCTCCTCTGCCCCAGGCCCTGAGCTGAGTGTCCCTGACTGGGAAGGAAATCCCAGTGAAGTAGGAGATGCATGGGAAGCTCAAGGAATAGTTGGTGCCCATAAATAGGGGCTGGTCAGGGGCAGGGGGTGGATCAGGGAAGGCTCCCTGGAGGAGGTGACTTGCCTAAGACCACACGGTTGATAAACATCGAGTCAAGGCTTGAAGCCAGGTCTCCCCTGCACTGTGCTGCCTCTCTATAAAACCCTTTTGGCTCATTTTCTCAACATAGTCTAACTGGAGGCATGGATTTATTTTGTTTTTCCTCTGTGTCTGGGGCTGGGTTTTTTTCCCTGGGCAAGTGGCCCCAGTGTTAATCCAGGCCCTTTTCAGAGTAATTTTATCACCACTATCTCTCGAGACTACTCCAGTGTTCCACTAATAAAAAAAATTCTGTAGGGATGGTGTGGACAGGAGGTTAAAGACATTAACACTTACGGTCCTAAACTGAGCATGGGCTCAGGGAGCTGGACCTCAGTCTGGGGACCCAGACTGGAACGAGGCTTCCATGACCACTGGCGCCTCTCTGGCCTTTATAGGCTTGAGATTGTGGGGAACATGGCGTGCTTGCCAGCTCAGGAAATAATGCACCCAAACTGGAGTGACCTGGCTGGGCAAAGACCTGGGGACAGTCTGGCCTGGCTGGGCCTGGGGGAGGGCCCTGTGCTGCTACAGCCTGGTGGGTGGGGTAAGGAGTGGCCAAGAGCCAGGCGGCCAGTCCCAGTGGAGAGGAAGGGTAGGGCCACAGCAGCTCCAGGGCACTCTCGCTGCTGTGCACAGATAGATTTTGGGAGGTGTGGTCCTATTACGTGCCCATCCCTGAGCTAGGTACTGGGGGGGCATAGAAAGGAGAGAGAAAGCAGCGTTTGTGTGGGGGAGGCGGGGTGAAAGGAGCAGGAGGAAAAGCTGCTCTCAGAGGCTGCAAGGAGTTTCCACAGAGATCTGCAAATGCCATGCTGGTTCTGGGTTGGCAGAGAGGCCTTGTTGTCAATCCAGCTTATCAGTCTGTGCAGCTGGAGACACACAGCACCTGCTCCAAGGCCCACAGTCACATAAGTAATCCAGGGATAAGGGATGTTCTGAGTACTAGAGAAGAACAGAGTAACTCACTCTGGGCCCAGGGCTAGGAAGTGATCAGGGAAGGCTTCACAGAGCAGGTGACTTTGGGGCTGGGCCTTAAAGGATGTGTAGCAGTTCACGGACAGGATAGTGAGAGGAGGTTCGGGCAGAACTGCATGCAGCTTTGAGTTGGGCCAGGTAGATGGAAAGGTTCCATTTTGCACAAAGGAAAGCAGGGCTCAGGAAGATGGAGTGGCTTGCCCAGGGTGATGGAGGCCAGACCTCCTCCTGATTCCTCATCCGATGTTCTGCCCCCTGCCCCACGCTGTTTCCTAGGTCCACTCTCAGGCACTGCAGCAGCCCTGGGAAGGCTTAGGATGTGCCCTGGGTGTCTGTTCCACTTTAACTCCTGGACTAGGGGGAATGGCTGGGCAGGGTGGCTTCAGGGCTGCTTGGAGGCAGGGCCTGACCCCATTGGCCTTGGCCCTTCTACCCTGCAGGTGGGCCGCTGCCAGCTTGGCCAGGGCCTGCTATGTTCCCGCCACCACAGCTCATAGATGGAGAAGTTGAGAATTGCCTCATCCTACAGGAGGGGGAAGTCTGAATGAAGACTAGAGTGTATTTTTTTTTTTTTTTTTTTTTTTTTTTGCGGTACACGGGCCTCTCACTGTTGTGGCCTCTCCTGTTGCGGAGCACAGGCTCCGGGCGCGCAGGCTCAGCGGCCATGGCTCACGGGCCCAGCCGCTCCGCGGCATGTGGGATCTTCCCGGACCGGGGCACGAACCCATGTCCCCTGCATCGGCAGGCGGACTCTCAACCACTGCGCTACCAGGGAAGCCCTAGAGTTTATTCTTGATTATGAAGGAAATATTTAAGAAGTTAAAGGTCAGAGTGAAGGGAAGGAGCTTTGGAGTTGGGCGGATCTGGGTTCTAATTTCTGCTCTGCCTTGGCTGGCTTTAAAAGCTTGAGCAAACCATTTCACCTTCCAAAACCTCAGTTTCCTCATCTGTAAAAATCTATGAAGATCCCATGAAATAATATGTATTTAAAGTGTATTCCAATTTATACAGGTGCTGAATAGATATAAGTTCTATTTCCCACAGCCTGCATGAAATTCATCTGCTTATCTCCCTAAAATATTCCCAGACTGGAAAATATTCTCCAGTCTGCCCTGAATACCCCTAGTGATGGGGGAGCTTTCTACTTTCAAGACAGTATTGAGCAAAATCTGACCCCTGTAGCTTCCCCCACTGATCCTGGTTCTGCTCTGTGAGGCCTCAGGCACTGGAGGCCAGTGAGCCTTCCCTTATCCAGGAGCCATATCCTTGGGGCCATCAGCTCTGGGCATCCTTCTCAGAAGGCAGGGTTACCCACGCTGCTTTTAGAATTTGTTGCCAGAAGCTGAGCCTGCTTCCCCAGGTAACCTAGCTGGGCCTGGGAGTAGAGTTTTACACCTGAATATTTGCAGCCAATGCAGTTTGAGATCTCAATTTGTAAACTCAGTGTATACAAGCATCTCCATCCCTCAAAACCCTCTATCCTTTAAAGACATCCTCTGCTATTAAGACAGCTTTCCACCTTCTTGTTCTTCTGTAAGTGATTTTTTAAAAAAACTTCTTCACTGATAACACTATAGCAATAACTAATTCCAAATGAGATGCATTTTCCCATCTGAGCCCAAGGCACTTCTAGAGTTTGCCCAGAATTACTCTTTTCATCCTCGTGTAATTATTAAAAGAGTCCCCTTTCACTGTCAGAAGCGTTCCTGGCGGGGATAAGTTACAGTAACTTCCTAGCGTGAGTCCTTTCGGTTTGAGATAGGGAGGAGGTGGGAGGGAGAAGGAGGCAGCAGATTGCGGCTTGGGGGAGCAGTCTCACTTTGGGGGGATTTACAGTCAAAAGGTTTGTTGCCTTGTTTGATATACCTCATGCTGCCCAAGTTACTCCGTCTGTTTGGCCCTGCGCTGTGTGACTTGGGAAGCCATCTGCCCTCACTGGAGATATGGGTTTGGGCTAGGAGAGAACTCAATTCTTGTCAGCTGAGCCATTCTTGGCCAGAGCTGGTTGAGTATTGAATCCAGAGAGAGATCCAGTCCAGAACTAGGATTCCCGCCTGGGCTGTGACTGCTGAGCAGCTTTGGTTTTATGCTTTGGGTCACTTAGATAAAAGCAGGTAGGGACTTCCCTGGTCATCCATTGGTTAAGACTCTGTGCTTCCACTGCAGGGGGCACAGGTTTGATCCCTGGTCAGGGAACTAAGATCTCACCTATTGTGTGGCACAGCAAAAAAAAAAAAAAAAAGCAGGTAAAAAGCTTCAAGTGTCTGCTGCTGGTCTGACAAAGCAGCGCTGGGCTGCAGGCTGCCCTGGTCAGGAAGTCCTCTCTGGAGCAGACAACGCCCCTCACCTCAATCCTTGGATGCACTGTTTGTTCATTTCAACCAGCAAGTTGTCCTTCAGAGCCAGGCTGGTGCTGGGTGCTGGGTGTGGGCACACAGGGAGGAGGTAGACCCCACCTCTGCTTTCAGGGAGCTCTTGGTTCATGTGGGGCAGATACTTACCAGGCAGTGACCAGGTGGTGGGAGGAGCTGGGACGGAGGGAAGTATGGGGGCTGTGGAGCTGGACATCCTGCCAGCCCGTAGGGTCCATGAGGGCTTGTTCTCCACAGTACCTTCGGCCCTCCATGCTGCCTGGCACAGAGTAGATGCCCAGTAGATATCTGTGAAATGAATAACTAGGTAGCGCCTAACCCAGCCCAGGTATGCTTGTTAGGGGGGAATCAGTCATCAACCCAGTCTTACCTGGTAGGAAACAATCTTCCCTCCCTCTCTTTGTCTTTCCTTTCTCCCTTTCTGCCATCTATCCCTTACTGAGCTCCTGCTGGGATCCAGGCCCTGCGCTGGTAACTGGGTATACAGAGGGCACCCCCAGGCAGGAGAACATGGAGCCCTGCTCTCACCCCACCCCATTCCTGTGGGTCCTCCATCATAGCCCCCATGACACTTCAGTGTACTTCTCGGTGTCCATGCCTCCCACCTCGAGCTCCTCCAGGATGGGCAAGGGCTTGAGCCCAGGACCAGCAGTGGAGAAGGGATTTGGGAAAGTGCTCTCGACGGCATGGGGGTGGGTGTACACGATTATTGCCACCATCCAGGGGCTTGCCTGGGCTCCGTGCCTCTCTGTGCTGGGCTTTAAGTCTGCCGGACCAGGGTTTGGATCCCCAGGAATGACAGCAGATGGGTGGGAGGTGGGGCAAAAGATGAAGCTGGAGAGGAAGCAGGCAAGACTCTGCAGGGACCCCAAGAGCCGCCCACAGTGCTCGGACTCTGTCAACCAGTGGGATTTGTGGGCCCCAAGTCGGGGGTTGGCCCTGTCCCTGCCTGAACAGAGTGTCCAATCCAGTGGGAGCCGGGATGCCATCCTGGAAGCTATCAATTAAGGGCACAGGCATTGGAGTCACCCTGACCTGGGTTCGAACTCCGGCCTCACCTCTTGCTAACTCCGAGCCCAGGTTTCCTCATTCGCGAGGTGGGAAATCATAACTGACCTGAAGCTGGTGGAGGGAGGTGCAGTGCTGTCTGGGCGTTGTAGTGAAGAGCTAGCCCTGGCACGTGGCAGGTGCTCAATAAACAGGCGGCTGTACGTCCGTAGGAGTGAAGGATAGCAAAGCAGAGTGGGTGAGACCAGAGGCCCTCGGGCCACCTTGCCCAGCTTCAAAGCTTGGCTGTGTGACCTTGGGCACTCTGGTTAGCCCTCCCTGAGTCTCTTTTGTTTTTGTTGTTTTTAATTTATAATGATGAGAAAAATCGTACTGACCTCCTGGAATTGTTGTATCAAATGAGTTAATGCCAGTTTTCTCTCTTCCCATTTTTTTTTTTTTTTTTTTTTTTTTTTTTTGCTGTACGCGGGTGTCTCACTGTTGTGGCCTCTTCCGTTGCGGAGCACAGGCTCCGGACGCGCAGGCTCAGCGGTCATGGCTCACGGGGCCAGCCGCTCCGTGGCATGTGGGATCCTCCCGGGCCGGGGCACGAACCCGCGTCCCCTGCATTGGCAGGCGGACTCTCAACCACTGCGCCACCAGGGCAGCCCTCTCTCATCCCGTTCTCTTTGAATCCTCTTCACTCAGGCTCTCGCCGCCATCACAGGAGTCACCCAGTCAGGGTCAGCAGTGCCCTCCGTGTTGCTGGATCTGGGAGTGGTTCATCGTAGTTGACCTTTCTGCAGCATCCGACACAGTTGCTCACTCCCTCCTCCTTGAAATACTTTCTTTGTCTGCTTCCAGGACACCTCTTGGCTCTCCCTCCTCCTCCCTCCCTGGCAGCTCCTCACTTACCTCTGCTGGTTCCTCCTCCTGATGTCTGAATGTCCCTGTGCCCCGAGCTTCTCATCTCTGCATTCACCCTTGGTAATCTCCTCCACGCTCATGGCTTTAAATATCATTGGGTGAATTCCACATTTATACTTCCAGCTTGGATCTCACCTCCGAACTCCAGACTGCCCTGCGTTTCAACTGGATGTGTCTAATCGATATCTCAAACTTAGCACATCCAGAGCTGAACTCCTGATAACACCCCAGCCTCCCCCATTTTCCTGCTAGTTGCTCAGGCCCAAAGCCTTGGAGTCCCTTCTCTCACCAACATCCTACGTCAAATTCCTCTGCCTATCTTGTTGGCTCTGCCTTCACCGCACAGGCAGACTCTGACCCTTTGCATCCCGTCCTTTCCTTGCTGTCATCCTGGCCCACACCACCATTGTTCTCACCTGGATTATTGTCGTTGCCTCCTCTCTGGCTTCCTTGCTTCCACCCTGGCCCCCTTGTGGCCAGGGTCCTGTTCTGACAGGAGCCCAGTGATGTCACTTCTCTGCTCAGAACCCCCCAGTGACTGCACACCAGAATCTCCAGTGAGCTGGGCTCTTCCAGCTACTGGGTGGACTCTGTCAGGATATTTCAGACTCTGGCTGGGGCCTGACTGAGTGAAGAGCACATTCCAGTTGTCCCTCTTTTTCTGAGCTGGCTTTCCTGCCCCCTCCCAGTCAATGCGCTAGGGGAAGGGAGGGGGAAGGAAGGGCAGGCTTGGGATGTGGCCACCCGGGCTAGTCCTGTGCTGCCCTCCCGGCTGCTTTAATAGGTGTCTGGAGCCACATCAGAGGAGGCTTTCCTTATGACCTGAGCCCATAAATCATGACTCCTTGTAAAGGCCAGTGCCTGGGGCTGCCCGGCCGCTGGCCCAGAGGGAGCCACAGCTCCGCCTCGGAACATTTTGTCCTCCTGACCCCTGGCTCCGGCACCCTTCCCCAAGAGAGACCTCTGTGGAGTAGGGGCAGCCAGCGTTGCTCCAGCTCTAGCTCCATGACAGAGCTGCGCCAGCAGCCCATTGATGTGCACTCCTCCAGCTGCTCCGACCACCCTTCAGGAAGGCATGGCTCGCCCCGCCGGACAGATGAGGAAACTGAGGCACAGCACAGCGAAGGGCCGTGAGGTGGGGCTCAGAGGTCCGCCTCATCTCCCATCTGAAATCATGCTCGTCGCTCACCTCTGCCGTCCAGAAGAGAACTCTCCAGCTGGTGGAAAGGAAGGAGCCTGGATCTGCCCAGTGGCACAGTTGTACCTGGAGGGGTCCTCACGTGAATGAAATGGGGTGAGGCGTGGAAAGCACTCAGTCCATTCGTGGCACCCACAAGCCATCCATTTGCTGCCTGTGGCCCCCTCCCCAGCCTTAGCAGCCCCCAGGCTGCCCGAGTGGGTTTGGCTTGGTTCAGTGTACTTGGTGCTCCTTGATGCCAGCCTGCTTTGGGCCCAGCCCAAGGCTGGGCCCAAATTTGGAAGCCTAGAAAAGAGCCAGACAGGTCCAAACGCTTGAGTTACTCACCCTGCGTGTGGCAGACAGGTGGTCATACGGGCTGAGGTGAGAGGTGCTGGTGGCCTGGACTAGGGTGATGGCTGTGGTCACAGAGTGGAAATGTGAAAAGCATTTAGGAGACGGGAGAGGCAGTTTGTTGGCTGCATATTGCCTCAGTTCAAACCCTGGCTCCATTATTTACCAGCTGTGTGACCTTGGGCAGGTTACTTACCCTTTTTGTGACTCTGTTTCCTCAGCTATAAAATGGGGGTGTTAACAGTGCTTTATGAGCTAGGGGAGATGGCCTTCAAAAAGGCTTAGAGGGGGCTTCCCTGGTGGCGCAGTGGTTGAGAGTCCGCCTGCTGATACAGGGGACACGGATTCGTACCCTGGTCCGGGAAGATCCCACATGCCGCGGAGCGGCTGGGCCCTTGAGCCATGGCCGCTGAGCCTGCGTGTCCGGAGCCTGTGCTCCGCAACGGGGGAGGCCACAACAGTGAGAGGCCTGCGTACCGCAAAAAAAAAAAAAAAAAAAAAAAAGGGCTTAGAGGATCCCCACATATGTGGTGCTCACATTAGCTGTCATTATTACTGGTGGCTGATCAGATGGGGGACTGGGGCAGAGGGAGGCATCTAGGATGATGCCTTGGGTATCTGGAGGTGGGAAAGGAGGAGCAGGTCGGGGGTGGGGTCGGAGGGAGCTTGGCTGAATCCGGGGTACCTGTGGGCCATCCCATGGAGATACGCAGGCCCTTCTGGGCTTGGCCAGGGCTGCTGAAAATTGCTTCTCAGCCACGTCCAAACCAGGAGGCTGATGGCCCCATAGGTGCCAGGTCTGCTTTCAGAATCTATGGGTTGATCATGTTTGGCCGCTTGGGGTCCCTGTGGCTGGAGATGGGAGAACAGTGATCATCATCACCATCACCACCAGCATCATCATGACAGTGGCAACGATAACAACTACCATTTGTGTGGGGATTTGCATTTCACAAAGTGCTTTCTCCTCCATTACCTCATTGGGAACACATGGTTCCAATAGAAGGCAAGGATGCATTTCTCTTGGGTCCTGAGGGGCCCACTCCTCTGAAAGTCTGTTTCAAATGATAATAATGCCGTGCATTTTTATAGTGCTTTGTACTTTGCCAAGTGCCCTCACATCCATGCTCACATTTGGCTCTCACTATGGCTCCTCACAAGGCCCATCAACCGGGAATGAACATCCTGTTCGACAAGAAAATCTGAGGCCCTGAGAGTTCCAGTGACTTGCTTGAGGTGACCCAGCTTATGAGGCTGGGACTTAAGTGGTAAAATGAGGGATTTGTGGGGTCTTCATTTTCAGTTTAGCCTTCCATACAGGGCAGGCCTCCCTTCTGTAGCAGCAGCTCAGCCACTTGATTACATACCTCTAGGGATGGGAAGCTCACTACCTGAGTCAAGCAGAGGTCTGTCCCCCAATCCGTGATTCTCCATCCCTCCCACTGGTCCTAGCTGGTCTGGCGATGCACAGCCTGGCTGAGACATCAGGACAGGAGGTTTGTCTCTCCTGATATGCAGCCCTGGGCTGAATGCCCTTTCAAATGACCAGATGTTATCTAGGTGCTCCCCCCCTCCCCCCGCCCTGTCCCACTATCCCTGCCTATCTTGCCCCCTATTAGGACACATCCTGGGGCTGTCCCAGAAAGGGGGCAGGATAGAGACCACGTGGGGAGTGGTGTGCAAAGGAGCCTTGGGCTGGGCATCTGGGGATCTGAGCTCCGCTTGATCCTGGCACGTCAGTATCTTCCTAGTCCTCCTTGAATCAGAAGGTCTTTAAGGTCCCTCCAGAGCCCAAAACTCAGTCGTGTCCTCTCTAGCCCCTCCCCTTTAAGGGCCTTCCACCTGTGTGGGCCTGTGTGGAATAGTCTAGGGGAGCTTGGAAGACCAGGCATTTGGAGGGGGGTTCAGTGTTGAGGGATTGTTTTTGATAAGAGCAAATTAGGCTTTTTGGGGAATTTTGTTTCAGGACAGAGCTCAAATGTGTAGCCAAGCAAACAAGCCATCGTGGTGGGGCTGGCCTGCCTTTTCAACCCTTCCTTTGTCTCTCTGCCCCAGCTCGCTGCCCTCAGTCTCCCCACCTCCATGCTCCTGTGCAGCTGAAATACCGCCTCCTCCAGGAAGCCTTCTCTGACTTCCTTGACTGGGTGAGAGGCCTCTTTTGGGCTCCTGCAGTCCTCAGTCATCTCTCTGTCACCAACCATTTGCTTTCCTATCGTCTCAAAAGTCAGGGACACCAGCCTTGTCCCTGACTCCCAAAAAGTGTTAGTATTTCTCACTTGGTGCCTCTCCCAATATCCCATGAGCCAGGCAGCACTGAAGTATATATACATGTTCGCCCACATATGCATTTATCTCCTTGCTCAATCCTACAACCTGTGGAGTGGGTATTGCCCACGTCCCCTCAGTGGGCAGGTCGCAGAGCCACATTCAAACATGGCTCTGCACGTTCCACCCAGCCCGGCCACCTCCCCGGGGAATTGCCCTGTGGCTGCTGAGTGCGGTTCACTCTGCCCGGCTGGGAGAGTGGGCTCGCTGGTGGACTGAGCTTTGATTTGCAGTGACCCACTGCTCGCTTTGTAGTTGATCCTCCCCACTGAGCCCTGGGGGGACACATTCCTGTAAACTTGAGCATCATAGGGAGCCCCCACCTCCCCCAACCAGCCAGGTGAGAAGATGAGAGGGAGGAATGTCCAGGCTGGGCTCAGCTCAGGGGTCCAAATCTGCATGCATCCCCTGGGGCCCCGCTTTCCCCTCTCCCTGCCCCACTCCAGGCTGGCCCAGGATCTCCCCTTTTCTCCACTCCTGGCCAGCGGTCAGGTTCAAGGGGACTGTGGTCTAAGCTCTCTCCCTCTTCCTGGGGTCCTGACTCAGCCTGGGGTCCCAGGAAGGTACCTGAGGGTGGAGTGTGTGCTTGAGGTCCAGTCCCTCTCCTGCCACCTTACCAGAGTGGCCAGGGTCAATGTGACCAGGGGCCAGTCAGTTCCCCTCTCTGAGCTGGCTTTCTCAGGGTCAGATGGGGTACGCTATCCCCATCCAGGAGTGGCTGTGACAGTTAGGTGAAATTACATAGGTGAAGGGCCTGGTGCCCAAAGTGCAACATAGTCGATGCTGAATAAATGTTAGCTCTTTTTACTGCATTCATTAGAAACCAGCCTCTTTCTTGCTGAGAATGGGGGACGGCGGGGTGAGAGAGGCATGGGGGCGGGGTGCACGTGAAGTGAGCCAAGAAAGACCTTGCCAGAGGTCTGGAAGATGGGAACAAGGCAGTGGCTCCCTGGCCTCCTAAGGAAGGCCCTAATGCTTTTCGGATGTTTCCCCAACCTGAGGTGTCTGGAAGAGGGGCCAGGCTTCTCCTATGCTAGTGAGATGGCTCCCCAGCTCAGAGAATGTCTGGGAAAACCTGAAGTAGATGTGAAGAATTTTTGAGCTGGCTAGGACCTTTGTGATCACTTACACAAATTGCTTACTTTAGATGAGGCAAAGGGACTCAGAGAGGGAAAGAGGCCTTCCTAAGGCCACCCAGCCAGAAGGGAGCCGAGCTGGGTCCTTTCCATTCCAGTGCCTCAAATGGTTTAAAAAAAAAAAAAAAAAAGGCAACAACTGACATTTATTGAGACTTTGCAACATCCTGGGCCTGTTCTGAGTGCTTTTTATCTTTTATTTTGTTAGTCCTCACACAAACCCTTTGAGGTGGGACCTGTTATTATTTCCATTTTACAGGTGAGCGAACAAACTGAGGCTCAAAGTTGCTGAACAGCTTTCCCAGGGTGGCACAACCCTCTGGGTGCTGCAGAGCCTTGGGGTTAGGATTTGGCATCAGTGGGAAGGGGCCTGGGGGTGTCTGTGGGTGGAGTTTGCCTATAGGCCCCCTCATAAGCATCCCTGGCTCTCTGGGTCAGCTGAGGAGGGTCTATGGGGAGTGCTGTCTTGATTGGGAGTAGGGAGGACAGAGTGCAAGTCTTGCCCTGTCACTAACTCACTGTGTAACCTTGAGTGAGGTCTTTTGCTTCTCTGGACCTCAGTGTCTCCACGTGCATAATGAGGAAAATTGGAAGACTCTCCAGACCTGAGATTCTGAGGTTACCTGATTGCTAAATGTCTTGTGATGGGCAGCTCACTACCTGTCCAGTCAGCCCACCCCAGTGCTGGACAGCTCTCCTCCATGTGGAACCAAACTCTGAGGGCTCCAGAGTTTCTCTGCTGCCTGTTGCCCTCCTGGTTCCCCTCATCTCTCCCCGAGTGTGACAGCCAAGCCTGGAGCCTGACCCTTGGCTGCGGCTTTGGAAACGTTTCCATCCCTTTCCTGGGCCTTCCTTGTCCAGAGGCCTTCTCCAAGGGGCCTTCAGGGCCCAGGCTCATCCCCTAGCAACCCAAGAAGCTCAGACTCGTGTCTAGTGGGCATCAGTGTGCACTACTCTGTGCCAGGCGCTTATGCACTAACCTGCCACCATCCCTGGTCCCAGAGGGGTAGCTGTGGGCTTGCAGGTCAGTGCCCTGTGGCTCCTTGGTGCGTTCTTCAGGCCTCTCTGACCCTCCTCCTCCCCCAGTGCCTCCCTAACCCTCCCCCTCATTCATTCAGCAACTAGCCTCTTCCTGCTTGCTCTGGGTGGGTCCCCCTGCTGGTCCCTGTCTCTGAGAGGGAGGAGAGACAAGCAACCGAGTTATGATGCCCTGGTGGAGGTCAGCTTGTCCCTAATCCCCCAGGCTGGGCGCTGTGGATGCAGCAGTGAGTGGGGAGCGGGGTGCATGAGCAGCACCCATGATGCAGTCAGGCGAGTGCAGCTAGTGGGAGTGCAGAGGGCAGCCTCATCACGGAGGAGGACTCTCTGGAGGAGCTTCTGGAGGAGGAGACTGTGACATCAGCATGGTCTTCCTCTTCCAGGAAGTCCTCTCTGGCTACTTGGGCCCCAGTGTCCTCTGCCTTCTCTGACTTGAACCCTTAACCTCTGCTGTGCTGCTTGTTGGAATTCTTTGTTGGAATTCAACTTATCATGTTTTCCTTTCCTCTAGACAGGTTGGGCCAGGACATGTACTGAACTTCCTGCATCATGCATTTATTTTATTAACTTATTCAATAAAACTCTATTGGATTCTATGTCAGGTGCCATGTTAACACTGGGCAGAGAGAAACCCAAGAGTGTCTTCCTTTTCTCAAGTTGCTTTTATAATGAGAGTCAAGCGTATAATGACACTACAGGATGGTGAAGGCTAAAAATTCCCAGGGGAGGGAGCTAACAAATGCCCTGGATTTGAGCTGGGCATTGAGGGATGAGTAAGAGTTTGCCAAGAGACAACAGGGAGCCGGGCATGAGGCAGAGGGGACAGCATGTGCAGCAGCAAGAGGGGCTTTCAAGAGTGTGCTCCCTCTGTGGAATGATGAGTCTACAGGTGGGAAAGGGAGTAATAGGCAGGGTGTTGGAGAGGTGGTCAGGACCTCACAGGGCTTTGAGCACCAGTGAAGAGGGTGGATGTGATCAGAGCCTCAGCTTATTTAGCAGGGTCACTGGAGCCAGAGGGATCTAACTAGTAGGAGACCAGATAGGAGGCTGGGAAGCCAGGCCAGGGCAGCTCTCCAGGCTGAGATGATGAGGATGAAAGGGAGGGAACAGTGAGTCTGGGGAGGAAGGGGGCAAGGGTGGATGACTCACATAACGAGCCACCCCAAAATATAGTGGTTTAAATCACCAAACATTTCACTCTGTCTCACAGTTTTGTGGGTCAGGAATGTGGGGTCAAGGCTCTTCTGGGTGAACTTTCCCATATGACATCGACTGGGGTCACTTTGGTGGTATTCAGTTGGCATCTGGTCTGATTGGAGGGTCCAGGACAGATTGGTCGTGTGCTGACGCATGGATGAGGGTGGCTGGGAGGCTGGGCTCAGCTGGGCTCTTCTGTCTCTCTGTGCAGTCTCCATGGGGTGCCTCCAGCAGGGTAGCCAGACTTCTTATGTGGCGGCTCAGGGCTCCAGGAGACCAAGAGGGAAGCCACTAGTCCTTAGAAAGGCAGGCTCAGGAACAGGCTCACTTCCACCAGGCTCCATTGGTCAAGGCAGTCACAGGCCAGCCCACATTCAGAGAGGGGACACAGCCCAACTCTTAGTGGGAGGACTAGCAAAGAATTTCGGCCATCTTCAATCCACATGCAAGCCCTCTCCTCCATGTCCATCAGAGAGACTTGAGTCCCTCTGAGGACTGGGGAGGTGAAATCTTCCAAATGCTGGGTGTCAGGCACTTGGTAAAGAAGCTTAACTCTGTAGCACAGATTTGAATCTCTGACCTGTTAGCACACACCTCAACTCCTGAACCATTCCACACACTTGAACCTGGAGCTTCTTAGCATATATCGAGATCATTAGGAGTTTAAAGCACCCCTGTTTCCTTCAATGCCCGAGCAACACACCACTGGTGCTCCAGCCTCAGCACACACCCTGAGGCCCCCCAGTGCTTGAGCCCAGGGCTGGCAAACAGGTTTCCACTCTTAGCTCAGCTTCAGTCACTTGCTAGTGCTGCCTGGAGAACTGTGTTGAGCAGGATTCTGAACTTAGCAGGAAAGAGATGGTGTGAATTAGTGACGTCTGCTTTGTGCAAGACAAGGGGAGAAGCAGTATCACTGTCCCTCAGCTCACTGATTCTGTTGGCCTCTTTCCCCTTAGCACCTCCAGGACCACTGCCATTGTAAGGATCCCTCTAGTCTAGCCAAGTATACCCAGAGGGTCAGCAGATTTGCAAATGCCTGTCCCTTCGAAAGCCTGTCAGCACCCCTCTGCCCCCAACCCATCACCACAAGCTGGACCTCCAACCCGATGGCACGTGCCTGGGTTTCGGATGCACCAGCGCACCTAGACCCTCCCCTGCCAGCTGGTACCTGAGCAGGGCAGATGCCCAGCTTGACAGTTGCTAACCAGCCTTTATCAGCCTCACACCACATTCCTTAACTTCACCATCTCCCTCTAGCCCCCTCCGACCTCTTTCTCAACCACGGAAGGTTTAATTGTTGCAAATGGAATCCGTGTTCTACAGAAGTCCAATAAATCTGCAGTCTGTCTTCCTGGTAATCAATCACAGATTGCAAATCGCACGAGGAGAAGTCTATAAGATATGTTCTTCATGTCTAGTATGTTGGGTTATTTTCATGTCTTGTGGTTTGAATTTGGCCACTGTCATTTTAGAGGAATTTCCTGCCATCTGCGTTCAATTGAATTTTCTCACAGATTTGTGCTTGCTTGTAAATACTAGGGGCTGGCAGAAAGGGGAGCTTTGTTCTTGGTGACATTTCAGAAATCCGTTAATGCAGGCTTGCCAGCTGATCTGCAGCTCGGCCGGGAGGGAGGCGTGAGATGAAGGGAAGGTGCAGATTCCCTAATGGCAGCGACGCGTCTCTGGCTCCGGCCAGGAGGCTGGGTGGAGGGGGGGGGGACGGCCAGGTTAGGGTCTCTGTCCCCTCCAGTCTTTCCTGCCTACAGCCAGGCTCCATTTTCCTCTGTGCTTCTTCTAATTATGAGGGGTGTGTGCATTTGCCCAGCTAATCCTTCCTCTTCTGCTGGGGGGCTGGGGGACAATCAAGCTAAGAGCCAACCCTTGCCCCCCAAAGAGCCAGCATTCGGGCAGTATATTCTGGCTGCATCTCTGTGATGGGGAGAGGCCTCTACTAGCCAGGGCACTAAGCATCCGGCTGCCCCAGCGTGGCCCCAGCTCTGCTCTAACTTGCTCTGTGACCTTAGACCAATCGCCTTACCCCTCAGAGCCTCAGTCCCTCCCATTGTAAGTGGAATATCAGTCCCCACCTCAGTGGTTGGTGCAGGGATTAAGTGATGTGCGGCTCATGGTTGGGCCTCAACAATGGTGAGTCTTAATTCCAGCAACAGTTTGTTGCCCACTTGCTGTGTGCCAGGCCCTCTGCAAGGCATTGGCGTTAAAAGGATGACTAGATGCATGGTCCTGGTCCTTGGGGACCTCGTGGTGCGGCCCAGTGATCACTAAGGTGGGACACCAAGACCATGAAGAAATATTAGAGAGTGATTTATGTTTATAACATAGCTCATTTCTGGTATAGTGATGTTGATGATCTTACATGTCAGGCACCGTTCTGAGCACTGTTTGTGTTTTTAACTCATGTGGTCTTCACAACGAACATATGAGGTGGATCTCTTATAATCTCCCATTTTATGGATGGGGAAACTGAGGCACAGAGAGGTTACTTGGGCCACGTGCCCAAGGCTGCACACCTAGCATGTGGTAGAGTGTTTTTGATAATACATATAAGAATAATAGTTTATGTCTATGATTTAGAAATGAATACATTTTCTCCTGATAGGGATATGAGATAAAAAAAAGTCTGATGCCTGCTGGCCTAGAGCAGTGATTGTCATACTTCTTTGTGGGTGAGAAACATCTAAGGAGAAGGCTCAGATGCAGATTCCTGCCCCACTTCAGTGGGTAGAGGAGGTTTTTGAGCAGGGCGCAGGTGAGGAAGGAAGGAAACTCCTGGGTGACTGTTCTGGAGGTGCAGGTTAGCCATTTCCCCTCAGTGTCCTCATCTGAAAAATGAGGACAGGTCCCCCTGCCCACCAGCCTGTGGGATGTGTGGGCGTCAGACAGACTGTGCACTATAGCCCTTCACCTGCTCAAGGATGTGGCCCCAGCAGGCCTCTTGCTCCTGCCATGTCAGCTCTTCCTTTCTGCTGAGTCATTCCCAACCCCATGTAAGCAAGCTGTTTTTTCTACCATATTACAAACAAAACAAACCTCTGGACCCACTTGTCTCTTCAGATACCACCTCAATTCTTTCCTTCAGAGCAAAGCTCTTTGAAAGAGTCGGCTGTGCTCTTTGTCCCGTTTCTCTTCTCTTCTCTCTGGGCCTGTGCTAGGCTTTCACATCCACAGCTGTACTGCTGCTGCTCCTGTCGAGGTCCCTGTGACCTCCGTGTTGCCCAGGCCACCATCATCTCTCAGTCCCTCTGCCCATCAGCAGTGTTTGCCTGTGCTCACTCCCCCTCCTCACTGACCCCATGCTCTCCTGATCTCCCCACCTCTCTGCTGCTTCTGGCCCCCTTCCCTGGGTCCTCATCATCTCACTGACCTTTCTCCCTCTCTCAGTGACCTCATCCAGGCTGTGGCTCTGAAGAATATCCATCTGTTGATGACTCCCCATTGTATATGCCCAGCCCAGACCTTCCCCTGGAGCTCAGACGTGTACATCTGGCCGCCTTCCCTGCATCTCCATGTGGTTGCCAGTGGTTGATTATGTATGTTGCTTGTTGTCCATCTCCTCCACTACACTGTCCGTTCCACATGGGCAGGGGTTTTTGTCCATCTTGTTCCCACTCTATCTAGGTTCAGGACCCAGAACCATGCCTGGCACAGAGGAGTGCTTAGTAAGTAACTGTTGAATGGATGGGTGGAGTGTCAGGACCTTGGACATTATGAAGTGCTGGCCTATGTGTGCAGGTGACCAACACTGCTGTTGTGCTGAGGGGTTCTCAGCCCCAAGCCGGGTGGGTTTGGTGCTGTCCCTCACAGAAGGAGCCCCCTGCTTCTGGCCAGGGTGGTGGTACTTTGTCTGGGAGCCCCTTAGTGAAAACTAAGCCCAGTGGTCCCATGGTACCCATTCATTAGGTTCTGGTCCAGGTGGCACCCTCTCCTTTGTGTGCCCCCCTTCCTCCTCACCCACTGCTGGCAGCCAGGAGGGCTGGGCCAAGGAAGTGACAGGGGTGGGGTGGAGGTGTGATGCATGGGTAGGGTGGGGCGTGGCAGGGACGCTGGTCTCCCCCTGCTTTGACCTGGATCACAGCTGGGCTTCAGGTCATGCCCCCTTTCAACAGGGATGTCTGCCTTGCCCTTATCCTCTCTCACTGCTTACAAGCAGTGTCTCCCTGGATAAAACATCTGCAGACACACCTGTGCCGGCTGGAAGCTAGGCTTTCACAGGGGGACTGGGAAGACAGATGGGCAATGGGGTGGAGGGAAGGAGAGAAGAAAAGAGAAGACAGAGAGAAGCCGAAAAGAGAGGCAGACGCCAAGAAAGATGGATAAAGATACAAACCTACTGAGAAAAACAGAATGAGACAGAAAGTCAGAGAGTGAAGGAACCGAGAGATGTCCAGGAAGAGACAAATAGGGACAGAGTGGGAGGCAGACACGTGGGCTGGGTCTTTGGGCTGTGTTGCACGCTGTTTACAGGCCTTATCATGGGGTCACCAGAAGAATGTGGGCCTGGGTGTGGGTTTTTGAGGACAGGGCATAGCAGACTGCCTCCATGGGAGCAGGAGGGACCGAAAACTAGAGGTTTGAGTTGCCCACTCCTTCGTTCATTCCTTCGTCCCCAGCCATATGTCCATCCCTCCGTCTATTTACCAGTCCGCCATTTACTAAGCTCCCATTCAAGCCAGGCACTGTGTCCACTGCCACCTTTTCTTTCCCTCCACCTTTTCCAGGCTTGGTGATGCTCAGGACCCCCAGTGGCCTCTAGGCTAGCCTCCAGCCTGGGCTCATCCCCCAGGCCACAGAGCCTTGCCCACAGTAGGTGTGCAGTCGAAATCGGTTGTGAGATAGAGACAGAGAGACGGGAGCCTCCTGTGTGCCCAGCCCTCCTCATTCCCTTCTGTTAGGTCATTTGGTCCTCTCGGCAGCCCTGGCAGGCAGAATGGCTGCTTCATCATCCCCACTTACCGGTGAGGAAGTGGAGGCTCAGCCCCCTCCTCCTTTTTGGTGGCCTTAGCCGGTCCTTGTGTCTCCTGGGACTGGCCCCAGTGTCGTGGTTCTTCTGCGACACCTCAGTTTTAAGAGGCCTGGGAGGCCTGTATCGCACGGGGATAAATGCTTCCACCCAGGATGCCCTCCATCCTGAACCACAGGAAACATAGGGAAGATGTCGTTGGGGGCTCCTTTGTTTGTCAAGAACCATCACTGAGTTTCTGTCTTTTCCCGGCCTGGCTGGGCACCGAGGACTCAGAGATGAGTCAGACACTGTCTTCGCCCTCAGGGGGCTGATGGTCACAGGGCCTGAGGGACATGGACATATCAACCATCCATCTCAGGATGGCCTGGGGTTCCTGGAGGGTCCTTGGTTGTGTCTTCCTGGCCTGGCTTCCTCAACTGTCCTGCCAGCCCCATTCCTGATCAGCACTGGTCTGAGTGGCCAGCAGGTGAGGACACCCCTTCAGGAATGGCACACGTGGGACTCACCCCTGAGCCTCAGATCCCAGCCTCCTCTGCCCCTGAGCTCCCATGACATGCCATGCTTCCCGCTCCAGCGAGCTGGCTCTCCACCGGGAGCAGTGACCGATACTTGTCTCTGCATCCTCAGCACAGAGTTGGCTCAGAAGGCGAGAAAGGGCCCAACATCAGATGACACCCTGCTGCATGCCGAGTGTGTGCTGGATTCTGTATTGACAAGGACACATCAAGTTCATAGAACAGCCCCATGTTACAGATGAAAGCATTGAGACCATGGAGCTAGGACGTGGCATAGCTGAGATTTAATCCATCTGTCTGACTTCTGGTCCTGCAGTCTTTCCCCTTGACCAGCTGCCCCACCGCGGGTGCACCGTCAGCGCTTGCTGACCGCATGTCCCTGGAGAGGCCTTGGGGACTTGTGTTTGTCTCATCCACTCCTCGCTACTCGGGTGGAGCCCGGGACCTCGTGTGCCTCGCTCATTCACAGATGGTTGAACAAAGAGAACAGCACCCCATTCACCAGTCCGTGGCACCACGAGGCCGCTGCCCTGCCCAAACCACCTGAAGGCAGCATCATGGGGACTTGGGTCTCGGTTTTGAGTGGATCTGCCTGCTCCTCTGGGCTACATGTTTCAGAACAAGAACAGCAAGGCTGGGAAAATGTTCTTGGAAATTACGTGGTTAATTTCGTGTTTTTGTTTAGGCAGGGCTGGGAGTGGGAGCCCATAATTATTAGTATAAGTTTGGGAAAAATACTGAGGCATTCACGGCCAACTGCTTAATAGTTTTCACTGAATTAATTTTAAAATGAGAACCTTGTTTCCCTTATTTAATAGTGGAAAACGACTTCCACATTCTGCCCAGTAACAGCCTGGGTTACGGGCTCTCCACAAACAATATGCACATTAAAGGCATCACTCTGCCCATATGTGGAATGAATAATTTTGTGCAAACTACTTATTATAAGCACACAATGCACTTAAACTTTTTTTTTTTGATTTTGATTTTTTACTGTCGTGGTGACAGATCTAGCCCAGAACTGGACCGTTAAAAAAGACTCTTGACTCTTTCAGGCTGTGAAAAAATGGACTAACATTTGAGAAACGCCATAGGGTTGAAAGGAAATTGTTAACTCACTTGGCCCAACGTCCAGGGCTCCCTGGGCTGGTGTGCGATGCTGGAGAGAGGGTGGCGAGGGGGTTTGAATAGAGGCTGCACTAATTAGGCCAGTGCTAGCTGAAATGAAACATAAGCGTGGGGAGAGGATGCTGGTGGATGGATGGGGTGAGACGCTCACTGAGGGTCATGTCCTGCTTCACCTGTGGATTTGTCCATCTGTCTTTCTTTTTTCCAGTTTTATTGAGATACTATTGACATATAACCCTGTGTAAGTTTGTGTGCAACATGATGATTTGATATATGTATATATTGCAAAATGATTACCACAATAAGCTTAGTTAAAATCATCACCTCACATAGTTACAGACTTATTTTTCCTGTGATGAGAATTTTTAAGTTCTGCTCTCTTAGCGACTTTCATATGTACAATGCGGTATTGTTAACTGTAGTCACCATGCTGTACATTACATGCCTAGGACTTATTTATCTTAAGAGAACATCCATCTCTTCATGCAGAAATTATTTATTGGAGATCTGTCTCGTTCTACATGCTGAATACAAATTTAAAAAATAATATTTATTCCAGCTTCAACAGAGCACAACATCACTTACTTGTCTCATGACCCCATGAGGTAGGTGGTGGTGTTCTGATTCCAGTGATTTCCTCCTGGAGTGTGGTCCTTTTTAGGTATTTATGTTTTAAATTTTAAATGCATAGAATTGGATTAAAGCCCATTATTAGTTTGTGTCACTGTCTTCTTCGGTCCGTTAATGTGCTCACCTCTCTCTCTTCCCCTTTCCCTCCTCCTCACTGTCCTTTCTCCTCCCCCTTCATTCGACCACTAATAAGAAAATACATTTACCTGTGTGCTCTCAGTCACTTTACTGAATTCTGTTCCTGTTATTCCATTTTAATTGTGTTTTCATTGAAGTAAATCTTAGCTGTAGAAAAGTGCACAGCTGTGTACAGTTTGATGAATATCACAATGCGGACATAACTGTGAGACCAGTACTTACTTAAGTCAAGAAATGGAATATCACCATCACCCCAGAAAGCTTGGCTCCTCCCAGTATCTACTCCCTGCCTCCTCCCCCAGGTGAATACAGGCCTGCTTTCCAACACCACAGCCTGGTTTTCCTTGCTTCTGAACTTTATATAGCTAGGGTCGTATCGTACATTCTCATGTTTAGCTTCCTTCACCCAAAGACATGTTTCTGAAATCTGTTCATGTTGTTGTATAGCTATGGTTTACTTGTTTTTATAGATGTATAGTATTATAGTTTATTGATCTTTTCTTTTTTAAAAAAATTTTTTATTGGAATGTAGTTGATTTACAGTGTTGGGTTACTTTCAGGTGTACAGCAAAGTGAATCAGTTATACAAATACATCTATCCACTCTTTTTTAGATTCTTTTTCCATACAGGCCATTACAGAGTATTGAGTAGAGTTCCCTGTGCTATACAGTAGACCCTTGTTAGTTATCTATTTCATATATAGTAGTGTGTATATGTCAATCCCCATCTTCCAATTTATTCCCCCCCGCTCCTTACCCCCGGTAACCATAAGTTTGTTTTCTACATCTGTAACTCTATTTCTGTTTTGTGGATAAGTTCATTTGTACCCTTTTTTTTAAGATTCCACATATAAGCGATACCATATGATGTTTGTCTTTCTCTGTCTGACTTACTTTACTTAGTATGGCAATCTCTAGGTCCATTCGTGTTGCTGCAAATGGCATTATTTTGTGCTTTTTATGGCTGAGTAATATTCCATTGTATATATGTATACATCCTTTTTATCCATTCCTCTGTCGATGGACATTTAGGTTGCTTCCATGTCCTGGCTATTATAAATAGTGCTGCAGTGAACATTGGGGTGCATGTCTCTTTTCGAATTACAGTCAATCTTTTTATCTGCTGGCCAACATTTGGGTTGTGTGTGGTTTGTGACTGAGTAACATTACTATGAATACAGGTGTAAATGTGTTATGATGCACATACACTTGTGCCTCTGTTGGGTATATACCTAGGAATGGAATTGCTGAGCTATAGGGTTCAGATGTGTTCACTTTTAGTGTGTAATGCCATGTGGTTTTCCATAGTGACCACACCATTTTAACTCTCCCGTCAGCAGCAAAACAGAGTTCCCATATCTCAACATCCTTGCTAACACTTGGTGTTGCCTGTGTTAAGTTGTAGCCATTCTGATGGGTGTGTGGTGGTGTCTTACTGTGGTTTTGATTTGCATTTTCCTGATGACAAATTATACACTCAGCACTATTTCATATGTTTTTTGACCACTGAATATTCTCTTTTGTGAAGTGTCTATCCAAGTCCTTAAAAATTTTTTTCAGGGGTGATAATTTACCTTTTTCTATGTAGAAGATCTTCATTCTATTTTTTTTTTTTTTTTTTTTTGCGGTATGTGGGCCTCTCATTGTTGTGGCCTCTCCCGTTGCGAAGCACAGGCTCTGGACGCGCAGGCTCAGCAGCCATGGCTCACGGGCCCAGCCGGTCCATGGCATGTGGGATCTTCCCGGACCGGGACACGAACCCGTGTCCCCTGCATCGGCAGGCGGACTCTCAACCACTGCGCCACCAGGGAAGCCCAAGATCTTCATTCTAGATCTAAGCCCTCTGTTAATCAAGTGGGCTACAAATATCTTTTCCCACTCTGGCTTGTCCTTTTCCTCTCTTCATGGTGCCTTTTGAAGAGTAGAAGCTCTTAATTTTAAAACAGTCTGCTTTATCAGTTGTTATTTTTATGGTTAGTGCTTGAGTCCTAATTAAGAAATCTTTGCCTACCTCAAATTGTGAAAATAGTCTCTCGTATTTTCTTCTTGAAGCTTGGATGTTTTACACCTCATATTTAGATCTATAATCTATCTGGATTTTATTTTTGTGTACGGTGTGTGGTAGGGGTCAAATTTCATTTTTTTAAAAATATGGAGTATAATTGCTTCACAATTATATAATTATTGGAGTATAATTGCTTCACAATACCATGTTAGTTTCTGTTGCACACCAAAAAATCAGCCATATGCATACACATGTCCCCATATCCCCTCCCTCTTGAGCCTCCCTCCCGTCCTCCCTATCCCACCCCTCCAGGTCATCACAGAGCACTGAGCTGATCTCCCTGTACTATGCTGCTGCTTCCCAACAGCCAACTATTTTACATTCGGTAGTGTATATATGTCGATGCTACTCTCACTTTGCCCCAGCTTCACCCTCCCACCCTGTGTCATCAAGTCCATTCTCTATGTCTACTTTTTTATTCCTGCCCTGCAACTAGGTTCATCAGTACCATCCTTTTTTTTTTTTTTTAAGATTCCATATATGAAATATATGGTATTAGCACATGGTGTTTGTTTTTCTCTTTCTGACTTACTTCACTCTGTATAACAGACTCTAGGTCCATCCACCTCACTACAAATAACTCAATTTCATTTCTTTTTATGGCTGAGTAATATTCCATTGTATATATATGCCACATCTTTATCTGTTCCTCTGTCAGTGGACATTTAGGTTGGTTCTAGGTCCTGGGTATTGTAAATAGTGCTGCAATGAACATTGTGGTGCATGTCTCTTTTTGAATTATGGCTTTCTCAGGGTATATGCCCAGTAGTGGGATTGCTGGGTCATATGGTAATTCTATTTTTAGCTTTTTAAGGAACCTCCATACTGTTTTCCATAGTGGTTGTATCAATTTACATTCCCACCAACAGTGTAAGGGGGTTCCCTTTTCACCACACCCTTTCCAGCATTTATTGTTTCTAGCTTTTTTTTTTTTTTTTTTTTTTTTTTTTTTTGCTGTACGCGGGCCTCTCACTGCTGTGGCCTCTCCCGTTGCGGAGCACAGGCTCCGGACACACAGGCTCCGCGGCCATGGCTCGCGGGCCCAGCCGCTGCGCGGCATGTGGGATCTTCCGGGATAGGGGCACGAACCCGTGTCCCCTGCATCGGCAGGCGGACTCTCAACCACTGCGCCACCAGGGAAGCCCTAGCTTTTTTGATGATGGCCATTCTGACCGGTGTGAGGTGAATACCTCATTGTAGTTTTGATTTGCATTTCTCTAATAATTAGTGATGTTGAACATCTTTTCATGTACCTCCTGGCCATCTGTATGTCTTCCTTGGTGAAATGTCTATTTAGGTCTTCCGTCCATTTTTTAACTGGATTGTTTGGTTTTTTGATTTTTTTAAAAACATTTATTTATTTTATTTATTTTTATTTTTGGCTGTGTTGTATCTTCGTTGCTGCGTGCAGGCTTTCTCTAGTTGCGGCACACGGGGACTACTCTTTGTTGCGGTGCGTGGACTTCTCATTGCGGTGGCTTCTCTTGTGGCAGAGCACGGGCTCTAGGCGTGCGGGCTCAGTAGTTGTGGCGCACAGGCTCAGTAGTTGTGGTGCATGGGGTTAGTTGCTCCATGGCATGTGGTATCTTCCCAGACCAGGGCTTGAACCCGTGTCCCCTGCATTGGCAGGTGGATTCTTAACCACTGAGCCAACAGGGAAGGCCCTGTTTTTTTGATATTGAGCTGCATGAGCTGTTCGTATATTTTGGAGATTAATCCTTTGTTGTTTCATTTGCAAATATTTTCTCACATTCTGAGGGTTGTCTTTTTGTCTTGTTTATGGTTTCCTTTGCTGTGCAAAAGCTTTTAAGTTTAATTAAGCCCCATTTGTTATTTTTGTTTCTATTTCCATTACTCTAGGAGGTGGGTCAAAAAAGATCTTGCTGTGGTTTATGTCAAAGAGTGTTTTTCCTATGTTTTCCTCTAAGAGTTTTATAGTGTCTGGTCTTACATTTAAGTCTTTAATCCTTTTGGAGTTTATTTTTGTGTACGGTGTTAGGTAGTGTTCTAATTTCATTCTTTCACATGTAGCTGTCCAGTTTTCCCAGAACCACTTATTGAAGAGGCTCTCTTTTCTCCATTGTATGTTCTTGCCTCCTTTGTCATATAAATTAGGTGCCCGTATGTGCATGGGTTTATCTCTGGGCATTCTATCCTTGATCTATACCATTGATCTATAGTTCTGTTTTTGTGCCAGTACCATACTGTCTTGATTACTGTAGCTTTGTGGTATAGTTTGAAGTTGAGGAGCCTGATTCCTCCAACTCCATTTTTCTTTCTCAAGATTGCTTTGGCTACCTGGGGTCTTTTGTGTTTCCATACAAACTGTAATATTTTTTGTTCTAATTCTGTGAAGAATGCCATTGGTAGTTTGATAGGGATTGCACTGAATCTGTAGATTGCTTTGAAGTTTCATTTTTTTAAGTATAGAAATTGAGGGAGCCAGCAGTTTTTATGAAATACCATGTCCTTTCTCCACTCTCCCTTAAATCAATTCAGTGAGTGGGTCTATTTCTGCATTTTCTGTTCTGTTCCATTGGTCTGTTTCTTTTTTTGCCAATTTCACAGTCTTAGTGCAGTTTTCCAATGAGGCTTGATATCTAATAGTGGATGCCACTTCATTTTTCTTCACGATTACCCTGGCTGTTCTTGGATGTTTGGATTTTAATATAAATTTTAGAATTAGCTTGGTGATTTCCACACATGAAAAGACCCTGCTGGGATTTTGATTTAGATTGCATTGACTCTCTAGATAAATTTGAGAAGATAAATGTAGAATTTGCAAATTCATGTTTGGGATCTTTTGGTGCATGAATATGATATATCCCTCTTAAGTCTTAATTTCTCTCAATAATGTTTTGTAATTTTCTATGTGGCGGTCTTGCACGTATTACATTAGATTTATCCATAGCTTTTTGATGTTATTGTAAATGCTATCTAAAAAATTTCTTTTTCTGTTTATTGCAGATTGACACCCAATTGATTTTTGAGGATTCAACCTATGTGTACTGACTTTGTCAAGTTCACTTATTAATGTTGATCATTTGTTTCTAGATTCTTCTTGTCATCTGTGAATGCTAACAATTTTCTTTCTTTCTTTTTAATTCTTACATATTCTGTTTCTTTTATCCCTATCTAATGTAATTTTATGTTTGTTATTCTATTTCCTTAAAATAGTTTTATCCAAAAAATAATTTTCATCACATACATATGTGTACCTAAACAACATATTGTTTAGTTTAGTTGAATATGAACTTTAATCTGTATGCTGGGACTCATTTTTTAAAATCCAGTGTTACGTTACTGGTCATGGCAGGTGCCTCTAGTTCATTCATTTTCACTGCTGTGTAATGTTTCATTGTATGAATATACCATTGTTATTACCCACTCCAGTTGATGAGTATTTGGATTGTTTCCAGTATTTAGGCTGTTTTCCAGTCTTGACTTGAGTTTCCTTCTAGTCCCAGCTTCCTAACTCACGAAGAAGGCCTTATGTCATCTGACTCCTAGACTGAAGCATTCACCTCCGGGCCTTTGCACCTGCTGTTCTATGCATGAAATACTCCTCTTCACCTTGCTCTCCCGCCATCCCCCTTGTTCACTGCTGAATTCCTCAGGACCAAGCACAGGGTCAGGCATGGCCTGGCAGGTCAATAAGACTTGGACTGAATAAAAACTGGAAGGATTAAATAGTCTCGGGTTCAAATCCCAGCTCTGCCATCTCCTAAATTCTGTGATTATGGGAAAATTACTTAGCTTCTCTGAGCTTCAGTTTTTCCTCTTGAGTAGAACAGAGATGATGATACTTAGTTTGTGTGGTTACCATGAGATAACTTTATTAAACCACTTACCATGGGATGGCACGGCCCTTCATTCTGCTCTGGCCTCTGTCTCCAGGCTTATGGTTAACAGGGGGTCTTGCTGTTGGACAGGGGTTCCTCACCATCGCTTGTTGCCCTGGCCTACCATCCTGCTCACTGAGGTTGGACGAGGGAGCAGGCAGGAGGGATCACTCACTCATTCAGCAAACATTTCCTGGGCTCCTGCTGTGTGTTAGCAACTGTCCTAGATGCTGCAGCTTGATCAGTGAGTAATATAGACAAAAGTCTCTAACTTCCAGGAGCCTATTTTCTAGTGGGTGGAGACAGTAAGAAAGGAAAATAGAGAGTATGTCATTTGGTAACAAGTGCAACAGAGAAAAAAATGAGCAGGGAAGAGAGATGGAAGTGCTGGAGGGGGGTATTTGGCATACCTGAGGAAAGGCCTCAGGGACCATGTGATGTTTGAGCAAAGGTCCGAATTGTGGGAATAAGCCATGAAGATATCTGGGGAAGAGCATTCCGGGAAAAGTGCACAGTAAATGCAAAGACCCTGAGGCTAGAGCGTGTTTGGCATGTGTGAGGGCTAGCCGGGAGGCAGGTGTGGCTGGAGCACTTGTTTGCTTGTTTGGTCAGTCATTTCACAGACATTTAATGAGCACCTGTATGTGCCAAGCTTTGTTCTCGGCACTGAGGAGATAATGGTGACCAACTCAGGTCAAGTGCTGCCCTCAATGATCTCATATTTTTGTGGAGGAGACGAACAATAAACTAACAAACAGGCGAGACAGTCTGCTGTCAACACAGCAGCCCGAGTGATCCTTTTATTCTGTGAGTCAAATCTGTCTCTCCTCTGTCATTGATCCTTGCTCTTGTGAGATGACTCCCCGTTTCACTCAGAGCAGGAGCCCGAGTCCTCACGGTGGCCTGCAGTATGATTCTGGAGCCCTCTGACCACAGCATCGTTTACTTCTCTCCTTTTTACTTCCTCCACTCCAGCCAGGCACACTGCAGTGTGCCCTCGCACTGTCTGTTCCCCTGGTGGGGCATGCCCTTCCCCCAGATATCTGCGGGACAAACTCCTCCTCTTCTCTGTGGCGCCCACCTCAACACCCTATTTTAAAATGCCCCCCTCGACCCACCCTGTCATGCCTAATCTCATTACTCTGCTCAGTTACTTTTCAAATAACTTCACATTCTAACAGCCTATACAGTTAACTTATTTATCCTGTTTATGATGTATTATTTGTCTCCCCTTCTGGTATGTAAGCTCCAGGAGGGAAAGGGTTTTTGTTTGTTTTGTTCATTTCCCAAACATCTACTACAGCTTCTATGTACATAATAGGTACTTAGTAAGTATTTGTTGAATGAGAAAAAAATTGATGTTGTGTCTGGTAGTATGATATATGGTGATTTATAGAAAAGGCAGGGTGAGAGCCTGGGGACTGACAGGGTGGAGGTGCTGTTTTGGCTGGGTGGTGATGGGCTCTCTGGGGCAGTGGCATCTGAGCACAGGCCTCAGTAGAGTGAGGGAGGGGCCCAGTGCTCTTCAGGGAACAGGCAGCCTGACCGTAGTGGGAGCTAGCGACTAGGGTGGGACAGAAAGAAACAGAGGCAGGTCTGCTGACCCTAAGTGGTGTCTTTTAGGCACATCTTCCAGTATATTTGAGTCGACCTGAACATGGATCCTTGGCCCCTCCTCCACTTTGCCTCTTTTTTCAAAACACGTTGGCCTGGAACATTCTGTGTCAGGGGAAGAACATGGGGCTTGGCATTGGGAGTCCAGGGCTGGGCCCCCAGCTCACTGAATTATAGGCGAGTTAGACCCCTCTTAGGCCTTGTTTCTCTCATCTCTTAACATGGAGATAACATCATGTACCTCCTAGCTTACTTGAGGGATACACTTGGACAATAGATTTGGAAGGGCCTCGTGTCCACTTGTCAGCATCTGTCGGCTGAGGACGGTGGGAGAAGACCCACGGGAGCAGAATGTGGGGCTCCCTGTGTGCAGAGCGCTGGTCTGCACCCTTCTCCAGCACAAACCCCCGTAGTGCTTATGGCAGCTCTTGACACAGTTCCTGGTGCCGTCCTGACACTGTTCCCCCATATTAGAGATGTGCAGAGTGAGGCAGAGAGCCTCAATAGCTTGTCCAGATCACATAGCTAGTGAGATTCGAACCCACGGCTGCTGTTATACTGCACCCTTGAACATTAGTGGTAGATCTGGCCTAACTTCCTCCTTCCCTAAGGCCATTGTACAGATTGGGAGACTGAGACCCAGACTGGGGAGTAGCCTGTAAAGCCACACCCATGGGCATAGCAGAGTCTGTACTAGAACCCGGGTCTCTGGGCCCCCAGCCCTCTCCGGGCCCTATCCATTGCACCTGGTTCAGGTGACTCGACCTACAGGGTTACCGGGAGGGCAGGAGCATCTGGGAGCCCCTTCTCCTCCTGAGTCATAATGGGCCGTTTCCTGTTGCTCTGAAGGGTTGTTCCAAGGGCTTGCTGGGGCAAAGGTAAAACTTTACAGAGCTTCTGGAAAGAAGAAACCTGAGTGTAAATCAGGTTTATGGCCTGGATAATAAAGTGTCTATTCCAACTGATACTTTATTCCTCAGTCCTCTTGATTCCTTCCATATGAAGCCTTCTGTGCTTGGGTCATGGCAGCCCTCGGTGGTTTCATTTGTCAGTTATTAGGAGCCGGGGCTTGTCAGTCGGAGAAGACAGAATTCAGGGGATTCAGACCACAGTCTGTGGGCCTCAGATTGTCCTGCCCCTTGACGGTTTGATAGCGAGTGAATGCACGTCTTCAGCACACATTCTCTGAGCTCCTGCTGGGTTCCAGGCTGGGCACTGGGGACAGAGAACTTCTAGGTTAGGATGGGACACAAATGTGCAAACTGACAATTACAACACAGTAGGCAAGTGTAGGTAGCTGGGTGGGAGGGTGGGGCAGCACCCAAGGCAGCCTGGCAGCAGATCAGGGAGGGCTTCCAGAGGAGATGACGTCTAATCTGAGGCAAGAGAGGTGAGCTGGAGTTACAGCTGCAGGGGGAAGGCAGAGGAACCGTCATACGCAAAGACAGGAGAAAAGATGGAGTTTAGCTCATGTGAGGCTGGAGAGACAGGTCTTACAGCAAGAGAAGGGAGTACTTTACTGTATGGAGTGCTCAGAAAGCTTCCGGGAAGAGGTGGCATTTGAGCTGGGTGTTAGAGGATGGAAAGGACTTCATCAGCAGCAGATAACCTTCGCAAAGGCCGAGAACTGTGAAGTGACGTGGTGAGTGTGGATAGCAACGAGCAGTTCCAGTTCTAGCGGGGTGTTGCGAAGGCGGGGGTGGAGGTGAGGAAGTCGGCGGGATCCCATGGTGAAAGGCCTCGTGTGCCATGAAGCAGCTTGAAACTCCCTAGCAGTGTGCTGGGAAGTCGGAGCAGAGGACCCTGGCTCCTCCTGCCTCCGATGTCCAGAACAATCTAAATTGAGCCGCGCTGCTGCTTGCCCCCCATCAAAGCAAGGTGGCTCCCCTGTTCCCAGATTGCTGAGCTGCTGATGTTTATAATTACAGCATCCCACCGTCAGAATCTTTGTTCATCAGGCTTCATGAGCCTGATTTGTTTGACGGGCACTGGTCCTCGCTTATAATGGGGAACAGAAGCAGGGCGGCACGCTGCCCGGGGATTCATCAGGGTGGGTGTGGCCTGGCCCAAGGGGCTCCGCTGGGCCCCTGAGGTGTCCTGGCCCTGGCCAGGTGGCCCCAGGAGCAGCCTGTGAGGCCCCATGCCTGGCAGTGCCTAAGGGGAGGCTAGACATGTGGTCAAGGAGAGCTTTGGACGCAGCCTAGAGTGGGAGACGCAGAAAAGAGAGGCTCTGGGGTGGGAGCGCCCTGAGCGTGAGACCTGGGCCAAGCATCTCACTTCTTGGCATCAGTGGCTGATGCTTCCTGGGGCTGGGGGATTAGCTGAGGTGCTATCTGTGGCAGTTCCCAGCACAGAACAAGTGCTCAGTGATCATTCATTCCCCTACTTTTTTCTAGCACAGGTGAGCAGACTGACTATTCCGTCCCGGGAAGCTAGAGGTGAGGTAGACGTGTGTCAGGAGGGCGTGTTAGGAACATCACCCTCACTCCACCTCTGAGGTGGTGCCTGTCCCATCATCATTCCTAGCCCCGCCCATTGTCCTTATCTATTTAAAGCTCCATAATTCACAAAGTGCCTCTGTACTCTCAATCTCATTTGACCTGTATGACAACCCCACAGGGCAGAATTTGTCACTCATGTTTTTTTCAGGTGAGGTGCCCAAGGCCCCAGAGAGGGGAATTAAGTTTCCCAAGGTCACACAGTTGGCAAGTGATGGAGTCAGGACTCACCCCCAGGACCTTTCCCAGAGTGCTTGGGCTCCTCTGGCCTTCTCTGCCCTCCTCCTTCCCCAGACACCGCTGGAGCACCTACTGTGGGAGCTGGGACATTCTTGCCTTAGAGGAGCTAATGCATGGGTGTCAACAGGTGGGCAGAGTTGTTTCACACTCTTCCACGCAGGGCATGAGAGAGAGGACACACAGGAGCACAGGAGAGGGGTCAAGAAGTGTGTCTTGGAGGACGTGCACACTAGAGCAAGACTCCTAGTAAGAGAGGGACTTCTCTGAGGGGAAGGGCTTTCCTGGCAGAGGAAACAGCGTGTACAAAAGCAGGAGGCCAGCTTTTGCTGAAGGACCTTGGCCCTTTTCATTCATGGGAGGAAAACTGACATTTTCAGGACATTCTGGTTTTGCTGCTCATAGATCCCTTTGGGGTAATGGCTCAGGAAGGCAAGTAAGGCTCTTTGTCCTGATGGATGGGGTGGACCAGGGCAAAGGCAGCAGGGTTCATACCAGGTCTGGGTTCAGACTGTGCCAGCTCCACGACTGACCTGTGTCTTTGGGCAAGTCTTCCTGCCCCTCTGGACCTCTCTGTGAGACATGAGGTTGAAGAGTCTCATGCGGGAGGGAGTTATGGTCTGAGCTGCCATCAGGTGAGGCTCCTGGATTTTCCCAGGGCTGGGTTGCTGGGATTCTTGGGCCTTTGGTTTTAGATTTCTCCAAGTACAAAGTGTTTCTGAGCTGCTCCAAAGGGAAATGGTTGGCCAGATGCTCCCAGGTCAGGCAAGGGAACAGGCAGGAGGGTTAACAGGGCTTGAGTTGGGAGGCATTTCTGACTTTGTTGGGAGGAGAATAGAGAACACGACAGTTTCTCTGGTTGAGTGGGGAGGGAGTGCTGGGTGTGTGTGTGATGGAGTGGGCACCTGACCCCCTGAGGATTTTCATTCTCAGAGCCCTGAGGATGTTGGATCGGGCAGTTTGCTTCTCCTGTCAGAAAACCTACCCTCCAGGAGTTTTGTGCTTGAACCTGCTGTGGCTCCCTATTGCCACCGATAAGCCATAAGCACCTTGAGAGGCAGGCAGCAAAACGGCAAAATGACAGGCACTGGGGTCAGACAGACCTTGGTTTGAGTCCTGGCCTGACCTCTTTATGTGGAAAGCACTTCACACAGGAACTGGCTCTGAGTGTTCATTTTGAGGGTCCATCTGTTTGTCCAGAGCTCACACAACCACAGCGACCCTCTGGAGCCAGGAGGCCTTGATGCCGCTGGTTGTCGAGTCCCAGCTGGGCCGTTGATTGTTCAGAAGAGCTGGGGGCTCTTTCAAAGGAAACTGCAGTCAATTAGTGGAGAGTGGAATTTGAAAGGCCCAAATCCCTTTTTTCCCCCAAACTTCAAATCTGGTTTTCGTCAGTGGCTTTGAAAACAAATACTGAAAGAACCCTTTTTTTGATTATTTTTTTCCATCTCCCCTTTTCCCTACCCTCCTTTGCATGTTCTTGTTTCCCAGGCTTTTATCTCTTTGCAGAGTCAGCTCTGGCAGCTCAGCCCGCCTGCCTGCCTTGGCCACACTATGGTGGCCAAGCAGGTGGCCATTGGGGTGGCACAGCCCCCTCCCTCCCAGTGCTGGTGGTTGCTGGGAGAACCCCGTGTGACACTTTTACCTGTGAGTTGCAGTCCCTCCTGAGCCCCTCTGGTGCATCTCCATGTTCCCTGGGCCCAGTCCAGAGAAGGGGTCAGTACGGGTGTCCTAAGGGAGCAGTGGGAAGGAGGTGGATGGACAGAATGCCATCAGGGAGCAGAGAGGACTTCACAGCGGGAGAGGCACAGAGCTGGGTCTTCAGGGAGGTGTTCTGGCCACCCATCACTGCCTCATCCATCTGCTGAGTTACTGACTCATTCATGCCACAAACATCCACTAAACATCCACTGAACATCCACTGACCTGGGCCAGCCCCTGTGCTGGGGACCCCAGATGAACAGACACAGCATTAGCCCTAAATGAGCCAGAGCCTGCTGGAGGAGAGTATGTAACAGCTGTGTCCACCCAGGGTGAGCAGGGCTGGGATGGAGAGAGGAGAAGCCAGAGCTAGAAGAGGCACCAGCCTAACCTGTAGTAGTCAGAAAAGGCTTCCTGGAGGAGGTGGCTGATGAACTGAGTCCTGAAGGATGAGTTAGGAGTTTGCCAAGGAAAAGGGTGAGGAAGGACATTCCGGGCAGATAGGTTCAGAGAGCAGAGGCCCAGAGTCAGTAAAGAGCCAGACTGCTCTGTGGGAGGTTGGGGGTAGCTGTACCCTGAGAGCAGGTCATGGTGAGAGGTGGGCAGAGGCCAGGCTGTAGAGGGCCTTGAGGGCCAGGCTGAGGCCTGTGCTGTCTGCATCTTGTTGTAATTCTCTGTGCTTGACTGTCCCATTAACTCCTAAGGGCAGGGAGGCTGTGTCAGGTTCGCCTCTGAAACCGTATGTCATCTGGTGTAGTTTAATCTATAGGACAGCCTTGTGAGGTAGTTGTTATCCCCATTTCACAGATGAGGAAACTGAGGCTCAAAGATAATAAGGTCACAGTCCTGCTCTGAATCTCAGCTGAGCCTAGACTCTGGGAGCTGCCTCAACATAGGCGGTGTGTGTGTGTGTGTGTGTGTGTGTAGGTCTGTTGTATAATGGAACAGGGTAAGGGTAGGGGCAGCAGAGTGGCTGAGGGGCCAGACTGCCTGGGTTTCAAATCCTGCCATTACTTCTTTGGTGACTTTGGGTCAGTTACTTAACTTTTCTGCCTGATAACGTTCCTCCTCTGTGTAGTGGGCACAGTGCTGGTGCTCCCCACCTTATCAGGCTGTGGAGAGAAGGGAGGGAGACAGCATGATGCCCACACATAGCGAGTGCTCAGTAAACCCTGTGGTGGTTAGACTCTACATACCCATCCGACAGGCAGGCTCAGATCCAGGCCCCTCAGACAGATGGGCAGAGCCCTGGGGATCTCAGAAACCTGCCATCAGATGAAAAGCTGAGATCCAGGGAGGAGCAGGTCGGGATTTTAGCCAGAAAAGGTGTGTGGGGACTGGCCTGTTTTTAAACCAGATGCGTAGCTTTTTTATATTCCTTCTCTTTGGTTACAACAAAAAGTAGTTGAGTCATTAACTTGTTCTGGATGCAGACTCAGATATTTTCCCTATTTACTGGACATTCTTCATGAAGGGAGTTGGTGTTTGCCTGGCCTGAAGCCTGGCTGCCCGAGGAACGGGCTGAGTTGTGCTGGGTAGGCACCTCAACTCCAGCTTCCGGGTATCACATCCCTGCCTCATGGGATGGGGCCCAGCACAAAGGCACACCCATTGTGGTGTATCTTCTTTTCCTTTTCTTCTCCTTGACTGGCTGCCCTGGTGCCCCCTGTACAGGGGGAGGGGCCAGCCAGTCCAGTGGGCTGCAGAGAAAGCCATGGAACCAGCTGCAGCAGGCGGCTGACCTCCTCCACACGACGACGACATGGTGTATGACATAGGATGACAGGGTCTACAGTATGACCTTGTCATAGGGCTAGCTATCCCTTCTCTGAGCACTCAGAATATTATTAACACTAACAGTGACAGTCTATTGAATATCTAAAATGTGCTGGTCCTGGGTAAGCTATTAACGTATATTATTTTAATTTAAATCTCACCTTTCTATGATTTGTCAAGTGTATTATCCCTATTTACAAAATAAAAATGTAAACTGAGGCTTGGTGAAGTGTCAGACCTGGGGCTCGAATCCGGGACCATCAGGAGCAAAGCCTCAGCTTTTAGCCACAGCTACCCTCTGCTGGTTTCCTCAGGCAGAGCCTGGTAGGGAGCTTGAGGAAAATGGAGTCCTATGGGGGAGGGCGTCTGCACACTGGGAAGCCCGACAGCAATGCTGGCCATCCTTGCTACTGGCTTCCCCAAGCCTGGGGGTCTATAAATATGCACTGAGTAAACCTGGGTTTGCTGTCAGCCCAGGATAGAGGGCTGGAAAAAAAACCGCACCCTGTCTCCGAGGTAAGACAGGAAAGAAAATATTATCGTCACCCTCTGGTGGATCCAGGCCCGGCCCCGTCAAATTGTGAATCACCTGAGAGTCTGGTTTCATGGCAACCGTAGGAAAGAGCCAAGGTTCCAAGCAAAACAACGTGTGTGCATCTACTTGGAATTTATTGATTGATTTATAGGGAGCCTCCTGCCAGCCCTGAGGAGATGGACAGGCCTTCTCAGAGTTGCCACCCTGTGGGCCAAGGGGAGAGGGAAGGAGATAGCCCACCGGGACCAAGGAAAACGCCTCCAAATGTGGTGAGAAAGCCCAGCTGTGGGCTGGAGAGGCTTCCCCAGAAGCCTGGCCGGATGGCCGCAGACCTGGTGCAGCTCGGAGGGGCAGCAGGGGCCTGGCAGAGCCCACAGACCACATCCTCCCTTAGCCTCCCCTGGGGTCATGCTGGAGAGTGTGGTCATTGTCAGGTAGCTACTCTGCGTCACCTGGTGTAGTTCAATCTCTAGAACAACCCTATGGGGGGGTATTATCCCCATTTTACAGATGAGGGAACTGAGGCTTAGAGAGAATAAGGACTTGCTTGAAGTCACATAGTTCCCAGTGGCAGATCCTGGTTTCAGTCCTTTGTTATTCAGGCTTGTGCTGTCAGTGTGAAGCTGAAAGACCCTGGACGCAACCGGTCCAGCTCACTCCCCCTGACCCCAGTTTGTGGATGAGGAAGTCCAGGCGCCAAGGTGGGACGTGACTTGCCTGAGCTCTTCTGGTGAGTCAAGGCAGCCCCTAACCACAGCAGCCACCTTCCCATTGCTGCCTCTGTTTTCTAGCTGCCTGGACCGGCCCTGCCTCTTCCAGTGGCCTTCCTGACCGGTTCCTCCATGGTCACTTCTGGTTTTATGTCCGTTGGCTCCTTCTGCCTTTTGGCTTCTGGGTGTGTGAAATTTTAGGGGTGGAAAGGAACTTACTGACTGCCGTCTGGCCTGAGGCTGCAGTGAGAGGAGCTGGCTAGGGCCACACAATGGTGGCAGTTGGGGCGTGGACACGGGACTCCCCGCTCCCAGGCTCTGTGCTGCTTCAGTGGCCCACTGGGGTTGGGAGGCAGCCAGGCTGGGGAAAGAGGGAGGACAGACCAGGTTCAGGACTGCCGTGGCCACTTATAGACTCTGTGACTCTGCAGTGGCCCCTGGTTAACCCTGTGCAGGTCTTGGCCTTATGTGTCTGCTGAGGGAGGGACCTGGACTCCTGACCAGCTAGGCCTTTGCTGACATGGAGGAAACCTGTCCTTTTAGGCCAATATCTGTTTCGCTCAGTCTTTCCTTCCTGCAGCCAATGCCCAGTGTAGTTGCTGTGATGGTTAACAAGCCGGCAGGCACTCTTTCCTTTGGATCTTTGGTGTCCATCACCAAGCAGGCCTGTAGTTGTTATCTGTCAAAATGAAAAGAAACACAGAAACCCCCCTTTCCTCAGTGATGCTCTCCCTGGTTCCCCTGCCATGTACACTGCCATGTACACATGCCATGTACAAGGGGTCGGGCACCCCCTTGGACATAGCATGGCAGTTACCACCACGGTTACGGATCCTGCTTCACACCCAACCAGAGTGCACTCTCTAAGCCTAAACTGGATGCTGGCTCTCTCCTGCCCTCAGGACAGCATCTAAGCTCTGGGGTCTGGCCCACAGGGGCCAACTTCTCTCACACATGTCCAGTCAGCATCCTGGCATTGGATCCTCCAGCCAGGCCCCCCTGAAGCATGAGGTTCTTTCATGCCCATGTCCTCTGCTCACACGTGTCCTGTTTTAGGAACTTTCTTCTCTTTCCTGTCTGCTTGGCACACGCCTGTCCATGCCTGCTTGAGTGCTCAGCAATCTTGGTGGTTATGGTGCCGCTCACGAGGGGGATGGTGACATTTCCTTCCCAGTGATGGGGTCACTGCAAGGCCTCTGTCCGGCATGCTCTGCCCAGTGCTGGCGAGACCCTCGCGTATTGGATTGAGTGTCTGTTCCAGCCAGGAGGTCAAGCTTGGCCCTGGGGGGATTATTTTGGATCTTGGCCAAGGTCATGGGTGAAAGGGGACAGCAGTTGAAGCTCACTTGTATCTTTCTTCCACTAAATCTGGAACAGTTCGATTTTGCCATCCTCAGGACATAGCCCAGATTCTTAGAACCCTGGGGTCCAGGGTGGGCTTCAGTGTATGTGCACAATCTTATGATGCATTCATGCATTTTTCTAGCAGGAGGGTTCACAGTTCCACACATTCTAGGAGCGACGTCTCTGGTCTCATTGTTCCCTGCTGACTCTCACTGTGCTCTACCCGCAGGGACCCACTTGTAGCTCTTCAGCCCCAAACATCCTCCCACCTCCAACCTCCTTTACACAATCACACCTCTCATATTCTGTAGCTCAGTTTAGAAGCCCCCTCCTCCTGGAAGCCTCTCCTGATCTTACAGGCTGGGTCAGGCACCTTCTTGCTCCCAGTGCTTTGTGTGGCCTTTGTCAGCACACCAGGGAAGGGCTGGGTCTCGGCGTGCCCCTTTATGTCCCCAGTGCCCCCAGCAGAGGGCCAGTACAGAGTAGCTGCTCAGTGCAGGGCAGCGGGAAGGAAGGAAGAAAGGAAGCAGCTGAGAAGCCCTGCCTGGGAGACAGTCTCGCGGCCGCTGTCACCTTCCATCTACTCACTCGTCGTTTAGTAAGTGGGCTGGGGCATGCTGTGTGTGAGGGGCTCGGAGCCCAGGTGGATCAGAACTGGTCCTGCCCACAAGGAGCTGAAGAAGCTGAGGTCGGGACAGTGCAGCTCACAGAAGAATCCAAGAGTGGTCCTGGCCCCCCGCATGCAGTCTGTGAGGAAGCGTCTTCAGAAACACACCACAGGGCAGAGCAGGGAGAAGCAGAAAATGGCAGGTGACCAGTGGGTTCACAGAAGGCCCAGCAGGCATTCGCTGAGGGAGTAGGGGGAGAATTGAAGACTGGTGAAATGGGAAAGAAAAGAAAAGACAGGTAAAGCGCAGGTTGGAATCAGAGATGGGAGTCCTCTGTGTGAGCTGGAATCAGAGAAACCTGGGTGTGGATTTCAGCTGTATTCATACATCCTAAATCTTTTTTATTTCTTTTTTCTGCCTTTCCATTCTGGCTAGGACCTCCAGAATATAATATGTAAAATTTTTATATAGCACATACTATGTAATATAGTTGGACTGGAGGCTGGAGGATGGAAGTCAAGGATGGAGGGCACCGTTTCTGCTTCCAGTGTCAACGGGAGGTCTTTCAATAGCTTATCACTAACTGTGAAATTGACTGTTAACTTTTTCTAAATACTCTTTATCATAGTAAGGAAGTTCCTTTCTTTTCCAGACTGACTAACAGTTTTCTTTTAAAATCATGAATGGGTGTTGAATTTTATCAAATGCTTTTTCTGCAATTATTGAGATGCTCATTTTGTTTTTAAATCTGTTAATGTGATGAATAACATTAAATGATAAACCAACTTTGAATTCCTTGAATATACCCAACCTGGTCATTATGTAGTTTTCCTATTTATGTACTGTTAGATTCAGTTTATTAATATGTTATTTAGAATTTTCCCATCTATGTTCATGATTGAAATTAACTTATAGTTTTCCTTCCTCATACTGTCTTTTTTTGAGGCTTGATATCAGGGTTTTCCTAGCCTTACACAGTGAATTGTGGAGTATTCCCTCTTCTAGTTTCTGGAAGAGTGAGTATAAGATTAGAAGTATTTCTTCCTTGAACGTTTGGTAGAAGTCACTGGAAAAGGGATCTGGGCCTGGAGTTTTCTTTGTGGGAAGATTTCAGACCATTTATTTAATTACTTGAATGCCTATAGGACTAATCAGGTTTTCTATTCCTTCTTTAAAGTTTTGTTAAATTATATTTTCCTAGGAATTTGTCCATTTCGACTACGTTTCAAAATTATTGGCATAAAGGCATTTAAAATATTGTCTAAGTATCTTTATGTTTCCTGTAGCATCAAGTGTTGTCTTGTTTTTCATTCCTGGTATTACTTATTTGTACCTCCTACTTTTTTCTTGTGATCTGTCTTGTCTGTTGTTTGTCAATCTTACTTTTGTTTTCAAAGAACCAACTTTAGGCTAATTTATTGATCCTCTCTATTGTGTATGTGCACATCTGTGTATATTTTCTGTATTATTGATTTCTGCTTATATCTTTATTATTTCTCTCATCCTGCTTTATTTTGCTCTTTCAAAAAAAATCTTGAAATGAACATTTAAGTCATTAAATCTCAACATTTCTCTTCTGATAAATGTGTTTAAGACATTAAAAACCATAAAGTTTTCTTAAGTACTGCTTTAGCAGTATCCCACAGTTTTGATATATAGATTTCTCATTATCAATTACTTCAAAATATTTTCTAATTTCCATTCTATTTTTTGACCCACAGTTCCGGGGCATCTTTTCAATTTGCAAACTTATGAGATTTCGAGTTACCTTTTACATTGTGGTCAGAGAATATGTTCTATTCATCTCAGTCCTTTCGAATGTGTTCAGACTCGCTTTGTGGCCCAGTTTTGTAAATATGACTGTGGAACCTCCTCTCACTTACTCAAGGACAGCACTGCTCCAATGATTATTCTCCACTCTTTCCTGCATCAATTTTTGCCTTCCCCCTGGATCATTCCCATCAGCATACATGCCTGCTGTTATTTCTAACGTCTTTAAAAAAAACAAAACCCAAACCCTCTCGTGACTCCATATCCACCTCCAGCCTCCTTCTCCTCTCTCTCCTTCCCATTTGTCTTAGCCTGGTTTCCCCCGACAGCAGAGAGTTTCATGCTCTGGGGCAGGTAGTTTCCTTGGGAGGTGATCCCAGGGAACAGGTATGAGAGCTGAGGGAATGAAACAGAGCGGGGAGGGGACGTGGGGAGAGCCAGTGCAAGAGTGCATTCCTGCAAACTGGTACAGCCACTATGGAGAACAGTATGGAGGTTCCTTAAAAAACTCAAAATAGAGCTACCGTATGATCCAGCAATCCCACTCCTGGTCATATATCCAGAGAAAATCATAATTCGAAAAGATACATGCACCCCAGTGTTCATTACAGCACTGTTTACAATAGCCAGGACATGGAAGCAACTTAAATGTCCATCAACAGAGGAAGGGATAAAGAAGATGTGGCACATATATACAGTGGAATATTACTCAGCCATAAAAAGAAATGAAACTGAGTTATTTGTAGTGAGGTGGATGGACCTAGAGTCTGTCATACAGAGTGAAGTAAGTCAGAAAGAGAAAAACAAATACCGTATGCTAACACACATAAATGGAATCTAAAAAAAAAAAAAAGGTTCTGAAGAACCTAGGGGCAGGACAGGAATAAAGACTCAGACGTAGAGAATGGACTTGAGGACACAGGGAGGGGGAAGGGTAAGCTGGGACGAAGTGAGAGAGTGGCATGGACATATATACACTACCAAATGTAAAATAGATAGCTAGTGGGAAGCAGCTGCATAGTAGCACAGGAGATCAGCTCGGTGCTTTGTGACCACCTAGAGGGGTGGGATAGGGAGGGTGGGAGGGAGACACAAGAGGGAGGGGATATGGGGATACATGTATACATATAGCTGACTCACTTTGTTACACAGCAGAAACTAACACACCATTGTAAAGCAATTATACTCCAATAAAGATGTTAAAAAAAAACGATGTGGTATATATATATACAGTGGAATATTATTCAGCCATAAAAAAGAACAAAATAATGCCATTTGCAGCAACATGGATGGACCTAGAGATTGTCATACTGAGTGAAATAAGTCAGACAGAGAAAGACAAATGTCATATGATATTGCTTATATGTAGAACCTAAAAATAAGGTACAAATGAACTTATCTACAAAACAAATAGAGTTACAGAGGTAGAAAACAATCTTATGGTTACTGGGGGGTAAGGAAAGGGGGAAGGATAAACTGGAAAATTGGGGTTGACATATACACACTACTATGTATAAAATAGATAACTAATAAGGACCTACTGTATAGTAGCGGTCCCCAACATTTTTGGCACCAGGGACTTGTTTCGTGGAAGACAGTTTTTCCACGGACTGGGTTGGGGGTGTGAGGGGTGGGGGGGATGGTTCAGGGGGTAACGGGAGCGATGGGGGGCGGCAGATGAAGCTTCGCTTGCTCGCCTGCCGCTCACCTCCTTCTGTGCGGCCGGTTCCTCGCAGGCTGCGGACCAGTACTGGTCAGCGGGCCGGGGTTTGGGGACCGCTGCTGTATAGCACTGGGAACTCTACTCAATACTCTGTATTGGCCTATAGGGGAAAAGAATCTAAAAAAGAGTGGATATATGTGTATGTATCAATATAACTGATTCACTTTGCTGTATACCTAAAACTAATACAACATTGTAAATCAACCATACTCCAATAAAAAAAAAAAAAAGAGTGCATTCCTGAGCTGCCTCACCTTCCAAGGGGTCTTTAAAATTCCTCTCAGGGACTTCCCTGGTGGCACAGTGGATAAACTCCATGCTCCCAATGCGGGGGGCCCGGGTTTCATCCCTGGTCGGGGAACTAGATCCCACGTGTATGCCTCAGCTGAGGAGCCCGCGTGCCGCAACTGAGATCCCGCACAACCAAATAAATAAATATATATTAAAAAAATAAAAATAAAAAAATAAAATTCCTCTCAGAGCACTGTCTAGGGGACAGTATTTATTCATGGGCATCCATACCCACTGGTCAGGGGCACAGCAGAAGCATTAACCCGCCACCCACTTTAGGGTCATTGTCTGAGGTTGCCTGGCATGCGTGCGTTTTGTAGGAGACGCAGTCAGCCTGCCCCTGCCTGAAGCCGGGAAGCATGCCTGCGCCTGGCTGCTGTGGCAGTGAGAGCAGTAAGACGCATGGCCGAGAGGGGTCTGGGAAGTCATTTCAGCAAAATGAAAGAGCTGCCTTTGCTCAGCGTCTTACATTGCTCTCCTCCAGTCAAGCCCTCACTCCACCCTCACCTCCAGACAGCTCTTGGCTCTAGCCAAGTTTTCTAGTGCCTTCCATGCGGCCCAATGGACAACGCTCAGCCTTGGATGCAGTTGACCGCTCTCTGCTCCTTGCAGCACCGCCCTCTCACAGCTTCAGGACACGGCTCTTGCTCTTCTACTACTCAGGCCGCTGCTCATCAGCTCCCTGACTTCTAGCACTGGCGGCCCCGGGCTTAGTCCTTGGACCGCTTGCTTTTCTGTTTATGCTGTCTCCCTTGGTGGGCTCATCTTGAGTCACTTCGTTTCAAACACCATCGACGTGCTGCTGATCCGGAGTCATGTCTTGGGCTCTGATCTGGGCTCTGAACTCCAGACTTGTCGATCTAGTTGCTCTTCAGGGTCTCCACTGGCATGTCTCAAACATACATGACCAAAACAGCTCCTGGAGTGTCCCCAAACCTGGTTCTTCTCCTGTCGTCATCTTGGTAAATGGCAACTCCATCCTTACATATCTTCAGGATCAAGCCCTGGTGTCATCCTTGACTCTTCCCTTTCACTCCCTATAGCTGATCTGTCAGTAAATCCTGGTGCCTCTACACTCACAGTATATCCAGTCCAGCCACTCCTCACCACCCTGGCTGAAGCTACTACCATCATCTCTCACTGATTGATTGCAGTAGCTGCTCAGTTGGGTTCTGTGTCTCTGCCTTTGCCCCCATCAGCACAGTAGTCAGAGTGATCTTGTTAAAGCAGTGGTTCTCAACTGGGGACATTTTGCCCCCTGAGGAACAATTTGGCAGTGACATTTTAAATTGTCACAGCAGGGTGTGTGTGTGTGTGTGTGTGTGTGTGCGCACGTACATGCACACATGTGAGCTACTAGGGATGCTGCTAAACATCCTGCAATGCACAAGACAGCCTCCCAGAGCAAAAAATTATCCAGCCTCAAATGTCAGCAGTGCTGAGGTTGACAAACCCTGTGTTAAAATATTAGTGATGTTGCTCTTCTGTTTAAAATTCACCAGAACTCTCATCTCATCCAGATGTGGGGGTAAAGCACAAAGGCCTGGGAGGTCCTACATGATACACACACACACACCCTTATTCATCTGGCCTCAGCTCTTCCTTCATGCCTTCAAGCCTGCTCCACCTCAGTCAGCCACGCTGGCTTCTTGCTGATCCTGGAACATGTTAGGTCTCCTGCTGCCTCAGCGCCTTGGCACTGGCTGTTTCCTTTGCCTGGATGTCCTCCCCCTACAGCCAGACATCATATGGCTCAGCCCCCCACCCAGGTCTTTATCCAAGTGATACTTCTCAGTGAGGCCTTCCCTGAGCATCCTATGTAGAAGTGCGTCCTCCCCTCAAGTACTTTCAATCCCCCTTCCTTTATATTTTTCTCATTATCACGAACATCCTGTATAATTTACTTACTTATTTTACTTCCCCCATTAGAAGGTGTGCTCCATGAGAGCAGAGATTATTATCTGTTTTATTCACTGCTGGATTCCTAGCACTTAGAATAGTCCCTAGTGCATAACAGGCACTCAGCAAAAACGTGATGAATGAATGATAAATGAATAATGCTTTGTAAAGTGTAAGTGATACATGTGATATTTGTGATTATTATTACACTGTGGTGCTACTAAGGGAGATGGTAGAAACCCTGCCATAAGGGTCTTGAAAAAAATAACACAGATGGGGACAATTGGTTAACTATTTGGGGAAAAAAATAAAGTTAAATCCTCACCTACATTATCCTGCAAAATACATTCCAGATGGATTAAGGAGTTAAGTGTGAAAAATGAAACCACACAAAAAATTAGAAGGTATTATAGGGAAATATTTATCTTATGTCTGGTTGGAAAAGAACTAGCTTTACTTAAAGCCCATGGAAGTGATCTCAACTAAAGACTGTTGGATTAGACTACTTGAAAATTTAGAACATTTTTATGTGTAAAAATTTATAAACAATAATGAAAGGCAATAAGCAAAATGAGAAAAGTATGTAAGCCTGATGTATTTAATACCTAAGAAAAGCTCCCCCAAAATGATAAGAAAAATGCAGAAAGGACGGGAACAGGCATTTGACAGAAGAAGAAATATGGATAGCCAAAGATATTTTCAAATATTTGCCCCCACTAGTAATAAAATCCAAATAAAAATGAAGTCTGATTTCAGTCTCACAAATTAGCAAAGCTAAAGGAAATCCTGTTGCTTATTGTTGCAACGTGCAGTAAAGTTGGCCCCCTCACCAGTCACTGGTGGGAATGTAAATGGGGACAGTCTTTCTGGATGGCAATTTGACAATACGTTCTGTGAGCCTGGAAAATATTCAGTCCCTTTGACCCAGGAATTCCTCTTCTTGGAAGTTGTCCTGAGGAAGCGTTCAGAGATACAGACAGTGATTTATGTTCAAGGGTGCTCATAACAGCATTATTTATAATAGCAAAAAATTGGAAACACCCTACCTAAGTGTCTAACAATGAGGATTAACTAAATAAGTTATGGTGAATTCCATGATGGAATACTATGCAGCTGTTCAAAGGGGGCTTTTGAAGAATCCTTAGTGACAAGGGAAAAAATGCTCATGATTTGATAGTTAGTGTTACAAATACTAAACAAGTGTCAATATATAGTAAAATGTTAAATATGTGTGTGTATGTGTATATGTGCAGATACAATCACACACATAGGTGTAGTGGAGAAAAATGAACATTTTAAAACCTAAGCAGTCTGAGGAAGCAACTCAAGTGTCCATCGACCAATGAATGGATTACCAAAATGTGGTATATACATACAATGGAATATAATTCAGCCTTAAATAGGAAGGAAATTCTGTAATATTCTACGAGGTGGATGAACCTTGAGGACATTATACTAAGCGAAATAAGCTAGTCACAAAAAGACAAATACTGTATGATTCTACTTATATGAGTGGTCAAAACCATAGAGCCAGAAAGCAGAATGGTGGTTGCCAGGGGCTGGGGGGGAGGGGAGAATAGGGAGTTCTTGTTTAATGGGTACGGAGTTTCAGATTTATAAGATGAAAAGAGTTAGGGTGATGGATTGTGGTGATGGCTGCACAACAATGTGAATGTATTTAATACCATGAATTGCACACTTAAAAGTGGTTAAGATGGTAAATTTTATGTTCTGTGTATTTTAACACAATTTTTTTTTTTTTTGCGGTATGCGGGCCTCTCACTGCTGCGGCCTCTCCCGTTGCGGAGCACAGGCTCCGGATGCGCAGGCCCAGCGGCCATGGCTCACGGGCCCAGCCGCTCCGCGGCATATGGGATCCTCCCAGACCGGGGCACGAACCCGTATCCCCTGCATCGGCAGGCGGACTCTCAACCACTGCGCCACCAGGGAGGCCCTTAACACAATTTTTTAAAAAAGAAAGAAATCTAAGCTGTCTGAGAGATAGGGTTATGGAATTTAAAACAATTTTTGAAGATATTTTGTCCCTTAAAATTCATGACACATGAACATGGTGAGTCAGATAAGAGAGGAAAACCCAAGGCTCACATGTGAATGGTCTAGGATGGCTTTCTCAGGCCTGTGTGTGTGTACGGGAATGATCAGGAAGGCTCTCCAGGCTTTCCAGAAACCACTTGATTTAGCAAATATTAGTCCTTGCCCCATGGAGCTTGTGTTCAAATGGGGCAGACAGATGTGAGCAGCCAGAATACTATGTAGGCAGTGGTATGTGCTAAGAAGGGAGATGAAGCAGATGAGGGGTTAGTGAGTGGTGGGGCCTGGGGGCGGTCAGGGAAGGCCTCTCATAGGAAGGGAGGTCTGAGTGACAGGAAGCAGGCATCCTTGAACCTGGGGCAGAGGAGACAGCTGGTGCAAAGGCCCAGAAGGAGGAGCAACCTCCCCGAGTGGGACGAGGCCAGCGTGTCTGCAGTGGGGCTGGGACAGTGGAACAAGGAGCCTGGTGATGCCTCCCCTTCTCCTCTGTATCTTTGGGTCATGGCCTGTTCTCCGAGACCATCTCATGCCTTGTTCATTTCTAGGACAGCGTTCTGAGCCAGGTGCTGGACCAGGAAGTCAGGCTGGCGGGAGAACTGGAGAGAGGCCCTGAGGAGCCAACCGTCCAGTGATGGGGATAGCAGGGGCCCAGCAGGGGCTAATTCATGAGGCTATGAGGCACAGAGGAGATCCGAGAGGGCTTCAGGGAGGAAATGTTTGAGCTGGACCTTGAAAGATAAGTAGGAATGAATTCCCCAGGTGGAAGTGGGTGAAAGGCATTTCGGGAGAGGGAATGGCATGAAGCATGGGGTGTTGTGGGCTTGCACATTCAGGGCTTATCAGGGGAACGGTAAATAGCTGTTAGGCCTGGACTATATGACTATATGGGGTGTGTGTGTGTGTGTGTGTGTGTGTGTGTGTGTGTGTGTGTGTGTGTGTAGTCTTGGAAGATCAGACCAGAGGAGTGGTTTGGAGCCAGGCTGTGAAGGGCCTTGAGTGTGCCAGGCCAAAGAGGGAGACTTTCTTTTAAAGTTTGGTGGTGGCCAAACACTAGGCTAGCAGCAGGATCAGCTCAGCAGGATCCGCTGGAGCACTCATACAAGGCAGCTTCCCTGGCCATATCCCACATGATTCACATTTGCTATATCTAGGGCAGGGCCCAGATATATTTTTCATAAGTCCCCCAGGTGATTCTGATGTGCCACAGAGTGTGGGGCTCACCGCTGTGGACGAAGAGTCATTGAATTGTAAAAGGGAGATCCGGGACCCTGTTTTGTTCTCTGCCCTGGGAGCCTTCCCTGATGGCCGTCCCTTCTGACCTCTCAGGGTGTTGCTTGTCCCCCTAGGTCGATAGGGTTAAATTAGTTTATAAGGTGCCTGGTACTCAGATGTAAGTTCCATGTGGGCACTATGTTTGGTTCACGATTCTATCCCTGGTGCTGGTACAGAGAGGGCACCAAAAATGTGTGAGGTGCTTCATGAATATTAGCGTCTTGCCTTGGCCATCCCCCTGCCCTTGGTAGATGTGATGCTCATATTCAAGGTGCTGGGGCATCAGGGAATGATAAAAACAGCATTGAGCATCTCCTGGGTGGCCATGGGAGGATACAGGAGTGGATACGGTCATATTTATTTGAGGGAAGCCTTCTAGGGATATATAACACAAATATAAAACTGCTATAATTCAGGGCACTCTCTTGAGGGCAGAGACCCAGGCTGGGTCCTGACATGATTGTGAGCTCAGGACGTGACCACTGAAGGCACCCCAGGCAGAGGGCACAGCAAGACTGAAGGACCAGCAGTGGAAAAGGGCACTGACCCTTGGGGCACTGGCCCCTTGGGGTGCAGAAGCTCATACACTTGCTGTCTGTCTGTCTGTCTCTCAGGTGCTCTGTGCTGTCACGTTGGGCCATCTGTTTTCCTGCATTCTTTTGGGTGGAAGGAGTAGAGCTTTGGTGTCAGGGAGGCCAGGCTGTGTGGCCTGGAACAAGTTATCTTGGAGTATCTTAGAGTCTTCATCCATAAAATGGGAACAATATTATCTTCTTCACATGGTTGGCTTAAACCAAACAAGTCACGCCAAGCCCAGCGCCTGGCACACAGCAGGTACATAATTAATGTCGGTTCTTATGTCCCTCCTCCCTTCCTGTCCCACCTCTTCTCTGGTTGATAATCAGCCATAGGAAGTCCCGGTGGATTTCCCAGCCAGGCGCGTCGGCCCGGCATTCTGCTATCTCTTCGAGATAATAAATATACGAATAAAACCGAAATCCATTATTAGCTTCTTCTAGACTGTCTGCATGATTTATGGCTTCAAAGTGTCTCTAGTTAATCTGTCGAAAGGGATTTTAAATTTCATCCGTCTTCCCTGCTGGCAGCATCCTCTACCTTGAATTCAGCTGTTTGACATGTCTAGTACCGGGGTCCCATTTTAAAAACATTTACAGTGGGCCGGCAGGAAAAAAAATCAGAGATGGAGTAGCAAGCAGGAGGCTCAATTTGGCACATCTGCTTTTAATTCTACGCATCTCCAAAAGTGCAAATAACTTGAAAGTTCTCCCAGGGAAGAAGTCCGCTGTGCCCACGAGGGCTACCTTAGGTGACTTTAAAGGAGAGAGGGATAATTACTGAAAATGAATTGTCACTGAAATGGAACCCTCCCGATTGGCCAGGCTGACCATCTGCTGCTCACATGTGCAGGCAGCTCTCCACACCCCCTCCAGGACTGCGGAGCACTCAGCTCTGTGGTTTTCTTAACCTCTGCCTCCTGGCCGCTCAGATAATGAGTTGTCCGACTCACGCCAACTGAGGTGGGGGCTGCACAGGGCCCATATGTGGCTGTGACTATTGGCCTTGGAGTTAGGGCGCAGGCAGAACTGCCCAGAATTCAGTTCAACAGACCGTGCGGTAAGGCCCTGTGACTGTCAGGCCCTGGAGTATGTGCGTGTGTGCGTGTGTGTGTGTGCATGTGTGTGCATGTACATGAGTGCCCGCTGCACTCTACTGTTGACAAAGCCCTTTTACATTTATCACAGGTGGGGAAGCTGAATTGCATTCATTTATTTATTCAGAGAAAATGTGTTCATTCAACCCCTGAGGCGTACCGGTCCCTATGTTAGGTGCTGGACACAGAGATGAATCAGCCACAGCCCAGCCTTTGGGCACGAGTGGGAGAGATTTGGGAGGGGTTGGTGAGGTCTGCACCTCTGAGAGATCTGAGCAGAGGTGTCCAGGAAGGTTGCACTGAGGCGACGTCACTTCAGCTGGGCCTTGTGGGATTCGTGCACATGACAGTTGAATTGTTGAATTCCTATTATTCTGAGGCAGTGCTCTCAGGTCTAGGTGGTGATCAAAATAGACCAAGTTTATGAAAGCAGAAAATAAATAGGTGAGTAAAGAAACAAGATGCTTTTAAATAATGATGAGTGCTATAAAGATGGTCAAACTGGATGGTGTGAGGTGAGGTTCCCAGAGCATCAGTCAGGGAAGCCCTCCCAGATGAGGTGGCTTTTGCTCCAAGATGTGAATGGGGACAAGGAGCTGCACAGACATGAGAGAAGAGAGGCCAGAGAGACTAGAAAAGCAAAGCCCCTGAGGTATGTTTGGGGACAGGGCATGTGTCTTAGCTGTTCAGGCTGCTGTAACAAAAATACAACAAACATTTAATTCTCAGTTCTGGAGGCTAGGAATTTGGAGGTCAAGGTACTGGCAGATTGAGTGACTGGCGAGGACCCGATTCCTGGTTTGTGGGTAGCCATCTTCTCACTGTGCTCTCATATAGGGGAAAGTAGAGGGAAGTAAGCTCTCTTCTGACTCTTAGAAGGGCACTAATCCCATACGTGAGGGCTCCACCCTTGTGACCTCATCTAATCCTAATCACTTTCCAAAGGCCCCACCTCTAGCACCATCACACAGCAGGTAGGGTTTCAACATGTGAATTTGGGGGGACATAAACATTCAGTCCGTCACAGTGGGTGTGGCAGGAGCAGAGCAGTGAGGGGCTGATAGGCAGAGAAGTTAGCCCGGCTAGCTCGGGCATCCTCTGGACACAGGCTGGTGACCATCAGGCCTGGGGAATGAGGGCCACTGAAAAGGGTTTGGAGCAGAAATGGGGGTCCCTGGGGTGAGGTGGCAGTGTGTAGAGCCTGTGGCTGCCAGGCTCTGGAGGACAGACTTGGCGGGATCTCCAGAGAGAGGTGTGGGGAGCTGTCTCCTGGGGAAGCTATGGGTTGTGTCTGCTGTTTGTTTGACTTCCTTCTAGATGGATTAACAACTAGCTGCGGTACTGGGAACTTCAGTATTTGGCCAGGGTCTGGTCACACCAAAGGGAGATGTAGGCTAGGCATGGAAGAGGCTGGACCTTGGCACCATGCCTCCTTTGCACTCTGGGCCTGGTGTTTCCACCAGGAGGCAAAGGGACAGAGCATCTGTTGTCATGAGTGGCTAGAGAGGGGAGTCCGTAAGACCAAGCTGGTGCCCTCCCTACAGCTCCATGGTCACTCAACCTGGGCATGTTGGGGCTGGCCTGGACCTCTGTGAGGGAAGGTGGCTCCCCCTCTGATGGGAGAGGCAAGTCATGGGCAGACAGGTGTGAGCACTCAAGGGCAGCACTGGGAACACCTGTGCCCCTGTGCTGGTTACAGGGCCTGGCCTGCAGCCTGTACTTGGGTATTGTTTCTGCACAGATGGATGGATCAATCTGAGTGGGGGTTTAGGAATCAGATAGGCCAAGGTTTGAACCAGTTTCTTCTCTGAGCCTCTCATTTCTTCATCTGCAAAATGGAGAAAACATGAAAATTAAATAAGATTTTGCTTATATAGTATTGGGCCCAGCACCTGGCACCTAATAGGAGTTCACTCTGTAGCGGCTGTATATCCCAGAGAAAGAGCCAGGGCTGGGAATGCAGTGTGCTCTCTAGGCTGGGGAGACAAGAATGTCAACAGCAGGTGCCCAGTAAATGTTTGTTGAATGAATACTTGAGTCAATGAAGAACGAATGGATAATACAGTTTGCATGGTGGGACTTGGTCCAGAACTGGACCAAGTGATAGAATCTGTGACTCCATCATGATAGAGGATAAAGTCCAAGGTTACTGAAGTGGCCCACCGGGCCCCACCTGCTCCAGCCCCTGCTCATCTTAACTCTTGGGCTTCCAAATCCCAGCTCTGAAATACTCAAAGCTCCTGATACCTCCTGATCTTGCATGTCTGGTCCTTGCATTTTTGATGCTCTTCATGCCCTGTCTTCCTGGCAAGTAATCTTTCAGTATTTAGCTTGAGTCATCTCCTCTAGGAGGTTTTCCTGACTTTTTCCTGCTCGGAGGAAAAGGAGGTCCATACAAATGAAGCCAGGTGTGTCATCCAGACCCGGAGCTGCAGGAAGCTGGACTTGCATTTTGTTTTCTCTTCAGAACTGGCCAGCAGGAAGACAGTCCTTCATTATAGCAGCAATCATTAGCCCTTCAGTGAGTGTCCAGTTACCCACATTCCAATAAGCCAGTGTTGCTATTGTCCCCTGGTTTTACTTTAATTTCCCTGATGATTAGAGATGCAAAGCATCTTTGGATCTTCCTATGTGCATATCTTCTTTTGAGAAATCTATTCAAGTCCTTTGTCCATTTTTCAACTGGGTTATTTATCCTTTTATTATTGAGTTGTGAGAGTTCTTTATATATTCAGGATACATGTCTTGTTAGGTATATGTGTAGGGAATATTTTCTCCCATTATCTGCCTTGCCTTTTCATTTTCTAAATGGTGTTTCTTAAAGAACAAAGATTTTAAATTTTGAATCAGTCTAGTTTATTGACTTTTTCTTTTGTTTCCTGCATTTTTAAAGAAACTTTTGCCTGTCTTGAGGTATACTCTATTCTAGAGGTTTTATGGTTTTAGCTTTAAATTTAGGTTGATGATGCATTGTGAATTAATTTTTGGGTACAGTGTGAGATAAGGGTCAAGGTTCATCTTTTCCATACAGGTATCCAGTTATTCTAGCAACATGTGTTGAAGGGACTTCTTTCCCTTATTGGTTTGTCTTGGCACTTTAGGGAAAAATCAGTTGACCATATTAGTGTGGGTTTATTTGTGGGCTTTCTGTTTTTTCCACTGATCTATGTGTATTCATCTATTCTTATAACAACATCACGCTATCTTGATGACTGTAGCTTTATAGAATGTCTTGAATTGGATAGTGTGAGCCCCCAACTTCGTACTTGATTTTCAATATTGTTTTGGCTATTCTAGGTCCTTAATATTTTCATATATATTTTAGAATTAACTAGTCAAGCTTTACCAAAAAACCAGCTAGAACTTTGATTAGGATGACATTAAATGTATAGATTGACTTGGTTAGAATTGACATCTTAACAATATTGAGTCTTCCATCCATGAACATAGTATCTCTCCTCATTTATTTAGTTGTTGATTACTTTCTCTCAGAAGTGTTAATAGTTTTCAGTGTAAAGGTCTTACAAAACTTTAACTTTGTTCCTAAGAATTTTATGTTTTTTTGATGTTATTATATGTGAGATTGCTTTTTTTTTTTTTTTTTTTTTGCGGTACACGGGCCTCTCACTGTTGTGGCCTCTCCCGTTGTGGAGCACAGGCTCCGGACGCGCAGGCTCAGCGGCCATGGCTCACGGGCCCAGCTGCTCCGCGGCATGTGGGATCTTCCCGGACCGGGGCACAAACCCGTGTCCCCTGAATCAGCAGGCGGACTCTCAACCACTGCGCCACCAGGGAAGCCCCGAGATTGCTTTTTAAATTCTATTTCCCCATTAATTCCTCTAGTATGTAGAATTATAATTGTTTTTACATGTTGACTTTGTATCCTGTGACACTGCTAAATTAATTTATTCTTTCCATGTTTTTCTTTTTGGAGTTTTCTTAGGAATTTCCATGTAAGTAATCATGTCATGTGAGAGTAAAGAGTTATGCTTCTTCTTCTATTTTCATGCCATCTTCTTTCCTTCCCTATTTGTACTAGCTGTGGGACCTCTAATATGTTGAATAGAAGTGGCGAGTATGGACATCCTTATTTTGTTCCCAGTCTTAGGAGAAAGCATTCAGTGTTTCACTGTTAAGCTTGATGTTAGCTGTAGTTTATCATTGATATACTTTATTATATTGAGGAAATTCTTTTCTATTCCTAGTGTGCTGAGAATTTTTATCGTGAATTTTTTTTCTGCATCAGTTGAGCTGATCATAAGGCTCTTCTCCTTCATTCTTTTGATTTAGTGAATTATGCTGATTAATCTAGAACCTTACATTCTGAGGATAAACCTCACTTGGTCATGATGAATCATCCTTTTCATATATTGCTGGATTTGATTCATTAGTTTTTTTAAAAGAGTTGGTATCAAATTTGATACTTTAACCATAAATGTGAAATTGTAAAGAGTAAAAGAAGTTGGCTGTAAACCATAAAAAGTCCTAAAAGATACTTAAAGTAATAAATAAACTAAGAAGTAGCGAAAGCAGCCCTATCACTATTGTGTGTTAATTGCTAGAAACAGACAAGCTAAAGTTAACAAGTTTCTTGAGAAATTAGCAAACGAATCCCCCCTCCAAAAAAAGTAAGAATAGGCAAAACAGAAAATGACATTAAATAATGATGAAAGAAATGTGTATTAGTTTCCTGAGGCTGCCGTAACAAATTACCACAAACTTGGTGCTTAAAAAACAACGGAAGTTTATTCTCACAGCTGTGGAAGATTCTGGCATCAAGGTGCTGGCTCTGGAGGCTTGTGGGGAGCATGCATTCTTTGCTGTTCCAGCTTCTGGTGGCTGTTGGCATTCCATGACTTGTGGCTGCGTCGCTCCCGTCTCTGCCCCTGTGGTCATGTCGTCTCCTCTCTGTGTCGCTCCTCATATGGATCCTTCTCACTGGATTTAGGGCCCACCCGGGTAATCTCTTCAGCTCAAAATCTTTAATTTCATTACATCTGCAAAGACCCTTTTTCCAAATAAGATCACATTCCTGGTTCCAGAAATTTGAAATGGACATGTCTTTTCAGGACCCACCATTCAACCTACTGCACAATGTAACTTCAAGATTTCCTGTATGAAACATTGACATTTGATAACTGATAATGAAATACACTGAATAGTAAATACTAAATAAGAGGACTAAATCAACCCATGATCCTTGATTTTGACCAGCTTAATCTTCTTTAAAATGCTGCTCTGAACACAAAATCAAAACTTATTAACTAAAACTAAAACCATCTCCTCCAACACAAATGGTTGTCATCTTTATAAATGGCTAAAATAAATAAGTTTTGGGTAACTGTTGAGGTAATTTGGGAATGTAGCCACTTGGCGAAGTAATTTGTGGCTAATTGGCTTTTGATGAATTGGTCATTTGACACATTGATTTTCGGCCAGCTGGCACTTGAGAATTGATGTTCGTCAAGTTGGACAGCCTCCCACATGGGCCTGGGGCTTGATGTCTGGGGCCAGGCTGTGAGGCCCACATGGGCGCCTGGCAGGCTGAGCGCTTGGTCAGGGATCCAGAGATCATCTTGGACCGGGAGGGGAGAATCCAGAAGACCTGGCCACTCCCCAGCCTTGGCCACCCGCTTCATCCTGAGAGCCTGCTCCGGGCAAGGCTCTGTGAGATTTGGGGCATACAAATCCTAACAGAATGAGAGTGACCTTTTATTACTGCATTATAAAACGCCTGTGAGCATTGTCTCATTTGCCCCTCACCACTGCCAGTGCAACAGGTATGATCATTTGTATCTTACAGATAAGGGAGGTTCAGAGAGGTTGGGTTACCTGGCCAAGAACACGTCAGTGGGTAAACGGCAGAGTTCGGATTCCAGACCAGGTAAGTTGTCTGTCTCTAAAGCCCGTGCTGTTAATCACTGGGCCAAAATGGATCGGATGTAGTTCTTGTCCTCAAGCAGCTGCTGGTGCAGTCAGCTCCTTCATCAAGTATTTCTGAGGGCCTCCTTGCAGCCGACAGTGGAGCCCTTTCCTGTTTCTCCAGATGAGGAGGCTGAGGCCTGGACAAGGTGTGAATTTTGTCAAAACAAAAGTCACCCGGTATCTGCGTCAGAGCGAAGATTGGAACCAGGCGGGGCCTCGTTCCTCCCCACCCGGCTGCCTCCACCTCCAGCCTGGCTCCTGGATTTCTGTCTTTGTGTTCTTGTCTCTGAAAGTGGGACAGACCCCAGCGGCCTCCTGCCTTCCATCCCCCAGCCCTCCTTGTTTATGTCCATGTTAATGGGCCTTTGCAGGCTGGCCCAGCTGCCGAGCGCGAGCCAGCGAGCCACCTGGAGCTGTGTCTGCCACAGAATGTTTACGGTGCACGGAGCCGAACCGAAACAACATCCATCTTGTTGACTGGTCCCAAACACTGCACTCATTCACGGCCTGTCCGCTGACGGGGTCCCTGTGCTTGGCAGTAAGCTGCCGTGGCTCACCAGGCAAAACCTGGCAGTGCGATGGTGAGAAGAAAGCAGGAGAGCTTTGGGGAAATCACGCCCTGAGCCCCAGGAGGCCCTCTGGCCCGTTTTCTGTTCACCCCATCCTTTAACCAGATTCATCCGTCAGGATGGTACACTGTGATGTCAGGGTTGGTCTGAAGAAAAGATGCTGGGCACTGAGCTGGCATCAGGAATGCAGGTCAGTGCTAGCCACAGGCCTCGGTGAGGACGGATGAGATCATCTGTGTACACGCGAAGTGCCACGTTGTGGAGGCCAGCAGCCCAGCACCCTGGAGATGGCCGGGGCTTTACCCCAGACAGACCTGGCTTGAATCCGAGCATGGCTCTCATCACCTCCCAGACTCAGTTTCCTTATCTCTCGATGATCCCTACCTGGCAGAGCTTATGGGAGAAGCTTTAAGATACACTCATAAACCAAGTTGTCCCGTGAATGTCCCATCTCTGCCAGAACACTAGGGAGAGTGTTACCCTCTCCAGCTGCCTTTAAGAGGTAGCAGTGAGGTGCCATGGAGTGAATGCCTGATGGAGACCCTGGAGAACTGGGTCTGATCCTGACTTGGCCACTGGCTGTATAAATGTGGACAAGCCCCTTGCTCTCTGTGGGTCTCAGTATCCCTTTTCTGTAAAATAGGAGGCTGAGATTAGATTATCTTTCAGGGCCATTTTAGCCCTGACATCTTACAATAGAGTAACTGAGGGATGCTCCTCAGGGAGTGTGCACTTCCTTCCCCCTTGGAATGGCCTCTCTGGGCCTCTGGGCAACCCTGCGGGTGGGGTGTGGGATAATCACTGCAGCCCTTGCTGAGGACTGTAGTCTGGAATCACCAGCCCTGTGATTGAATCCTAGGTCCGTTTCTTTCTAAGTGTGATACTCAGGAGAAGTCATTTTGCCTTCCTGGGCTCAGTTTCATCATCTGTAAAATGGGATAATAGATCTATCTAGCAAGACTGCGGAGAGGCTTGGATGAAACATTTAGCTCTACCCTCCAAGGTATGGACACATCACTTACATCGTATGGTAAGGGCTGCAGGGGAGTGATTTCCAGAGTGCCTGGGAGCAGCCAACCACGTGAGGAGAGAGTGGCAGAATCAGGGAAGGCTTCATGGAGGCAGTGGCCATGCTAGAGGAAGGATAAGAGGAGGCAGGTATGCTCCTTCATCCTTATAGAGGGAAGAGGAGTGTGGACTTCAGTTCTGGCACTGATCCATCCCAGAGTCTTTTTCTGTTTAAGGGTTCATGTCACTCACGAGACTATGGGCTCCTGAGGGAAGCACCAGTGTCTGGCTCACCTCTGTGTCCCAGTGCCCAGGCCTGGCACACATAGGAGCTCAGAGTCGTGGGGTGGATGGGTGCTGACTTCAGCCCATTCCAGAGAAAGCCATGGGAAGTGGCAGGCCTGTCAGGTAGTAAGGAGTCCCGAATGCTAAGGCTGGCGGGAGGGAGAAGTCAGGGTCTTGTTCAAGACCGGCCCCCACTCTGGGTCATGAGGCCTCTTGACAGGGCATTCATGATGGCTCTTTGGGGTGAGAAGAGAACAGGAACATTTAGAGACACCTCCAGTCCACTCCCCTTGTTTTACAGCAAAGGAAACTGAGACCCAGGAGCTGGGGGCTGCCCAAGACATGTAGTGAGTCCTTTGGGAAGCCCAGAACACTGGGCTCAGCTTCCCTGCCCAGGGGGCCTTTCCCTGGACTCTTAACCTGAAGTGTGAAAAAGGGGCTTGCGGGGCTTCCCTGGTGGCGCAGTGGTTGAGAGTCCGCCTGCTGATGCGGGGGACACGGGTGTGTGCCCCGGTCCGGGAAGATCCCACATGCCGTGGAGCGGCTGGGCCCGTGAGCCATGGCCGCTGAGCCTGCGCGTCCGGAGCCTGTGCTCCACAACGGGAGAGGCCACAGCAGTGAGAGGCCCGCGTACCAAAAAAAAAAAAGGGGGGGGGCTTGGAACTGAAGTCGGGGGCTACTGCACCAAGCACACGAGCACTGATTCATTTATTTTGGATTGAGAACCCAGCTCCCTTCTCGTGGAGTGAAGTGTGACCTCATGGACCTTTCTCCTCTGTGACATGTGTTGATGGTATGTGCCCGAATAGGCTGCCCCGTCAGCTGTATCTTCCTAGACACCCTCCCTTGCAGTCTCAGAAGTCAGGGCAGTGTGGTCCTGTTTGGGCCGGGCAGTCCAGAGTAGAGCCCAGGCTGGGCCAGGGCTGGACCTGCAGTCTCCCCACTCCTCACCGAGGCCTGCTCCTGTTTGGAATGAAAACACTTCTAGGTGCTGCTTCAAGTTCCCTCAATCATGTTTTTGGAAATGTTCCTTATATTTCCATCCCCCACCTTTCCAGGGAGATCAGTGAGTTTCAGCCAGTAAAGCTGTAATGGCTGGAGTGGAGTCTGCAGCCTGACCGGCACCCCCTTCCCCTCCCTGCCCCCACTAGGAGCCTGTGTCTTTGAGAAAAGGCTTCTGTCTGTCTTGTGTTTCTAGGTCTCTCTTTCCTGGTAGCAGAGGTTCGAGTGTCATTCAAGGCCTTTCTCAGCTCTGCCCTGATGTATTCTTCTCTACATTTGTCCTTCAAACTGTCATTTAATGCACTTATACATGGGCCACACACACAGTGCAAAGGGAGCTGTGACGGGGGCCGCATGGGGCTGGCGTAGCACAGAGGGAGTAGTGAAGGCTGCTCCACAGGGAGATGGCAAGGGCAAGGGCAGTACTTACAGGGCAGGTCTGGGGGGCTGTGAGCAGCCGGGTGCAGTTGTAGGCTGGCGGTGTTGGGAACCTGCAGGAAAGGGACTGGACGGTGGGAACAAATAGAAGGTACAGGGTTTTGTTTGCCTGGCTTCGGCATTCAGAGGGTATCTTGTGGGTAGTGGGAGCCACGGAGGGTTAGGAACAGGGGTAAAACCGGACAGGTTTTTGAGCTTTGGAAAGATCACGCTGGCTGCAGTGGAGTGACTATGTCACGTCTAGGTGAAAGATGGTGGCGGTTTGAACTGAGGCAAAGATGGTGAGGACGGGGAGGGAGGGATGGATTGAGAGCTGTCAAGTGTCGGGCATGGGGGCTGAAGGTGAGGAGAGAGCTGGGTCAGGGGGCACAGCAGGAGAAGGGGAAGGTATAGGGTGGGGGGAAAGGGAGTGGGGAGGTGAGCTTGGTCCCAAAGTCTCAAGCCTCAGACTCTGCTCCCAGGCCTGGGAGACTCACCTGCCTGAGGCCCTCTGTCTGGCCTGCCTCTCCCAGGGCTTCCAGAGTCAGCCTGGCACACCCACACCTCCTGTCCCTGGCACGGGGCCTGGGCTGCCCACTCGTCTTCTCTGGGGAGCCCGCATGGGAATTGTGTGCCTGCCTTCCTGGGGGTCCTTATGGGCCCAGGGCTCTCTGTGTGTCACTGAATCCAGAAACAGGTCCTGAGAGTCAAAGACATCATACCAGGCCTATCCTCGGAGTGTCTCAGGGCTGCAGAGTCAGACACACCTGGCTGAATCCCAACCCCCCCATGCTCACCTCACTATGTGACTTTGGAGGACACCTCCCTTTCCCCATCTGGAAAACGAGGAGTTGGCCTGGTCAGTGGTTCTCAGCACTTCCTTTTTCTAACAGGACCCTCTTTTACTGCCTCCTGTACACTCTTGAAATGAAATTGGTAGATAATGGAACCCGTCGGCACCATAGTTCCTAAAAATTCCATATAATATTTCAACTGTATCATAGAGAAGAAATGAAAAGGAAGAAACCCTTAAGTCATGTGTGCTTCCCCATATAAGCGCCTAGAGAAGTTGCCAGTTGTTCACACCTGTGACCGGCATCCCTGACCAAACCTGCCAGCTACAGACGCATAGACGTCACAAACGGAGGGACTGAGGGTGACCTCATTTTCTGAAATGGTGAGCAACTGGTCAAGTTCCAAACAAAACATGGTACCATCTTTCCTCCATGTACATTGTAAGTAGTTCCATTCCTGGAAAATTCAGTGTATGTTAAAACCATGAAAAAAAATACTTTGTGTTTATGTTTTACATAACATATGGGGCTATGTTCTAGACTTAGATGACCCTCTTTATGGGGCTATGTTCTAGACTTAGATGACCAGGTTGCTTGCTTACAGATATTTTGAATATCTGGCAACATATTCAAAAGTTACTGTAGGGCTGACCCACGCTGGGCAGTGAGTTGGCCATCCATGGCTCTTCCCCACTAAAAGACAGTGACTCTCAGTCATTGTGACACCAGATATCCCCCCAGGGATTTTCAGTGTGCCCCCTGGAGCAGAACCTCCACTCTGGGGAATGAATCCCTGTTGCAATGATGGCTGAGGGAGGGCGCCTTGTGCCCTGGTGAGTAAAAGGGTGCAGCCTGGAGCACTGGCTGTGGGTCCTTGAGGAGGGCAGAGGAGGAGAGCAGAAAGTCCTATGGGATATGGCTGATCAGGGAGGGCTTCCTGGAGGAGGGGCGCTGGGAGCTGAGTGATTTCAGCTCTGGGGCCCAGGAGAGGGGATTTTTCATAAGCCAAATCAATGTCTATGACTTCCTCAGTAAGCTTTGCCAGCCTTTCTGGCCACACTGTGGAACAAATGACCTTTTCCAAGAGTCTAGAAACTCTGAGCCTCTCTGAGGTACAAGGAACCATTCTCACTGCCTGCTCCGTGCTGCATCTCTGGATGCACCCTTTTATTTTGTTGCATACACAGGCCTGTCACTGTTGTGGCCTTTCCCGTTGCGGAGCACAGGCTCTGGACGCGCAGGCTCGGCGGCCATGGCTCACGGGCCCAGCCTCTCTGCCGCATGTGGGGTCTTCCCGGACCGGGGCACGAACCCGTGTCCCCTGCATTGGCAGGCGGACTCTCAACCACTGCACCACCAGGGAAGCCCTGGATGTACCCTTTTCTGAAGGTTGGGACATCTTCCTTGGGATGGTGGTATTTTTTCAGTCATAACAACTGATCCTTCCCCAAGGACCCGAGATGGAGGGAGGGGATTTTAAGGTGTTGGCATCTTGTGTGCCCAGACCTGCCTGAAGCTGCCTGGAGCTGGGCATTTCTCCTCATTGCCTGTATGTCTTCCTTCTTGCTTTATAGATATTTTTAGCAGTTTGAGGGGATGTTTCATCAGTTAGGGGGAAAAAAACTGACATGGGCATAGGAGTTAACTAATTAGCTTGATTTAAGGGGAGGGAGTTAAGAAAAAGGCCAAACATGAAATGTTAAATATATGCCTGACATAAATATTTATGGTCCTGTATTTACTGAAAAAACACAGATGGAATATGTTTGTCTTTGAGAAGTTTTTATAGATTTTAACAGCCATTTCCTCTGGATTTCTTGTCATCCCATTACTCTCTTGTTTTCGTCTTGGACAAAAACAAAGGGGTTTTGGTGACCATAACTATTGCTCCCTGATGATTTAGGCCAGGCAGGGACTGATGTGGGGTTCAGGGCACCCTAGGAAGTAGCAGGCTTTCCGATCCCAGGAGCATGGGTTTTTACACCCTTGGAATCAGAGAATTTCCTTATGTCTGATCCATAACATCATAGACTCTTAGAACCATAGTAATTTAAATGCTTAGCTTTATAAAATTACATCATCTCAGAATGAGAGAGGCATGGAATTTTAGAATCCCAGATGCATGGAAATCTCTAATCTTAAATTTTGGAACCATGATGACTCAGTATGATGAAATGTAGACTCTGAGAATTTTAAGGGCTATCAGAGTTTATTTACTAGACCCCGCTTCCCTTACCCCTGGGAAATACATAAATATGCTGAATATGTGCAGTGCTTTGTTCTGGCAGCCCTGGGGCCCCTGCTTTGTGTTGCTCCCTCCTCACTCACTTACTCACTCAACCTGGAATCTGGTGTGTGTGTGTATGTGTGTGTGTGTGTGTGTGTATCTTCCTGGGCACTCCAGCAGTCATTTACACCTAGTGTAGGTGCAACCTTTCCAGGGAAAGATCTGAGAGGAGGGGGAGGAGGGGGAGGAGGAGGGAGACTGTGAGGAACTGCAGTAGGAACAGAGAGAGGACAGAGGCTCCGGCAGAGCAGCCTGAGGAGGGGAAGCCCTGGGTCCTGAAGACTCACTGGGCTGTGCATCTCTCCTGTCCACCGTCTTATCTCATGTGAAGGCGCCTGTCTCCTTAGGGCTGTCCTCTTCTGTGAGCCTTCAAGAGGAAGGGTACCCAGGGGCCCTCTGGTCCAGTGTGGGGAGTACCCACACTCCCCCTGCCTGGAATTGCTGGTGATGGGCTGGGAAGGACGGGGCCTGTTCACAGATCCATGTGCTGGACGATGGTCCATGCCGAGTTAGGGGCAACAGTCTATCCCAGCTCTATCTTTGGTCTATTCTCAAGGACGGATTTTGGCACATTTTTTAAAATTATTGAAACAATATGAAATATTTTGAAATATGTAATACAGAGATTTTTAAATCTTTTAAAATTTATGTACAGTAAAAATCACTAAAACAGTGTGTGTATGAACAGTTCTGTGAGTTTTGATAAATGCAGTCATGTTATCACCATTACAATCAGGAATCAGAATAATGCACTCAATCCAAAAAAGGAATGGAGGTTTTAGGAAGCACTCTGATAATAAAGCCACCACTCTCCCCGCAGCTACTGTTTTTCTTCTAAAGTCTTTTTTCAACACAAACTCAGACATCCTTCCACACCATAAATCAAGTCTAGTCTCTCACCCTTCCACGACTTTCTGCTACGTTGGTACAAAACCCAGAGCTTCGGGAATTCCCTGGTGGTCCAATGGTTAGGACTCTGTGCTTCCATGCAGGGGACACAGGTTTGATCCCTGGTTGGGGAACTAAGATCCCACATGCCGCGCGTGGCATGGCCCAAACAAACAAACAAATGAACAAAAAACAAAACAAAAACCAACAACAACAAAAAGCATAGTGAAAAAAAAACCCTGAAGCCTCAACAGGACTCTCAAGACCCCGCTGGTCAGACCCAGCTGGGTCTCATCACCTGCCTCTCTCATCCTTGCTCACTAGGCTCCAGCCACACCTGGCCTTCTTGTGTTCCTACCCTGGAGAACAGTCCTACCTCGGGGTCTTTGTACTTGCTGCTCCCTGTGTGAAAACTCTTTCCCCAGGTGTCCACATAGCTCCCTTCTTCCCTTCACTAGGGCCTTTGTGTAGATGTCCACCCCTCGGAGAGACCTGCCCCGACTGTCCCCATCTCTCTGCACTTTCTAGCTTCTTACCTTTAATTTAATTCACATTTATCCCTACTTGATATTATAGTATATATTTATGTGTTTACTTTTGAAATTGTCTTCTCTCTGATCAGAATGTCAACACCATGAGAATAGAGATTTTCCTTTCTTGTTCATCATTGCATTCCTGTGCCTGGTGCCTGGTCCTCGCACAAAGTAGGTATTCAATAGACATACGTTAAATGAATGAATGAGTGATTAATGTTTTTTTAAATTTATTTTATTATATTTTATTTTTGGCTGTGTTGGGTCTTTGTTGCTGTGTGCAGGCTTTCTCTAGTTGTGGCGAGCAGGGTCTACTCTTTGTTGTGGTGCGTGGGCTTCTCGTTGTAGTGACTTCTCTTGTTGCAGAGCATGGGCTCTAGGCGTGCGGGCTTCAGTAGTTGCAGCTCACAGGCTCTAGGGCACACAGGCTTCAGTAGTTGTGGCGCGTGGGCTCAGTAGTTGTGGTACACGGGCTTAGTTGCTCCGTGGCAAGTGAGATCTTCCCAGACCAGGGATCGAATCCGTGTCTGCATTGGCAGGCAGATTCTTAACCACTGCGCCACCAGGGAAGTCCGTGATTAATATTTGATGTATTGATTTTCCTTTTTTTTTCTATTCAAGTTAGTTTCATGCATGTGGAATTTTAAATCTCCTTTTTATTTAATTCTTATAAATATTTTCCCTTGTAATTAAAACCTTTAGTAAATCCAATAAAACTCATGATAAGATACCTTGTGATAAGATGTCTTCATATAAAACATGGCAGTAGCTCCTGTCCCCTGTCCAGCCTCTTCACAAAAGAGTTCTTCTTTTCTCTGGAGGTTGCAGGGGATTATGGGTTAGAAAGTGACTGCATCATAACCATTTGAGGTTTTCTTAGTTCCTTGTGTAGTGTGTACTTTGTGATAAGTGGGCTGTTTCTGACATATCTAATAAATGAAAACATCTTTTTCCCATATATTAACTGGAAAAAACACAAAAATACCATTTAAACTCTGCATTTTAAAGGAATTGAAGATTTTGGACCACAGTTAATTGCATTATGATGGACTTCTACGATATTTAATGGCTACACAAAATTTCTGCTGAGTAACTTTATGTAATCATTTTTCTATTATTCAATATACAGACTATCTCCTATTCTTTTCTATTACAAATCACCCTGAACTGTTAAAGTAACAGATTTTTTAAAAAATGAGAATACCTAGAGTGGTGAGAGTGTAAGGAAACAGGGGCTTTCCTGCACTGCTGATGGTATAGATTGATATATTCCTTTTGGAGAGCAGTTTGAATAGCAGGTAGTAAAAGTCTTTAAAATCTTGCATGTCCTTTGACTCAGCCATCCGTCTCACATCTAGGAATTTATTCTAAGGCTATAAATATGGATGGACATGAAGACAGGTCTGTAAGGACATTCATTACATGATAGTTTCTAGTTTTAATCTTTTTAAACAATATAAATCCTAACTATGGAGGATGGATTAAATAAAGTATGTACAAGCATATTATAGAATACTATGCAGTCATTAAAATTATATGTTGGAAGGGGCTTTTTGCATCTGTTTTTAGCAAGTAAGCTTATGTCAGACTAACCTGCCCTCTGAATAAAATATAAAACCCAACTGTTTGAAAGCATCATGAACTACCAAGACAACCAGGACTTGAGGCACCAACACCCTGAAGAGAAGGGAAATACACTGACATGAATCTGACACTCTGCACAACTTCTTCCTTTCAGGCATTTGCCAGATTGCAAGTTGTATAGGACCAAGAATTGGAGAAATGAACAGAGCTTTCTGAAGCCTTACTATGCTGGAGATACAAAAACTGGAGTTTAGGGCCACCAAAATAGGCAGATTTTGAGGGGCCAAGATTCCATGGAGATAGGAAGTGCCAAAAAGTGAACTGAACATTAAGTGTTGCGTTTCCTTCCAAGATATTTGTTGATTCTTAAGTGGCATAGGCTATACGGCTGAGAAATCAACAGTGTGGCAGTTAAGAGGTTGAGGAACTAAGGGAAGTTTTCAACAGCCTCAAGTTCTGGGAACTTATATTGAAGTTCAGTATCAACCAGGGAGGAGTCCGGGCATCCCAAGCTTTCACCTGGGGACCCTGAAGGGCAGCATCCTAGGAGAAAGGATGAACCAGAAAGAGAGCAACCTTTACAAAGCCTAAAACTGAAATCCTAGAGTGGATAAAGATCATCTTCCCCTCTTTTAACTGCCTTTGAGAAGCAAAAGAAAATCCTCTCTGGAGGAAGATATCATCTGGAGCCTGTACAGACTTCATACACAATGTTGGGCATTCAGTCAGAAAGTACCAGGGATACGACGAGGCAGGACCAATTGGGGGGGAAAACATACAAAAACAGACTCACAGGTGGTCCACGTGTTGGATTTATCGGGTACAAGATTTAAAATAACTGATTAATGTGTTCAAGAACATAGATTACCAAATGGGGTATTTCAACAGATATCTCTGGAAGCTATAAAAATTAATCAAATGGAAAATTTTAAACTAAAAAATAGAAAAATTTAAGGACTCAAAAGATGGATTTAATAGATTTTTTAAAAATTTTTATTGGAGCATAGTTGATTTACAACATTGTGCTAGTTTTAGGTGTACAGCAAAGTGAATCAGTTATACATATACATATATCCACTCCTTTTCAGATTCTTTTCCCATATAGGTCATTACAGAGTATTGAGTAGAGTTCCCTGTGCTATACAGTAGGTCCTTATTAGTTATCTATTTTATATATAGTAGTGTATATATGTCAATCCCAATCTCCCAATTTATCCCTCCCCCTTTCCCCCTGGTAACCATAAGATTGTTTTCGACATCTGTGACTCTATTTCTGCTTGTAAATAAGTTCATTTGTACCATTTTTAAAAGATTCCACATATAAGCAATATCATATGATATTTGTCCTTCTCTGTCTGACTTACTTCACTCAGTATGACAGTCTCTGAGTCCATCCATGTTGCTGCAAATGGCATTATTTCATCCTTTTTTTTTTTTTTCTAGTAGGTCTGTGTCTTTATTCCTGTCTTACCCCTATGTTCTTCATGACATTTTTTTTTCTTAAATTCCATATATATGTGTTAGCATACAGTATTTGTCTTTCTCTTTCTGACTTACTTCACTCTGTATGACAGACTCTAGGTCTATCCACCTCATTACAAATAGCTCAATTTCATTTCTTTTTATGGCTGAGTAATATTCCATTGTATATATGTGCCACATCTTCTTTATCCATTCATCCAATGATGGACACTTAGGTTGTTTCCATCTCCGGGCTATTGTAAATAGGGCTGCTATGAACATTTTGGTACATGTCTCTTTTTGAATTATGGTTTTCTCAGGGTATATGCCCAGTAGTGGGATTGCTGGGTCATATAGTAGTTCTATGTGTAGTTTTTTAAGGAACCTCCATACTGTTCTCCATAGCGGCTGTACCAATTCACATTCCCACCAGCAGTGCAAGAGTGTTCCCTTTTTTCCACACCCTCTCCAGCATTTATTGTTTCTAGATTTTTTGATGATGGCCATTCTGACTGGTGTGAGATGATATCTCATTGTAGTTTTGATTTGCATCTCTCTAATAATTAGTGATGTTGAACATCTTTTCATGTGCTTTTTAGCCACCTGTATGTCTTCTTTGAAGAAATGTCTATTTTTAAAATATTTATTTATTTATTTTTGGCTACATTGGGTCTTCGTTGCTGCACACAGGCTTTCTCTAGTTCTGACGAGTGGGGACTACTCCTCATTGTGGTGCACGGGCTTCTCATCGCGGTGGCTTCTCTGATTGTGGAGCACAGGCTCTAGGTGTGCAGGCTTCAGTAGTTGTGTCTCATAGGCTCTAGAGTGCAAGCTCAGTAGTTGTGGTGCATGGGCTGAGTTGCTCCACGACATGTGGGATCTTCCCGGACCAGGGCTCAAACCTGTGTCCCCTGCATTGGCAGGCAGATTCTTAACCACCGCACCACCAGGGAAGTCCTGAGAAATGTTTATTTAGATCTGCCCATTTTTTTGATTGGGTTGTTTGTTTTTGTTATTGAGCTGCGCTAGCTGTTTGTGTATTGGAGATTAATCCCTCGTCAGTTGCTTCGTTTGCAAATATTTTCTCCCATTCTAGGTGGTTGTCTTTTTGTTTTGTTTATGGTTTCCTTTGCTGTGCAAAAGCTTTTAAATTTAATTAAGTCCTATTTGTTTATTTTTATTTTTATTTGCATTACTCTAAGAGGTGGATCAAAAAAGATCTTGCTTCAATTTATGTCAGAGAGTGTTCTGCCTATGTTTTCCTCTAAGAGTTTAATAGTATCCAGCCTTACATTTAGATCTTTAATCCATTTTGAGTTTATTTTTGTGTATGGTATTAGGAAGTGTTCCAGTTTCATTCTTTTACATGTAGCTGTCCAGTTTTCCCAGCACCACTTATTGAAGAGACTGTCTTTTCTCCATTGTATATTCTTGCCTCCTTTGTCATAGATTAAACTATGGATGTGTGGGTTTATCTCTAGACTTTCCATCCTATTCCACTGAACTATATTTCTGTTTTTATGCTAGCACCATACTGTTTTGATTACTGTAGCTTTGTAGTATAGTCTGAAGCCAAGGAGCCTGATTCCTCCCGCTCCATTTTTCTTTCTCAAGATCGCTTTGGCTATTTGGGGTCTTTTGTGTTTCCATACAAATTGTAAATTTTTTTGTTCTAATTCTGTGAAAAATGCCATTGGTAATTTGATAGGAATTGCATTGAATCTGTAGATTGCTTTGGGTAGTGTAGTCATTTTCACAATATTGATTTGTCCATTCCAAGAGCATGGTATATCTCTCCATCTGTTTATGTCATCTTTGATTTTTCATCAGTATCTTATAGTTTTCTGGGTACAGGTGTTTTGCCTCCCTAGGTAGGTTTATTCCTAGGTATTTTATTCTTTTGGATGCAATGGTAAATGGGATTACTTCCTTAATGTCTCTTTCTGATCTTTTGTTGCTAGTGTATAGGAATGCAAGAGATTTCTGTGTATTCATTTTGTATCCTGCAACTTTACCGAATTCACTGATGAGCTCCAGTAGTTTTCTGGTAGCATCTTTAGGATTTTCTATGTATAGTACTATGTCATCTGCAAACAGTGACAGTTTTTCTTCTTATTTTCCAATTTAAATTCCTTTTATTTCTTTTTCTTCTCCGATTGCCATGGCTAGGACTTCCAAAACTATGTTGAATAAAAGTGGTGAGAGTGGATGTCCTTGTCTTGTTCCTGATCTTAGAGGAAATGCTTTCAGTTTTCCACCATCAAGAATGATGTTTGCTGTGGGTTTGTTGTATATATAGCCCTTATTATGTTGAGGTAGGGTCCCTCTATACCCACTTCCTGGAGAGTTTTTATCATAGGGACTTAATAGATTAGATGCAGTTAAAGAGAAGATTGATAAATCGGAAAATAAGTTAGTAAACAATATCTAGACAGAAGCATCAAAGTTAAAAAAAAGATGAAAAATTAAGAAAAGAGCATAAGAGAGATATAGAACATGGTGAAAAGTTCTAACATACATTGTTGCCCCAGAAAGATAGATAACGGGCAAAAGTAATATCTGAAGTGATCATGGCTAGTAATTTTTCAAAACAGACAGTTTTGCATGTAGGGGAGTGGAGGCTGCTCTTTCCTTAGTGTCAGAGAAGTCCCAGGCCTCTGTCTAATTAACCCAACTTGCATTACATGCCTATCTCTGAGCCCGTCACTGTGGCACTGTGGCTGGGGAGATGAGACCATGCTGATGGTCTAAACTACCCTGGAAAATGAATAAGAACAACAGAGAGAGCAGACACTTATATAGTGCCTACTGTGTGCCAAGTGTACTGTTCTATGTACTTTACATTTGGTATATAAACCCATTTTAACTTCATAAACTGTGGCACAAAGAAGTTAAGTCACTTGACTTAGACAAGGTCACAGCTGGTAAATGGCAAAACCAGGATTCAAACCTAGTCAGTTAGGCCCCGGAATCTGCATTCTTATCTGCTGTGCTATACTGTCTCTTCTTCTCAAGCCCCATAGATAGATATGGAAATATGGGACCCTATTAAGGTGAGGAAAGGAGGGAATGAATATTAGGTGTTATGGACTGGATGTTTGTGTCCCTCCCCAAATTGAAGCCCTAACCTATGTTGAAGCCCTAATCTATAGTGTGGCTGTATATGGAGATGGGGCCTCTAAGGAAGTAATGAAGGTTAAATGAGGTCATAGTGGTGGGGCCCTGATCCAATAGGATTAATGTCCTTATAAGAAGAGATACAGCACATGTGTGCTCTCCCTCTCCTCTCCCCCACCTCCATGCATGCACTGGGAAAGGGCATATGAGGGACATATTGTGAAGGTGGCTGTCTGCAAGCCAGGAAGAGAGCCCTCACCAGAAACCAAATCATCAGGAACCTTGATCATGGACTTCTAGTGTCCAGATCTGTGAGAAAATACATTTCTGTTGTTTAAACCACCCAGTCTATGGCCTTGTGTAATGTCAGTCCAAGCAGACGAATACAAGCAATCAGCTGCATTGACCCTAAATTTCTTAATGATGTGGAGCAATGTCTGGGTCACCACTGCCTTCCAAGTCTGAGAGAGCTGAACTTACATTTTGATTCCACCATTCAACAGATGCATGACCTTGGGCAAGTCACTTACTCTTCCTCTGGGAAATGGCATTAGTAATTCTGGCATGGAAAGAGCCTAGTACTGTGCATGGCACATAATCAGCACCCTATCAACTTTAATATTCATGATATATTACTAAATGAAAACAGCAGAATACAAGAAAATAAGTATATCATCCTTCTTTTTATCAAAAAATTATATGGATGCTTAGGGAAGTACCATACAGGTTTATGTGTCATCATGTCTGCTGTGGCTCTCTGGTTTGTGGTCTTATACATGATGTCTATTTTCTAATTGTTGCCTCAATACATTTTCTAATTTTTTCTACAGCAAATGTGGGCTAATTGGATAGCAATAAGAGAGTCTGAGGGAAAACTAAGCCCATATATGTGTTTATATACTTACCTGCATCTCCACGTGCAGCCAGCCTTGGGCTGCTCACTTCCTGGCCCTGGATGGGACAGAGTTGCAGGCTCACTCTGGTTTCTCTGTGGCGCCTCCATGCTGCTCAGGTTTTACTGGCCTGAGTCCCCGTAAATCTAGCTTAGCTTTAAAGGGGAATTTATGGAGTTTTTTGTGACCTGGGATAAGAGACGCCGGGCGGCCATAAGCCCGGCGTGAGGCCTCGAGCATCAGGCTCTATAGCTCCAGAGGCCCTGCCAAGGTTACAGGCCCCCTGATGGGGCTTGGGACACCCCAAGACAGCTCTGCATCGAGCAGCCCATCTCGCTGGACTGTGGAGACTGGAGAAAAAGCTCCACCTTCCTGCTTCTCCTCTTTCAGAAGCCCCCACTTCCTGCTGATTGCCAGGCCTTTGGGTTTGATGAGGAGGGAAGAGAGGGGATGACGAGGCAGCACGGAGGCGGAAGGGGCCCTGGAGTGTGGATGCAGCACAGGCCTGGCATCTGCTGAGCATCCTTAGAGAGCCAGCGCTCACCTCCCTGGGCCTGAGAATGGAGCCTGATATTCCCTGCTGTTTGGGGTCTCTAGTGCCCCTCCTGCTCGGGCCTGGCACTCCCACTACTCAGAGGGGAAAGCTAAGGCTCAGAGAGGGGGCCTGCAGAGCCCAGGCTCAGACTCAAGACCCCGTTGGCCTGAGGCTGCCCTCTGTGGCCCCTGGGGCTCACTGCCTGGGAAAGTGGGCCACTGTTGCTGGAGAAACACTACCTCAGGGTGCTGTGACCGTGTGTCTCCTGCCTGTCAAGAAGGCAGTAGAGGGACTTTTACTAAAGTGCTGACTGCACCAGGCACCACACTGCTACATGTATTATCTCATTTACCCCCTCACAGCCACCCCTTAGAGCTGAGATTCTTTTCTCTGTTTTACAGATGAAGGAACTGAGGCTCAGAAGAGTAAGGTAGCTCATCTAGGTTGAAGCAGCCAGAAAGTTAATGGTGGAGCTAGGGCTTCAACCTAGGTGTGTGTGTGCAAAAGCTTGTTTTGTTTCCCCAAGTCACGGTGTCTGATGTAGAGGAAGCACGAAAGTGAACTTTGGACAATCCTCCCAGCCACCCCGCCCCCTTCCCAGTGTTTCCAAGCACCTACTGTAGTTCTAACCATGTGCTAGGAATGAGGGGAATATCCCCAGTGGGGCCCAGGTGTTGAGAGAACCTGCTTGCTGTGTGACTAGGACCAGCCTCTCCCCCATCCGGGCCCCTGTTTTCTCTTCTGTATGTGAAGTAAGTTGAACAAAATCATGTGTCAGAATGCACTGACATTCAGCCGCTCTGGAGCTCCAAGACCTTGTCCTGAAGGATTTCACAGACTCTAGATGAGGCGGGACTTTAACCGCACTTACAAGCATCAATGTGGCCGTACAGAGTATTATAGTCCCCACCTTGTGGTGATGTTGTGGAGATTTAGAGATCAAACATGTCGAGTATTTGGGACTTCCCTGGTGGTACAGTGGCAAGTTAAGAATCCGCCTGCCAAGGCAGGGGACACGGATTCGATCCCTTTTCTGGGAAGATCCCACATGCCACAGAGCAAGTAAGCCCGTGCGACACAACCACTGAGCCTGCGCTCTAGAGCCCAGGAGCCACAACTACTGAGCCTGTGTGCCACAACTACTGAAGCCCGTGTGCCTAGAGCCTGTGCTCCACAATAAGAGAAGCCACTGCAATGAGAAGCCTGCGCACCGCAACAAAGAGTAGCCCCCGCTCACTACAGCTAGAGAAAGCCTGCGCACAGCAACGAAGACCCAACACAGCAAGCAAGCAAGCAAGCAAGCAAGAAAGAAATAAAGAGAAAGAAAGAGGGAGGGAGGGAGGGAGGGAGAGAGAGAAAGGAAAGGAAGGAAGGAAGGGAGGAAGAAAGAAAAAGAAAGAAAGAAAAAGAAACGAAGGAAGGAAGGAAGAAGAAAGGAAAGGAAGAAAGAGGGAGGGAGGGGGAGGGAGGGAGGGAGAGAGAAAGAAAGGAAAGAAAGGAAGGAAGAAAGAAAGGAAGGAAGGAACGAAGAAAGGAAGGAAGGAACGAAGAAAGGAAGAAAGAAGGAAAGAAAGAAAGAAACCACATGTCAGATGCTGGGTTAGGTGCACCCTAACAGGCAGCTATTCGCAGGGGCTGCTGTGTGCAGAGGTGGGGAAGCTTGGGGGAGGGCGGGAGAGACCAAGGAGTGTTCCAGAAGGAGATGCACTTCTGCTGAGCTCTGAGGGCCCAGAGAGATTTGGGAGGTGTCAGGCACCCTGACTGGAGGGCTGGGGTGTGTACAGCGCAGCAGCAAAGCACTGTGGGAGTGGGAGGTAATGCCCAGATAGCGGGTGAGCCCAGGCTGTGGGGACCCCTGAGCCAGGCTGATGGCACCTCCATTTATCAGGTGCCACCAGGGGCTGGCCCTGCAGTCAGAGTCGACAGTGGTTTTCATGTCGTCAACACCCATAAAATGCTCCTTGTTTTACAGATGCAGGAAAGTCTTTCTAACTGCAAAGCCCACCTCTAACTGCTGCACTAGATTGGGGTCAGCATGTTACAGCCCAAGAGCCAGTGAGCTCTTTTTCTCAATAAAGCTTTATTAGAACACAGCCCAATCTTCTGTTTACATGCTGTCTATGGCTGCCTTTCATGTTACAACAACAGAGCTGAGTAGTTGTGGCAGAGAATGTATGGCCTGCAAAGCTTAAAATATGTGTTATCTTGCCTGTTACAGAGAACGTTTGCTCTCTGAGCCCTACACTTGCCATGTGAGCTTGGGTAAATTGCTTGCCCCCTCTGAGCCTGTCAGGCCAATTTCTGACGGTTGTAGCAAAGCTTATAGGTGATGGCTATGAAATGTTTTGTGGACTGTAAAGTGCAGTACCCTGTCACCAGCCTGGCACCTGGCAAGCACTAAAAGTCTGCTTGTCCATGAATGAGGAGCAGTCATCATGTAGGCCTTCCTGGACCCAGCCAATGGCTGCTTCTGGGACAGCAAGGAGGCGGCATCTGGGCCCGAGATGCTGAATGCATCATTGTCCCTCTCATGCAGACTTGGCAGTTTTCAGTGTAAATTAAAATTCCTGTGGGGAGTCACCTTATATGTGGTACCACTTTATAGCCAAGTCATTACGGTAATTTGCAAAGCTCTGTGGTGTGTAACTGGAGCCATTTGCTTTGGATTTGCTGGCTGTGACCTCATTCAGGCTGCCCAGTTCTGCATTTGGTGACCCCTGAGACTTGGGGGCTTGTCCTCCTGAGCCTGGCCTCAGGGTCATCCAGACCTGACCTTCTTGGGGATAGAATACTTCTCATACAGGGCCTTGCCTCCCAGCCCCATCCTGAATTCAAGGATAAATAGAAGAAGTAATTAGCATTATGATCATCATAACTTTTTGAGTGCTTGCTGTGAGATAGGCACCATGCCAAATGCATTGTGTTTGTAATTTTACTTAATTGTCACCACAACCTTGTGAGGTAGGTGTTAGCACCATTTTACAAATGAGAAAACTGAGGCTTGAAGAGGAAACTAAACCAAACTCTTATTACCTAGCCCTGGGGGTGCCAGTCCAGGTTCTGCTATGGATTTGCTGTGTGATTAAAGCAGTGTCTTTCCCTCTCTGAGCCTCAGTTTCTTCATCTATTAATGAAATAGTCACTCAGCCCCAGCCCTGACATTCTAGGTTTTCTCATCAATCTGTAAAAATGAACAGAGGACCTTCTCATCCTCCAAGCCTCCAAAGAAGCTTGATGTATGTGGGGAGAATCAGGTCCAGGGTCTGCTCTTGGCCCCCTGTGGCACAGAGGGAGGCATGGCTGCTGGGTGCCAGTCCCTTTTCAGGGCACCCCCAGCCTGCCTCAGGGCAGCAGGGCTGACATGCCCCTCTCATTCCCCTGCCTTCCCAGAGAAAGACTCCAGCCCTGCTCCCTGGAGATAGAGAGTAAGCCAGGGTGGGTCCTGTGATGCCCTTGGGGACAGAGAGGCAAGATGTCAATGGGCAGGAAGGCAGTGGGAGGGCCCAGGGTTGAAGAGTGACTGTAGCCACATCTTTCCAGTGGTGACAGCACCGCTGGGACAAAGCCTCTGGTTTAATTTCCAGGCGTTAAGAAAGCAGGTGGCCTGGAGCAGAGTCCAGCATGGGTTTGGGGAGACCTGGGTTTGGACTCAGCTATGCCAGCAATTGCCATGTGACCTTGGGTGGCCACTTGCCAGCTCTGGTGCTCATGTCCTTCCCTCTGTGAGGCGGGGAGGGCGATGCTTTCATCAGGGTGCTGTGAGAGTCACATAAGACAAGGGCTTGAATGGGCTTGGATCCCCGAGCAGTGCCAAACTGTGACCTGAGGGGCTCCTTCCTCCCCGCTTCCCAAAGCTGTGTGTTTATTTTTTGTAGGAAGACTTCTTACTGTATCCAGTGGAAAAGAAGCCAATAGTCCCCAATTGTTTGTCTGGTAATGACTGTTTCTTCCCCCAGAGGTGATGAGTTTGCATCCCAACTGAGCCCTTACTCCCTGTTTGACCTTGGGTAACCCACTAAAGTTCTCTGAGCCTTTGTATGCTCATCTGAGATGGAGTGGTCTTACCGCCTGGCAGAGTTGTTGCAAAGATTGAAGTTTAGCAGTCATTGTAATGGCTGCACTTTGACTTCCCCAAAGGCTCCCCAACATGATCTTATTGGAGTCAAAGGTGCGGATGCTTGTTTGGGGGTCCCCAGTCGTTCATCAGTTGGCTGAGAGGCAGCGGGACAGGACTTGAGCTTTGAAGTGTGAGAGATCTGAGTTTGCACTGTGGCCCCGCGTCTTACAGACCCCAGAGCCTGGTGGGAGGCACCTCATCTCTCCAAACTTCAACTTTTCTCATCTGGAAAGTGGCTGTAATGAGCCCACCTCACAGGGATGGACACTTAAAAGAATCAAATGTTCCTGTTGATCAAATAGGAAGGGCTGATGAATAGGGCTTGATACATGCTGGGCTCCCTGGCGCCTTTCTGGGGCCCCGCCTTCCACCTCTCCATACATCCTCCTGTGGGAAGGAGGGGTAGGTAACCCAGAGGTCCCCAACGGGCCTCGTGGGTCCTTGAAAGAAGCTTGGAACCATGTCCCTGACCCAAAGACGCTGGAAGAAAGACGCTGGCAGAACAGCCCCATGTGGTGATGAAGCTCTCTTTGTGCCAAATGCTATTAACGGTCATAAAATCATCCACAGTTTTCTCAGGCCCAGTCCCAGGGTTTGCCTCAATGGGACAATAAAATCACAAGCAGAAACAATTTGGAAAAGGCAGAGACCGCCTTGCAGAGGAGGAGTTAAATGAGCGGCAGCCGGCTCTCATTAACTCAGGCCATTCACATTTGTTACCAGGGATTTCTTTTTAATTAAAAAACAACCAAGTTATTAAAAAATAAGCTTGTGAGGGGCTGGCCAAGCAGCAGCCAAAGCCAGCAGGAGTGAGCGTTCCTCACAGCAGGACATTGGCCCAGTGCTTGGCCTGGGAAGGTGACCAGAGGTCCGCTTCTGAGGAAATACTTCTCTGGAGACTTCTCACCTGCCCTGGGACCTTGAGAGCATGGCATTCTCATCTGCAAACTGTAAAGTGCTCGGCAGGTGAATGCCTAGTGCCTGTTCGGAGCTTTGGGCACTTGGCGAGTAAGCACTGAGCGTCTGGCCTTCTGTGAAGGGGCTGCCTGGGGGTGGGGTCAAGCTGGAATTAGGGTTGGGGGAGGTGGATCCTTGAGGATGAGGTTGGACTTCTGTCTGCCTAAGAGGCCACTTTTTATTACATAGTGATTAAGACATGGGTTTGGGTCTGATGGACCTGAGCCAGAGATCCAGCCCAGACTCTTACTAGCTGTGTGATCTTGGGTGAGTAGTTTAGCCTTCCTGAGCCTCTGCTCTCTCCTCTGTACAATGGGCATAATGCTGACCTCTCCCTACGAGGGCTGCAGGGGGCCCCAGTGAGGCAGTGGAGTCAGGGCCTGCACATCCTGCTTAGCTTCAGGGCTGATGGTGTGCTGGTGTCAGCTCTTTTCTCATCTTAATGGTTTATCTTGCTCAGTGTTGACAGTCCCTGGACAATCCTTGGGCCTGTTAATAATGTTTTATTGCATCTGTCAGACACTTTATACTTTTCAAAGTGCCCTTTGACAATACAAGCACTTCGGGTGCACCACCTACTAGGCACCCGCGCTTGGCTAGGGCTCTGCACCTCAGCTCTCAACACCTCACAGCATCTCTGGAGAACTGGTGTGGCTGTCCCCCTTTGACACAGGGGGACTCAGCCTCCGGAAGGGACCTGTCCGAGTCACAGACTTGGTTGGGGGCAGTAGGGGCTCACACTGGGCCCATCAGGCCCCAAAGCCCTTTCCTCCTTAGCATAACCCTGCCAAGTGACTGGGCAGAAAGCCCAAGAAGATAGCCTTCAGATTAACCCTCCTCACACTATAGATGAGAAAACTGAGGCCCAGAGAGGGCAAGTGGCTTATAACAACCATGTCTAACATGTTTGTTATACTTTATATAGTTTTTAAGGGCTTTCAAGGGCTTTATGTAGATTTCAAGACTAATTGAGGCACGTCTGCCTCAGTTTGTCTTCCTAAAAATCCCAGGAGTGGGGCACGGCAGGGCATCTGATAGGCTGTCAAAGAACCGTGGAGGGTAAGCTGTGACAAAGCGAAAGAGAGGCATGGACATATATACACTACCAAACGTAAGGTAGATAGATAGTGGGAGGCAGCCGCAGAGCACAGGGAGATCAGCTCGGTGCTTTGTGACCGCCTGGAGGGGTGGGATGGGGAGGGTGGGAGGGAGGGAGATGCATGAGGGAAGGGATGTGGGAACAGATGTATATGTATGACTGATTCACTTTGTTATAAAGCAGAAACTAATAAAAAAATAAATTAAAAAAAAAAAAAAGAACTGTGGAGGATACAGAGGCGTGAATGACTGTATACGGTGCTTCTATGGGGTAATGCAATTTGGAAAACAATGTGGATTCAGCTTCCGTGATAAGAAGGACTCATGCTGTTTGGTGAGCACCTCCTCCTTGACCTACAGATGTTAGTGATGCTCACTCGGCCTGCTGGGCAGCCAGCCCCAGCCACGGCCTTGCATCTTGTCAAATGAGCGCCAGGATCATAGCTTGTAAGCTCCAAGAGGCAGGAGTGTGTGTCTAGCTCACCATGTTTCCTGCACCCGGATAGTGTCTGGTACGTTGTAAGTGCTCTGTTTGTGTAAAGATCAGTTACCCACTGGAACTCAGCATCTGCATCTGAGAACTGGGGATTTTATTATTGATCCTGCTGGTGATTATGGGAATTAATAGGTGTCCGCAGTGCCTGGAATGCAGCAAGGGTTCAGTTAGTGTTTCTCAAGGGCACTCTGTCCCACCCGGTACCCCAGTGACTGCCCTCTGCAGGCCATCCCCACTCACTTTGTCTCCTTTTCCTGTCTCTCTCTGCATAGTGAACGGGAGCTACGGCCACTGCACTCCGGGCTCGGAGAAGAGCCTACTGGACCTGGACCTTGCTGAAGGCCCTGGCCCCCCCTGCCGCCAGGGCCTGTTTCTCCCTGCAGGAAGCCCACCACCCCGGGGCCACCCCTCAGCCTGTGAGAGGCTGCTGCATTTCCCCCACCCCAGCAGGTATGTGCTCCGACCCCATGCGTCAGCTGCCTTCTGTGGACGGTAGCTGGAAGCCACAGATCTAGGGCCTCCAGACCTCACCTGGTCTGCCTGGCTCGTGGGACACACAGGGAAACTGAGGCACAGGAGGGCCAGAGACCAGCCGGAGCCCAGTAGCACGTGGATGGCTGCCTGGTCTAGGCTCTGGACCTCAGCATTGCAAGGCCCCATGAGAGACAGGAGTGGCTTTATTGAGGTGTGTTTCCCTGTTGCAGAAGCTGAGCTGACTTTACAGAGAATCAGTCATTTCAGAAGAAGAAAAAGATTCAGAGGATGGGGGGAGAGGTTGGGGAGGGAAGACCCAGCTCAGGGTTCACGCATGCTGTAGTGATGAACCCTGGACTGCTCCGAGAGCCGAGGGGGGTCCCTCCACCCAGGCGTCTCCTGCCCCAGGAAGCCATCACCCCATAGAACTATGCCAGGTAACCATCATTCAGTGCTGGTGCATTACCAGTGATGTTCACCTCTGGACAGATGTTCTGCCAGATTGCATATGGGGCTGAACTCTGCCTCCTGCGGCTTCTCCCAGGATCCAAGCCATGCCCCTGTGCCCTCTGGTTTGCGGACAGGCAGAGGCCAACCACAGACAGGCCTCTGCACCCACCTGCTCAGCCCTAGGGCCCTGAGCCAGTGCCTGGGGCTGCTGGCCTGGGGCCTGTCTCACAGATCACAGAGTCTAAAAACTGGCCCAGTTGCCTGTTTGCAATTGGTTCCTTCACCAGTCATTTATCGGGGGCGAGTGCCCTGGTGAAGGAAGCAGAGATCTCCCCGACAGAGTTTACTTTCCAGTGGGAGCTCCATGGTGGGAGATATTACTGATTAGCAGGATGCTTATTCTTCCCACATGGAACCATTTTTCTCTGAGAATGTAGATTCCCTGTGGCTTTCTTTGGTATTAATGAGACTTCTGATTTACAGGAGTGTGTTAGTCTGCTTGGGCTGCCATAACAAAACACCTCAGGTTGGGGGGCTTAAACGACAGACATGTATTTCCTCACAGTTAGGGAAGTTGGAAGTCCAAGATCGAGGTGTCTGCAGGTTTGGTGTCTCCTGAGAGCTCTCTCCTTGGCTTGCAGATGGCCACCTTCTCACTTGCTGTGTCCTCACATGGTCTTTTCTCAGTGTGCACACCCCTGGTGTCTTTTCTTCTTACAAGGACTCCAGTCTGGTTGGATAAGGCCCCACCCTATGACCTCATTTAACCTTAATTACCTCCCTGAAATCCCTACCTCCAAATCCAGTCACAAAGGGGTTTAGGACTTCAACCTGTGAATTTTCGGGGGATACAATTAAGTACATGATGAGGAGTTCAGCAAGCATCCTTTAGACTTGGAGCTGTGCATTGTTTGGTGACAGTCAAATGCATTTATCTGCTTGATTGTTCACTGAGGCCCCCCCAGCAGCATCCAGTTTCTCCAGTGAAAGTCTATCTCATGGCAGAAGCTACACTAACCTAGTGAAAGCTAAGGAAGTGGATTTTTGTTTTCTTTTCTCTTTCGGTAGAGACGATCAGAAACATCGTTTGTCATTTTGAATGTCATTTGACAGGGCACAGGAGAGTCTGTACCCAGAACCCTATGCCAGCATCAGTCTGAGTTGCTGCCACCTCTGCTGCTGACCTGGCTCTCCCAAACTCCCTCATTTTCCTAAAGAAAAAGAGGGCCCCAGCCCCTATCCCATACCCAGTTGGATCCTGTGCCTTCTCCCTCCCGCCAGATTGCCTTGTGTTTGGGGTCTCTCCATTCACGCGGCTCCCTCTGATTCAAACAGATCCAGGTTCACATTCCTGCTCTATCACTGCCTGCCTCTGAGGGCTTGGGCAAGTTGCTTCCGTTTTCAAAAGTGTCAAACAGATAGTAGTCTCTCCCTTGAAGAACTTGGCCATGCCTTCAGCTACCATGCACCGTTACACTGTTAGGATTTATGAGACGGCCCCTGGGAAAGCACCTGGAGTTGTCCACTTTTTCTAGGGACCACACTCACAATTTCTAGAGATGTGATGGGATTTGTCTGGGGTGTACAGGGCTCAGCGGCAGAGCAGGGCCAGAACCATTGCCTGCCCTCACAGGGACACTGAGGGCAAGGGGAGGGCCTGCCTTAGCTGGCATTCGGAGCCAGGAAACCCTAAGGCCTGAGCTGGCCCCTCCCTGCCTGATGCCATTCGAGGTTTTGCTGTTGATTATTCGGCTAACTTCAGTCACAGAACACCACAGCTGTTCTCTTCTGGTGTTGGGTGCTTTAAGCTGGCGCTGTTTTTAAAGCAGTTGCTTCAAACAGATGCTTACCTGGCTGCCCTTCCCCATCCGTGCCCACCTCTGCCAGGCCCAGGATCATGACCACGCAAGGAAGAGCTGTGCACTTATTTTTTTTTAACCTCCACAAAGTCACAGCTTCAAATCCGATCTTTAAGCCCTTCAGAGCTTTCTGCTGGCAGTGGTGGGCCCAGGATCCCCAGCCCTGGAGATGGTGGGGGGGGGGTATGTGTTTGCTCCTTCTGATTCCACCTGGTGACCATGCTTTGGACAGCAGAGTTTCTGGGAGGGAAGAGAGGTCTCTGGTGAGTGAGGCAGAGAATTGTTCAAGTGTAGTTGAGAACCAAACAGAAGAAGAGCCCCTCCCCCAACCTCCTATCCAGGGAGCACTTCAGGTTAGGTCTACACAGGAGAACTCTACACCTGGGAGGGAGAAGGGGAGCCTGGGTTCTGGTCCCAGCCCTGCTGCTGGTTTGCTGCTTGTGACTGCAGTGAGCCCTGTGCCCTCTTGGTAGCGATGGGGTTGGAGCCGGTGCTCTCGGAGGGCTCCGGGCTCTGACTTTCCTTCTCCCCTGTCCTGTCCCCTCCCTTCCACCTCAGGGCTGGAGCGGAGGATGCCACAGCTGCAGGGAGCCCGAGAGGGAGGGGCTGGGGCTACAGGGCCACGCTGGGAAGCAGAGGGACAGGTGATGGCGCCACAACCCCCGGCTGCAAAGAGCCCCAGGATGGCAGTGTTAATGATGGCCGTGCTGATGGCCCCATTCACCCTGCTGTCCTCTCCCCAGAGGGCTGTCACAACATGTTTCCTCCCTTGATCCTGGCAGCCTCCCTCTGAGGCAGGGAAGGCTAGTCCTTATTTCACAGGTAGGAAGACTGAGGCTCGGATGGGGACAGGTATGAGGGCACGTGGGGCATACTAGTCAGATTTCGGGCACATAAGCAGGCCTCCTGTTCTGCCCAGCCAGCTCCTGGGGCTTCTCGGACCCTGAGCCCAGTGTCACCTTGCTGGTCTCTCCCCTTCTCAGAGTCCTCTGATGACTGGCAGGCCCTGATATCTCTTCTTGCACTTATTTGTCCCACATTTGGGAGAGGCCCCTTCTAGGAATGCATGTACCACATGTGTGATGATGATAGCATCTTGGCCAGCTGGGTCCTGCCCATCACCATCCTCACCCTCAGGAGAACCATTCGACGCTGGGCTACAGGGACAGGCCCAGACCACATTGCTAAGTAAGGTTCGCTGAGCTGCGAGTGGCTGAGACCTGAGGGTTAAGAGATGTTAACCCAGGTCTCTTGCTGCCCCACCTGGCTTGCCTGCCTACAGCTTCATTTTGGACATTCATGACCTTGAAATTCCGGACATTCCCCCCAAGAAACTTTTCCTCAGTTCTTCCTAGGATGACCCCTCACTGTGATTGTGATTCAAACCCCACCCGCTGATGTTCACAGTGGAAAGAACAGATTGCTTGGGGCAAAACATCACATTTTTAGAAATTAAGAAAGATTACAAGAATTAAGAGAGATTTAAGGGACAAGTAAGCAGAATTTAAAGCAAACTGGACCTGGTGTCCCTCAAAGAGCCATCCTCAGCCTTCTTCCTCCAGAAGTCACTAGAAGGTCACGGGGAGGGGGACAGGGCAGACCCAGGGAGGCCTCAGTGGCAGGACGGATAGCACTTGGGCTGGAGACGGTGGGCTGGAGTTAATAAAAGGATGAAATGCGCTCCTTTCTGGCATCCTCCTCGGCACATTCATGTCTTCAGACCTCCTGCCTCTCTTGAACCTCTTCCCAGCCCCCTCCTCTTCCTCTCTCTCCCCTTCTCCCTCCACATTCTTCCCTGCTGACCGGGCAACCAGTCCTGGTCTGTCTGCTGCCAGCCCTCAGCCTCGCTCTCTTGTTCTGGGCTTCTCCACCCCTCGGTCCTCAGGCTCCCCACCGTCCCCTGCCCGGACCTCCCCACCGTGGAGTGCCCACCCTCTCATGAGCCCTGTGCACTGTCTTCCAGGTCGCCCAGGCCCCAGGCCACCTATGTGAACGGAGGCCTCCCAGCCACACAGCACATCAAGCAGGAGTCCCTGCCTGACTACCGGGCCATGACGGAAGCTCGCGCACCCCTGTCTGCCCACTGCCGGGCCCCGCCAGCCACGGGCCTGCACACAGACCTGGACCTCTCGGGCCGAGGCCTCGCCAACCCCGCACCTTCCTGCTACCTTCTGGGCAGTGAACCCAGTTCTGGCCTGGGCCCCCCACCTGAGGCCCACCTGCCCGAGGGTGGCCTGAAGCGCTGCTGCGTCTTGGGCCTTCCCCCTGCATCCTCAGCCTCCGCCGCACCCTGCGCCTCCTCCGACATCACCTCCATCATCCGCTCCTCCCAGACAGCTCTGGTCACCTGCGTAAATGGACTCCGGAGCCCCCCTCTGCTGGGAGACCCGGGGGGCCCTCCCAAGAGGGCCCGGCCCAGCCCTGCGTCCACAGAGAGCCACGAGGGCAGTTTGCAACTTGAAGCCTGCCGGAAGGCCGGCTTCCTGAAGCAGGAGCCCGCGGACGAGTTCTCAGAGCTCTTCGGGCCTCACCAGCAGGGCCTGCCGCCCCCCTACCCCCTGTCTCAGCTGCCGCCTGGCCCGGGCCTTGGAGGCCTGGGGCTGGGCCTGGCGGGCAGGGGCGTGGCTGGGCGGCAGGCGTGCCGTTGGGTGGACTGCTGTGCAGCCTACGAGCAGCAGGAGGAGCTGGTGCGGCACATTGAGAAGAGCCACATCGACCAGCGCAAGGGCGAGGACTTCACCTGCTTCTGGGCGGGGTGCGTGCGCCGCTACAAGCCCTTCAATGCCCGCTACAAGCTGCTCATCCACATGAGGGTGCACTCGGGCGAGAAGCCCAACAAGTGCATGGTGAGTTCCCACGGCCGCCGGGCTGTGCCCCCGCCGCCCCCAGCAGAACAGCACCCACCTCACTGCCCTGGGAGAGCCCTGCCTAGGCTCCTCACCCTGGGGGCTGGCTGGGATGTGGCCACTGGTCACAGTGGTCAGTGCCCTGTCACTGGGAACCTTGGCGGAGGGCCAGGTACCCCATCCTCCACCCTCCATAGCCTGTTGTCACACACACTCGTTCAGGTGGTGACACACGTGCTCTGAGGTCAAAGCGGCTCGGCCAGCCTTCTCTCTTACATACAAATGCTCAGTGTCACACCTGCCGATGGCCAGGTGAGTCATGGAGAGTACGCTCTCCCCCAGCACTGGCTCTTCACCCAGAGTCCTTCCCAGGGAGGCTCTGGGGCCTCCTGGAGCAGCCACAGGCTTGATTTCCTCCAGAGAGCACAGTCCTCACAGGCTTTCGGCTTGAGAGCTGTGGGTACCCAGGGCAGGCTTTGGGGTAAGGCCAAGGGTTAGCAGGTAAGGCCCTGGATAGCACCTGCAGTGTTCTGGCTGAGGTTGAAACTAAGCTTTCCAGGGAGATACACACACACACACACAAAATATAGGCACCCAGGCCTCCAGCCCTTCTAAGTGGTCATCTGCATGTTCTGCTCTCACTGTGGTGGAAATCCGTATCAGAGGTTAGAAATTTAGTCTTAGTCCCTGATATCTTTAGCCAAGCCATTGTGCCTACCCACAGGGCCCAGCCAGCCACCAGGACAGGCGCCTGCCTGGGGTTGGAAGGGCTGATGGAGCCACCAAGGCCCAGCTCCGTCTTCCCAGCTGCTGGGGCTTGGGTAAGGCAGAGGAAGGAAGCAGTGTGTTTGGTCTTCAGGGCCAGCGTTGTAGCCAAAGTTGAGTTCTTCCAACACTTGTGTGCTGTCACTGGGCCCTGCCTCATGGAGAACTCAGTCTGGGAAGGGGTGCAGCTTGGGGAGAGGTGTACCTCTGTCCCTGCTCAAAGTGCAGGGCAGCATTTGCAGGACCAGGGAGGGGCAACCAGCAGCATAAACTCCATCCTCCTGGGACCAGCTGTTCACCCTTGGGGCACATCTGCTTGTGGAGCTGTGAGCTGGGTACCCACTGGACCAGCTTATTCAGCTTTGAGGAGGCTGGGTCTTGAGGATGACAAGGAATTCACTTTGCAGACAAGTGAGGGTCAGGGTTGGCATGCTGGGGTCGTGGGGAGTGAGCAGGCTGAGAAGCTGACTGTACCGTGTGTCTTTGGGCCGAGAGTGTGCTGGAGGCAGAACTGGTGGCTGGGCCGGTTCCTGGCGATGCCCCTGTTCCTTTGGGGTGTTGTGACACGTGCCTTGTGGGAGGGCACGCCCCTGCCTGGAAGGAGATGCCCAGCGGATGTCGCCGGGTAAGGCTCCTGGACCGCAGACAGTCCTGTCTCTCTCTGAGATCCTGCAGTTGACAGCTGCCGGGCTACAGTTCTCCTTCATGTCTTCTCTCCTGGGGTGATCCCAGTGGTGTACGCAGGGTCCTCGAAGAGGCTGCCTGGCCTGAACCCTGGTGTGGTGTGGTCAGTGGCCTTCTCGCACTCAGGCTCCCGTGTAGAATCGCGGCATCCAGGAGTTCCTGTGCTAGACATGAGGGACCTTGGAGATGATCTAGGCCTTCCCTGTCGATTTTCCAGGTTGGGAAATTGATGCCCAGTGAGTGGGTCACAGAGGCTCAAATCACTCAGAGCAGTCTCGGGATCTCTCTGTAGGGTTTCTTCTCTGGGGCCAGCCTGCCAGAATCTCTTTTGCTTCAGCAGATTCCACAGAACACTGGCTTACACCTGGCTCTGGAGACAGACCTGGACCTGCCAAGATCTTTGCCTGAGGGCACTCACAGTCAGAGATGCGTGGGAGATGGGTGACAGGGTCTGGGATGGAGTTTGCATCGGCCCAGGGAGGAGAGATCTAGAAGGGCTTCATACAGGAGGTGATGTTCAAGCCCTGTCTGTACTTACCCATGGTTGCGTTTAATCTTTACAAGAGTCCTGTAAAACCAAGGGTTTTTATAGGTGAAGAAACAAACCCCACATTGGGGGTCAGTAGGGTCCAGCTGGCCTTCCACCTGCTGCTGTGAGAACACTTCATCTTGCCTCTTAGGGGGTTTAGGATTATGGTAATAACACCAGCAAGCAGCTCCTGAGTGCTGACTGTGTGCGGGGGCTATTCTAAGCCCATGGTCCTCCTACTCCATGTGGTCCTCACAACAACCCTATGGGGCAGATACTATTAATCCCCATTTTACAGATGAGGAAACTGAGGCTCAGAGAGACGGCATAATTAACCCCAGGCCACACAGCTAGTTAGAGACAAACCATAACAACAATAATAATAGAGGCTAATAATCATGACAGTAATAATAGTATTGATAAGAACGATAAAAATAACTTGCCCAGGGTTACACGGCTAGTAACCATTGGAGTGGAAGTTGAACTCACATCTTTCTAAGCCGTGATGCTCTTGTTTGTGTATATCTTCTCCTGTTAAACTGATTATTCTCTGGGGTCCAGGTACCAGCCCTGCCGGGTGCCATCCTCTGGAGATGGTAGCAGAGATCTCTGAGCTCCGCCCTGCCCGCAGTGGGAGCGCTCCCCCTTCCTGCGAGGCTGGTGCAGTAGGTAACCCAGGGGAAGGGGCGGGCCCTAACCTGCACCCCAGATAAATACAATCTCCCTTCCCTGTAAAATTATTAATTTCTCATGACAGGCCTCTGCTACCATGTGCTGTAATAGACAAAGGAATTTTGGACCCGGAGCCTCTGGAGAACAGGAAGTAGATGAGACACTTTGATTGCAGAGTAAATGGCCCACTAAAATAGCAGTTAATCCTTTTATTATCTTTCCAGCAGCCGTTTCCACAGTTCTTTCATGAGGTAAGCCTTCCCCGCCCCGTCCAACTGTAACACTCCCATCCTCACAGCTGGTTCACATTTAGCCTGCGGAGCCTCTGCTTCCGCACCGGGCGGGCCTAGAGGTGCCTGGAGGAGCCCAGCTCCCCTCTGCCCAGGCCGTCCATCCTCAGGCTCAGCCGGGGACCCAGGACTCGCCTCACTGGCCCACAGGGTGCACCGCCCGCCCCCCACCCTGCCCTTTCCACAGCCCTTCCACGCCGTCCAGCGGAAGCTCCTTAATCTCTTTGCAATATCCTGTTATGTTTCTTACGTTGTCGGAGTTGTCTTAGCCTTATTATATTTGGGGTTTCATCTGTGTTACGATAGCAAGGTTACGTCCAACCCAAATACTGACGCGACGCCTCGAAGACGTTAACTTTGAAAAGATTACTTTCTTGCTTTCTTAGGTTGGCCCTCTCAGACGGTTGGAATTCTGATTGTCTGAGACTGCAGAAATTAGTAGACTCTGAGTTTGCATTTCTCCACATCGAGAAAAAGACAGGTAGAGGAGAAAGAGGAAAACTTCTTATAACCTTGGGTTTTATGAAATAATCATGACAGCAACCCCTGACTTTTGTGAAGAGCTTGACCAAAGCTGTGAGCGCAGCATGAAGGTGTAAAAGGCAGGTGAAAACCCAAGTCCAGAGTCACACCGACCTCCGGCCCTGCCACTTACCAGCTGTGTGACCTCAGGCAGGTGACTTAACCTTTCTGAACCATAGCATATACTCAGTTGTAAAACGGGGTGATAATAGTACCTACCTTTTAGGACTGTCGTCATTAGGATTAAAAGAGATGACATAGGGAACTGCTTAGTTAATTCTCATCTTCCCCAATCACACTCTTCACACTGATGGTCTTGGGAGATTCATACGTTAGCCCTAGGAGTTAGGACAGGATCTTTGGCAGCTATTTTACAAATGAGGAACCTGAGGCTCAAAAGAGCCAGTCAGGAGTGGAACCTGGACTTGAGGTCAGCTAACTGCTGCAGCCTCTGCTGTTGTTGGTGAGGTGGGCAGAGCTATCACATGTGCTGGTGGCCTTGTGGTCAGGTGTCTGCCAGCGATGCAGAGCCCCTGCTCGGTGCCAGACAGTGGCTGTTCGGGGTAAGAAGGGGGAGCCAGGGCAGAGGCACAGGGAGGAGGCTCTAGTCCCTGCCCTCCAAGTTCTGATGCACAGCTGGAGCCTTGAGGCTGGACTTAACATCCTGCCCGGGTTCCTCTGGCAGCTGCAGCCGCACTGACCATCGGTCCCCATCCCTTACCCCGCCCAGTCTGTCCTAGGTGCCACTGGACCTGGGACCACGGATATACCTCAGAGAGAGGCTTGACAGGGGGTCCGGGATAACATCTTATGGAAAGTCCTGAGGGAGAAGAGACCTAATATATTCTGAGACAGTCTCTCTCCAGCCAGGGATTACCATGCCCATTTTACAGAAGAAGAAACTGACATTCAGAGATGCAATGGCATGCTCTGTATCACCAGGCACAGCTGCCTGGACCATTCCACAGGCCACACTGCCCTCTACCACTCGCCTTTGCCCAGCTTCTCTATTCAGCAGAGTCGAGTCCTCGTGCATCTCACATCACAGTGTGTGGGGGTCCCAGGGCATCTGCTCCTTCCGGCCCCCATGTCCTGAGACCAGCCTAGTGGGTTGGGCACATTCCCAGGCCAGCTGACACCCCTGACTCATCTCAACGTCTCAGGCTCATCCCAGGGAATTATCCGGGAGTTCGAGATGTCTGAGCTGGGGCTTTACCAGTCCATCCTCATCACGTAGGGAGAGGGCACGGGGAAGACAGGCCCTGAGAGGATGGGGGTCCAGGATGGCACAGTAAATAGGGCAGCTTCAGTGGGCAGGGGGTTTCCTGAAGGGGCCGGTAACCAGAAGTTGGGGAAGTTAGACTGTGGGAAACTGACCCTCGACTGAGGGAAGAATCCTCCCCTTGAGACACTTGCCTCACTGGAGGGGCAGCAGCCTCTCCTGTGTGCCAGGAGTCGGGGGTCCAGAGACAAAGATGATGTGATGTGAGACTTCTAGCGCCGTGGGAAGGATTCTGCCCTTGAATCTTGCGATCTTATTGCTGGATGATGGAGGGAGGGAGGGAAGCCAGGAGCTGAGGATTTGAGCCTGGCTGCTTAAGCTTGTTGGAGTCAGTCAATGGGGGGACAGGAACGTTATTGAAATACTCATTGGGTGTTTTTCAGTATTGAGGGCTTCCACACATGTGTGATCTCAGCACTCAGAACATTCCTGGAGACTGAAATTATCCCCATTTTACAGATGCGGAAAGGAGAGTCCAGTTCATGCCCAAGTTCAGGCCCCAAGTGAATCATGGGGTCAAATTTGGACCCAGGTCTCAGCCTGACTCCAAGGACTGTGTGCTAGCCATGACCCCAAGCCACCTCCCAGGCAGAGAATCATCAGTCTGCTTGCAAATGTCGAGAGAATATCCAGATCTGAAACTTATTTGGCAAGCGGACACCGAGCACCTCCTGTGTGCCAGGCCCTGGTGGGCCGTGGGGTCACAGAAGGGAATCAAAGCCAGCCTGGCCCTGTGGAGCCCTGACGGAGCAGGGAAACAGATAGACGTCTGCATTTAACTACTTTTCCCAAGCCAGCGCCCCATCATCTTGAGAGCCTGCAGGTCCCTGCCCTGCTGACATGATGGGTCTTTTGTCCTATATGAGAGGAGAGAACACTCATGGGATGAAGAATAAGACATTTTACCTTTTAAAAAATAAATAAGTCACCTGAAAACAGTCTCCATTTCTGGAGGCTGGGGTTTCTGGTAAGATTAAAAGGCTGCAAAATTGAATATGGTTTTAAACCCCTTGCCCTGGAGGAGCCTGCTGTACATGAGCCCATAGAAGCCAAGCTGTTCCAACCAGGTCAAGCCCACCCACTTTGGAAACAGAGGCCTGAGCCTCATCTCGTTCTGGGGGTTGGGGGCGGGAGGGTCTGGGTAGGAAAACCTTTCTGAGCAAAGGCAGCCATCTAGTTTGCATCCAGATATGCCCTCGTTAACAACCCTTACTGAAGTCCCTCCTCTGGGCCTTGGCTTTTTCTGATACCTCTGCCTGGAATGCCTTTCCCAACCCAGCAAACTCCTAACCTTCCTGCCCAACCCAGTCCAGTGTCCCCTCCTCGGCACCCCTTTTCTCCGTGTGTCCTGCTCTCCCAGCACTGTTGCCCCATTTATAACAGTGCTCCTGGTATGGCTGAGTGTCTTGGGGACCACATGCTCTTTGGCACCTGGCCTGGCCTTGGAGGCAGAGGAGTTGAGTCTGCTCCCGAGTACAGAGGCTCTGCCCTAGTGGCCATCTGTTCTCTCTGCTCCGACACTGTGTGACGTCGCCCAGACACTGCCCGCCAGAGCAATTTCCCATAAAGTTACAAGAATGCAGGGACCTTAAAGATGGTCACATCCATCCCTAATCTGGTGCTTGAAGTTTTCCTGCAAGAAAGCCTTAATCTGAAACCTGGCTTTGCTACCTAGCAGCCTATGATTGTGTGCAAGTAACTTGATTTCTATAAGCCTCTGTTTTCTTACCTGTAAAGTCGAGGGAATAGAAGTGTTGTGAGGCTTCGATGAGGTACTATACATGAGATGTTACGTACTGCCTGGCACACAGTGAGTGCGCAACAAATGGTCTGACTGCTCTGGGCAGTTTGCGTTAGGAAAGGAGAAGAGGGAGGGTCTAAAAAGCACAGGGGCCATGCAGTCATGAGCGTCCCTAAAGGAACAGAAAAGCCCGTAGTAAGTCCCAGCTCTGCCATGGATGTGACCTTGGATGGGTCACTTGGCTATGCTGAGCCTCAGTTTCCTGAACTGTGAAATGGGTTTAATGCCTAGCACTCTGTGTTCCTTGGGTGCTCAGCAGATGCTAATGCCCTTTCCCTCCTTGAAGCCAACGTTCCAGCTCTACAGACCTTGGCTTACACTGGATGCCTTCCTATCTCCCTCAGTTTTTAAAAATCAAATTCAGGGACCTTCCTAAGGAGAGGCTTTCTGGAAACTCCAGCTTTGCATTCAACTCAGAGCCCTGAGGGCCCCCTCTCATCACTGTACAGAGGGGGAAACTGAGGCCACAGATGGAAGAGGCTTGCCTGGGAAAGAGGAGAGGAAGGAGACAGGTGGAGCTGGAGACTCATCCCAGCTCTGCTGCTCACTGACTGTGCCACCTTGGACAAGTCACTTCACTCCTGAGCCTCTGTTAATGTATCTGTACAGTAGGGCTTCTGATGCTCACCCCAGAAGAGTCTCTGTGAGGGGTGGACACCTGTGGTCCACCAACTGCAGAGGGCTCTGCAGAGGGGATCAAGTTGAGTCCCCATCTCCCAGTCCAGTGCTCCTGCCTGTAACCCGGCCCCAGAGCACACAATCACCCTCATAGGCGTGTCCCTCCCAGATGGGTTTCCCATCGGGCACAGAACCTTTTAGCCACATGCTCCCCAAATGCAGTGCTTGGCCTTTAGGCCTCTGTCTGCAGCTCTTCTAGCTTCCTCCTTCTCTGCTTCGCAGTGCCCCCATACCTCCCCCCTCTCCCTTCCACCCCTATCCCCCATCCCTCCTACTCCCATTCACTTCCCCATCCCTACCTCATCTCCATCCCTGACTCCCCGCCCTCCGTCTTATTTGAATTCTGAGCCAGAATTTGGTGAGCCAGGGTGGACCAATGGCTAAAGGTATAGGATAACTGTTGGGGTTCAAATCTCTGCTCTGACCCTTAACCAGCCGTGAGACCTCAAGCGAGTCACGTGGCCTCTTTGAGCCTCAGTTTCCTGTCTGTGTAAAAGGGAGAGTGTTGTGAGAATTAAATGAGATCATGTATATGGAGCACTTACCTCATGCCTGGCAAAATACTCCATGCTTGAAAACAGGAGCCCTTGTTCCTTTTTTTTTTTTTTTTTTTTTGAGTCATCAAACCCAAGCTCTCATAGAATTGAGAATTCCTGGGAGCACCAAACTTGAGGGTACAGGAACACTGGCCAAGTTTTGTGAACTCCACACTGCTTTATGGAATATGAAAAAAATTAAGGATAAAAAAAACACAGCCCTCTGAATTGAATTTAAAATAATAAAAAGAGAGAAAGCTTTTGAATTTAATGTAAATGGAATTGAAATGATTCTCTTATTGGACTGAGAAAGTCAGATAAAATCAACAGTGACTTGAAGAAAGTGTCCAGAACATGTTTTCTAAGAGGGACATCCTGGAAATGGTAAACTTCATGAGTGAGCATTAATAGGCTCTGTCTCCACAGGATGGCAGATGGGTTCTCTGAGCCAACGGCACGCGCCTCACTTGGCCTGCTGCAGTGACTGACCTCATCCATTAAAGGGGTGATGGGCCGCACCAGCGCTACGGCCTCAGTCACCTCCAGGACCCAGGACACTCAGCTTACCTGTCCCCCTCCCTCGGGAGAGTGCCTTGGGCTCAGCTGTGCTGTCTCCCCCCGTCACACCTGCCACCTTTTCAACACAGCTTTATTGACACCCATACTGTGCCAGGTTTGATGCTAGAAGCAGGAGGCGCAGCATCAAAGGAGGAATGGTCTGGTGCCGAAGGAATCAACCAAATGCTGCAGAGGCACGGAGGAGGGAGAAGGCTTCCCCCAGGATGTCATGAGAGCTGGGCTTTGAAGGGAGGGTAGGAGCTTTCCAGGTGCAGACCATGAGGAAAGGCATTTCAAGGAAAGGGAACAGCCTATGCAAAAGATGTGACGGTCTTGGCCCTTGCGGGGAGCATAGGTGCCTCTTGTGCTTGGAGTGTGTTCCGTGCATGGGGGCTGGGAGTAGAAATGGCAGTTGGGATTGAACCTTAAAGGGCCTTGAAGTCCAGCATGAAGAGCTTGGACTCTGTCCTGAGGCCAAGGGGGAGAATGGCGGAAGGGTTCTGAGCAGGAGAGTGACGATCAGCATTAACGTTTAGAATGTTGGTCGTGCGGTGGGTGCGTGCGAGGGGGAGCAGCAGCAGGCAGATGAGGATGCAGAGGCCCAGGAAGGAGCCTTCTTCCCGGGTCCACCAGAGCAGACAGCAGCACCTGGCTGCCAGCCAAGGCCTGGGCACCGCAGGCCAGGCCAGCTCAGCCCAGCGAGCCGTGCCGAGCACAGTGTCTGTACCTGATTGGGTACCGGAGCTCAGTTCCCCTTTGGAAACAGCATCCAGCACATTTACCAGTGGGAAATGGGAAAGGCATTTCCCATAATGTGGCTCCGTAAAGTTTGCACAACTGTTCTTTGTTTTCCGTCCATCCCCACAATAAATCTTCCTCCGCTGCCAGGACTGGGGCCTCCGTGGTCTGTAAGTGATTACAGCGCTGACTTGTGCAGTGCTGCCCCCTCGAGATGCATTCTTCTGACGTGGGTAATGATAAAATGAGAGTCCATCACTGAGACTCATGGCCTCGCAAGTGGCCATTTCCAAACAGCTGGGAGGTGGCCGCCTGATGGAGGGCAGCCTGCTCTTGCCTCCTGCACGTACCCCCCAAGCCTCCCTTGATAAGTCTGCCACGTTGGGAGCATGAGCCTCGGAGAGCAGAGAGCGTGGTACTCCTGGGCTGTGTGTCTCTTGGGGATATCGGTCTCTGCTGGGCATGGAGGAAGGCACGTGCCCTGTGAGTGTCCAGCTGACGTTCCATGAGCCAGCCTCTTCGTTGTACTGAGCCAGAAAGTGTAGGGTTTTCGAGCTGAAAGTAACATTTGTAGCTTCCCAGGGCATGACCAGGCCCTGGGGTGCAGTTTTGATGGGTGTAGTTCCTGTGCTCAGGGAATGCACAGGCAGTGGCAGGATCCCTGTTTTATAGTGGGCTCGCTGAAATCCACGGAGGGGAAGCTACCCGGCTGGGTGTCACGTCTGGGACTCCACCTCCTGTCCCTGGCTCCCTGCTCTGTCATCATCCCACTGCCCACAGCTGCCTCCTGCACCCCTATTTAACCACAAGTCTGTGCTCCCCAGAATCTGCTGAATCCCTCATTTGGGGAGTCAGTTTGGCCTATGGGGTCATTTCTGACCAGGTTTAGTTGCCAAGGAACATGATAGCGATTGGAAGTCAGGAGAGTTTGGCCCCAGGAAGAAAAATGAGTCTGCTGTGCCTCCAATACTTCCCCAAGATCCCACCCCCCACTGACTGCTCCCATTGCTTCTCCCCAGGCATCCAGGACCAGAGGAGGTGGCCTCGTGGAGGCCACAAGTCCGAATGCCTGTGTTTGCACTTTTGCCATTTGCTGCTGTGGGAACTGAGGCACGTAGAGAGGGTTTGGCTCATTGAGATCACGGAGCAAAAGAACCAAAGCTCAGGTCCCTTGCCTTCTGGTGCAGTGCTCGTCCCGCTGTGCAGAGCCGCAAAGTCTGTTGAGTACCTACTATGTGCCAGACCCTGTGTTGACAGCTGACTTACACTGCCTCCACCTGTACCATTACTGCCTCCCCAATTCTGGAGAACGCTGGCTTGTGTTGTGTTCGCACTGGGGAAGAACCTTCCAGGGAATCTCATCTGATGCTGCTCCCAAGCCCTGCAGCACCTTTTGACAAATGGGGACTCGAGGCCCAGGGTGGGGAGACAACCCCCTGGAGGTCATGCAGAGGAGATGGCTGGCAGCTTGTGCAGTCCACACGTGTCAGAATCACCTGCCCTCCCAGCAGGATCGGGTTCAGGCAGCACTGTGCAGCAGGCTCCAGGGAGGCTGTAATCAGCAGTGGGTTTCAGACATCACAGCCCCTTACGTGCAATTAGAAAAGCACTACGATTGATTGCCGTGGGTGTTAGGCCCAGAGGAAGCCTGGCTTGTGCAAAGGCCCACACGGGTGTGCACCAACAAGAGTCTGCAGCTCCTCTACCCACCCCCACCCCTGCTTCATGCACACGCAGCCACCTGGACTTGGGCCTCAGTTTCTTCACATGTGTGACAAGGACTTTGATCAGTCCCAAGCCCTTAGGTTTTCTGACCCTGACTCTGGCAGTCTGGGTAGAGACAGCATGGGCCAGGGCTCAGCACTCGGTTCCCTCCCCAGCTCTGCATCAGACTGCCTAATGGCTCTGGGAGAGTCACCAGACCCTATGGGGCCTCTGTTTTCTCATCCATAAAATGAAAGAACTCCAGAATCCCTAAGATGCTTTGAACTCAAGACAGTTACCTTTCCACATTCCTGGCAGGGCCCTAGGGGAGGAGGAAAGCGGTGAAGGACAAGGAAGGGGCAGCGGCGGGCCTCCGCTGAGCTCTCTGACCTCCGTTCCTTCCACACTCCTCTCTCGCTCTGCTCCAGCCACACTGGCTCCTGGCTGTTCCTCACACATGCCAGCTTCGTTCCCACCTCAGGCTCTGCATGGCTCTTCCCTCCCTCCAGAATTCTCTTGCTCCAGCCCCACCTCCCTTCACTCAGGCCCATGGAGGGCGTTCATGGAGGTCCATGTCACCTCCTCCAGGAGGCCTTCCCTGACCACCTGTCTAAAGTAATATCTTCATCCACTCTCTGCCCTTCATACTACCCAGCACTGTGTGTTTGTCTCTGATCTGTTCCCTCCACTCAACCGTAAGCTCCATAAAGTCTAGATCCTTTTATGTTTTGTTCCCTGTTACGTTTCCAGGGTCTTGAACAGTATGTGATTGACAACTGTTTCCTGAATGGATGTGATTGAGTAAAAAGGGAGAGAGCCGGACTCAGTGGGGCAGAAGTGATGGAGTGTGCTGGGAAGGGCCCAGGCTGAGAATCAGGAGTCTTGTCTTGTAAAATGAAGGTTTTTGCAGCAAACTCACAGGGCTGTGGTGAGGACTGCATGGCGTGCTGTCTGGGGCATTTCTGGGTTAGGCTAGATGGGTAGTGTGCCCAGGGGGCCCAGCCAAGCACCCGATGTACAATGTTAGTTCACTCCTCCTACCCCATCCCCACCTTGATTTCCCTCCCTCCTTAATCTGCAATATGAGGGTAAAGGAGAGTCTGCACCCCAGGTCCTCCAGCTCATGGAATGTCAGACCCAGACAAGAGCTTAGAAACCATCAGCTTGGAAACCATCTGGCTCAATCCTGTTTGTGGATTTGGAAACTGAGGCCTAGAGAGGAGGAGTTCTTGTCCACATTCCCACGCTTGGAGAGAAATTTACAATCAAGCCCTCCACAGAGTAGAAGCTCTGTAATTAGCTGCTGCTGCTGCTGCAGCTGTTTATCATTAATTCGGTCTCCACAGATCCTGTTTTTATGACCATGGGCACAGAGATAGAGTAAGAGTACAATTTTGCATTAATTGACAACAAAAGGACTATTATAGCCAAGAATGCAGCAGAGGAAATGATTAAACTACCCCAAAGCAGCTACTTTAAAGTGTGAGGAAGGAGGGAAAGTGGCATTTTTTAAGGTATGTGCTCTTATCCAGATAGCAGATTAAGCCCTTTGTTTTCTCAGTGAATCTTTTGATGTTGGCATTACTGTCCCATTTTATAGATGAGGAGACTGAGGCTCAGAAAAGTTAAGTGCTGGGGTTCCAATCCCCGGCCACCCACTGCTCCAGGATGTCCTCTGTGTCAGCATGTTTTTCTGTAATTGATCATGAGCTGATCACTCCCTGTTTTCATTGAGCTCAGCCCAGAGAATGCCTGTCAAGACATCTTAATTAGTTACTGTGACTCCTCGAAAACAATCCCAAGTAATCTGGACTTTGCATGGATCCTTGCACTTAACCTACACTGTTCGGGGGTGGGGTTTGCTTTATCCAGAATTAGCACCGTGAGCCCAAGGCATCCTTTGCCCCACTTCCGTGGCTTCTTGTGCAGGGAGACAGCGACCTCACAGGTTAGGGGAGGCGTGTAGGGGTCAGAGGAAGGGAGGTGTTCGGGGGCAGCTACCTGGGGCTCCATCCCTGAGACCAGGTGAGAGAACCAGGTCGGGCTGGAGGCCTCTGTGGCCCATGACTATGTACACAGGGCAGGAGAGAGAGTGTGGAGAGGTACCACAGCCAGTAAGAGTTGGAGTCGGGATTCGGATCCAGGGAGGCCTGAAGGCATAACCGCTCCTCAGGAAGAGCTGAACCCTACCTTCAAGGCTTCTGGAATCCAGTTCTGATCCCTTATTCACCATGATGTTGGCTAGGCAAACGATTTCCTTGTTCTGGTCTCAATTTCCTTCTGTTTAGTGGGAATGATAATCCTGCTTCCTCTGCTGGAGGTTGTTTACTGCCCGTCATCCCATGTCATCCTCACAACAACCATTGCCCCATCTTTCCCAGTGAGGACGCTGGGACCTAGTGAGGCAGGGTGACCAGTGAAGGGTGCCCAGGGTCACACGGTGCGTCAGCAGTAATGCCCGGGGTCACACGGCGTGTCAGTGGTGATACCCAGGGCAGGCTATTCCCCTGCCGCCCCCTCCTCTGAGTTCTATTGCTGCTTGTACCCCAGGTGGGATGGTGGTATTTGTCAGGCCAGCTCTGCTCCCGCTGTGGCCCCCGCAGTGAGCCCAGCTCGTGAGCTGGGGAAGACGAGGTGTGGTCCTGAGCCAAGCAGAACAGAGGGTCTGCGGCCTGCAGTCAACACCTCTGTCAGGAAGTTCGCGGCTCGTGCCTTCCAAGTGCCAGCGCTTTCATTGTCTCCATGCTTTGAACCCAGGAAGGTTTGTCCTGACAACTGGTTGGCAAATTCAGCCAGGGGAAACGCCTCCACCCCGCAGCCAGGAGGTGGTTTTGGCCTTTCAGGAGCTCTCTGAGGTGCTTACTCCCGGGTATAAATTAGATTCACCTGGCAAGGCCCCACTTCCCACTAGAATCTTCATGAAGACGCTCCCTTTGGATCCCGTCAGAGAGGGAAGTGTGGAGGAGGCCTGGGTCCCCTGGAAGCCAGCAGGTGGAAAGTAGAAGCTTCCGGGACTCATTGGTGAGATGGGTAAAGCGAGCAGGGCCTCATCATGACATTTGCTGACCCCAGCACTTTTGGCTTCAGCCTCTTCCTCCATAAAAAATACTAAAAATTACATTTTATGACAGCATTGGTTTAAAGACAACATATTAATTTTATGTATTAAAACATTTTCTTTGACCTAAAAGTTCCTTTTTTCTTCTGATTATAAATTAAATTCATACATTTTCAGGGGCTCCTAAAAGTATTATGGACTCTATGTACTGTGTATGCTGTGCCTGGTGGACAAGGCAGCCCAAAAGCAAGGCCTGCAGAGGCTGGGAGCACTTGAGGTGCAGTCCAGGCCTTGCCTCCCGCTCCCCTTCTCTAGACTTCAGTTTCATCCTCTGTGAAGAGGAATGAGTGGAGGAAACACCGGAAAATCCTGCTGTGATGTTCTACTATGTCCCATTCTGTTCTAGTCCATTTTATTCCTGATCATTGAGTTCTTGTCTTTCATTAAGAATTCACGGGTATTTACTACAAAAGATCTATATGCAGTTAAACTGACATAGAGAGAAGGACATAAATATGTGAAAAACCTAAGCTCACTTTGTTACCCTATATTTACTGGAGCTTCCTGGAAGCCAAGGCAAAGAAGGCAAGTTGTTGAATTGTAGAATTCTTATTGTCTGGGAAAGGAAGAAGAGCAGCCAGCTGGTGTGTTGGGGCCAGTTTTGTCTGGATATCAAATCTTTTTGAGGCCTGATGAGAGTCACACAAGTTGATTGCTGGAGGAAGGCTGTACGAATGATTGATGATGATAGAGTCACTAAACAAAGCCATAGACCTTGTTTTCACAAATAACTTTGCTAATGTTCTTTGAGAAAAGCCGGGGCCAAGTAAATACTGGCAATGAAGGAACCTCACCTGTGTCTTGTAGTCTATGTTATATTCTTAGTCTGTCCGTACAGCAGTCCTCTGAGGTAGCTGTCATTATTCTCACTTTACAGATGAGGAAACTGAGGCTCAGAGAAGTTAAGTGACTTGACCCCGATCACTCAGTGGGAGCTGACTGCTATAGCAAGTGGCCTCTCTCTACAGACTTCACGGGTCAGTCTGTTACTTGGGGCAGACTTGGCCCCTTGCTCAAGGAGCTCATAGCCTAGTGGACTCTGCAGATCTTAAAAAGAAGAGGGCAGGGCTTCCCTGGTGGCGCAGTGGTTGAGAGTCCGCCTGCTGATGCAGGGGACGCGGGTTCGTGCCCCGGTCTGGGAGGATCCCACATGCCGCAGAGCGGCTGGGCCCGTGAGCCATGGCCGCTGAGCCTGCGTGTCCGGAGCCTGTGCTCCGCAACGGGAGAGGCCACAAAAGTGAGAGGCCCGCGTACCGAAAAAAACAACAAAAAAAAAGAAGAGGGCAACACCATGATACATGCCTTGAGGGGTGCTCAGGGGTGATGGGGCCTAGTAGAGGGAGCATCTGTCAGCCAGGACCTAGCATGGGCCAAGAGGTAAGGCAATGAAGCCTGGATCTGGGTGGTGGCAGAAGGGAGAGAAGCAGCTGCCTGCTGAGTTTCTTACTTATAAGCAGCAGAAACCAGCTCTGGCCATAATGAGCCCTGCACCCCCTCCCTCCCCACCCCTAGAATTTATTGGCAGGCCCTGTGACCACAGACCATTTGTCTAAGGAAAGAGGAGCAAGCTTTGAGGACAGGCAGGATCCCAGGACCCCAGGGGCCTAGAAGCAGGGAACCTAGACCTGCTTCTCCCGACACTAGACTATCCAGACACCACACTGGGGTCCTCAGCCTCTGTGCTCTTGCTCCAGGGCCAAAGCTGTAGCAGGGCATCCCACTGACCAGGCCTGTCTTGGGTTCCCCCCACCCAGGTTGACGGGGGTTGCCCCCCCGCTTTGTGGGAGGCATAAATGTCCTCCCTATTCACTTCCCATACTGAAGGATTCTTTAACATGGGGAAACTGGGCAACCAATCAGACTGGCACATCTGCAGCTACAGAAATGATTGGATCTGAGAGAGATTCAGGAGAGACAGTGGACAGGAAGGGATGGGAAGCCTGTTACATGTGGGGTTAGAGGAGGAGCTCAGGTTGGTGCTCCACTCTCCCGCCTGCGTTCATTGTGTGGACATGAGTACAAGCCCTGGCAGCACGAGGGAGAAAGGTGTGAGTTGGTTTCAGGTGTGCTGGGTAGGGAGGTGCCAGCCAGAGGGCCCCAGGGGGCTAGAGATGTGGGGGTCTGGGGCTCCTGAGGCAGGAGATGGGTGTCATCAGCCTAGAGGTGGGCCTGAGAGCATAAGGGGCTGGAGGATCTGGTCAGGGAGATGGGTGGGGGGCGAGGACTGGAGAGAGCCATCACCCTTCTGACTGCGCTTGCCCGTGTCTCCAAGAAGAGATAGCAGGCCAGCAGGCTGGGATGCCTTGTCCTGCTGGGATAACAGAGGGCCCTGATGAAGTCCTCCTGTGCGGTGGCTCCTGCACCATCTCCAGGGGCCCAGGCTGGCACAAGGGCCAGCTCAGAGCAGCCTCTGAGCGTGTGCAGCTGAGCTTGTGTGTGTTCATTCATTTACCACCACGCGCCTGCTCTGTGCTCTGCCTTGTCCTGCCCTGGAGAAGCTCACCATCTGGGGGGGGGCAGTCTTTGAACCCGAGTTACAAAATGCCATGATGAATCCCCTGGAGGAAAATAAATGGGAACTCAGAGGAAAGGGTTTAATACCGGGTGGGGAGGCCTCCAGAGAGAAGGTAGGTAAGAGTTATCCAGGTGCAAAAGGATGGGAAGGGTGTCCCAAGGGGAGGAACAGCATAAGAAAAGCCTGGAGGTGAGAGTTTTGAATGGCTCAGTGATGGAGTGATGGAGAGAGTGATGGAGAAGTGAACAGGGCTGGTGACAGAGGACCTTGTGTATCAGATGGAGGAGCTCGGGCTCTGTCCACAGGGCTGCAGAGACCCGAGGGTGAGTTAGAGCAGGAGGGGCCTGAGGTGCGTGTGAACATAGATGTGTGTGTGCTTCCTTTGCCTCTCAAGGACCAGCATGCACACAGTCATGCCATCACTAAAATCTCTGCCCAGCTCGTGTTAATTAACAGGTAATGACTTAATTCTAGAGGCTTTTCTAAGAACGGAGTTAGTGCCTTTGGTTGCAGTTTCCCAGGCCTCAATGACCCCTTTCCTCCAGATTTATATAGGCTGCTGGAGAGCACTACACTTGCAAGCAGTTTTCCAACTTGGCCCAAGAATCCTCTGTGCTGAGCCAGGGTGTCCAGTGAGGGCCCCTGACAAGATATCAGGTCCCAAGGGGGGCCACCACTCTGCCCCTGGACTGATCACACTGTTTATGGAGACACTCCCTCTCAAGGAGCCCGAGGTCTGGGCCGGCTGAACGTCCCCGCTCCAGCGGGCCTGTGGTCAAACCCTGGCTGAACTCGGCCCTCCTCTTCTTAGACATATTCACATCTAGACCCCATGGCTAGGTGGGGATCACAGCGCCCCTTGTTAATGGCGCAGCTGGAACCACGAATGTGGCTTGGACACAAGGGCAAAGTAGGGCGGCTTCCTTTACCTGGATTAGGGACCACCAGACATTAGGACCTCACCAGCCTCCCAACCAGAGGAGGAGTGGGGGGCTGCCTCCCCAGAGCTAACCCCCAAGGGCAGCTGTGCTGTGTGACATTGGGAGAGTTCCTTTACCTTTCTGAAGCTTCCATTTCCTCATCTGTAAAATGGCATTTAGGTGGATGTCCCAGAAGCAGACCCTGAGAGGAAGATTTGTGTACAAGTGATCTCCCAGGGGAGACCAGGGGTGAGGGTCTGCCACAAGTGGGGGTAATGATGCCTGTCTTCCAGGGTGGGAAGGGGGTTCATTCATTCATTCCACACTCTTATTTAGTCTTTGAACTATGCCTGGCATTGAGTGAAGTGCTGGGGACAGAGGTGAATGGGACCTGGGAGAAAGGCAGGCTTGGTGGAGAAGCTGCAGGGGAAGCTGACCAAAGGCCCAGTGACATCTGGGAAAACTGAGGCTCAGAGCTGTGCTCCACCAGGGCCTCACCCAGCGTGACCTCAGAGCAACTCAGAGCCAGGACCACAGAAGTGGATGTCAGAAGTGCAGACGGTCTCACTCGCTGGGTGAGGCCCTGCTGGGGTCACAGCATCCTGCTGTCTGGAGCACCTGGAGTGGACTGCAGGGGTGGTGTGGGGAGCAGTGGGGTCTCTGTTTGCACAAGCTAACCAGCCTGCGGCAATTGCTGCTCTGTCATTGTACTGCAATTTGTGCGACAATTTGTACGGCATGGAATGGAGCAGAGATTATGCCCTGAATGTCTGTTTATGTCATCTCTAAAAATGCCCCTCAGATGCCAGGCTTGCTGAGCAACCAACGGGCGACCTGTGGTCTCCAGCATCAGCCTGAGCTGCCCCCCAGGGACGTGTCCAGGGTAAATCAAGTCCATTTCTAGGAAAGCACAGAGCCCTCCCCAACAAGGGGCTCTGACCCTGGCTCCCCAGCTTCTGGAATTCTGAGAGCCCATGCTCATGTGTGTTTTCCTGTCTCTGGGTGCCTGTCACCAGGTCTCCGTGTGCTTGTGGGGTGTGTGTGTGCACGCGTGTGCATGCATGCACCCTCGCAGGCCTGTGTGTTAGTGTCTGTAGGCACGTTTGTGTTGAATGTGTCCCCAAGGGCCAGGGTGTTGTGTGTGTTCCTCTGAGTGGGTTGATTTGCAAGTGTGTATCTGGGGTGTGTGTCTGCACATCTCTGTGTGTCCATGCAGCATATGTCTGTGAATGTGGGTTCTACAAGCCTGAGGAAGGTGTCATTCCTCCTGGTCAGGGTGGTCAGGGGAAGCACCACTGAGAAGTGCAGACTGGATTTGGGCCCTGGAGAGTGTGTACAAATGGGGTGTGCGGGCACTTCTCCTCCCCACTGTTCTTCCCCTGTTCCCAAAACTTGGAGGGAGGCAGCTGCCAGGAAGCACGTTGAGCCCAGTACCAGGAAGGACTTTATAGCACGCAGGACCTTCCCCAGTGGAGGGAAGTGCGGGAGCAGAGGCTGGCCTGCCACTTGGCAATTTCATTCAGCAAACATTCCCTGAAGCGTCTTAAAGCGTCTTATTCTTTATCAGGCCTTGCTCTGGGCCCTGGGACAGACAGAATTCAGGTTGAGTTCCAGGACCCACAGACTAATGATATTAACCCTTGAGACTGGGTCCCAAAAGGCATTAATAGCAGTTAAAATGATGGAGCTCTTACACTGCTGGGCACCACTCTAAGCTTGCTAACACATTTGGGCCAGGTGCTGTTTTACAAATGAGAGACGGAAGCCCGAGTGTTGAAGCAGCTTGCCTGGGGTCCCGGCAGCAAGCAGAGGTACAGCTAGGATTGGAACCCGCATCCCTGAGTCAGGAGGACTTGAGCTGCCAGCCCCCCTCCCTTGCCCCAGCTCTAGGCGATGGTGCTGGCCAGGGCCTAGAAGAGGCTGGTTTCTGCCCCCAGAGCTCATGTGCATCCAGGAGGTGCCTGTGCCATCCTGCCTGTTCCCTGCCAGCCATGCTCTGAGAGCTCTTAGCGCTAGGCCAGGTTATTAATCAATAAGGCCCAGAGGCCACTGCAGTGCTGGCTAAGGATTTCAATCCAGCAGGAATGTAAACGTCCCCTGATTGCATGGGGCTCTTGGCCATGGTGCTGCCTGAATCAGTTGCCCCTCTGACAAGGCAGGAAAGAGTCACCCTGCTGCAGCCCACAGGGGTCTGGGGGCACCAGGCAGAAAGGACAGCATAGAAAAAGCACTAGATTGGGAGTTGGGGGTGGCCTGGGTCCCTGCCCTGCCACTGCCTATGTTTATCACTATTAATAGTAATAATAAAAATAGCAAACCCTTACTGAGTGCTTGATACATGCCAGATACTGTGCTAAATTAGGATTGGCTCTCAACACCCCAGGAGAGGGGTGTCGCTAACCGCATTTTACAGACGAGGAAACAGAAGCTTTGGAAAGGGAAGGATTTGCCAGGGTCACACATTAGGAAGTAGAGACAACCAAGATTTAGACTACATTTAAAAAATTTATATCGTATTTGATACATTGAAAATAATACATGCAAATATGTGTAAATAATAAGACATAGCAAAATGAACATCCATGAATTTCTGGAACCACTGTTTATTTTCTGTTTAGGATCACACATATATATCTATAAACAATGTATTGTTTAGTTTTGCTTGGTTTAAAACTTTACAAAAATAGTATCATACTGTATGTGGTCTTTGCCATATTTTCACTTAATGTTATATTTGATTGTATCCATATTACTGTGTGTAGCTATAATTCATTCATTCTTACTACTGTGTAATATTACATTGTGTGAGTAAACTTTAATCATTTTCTTGTTGATGGACATTTGGGTTGTTTCTGTTTTGTGCTAGCTCACAATGCTGCTGTGAACATTCCTCTTCATGTGTCTTTTTGGACGAGTGGAAGAGTTTCACTAGAGTGTGAGCCTAGAAATGGAATTGCTGGCTCAGAGAATGTAAGATGATGCCATATTGTTTTCAAAAGTGGTTCTACCAGTTTACACTCCCACCCACATGGTGTGTAGAAGTTCTGTTGTTCCACAGCCTCAAAAGGATTACATAACTCTGTCAGTCTGGCGGGTGTGAAATGGTATCTGGTGGTGGTCTTAATTCTCATATAGGTGATTACTAATGAGATTGTGTACCTTGTCATAGTTTGTAGGCCATTCATGTTTCCTCTTCTGTGAAATGCCTTTAATGTCCTCTGCCCATTTTTCTATTGGTTTGTCTTTTTCTTATTGATTGATAGGAATTCTTGGTATTTTCTACCAGTTGGTGACTCATTTTTTCTTTCTTGATGGTGTTTTTCTTGAACAGAAGGTCTTAGTTTTAATGAGTTGAGTTTATCAACCTTTCCTTTAATTGCTTAAATCTTTTCTTTCTTAAAAGAAATGCTTCTCTACCTTGATGTCACAAGTAAATTCTCTTGTATCATAATGAGAGGATTTATTTTTAAGTTTTAATTTTTTTATTTTTTTGTTTGTTTTTCTTTTTTCTTTTTCGTGGTACGCGGGCCTCCCACAGCTGTGGCCTCTCTCGTTGCGGAGCACAGGCTCCGGACACGCAGGCTCAGCGGCCATGGCTCACGGGCCCAGACGCTCCGTGGCATGTGGGATCTTCCAGGACCGGGGCTCGATCCTGCGTCCCCTGCATCGGCAGGCGGACTCTCAACCACTGCGCCACCAGGGAAGCCCTATTTTTAAGTTTTTAAAGTCTTACTTTCATTTAAGGTTTTAATCCATTGGAGTTAGAGGGTATGGTGTGAGGTAGGAACCCAATTTAATTTTTTTCCATCTGGGTAGCCATTCACTGAATTGCCCATCCTTTGTCCAGAGATCTGCAATACTGCCCTGTCATATACGTTTTTATTAGTCTGTTTCTAGGTGCTTCTGTTCCATTAGTCAATTTTTTTTAACCCTGTACCAGTATTACACTATCTTAATTACCATAGTTTTGTAAGAAGTCTTTGCTAATATCCACTAGGAAAATCTATCCCCCTACTCTCACTCCAGTCTTCTTTAGGTATTCCTTGGCTATTCTTAGGACTTTACTCCTCCATATGTATTTTAGAATCAACTTTAAAATTTCAAAAACTTAACATTTTTTATTGCAATTCTGCTTACAGATCAACTGGGGGAAATGGACCTCTTTATGATATTTATTCTTTCTGTCTATAAACATGGTCTTTGTTAATGATTTTCTGCAAGATTTTATGTTTCTCCATACATGTATTGCATGCATTTCTTTTAAGTATTTATTCATAGGCTTCTTTTGATTTTTGCTGCTAGTGTGAATTATATCTCTTTTTAAATTATCTTTTTTGTTTGTTCCTGGTGTATAGAAATACAATTGCTTTCACTATATGTATCTTATACCCAGCTATCTTGACAAATTCTCTTATTATTTCTATTAATTTTTATGTAATAGATTCTTTGGGGATTTCTATACAGCCTCTCATATATGTGAATAATGATGGCTTTACTTCTTCCTTTTCAATCTTTATACTTTTATCTCTTTGAAAAGAAACAATGATAGTGGATACTGTTGTCTTGCTCTTACTTAAAATATTTCTAACATTTTACCATTAAGTATAAAACTTCCTATAGAATTTCTGTACATATCTTCTATTAGATAAAAGGCATTACTTTTTAAAAAAATAGATTTTATTTTTGAGGGAAGTTTTAGGTTCACAAAAAAATTAAGTGGAAAGTACAGAGAGTTTCCATCTATCTTCTGCACCATCCTCCCCCTGCCCCAGTTTCCCCCACTGTCAACATCCTGGACTAGAGTGGTACATTTGTTACGATCAGTGAACCTACACTGACACATCATTATCACTCAAAGTCCATAGTTTATATTAGGGTTTACGCTTGGTGTTGTACATTTATGAGTTTGACAAATGCATAATGACATGTATCCGCCATTGTGGTATCATACAGAGTAGTTTCACTGGCCTAAAAATTCTCTGCTGTGTCTAGTCATCCCTCCCTTCCCCCTAGCCCCAGGCAACCACTGATCTTCATAATTTTCCTTTTTCCAGAATGTAATACAGTTGGAATCATACAATATGTATCTTTCTCAGATTGGCATCTTTCATTTAGTAATATGCATTTAAGTTTCTTCCATGTCTTTTCATGGCTTGATAGCTCATTTCTTTTTGGAATTGAATAATATTCCATTGTCTGGATGTACCACAGTCTATCCATTTATTGCTTCCAAGTTTTGGGAATCATTAATAAGGTTTCCAAAAATATCCATGTGCAAGTTTTTGTGTGGACATAACTTTTCAACTCATTTGGATAAATGCCAGGAGTACAATTTCTGGATCACACAGTAAGAGTATATTTATTAATTTCGTGAGAAGCTGTCAAACTGTCTTCCAAAGTGACTGTACCATTTTGCATTCCCATCAGCAATGAATGAGAGGTCCTGTTGCTCCACATTCTCTCCAGCATTTGGTGGTGTTAGTGTTTTGGATTTTAGCCTTTCTAATAGATATGTAGTGGTATCTATTATTGTTTTAATTTGCAATTCCCTAATGACATAGGATGTGGAGCATCTTTTCATATGCTTATTTGCCATCTGTATATCTTCTTTGGTGAGGTTTCTGTTCAGATATTTTGACCATTAAAAAAATTTTTATTTATTTTTTATTTATTTATTTTTGGCTGCGTTGGGTCTTGGTTGCTGTGTGCAGGCTTTCTCTAGCTGCAGCAAGCGGGGGCTACTCTTCATTGCGGTGGCTTCTCTTGTTGCAGAGCACGGGCTCTAGGCACAGGGGCTTCAGTAGTGTGGCTCACGGGCTCTAGAGTTCAGGCTCAGCAGTTGTGGTGCATGGGTTTTGTTGCTCCGTGGCATGTGAGATCTTCCTGGACCAGGGATCGAACCTGTGTCTCCTGCATTGGCAGGAGGATTCCCAACCACTGCGCCACCAGGGAAGTCCATTGCCCATTTTTTAATAAGGATAATATTCGTTTTTCAGATATGTCTTTTGCAAATATTTTCTCCCAGTCTGTGGCTTGTCTTCTCATTCTCTTGACAATGTCTTTTGCAGAGCAGGAGTTTTTAATTTTAATGAAGTCCCATTTATTCCAATTAGAATAAATTATTTCTTTCATGGATCATGCCTTTGGTATGATATCTTAAAAATCAGTGCCAAACCCAAGTTCACCAGGATTTTCTCCTATGTTATATTCTGGGAGTTCTATAGTTTTACATTTTTTATTTAGATCTATGACCCATTTAGAGTGAATTTTTGTGAAGTGTGTAAGGTCTGTGTATAGACTTTTTTTTTTTTGCATGTGGGTGTCTAGTTGTTCCAACACCATTTCTTGAAAAGACTGTCTTTTTGCCGTTGTATTACCTTCTCCCCCTTTGTCAAAGATCAGTTGATTGTATTTATGGGGGTCTATTTCTGGACTGTCCTGTTCCACTGTTCCATTTGTCTGTTCTTTCACCAATGCCACACTGTCTTGATTACCATATCCTTAGAGCAAGTCTTGAAGTCAGGTAGCGTCAGTTCTCCAACTTTGCTATTCTCCTTTAATATTGTGTTGGCTATTATGAGTATTTTGCCTCTCTTATGTAAACGTTCAAATAAGTTTATCAATATACACAAAATAACTTGCTGGGATTTGGATTGAGATTGTATTGAATCTATTAACTAAATTGGGAAGAACTGGCTTCTTGACAATATTGAGTCTTCTTATCCATAAACATGGAATATCTCTCCATTAATTTAGCTCTTCTTTGATTTCTTTCATCACAGTTTTATAGTTTTCCCCATATAGATCTTGTACCTATTTTGTTAGATTTATACCTAGGTATTTTATTTGGCGGGGATGTGCTAATCTAAATTCTATTGTGTTTTTTATTTCAATTCCATTTTTCATTGCTGACATATAAGAAAGTGGTTGACTTTTGTATGTTAACCTTGTATACTGCTATAATCACTTACTAATTTTGGTAGTTAGTTGATTCTTTTGTATTTTCTACATAGACAATCATGTCGTCTGCAAAAAAAAGACAGTTTTATTCCTTCCTCATCTGTATTCCTTTTATTTCCTTTTCTTATCGCACTAGCTAGGATTTCCAGTATGATGTTGAAAAGGAGTGGTGATAGGGGACATCCTCGTTTTCTTTTAAGGCATTCCTTTTTATTCCTAATTTGCTAAGAATTTTAGAATATATGAGCATTGAATTTTAATCAAATGGTCTTTTTAAATCTGTTGAGGTTACCATATATAGTTTACTTCAATTTGTAAATATGGTAAGTTAAATTTATAGATTTTTCTGATGTTAAATTGTTCTTACATTCTTAGAATTCACCCAACTTGGTTATGGTGTGTTATCTTTTCTATATATCACTTAACTCAGGATTTTTACATCTTTGTTAATGAGTGATATTTGCCTGTAGCTCTCCTTTCACATACTTCTGTCATTTGATTTTGGTATCAGGGTTTTATTGGCCTCATAGAATGTGTTGAGGAGTAGTTCTCTTTTTTCTATCCCTTGACGAGTTTGTATAAGATTGGAATGATATGTTCTTTGAATATTTGGTAAAACTTGCCTGTAAAACTGAGTCTGGTGTTATCTTTGTGAGAAGATTTAAAACTACTGTTTCAATTATCTTAATTGGCATAGAACTATTAAGGCTTTTTTTTTCTTCTGAAGTCAGTTCCCCTACCCCGATCCCTCATTCTTTTAAAAAATTTAAAACAATAAAAACCTGCAGAAAAGTTGAAAGTACAGTATAAAAAATTTTTTCTGAATAATATGATAATAAGTTGCCAAATGATATCCTATCAGTCTTGAATTTTTGTATGTGTTTCTTACAAAAAAGGATAAAAGTTAACCATCAAAATCAGGAAATTAATACTGATACACTGCTACCATCTAATCCTCAGGCCCCATTCAAATATCACCAACTGTCCCAGTAATGTTCTTTATTAAAAAAGGATCCAGGTCAGAATCATTCGTTGCTCTTTTATATCTCATCTGTTTTGTTTCCCCCAGCCCTCAGACTTTCCTTGACTGTCATGTCCTTGATACATTGGAAGATTACAGGCCGGCTGTTTTATAAGATGTGCCTCATTTTGGGTTTATCTGATGTTTTCAAATTTATTGTCATATAATTGGTTATAGGGTTCCCTTTAATTTTTTTTTTTTTTTTTTTTTTTTTTTTTTTTTTTGCGGTATGCGGGCCTCTCACTGTTGTGGCCTCTCCCGCTGCGGAGCACAGGCTCCGGACGCGCAGGCTCAGCGGCCACGGCTCACGGGCCCAGCCGCTCCGCGGCACATGGGATCCTCCCGGACCGGGGCACGAACCCGCATCCCCTGCATCGGCAGGCGGACTCTCAACCACTGCGCCACCAGGGAGGCCTAATTTTTAAATCTTTGGTGGATCTGTAGGTATGTCTCCCTTTTTTAATCCTAATATTACTCTTCTTGTATGCCTTTTCTCTTTTTTTCTTAATTCATTTCACCAGAGGTTTGTCTCTGTTATTAGTTGTTCCAAGAACTAATTCCTGGCTTTGTTGGTTCTCTCTGTTGTATCTTTGTTTTCAACTTTATTCATTTCTGCTTTTATATTTATTATCTTCTTCTTTTTATATTTTTTAGTTTATTTCACTGTCCCTTTTATAATTTCTAAAATGGATTGCCTAACACATTAATTTTCAGACTTTCTCTTTTTCTAGTATAATCATTTGCAAAATAATTTTTTAATGCTACTTTTACTGCATCTCAGAATTTCTTATATGTAGTATTGGCATTATTGTTCAGTTCTAAGTAAATATTCTAAATATCCATTATGATGCTTTGATTGACTCAGTAAGTCTTTAATTTTCCAAACATAGGAAAATATGTTTCCCTTTTGGTTATTAACTTGTAATTTAATTTTACGGTTATTGGAGAACATTTATTTATATGATATCACCCATTATGACTGTAATTATGACAGTTTTCTGTAAATGTGCCATGTGCTTGAAGAGAATGTGTTTGTTTTATGTTCAATAGATCAAAAGTCTTATATTATTCAAAATTTCTATAACTTTACTAATTTTTTCTCTGTTTGACCTATTAATAATTGAGAGAAAAGTGTTGAAATCTCCCACCAAGATGGTAGGCTTTGCATTTCTATCAGTATTTGCAACATCATTAGATTCCTAGAAGTTTAAAACTTTTATCATTAGATAACTCCATACCTAATAATTTTTTGGTTTAAATTCTACTTTATCTAATATTAATAGTCTATAACATCTTTTGGATAGCTTCTGAATGATATATCTTTTTCTCTCCTTTAACTTTCAACTCTTTCACGTCCTTATGCTTTAGGCGTGTTTATTGTAATTAGCACATAGTGGGAGGTGTGATTCGTTTTGTTTCTTTAGTTCATTCTGATGTGCTCTCAAGTTTAGTCCATTTTCAGTTATGATTACCAATGTATTTGGACATGTTTCTGATATCTTGCATTTTGCTTTCCACTTCTGCTTTTTCTGTGCTTTTTTGTTTGTTTTGCCTTGGTTTTTTTGTTGTTCATTTTATTTAGCTTTTTTGATTGATTACGAGAGGTTGGGTTTTTTTGTTTTGTTTTTTTTTTTACTCCATATTACTTTTCCCTCTCTCTGCTGGTGTGGAAGTTATACACTCTAGAAGTCTAATGTTAATACCTAAGCCTTTCCCCAGCGGTACAAGACCCTTAGAACACTACCTCTAATTCCTCCATCCAAACTTGTTCCTACTTTTGGACAGTATTCTAATTCTGTCCTTGTTTCAACTCCACAAATTAGAGAACATTGTTATTTTATAAAGCAATGTTTTTTTAGCTCCACCTCCATGTTTACATATTTACAAATTTATTTGCCCTTCATCAATTCTTGCACATTTTATACCTTCCTTCTGGGATCATTTTCCTTCTTCTGAAATTTATCCTTTAGAAGTTCCTGGAGTAAGTTTGTCTCGTTTGTTTATCTGAAAACATCTTTTCTTTCACCTTCATTTTGAAAGATAGTTTTTGGAGTACCCATTCTATGTTGACAATTATTTTCTTTTTCTTTTTTGGAATTTTATTTTATTTATTTTCTTATACAGCAGGTTCTTATTAGGTATCCATTTTATACATATTAGTGTATATATGTCAATCCCAATCGCCCAATTCATCCCACCACCACCACCCCAACCCTGCCACTTTCCCCCTCTTGGTGTCCATATGTTTGTTCTCTACATCTGTGTCTCATGACAGTTATTTTCTGTCAACACTTTGAAAATACTAGTTCATTGCCCCTTGTTTCCATTTTGTTGTAGAAAAATCTGTTGATATAATTGGCATTCTTTTGTGAGTTTTCTCACAACACAGGTTTTCTCTCTGTTATTTCTATATAAAGATCTTCTACTTTGGTGTTCTGAATTTTCACTACCCTGTAAGTAGAAGGGGATTTCTTTAATTTTTTCTTTCCTCCTTGTAGTGCTTGACAGTTCTCAGCCATTAGCTCTTCAAATATTGCTTCTTTTCCATTTTTTTCTTTGTTTTTGAAACTTTGATTAAAGGTATAGTACGCCTTTTTTACTCTGTCCTCCGAATCTCTTATTTTCCAGGTACTTACTCTCTGATCTGAATTCTGTGAAATTTCTTCAGCTTTTCCAGTTCAGCTGTGTCTAACCTGCTGTTTTATCCATTTTGGTTTTAAAAAATTTATTTTAGCAATTACATTTTTAATTTCTAGAAATTCTGTTTGATCTTTTTCAAAGGTCACTGGTTATTTTTGATAGTCTCTTACTACTTGCTCATATTTTGTGATTCCATCCTTTATTTCTTTAAACATTTCGCCCATATTAGTTTATATTCTAGGTCTGATAGTTTTAAATTTGAAATCTTTGGGGTGGCAGATGGCTACTTTTGTGATCCTTTGTCTCTTCGGGTTCTTCCTCTGCTTGTCCCCTTGTGTGCCGGGTAGTTTTGAGTGTGAGGATGTGTGGGTAATCTTTATCTCTGGGTACCCCGGAGGCCTGAGATGAACATGCTTGCCTCCCTAGAGGAAATCCAGAAGCCAGGAGCCCTCAGAACCAGGTTGCCCTAAACCCCGGCCAGGTCCCCAAGCTCGGTGTAGGAGTTAAAGGTCTAGCCCCCCCTACTTGGCTTCAGTCTAGCGTCAACACCTGCTTCAGGGCAACCCCATGCTACAGCAGTCTATTTTTAGCTCATGATTTCCTCCTTTTGTCTCCCCTAGCCGCTGAGATTTTCCTTACCTTCTAGGATACAAACAACTCAACAAAAACCATGTTTTATATATAATCTGGTTATTTTGCAGCAGAAAGGCCCAGAAACAAAACCTCAGTTTCCTCATCTGTAAAAAGGTCACCAGTCATAATAACAATAATAGTAACAACAACTGCCCCACGAGTTGTTACGAGAATCATAGGAACTCAGATATGGCAAAGCACCATAAATGTGTTATTTTAAGAATCGGCTGTTGATACGTTGTTGATCTTTTACAGTGCTGAGTGCTTTCCATGCATTATTTTATTTACTCCTCCAACAGATCTGGTTCTGTCATCATCCCCGTGAGGAAATTGGTTTCAAGGAGTTAAGGGTCATGTGCCTCACCATTGCCATTATCATGATTGTTACGTTGTTGGAGGAGGGGGAAATGAGAATACCTGTGGGCAGAGCGGGTCCAAGGGAGTGGGGCGGGGTGCCTGCCTATTGGTTGAAGGGCCGTGCGGTGCAATGGGGAGTGCTGGGCTGGGGACTCCGGAGAAAGGGTGGGTTCTTGCTGGGTGATCTTGAGCCAGCTCAGCTCATGGTCTGGGGTG